>NC_044278.2:90120816-90776772 GCF_004027225.2 Strigops habroptila | reverse complement strand
AAGCAAATTGTTAGTTGTAGAGCAATATCAGGTATTGGTAGGTTAAACTTGCCGTGAATTGACCTTGTCTGGCTGTCAGATGTCCACCCAGCAATGCTCTCTCTCACTTTCCCCTACAGGGCAGGGGGAGAAAATAAGATGAAAAATCTCATGGACTGAGATAAGGACAGAGAGATCATTCACCAATGACAATCACAGGTAAAACAGACTCAACCTGGGGAAAACTAATTTAATTTATGGACAATTAAAATAGATTTGGATGGTGAGAAACAAAAAGTAAAATACTTTCTCCCCACCTCTCCCTTTTTCCTGGCTCAAATTCACTCCTTCGTTCCTGACTCCTCTCCCACATCCCTGCTCCACAGGTGGTGCAGAGGAATGCAAATAGGGGGGTTGAAATCACCCCTTAACAGCTCCTTGCTGCTGCTCCTTCCTTCTCACACTTTTGCCCTGTTCTAGTGTGGCCTTCCACAGGGGCTTCAGCTTACTTCAGAACATATCCTCCTGCTGCAGTGTAGGGTCACGGAAATGTGTTTCACCTTGGTGCTCTCTGCAGGCTTCAGGGGAATCTCTGCTATGGCTTTTGGAGCACACCCTCCTCCTCCTTCTTCCCTCATCTTGGTGTCCACAGGGGTCTTTCTCACACTTTTGCCCTAACTCCTTGCCTCCATGCAGTGTTTCACCCTTTCTTAAACTTGTTTTTTCAGAGATGCCACTATCTTCACTGAGAGGCCCAGCTGTGTCCTGCAGTGGGTCCGCTGGAGAGGGCTGAAACCAGCTGGGGCAGCCCTAGCCTCTCCTTACAGAGGCCACCCCTGCAGCCCCTGCCTACTGGTGCCTAGGCACCAGCACCTGATACAGTTTTATGGTTTTACAGGTGTCTCTAGCAGATATACGTCAATTTTATTAGCTTCTGTACTGCTTCAGTTTAAATATAGTGACACTGTGTTTTCACTCTTCTATACAGACACGATCCATGAAACCTTGGGTTAAGTGACAATTAAGGAATGACTCTATGAATATCTTTTTTCATACTGAGTCTAGCTGGGATGGAGTTGATCTTCTTCACAGTGGATTGTATGGTGCTGTCATTTGGACTTGTGACCAAACCAGTGCTGAAGCACACTAATGTTTTAGCTATTGCTTAACAGCACTTAAACAGCATCAAGACCTTCTCTGTTTCTCACTCTGATGCCATAAGAGTAGTCTGAGGGTGGGCAAGTGGCTGAGAAGAGACACAACGGGACAGCCAATGGCAACTGACCCAAGGGATATTCCATACCGTACAAGATTGTGCTCAGCAATAAAACTGAGGGCGAGATTTTCCAGGGTGATCATTGCTCATTGGTCTGCTGGTAGAAGGTCGTGAGTGACTGCCTTTGCACCAGCTGTTTATTTTCTTTTCTTTTTTTCCCCTTTATAAAACTTTTCCTACTTATAAAACTGTCTTTGTCTCAACAAACATGGTTTCTTTTTTCTTGTATCTTCCCTTCCAGTTCTCTATCCCATCCTGCTGGGGGGAGTGAGTCACTGGATGTGGGCTTAGCTGCCAGCCAGGGTCAACCCAGAACATTTCTGCTGAACTTAAGTATGGGAATTCAAACATCTTTGAAAATGTGGGCAGAAAATCAGTCAGATTTTCATGGAAGTAAAAAGCTGATGACATCTGAGGTGGTTGTCTCTGCACTGGATGCTTTGTGCTTCCGTTATAGTGAATGGAAAGGAGAGACCGATAAGACAGAATTCATATGATTAATAAGATCAATGCAGGTTAGACTAATCCAGTAGGTATCATACTCATGGGTTTATTTTGGTTATGGCTTCTGACTTGGGTGAAAATAGAAGAGCAGACATAGTCTTTGGCTTAGGTAACTATACGTGCAAGATGAAGCAGAAATATAAGTATGTTAAAAATATTTTTGGCTTTGAAAAAAACGTTCAGTTGCTGCTGTAGGCAGGCATCCATGTTGGCTTTTTTATGGTTCAGTAATCCTAGTAAGATGAAATTGTATTAGTATAATCAATTATAGATAACAACGAGGGCTGAGCAAATAGATGTTATTTTACTTCAACAAGACATTCTTGCAAGGCATTCTATCAAAAAAAGCAATTCGAATCTTTCAATACGAATGTCTGTTCAACTATAAACTTTTCAAAAGGGAAAACTTGAAGGGGTAAATGCAGATTAGTAACAAAGAACACTATAAGAAATTACTAATACACACATTCAAGGATCGAATATGTGTCACCAACATGAGACTTTATTTTGTATTTTAAGTCTTTTTTGTATCTTATTTGGATCAAATTTATGTGAGAAATTTGCATAAGAGAGACCTTTATTATTTGAATCACTGTAACTCATTAGGGCTTTTTTTCCACATACATAAATGAACTCTGCTGATGCAAAACACAAATGATTGCACTTGGTTGACCCTGACGTTATACAACCTTGACAAAAAAGGATGGAGCATCTCGAAAGCCATATGCCAACAGATGTAAAGGAGTTGAATTCCAATATAAATATGGTGATTATTACTGGTCAGCACTGTGAGCAGCAAATTTTAAAAGTATGCAAGCAGAGAAGGTGAGGAGACAAGATTAAAAGGCAGGAATATTGATCACATCCTGCAGCTTTGTGTTTCAGCATATCATTCACTTTCAGATCTCTGTCTCAGTGGCAACCAGCTTGAACAGCTTGAACTTTTTTCTCTGTGTTACAGCTACTTTGCTGTATACAGAGTTTTTTGCAAAGGATGTTGGGGAAGAGACCTAATATCCCCTAAGGCAGAACAGAAACATGACATTCTTTTAAGGTATATTAATGTACCTTCTTGATTAAATAAGTTATTTGGTTGTACAGAGATGTATTTTAATACTCATGGTTCTAGTAATTTCCTATACCAATGTTTTTTCTGAACTTTTTTCAGCAATTTTTACATAATGTATATAAATTCATATTTTTGCATATATATTTGTGTAGAAACATAATATATATTTGTATATAAATATAGTGAATAATGAAAATTATAAGCAATAATAGCTGAGCAAGAGAAAAAGTGGAAAGAAGATTAATCACTTGGGATCTTTACCAATACATTATTAAGCATGTTAGGCAAACTGTGATACTCCCAATTTGGGTTAACTGCTTGAAGGAAGACCAGACTATGTGGCTTTATTTTCTGAGTACAATGTACTAGCAAAGTATTTGAGATCTGACCTGGACCTTTTGTATTTTGTTGGTACCATCTATCCCAGTTGAGTTGAATAGATGTTTCCCACTGTCTGGGTCAGTAGGAGCTGTCATAAGCATTTCTCAGTCAGCAGGACTCATTCTTGAGCCAGTGGGAGCTGTCACAAACCATTCTGACATAACACGTATCATGCTGGAACTGAGATTGACCTATCCAACCTCTCTTGCTATTATATGCAGGTAATCAGGCCACTTCACCCATCTGGTAGCTCAAACTGAGCTCAGCTCAGCTATTCAAACCCTGATGCTAGCAGCCTGACTATCTTTTCAGCTGCAACAGTCATATATCTGTGAAACTTCAGCCAAATCAGTGGGATTATACTAGTGTGAAATTATTCTGGATTGAAGAATATGGTTGTTTATCTCATACCATTTTACCCTGCAAGCCGTTAAAGGGTGACTTTGGATAACATTTGAAAAGACTGCAGGACAATAGCAGATGCTCTGTTATGTGCAAAGCATTTGATGCGCTAAGTGTCTAGTTCTGAAAGTGCCCTGGCTTTGGCAAGCAGGGTCTTTTGACTGAGCTTTCTTTGCAGAAATCCTTTACTCTGTGGGAGGGTCAAGTATTGCAGAAAAGATTACTCAATGGATGTTTTACTTTCTGCAGTAGGTGGTGGGTAGTACTGGAGAAATGGATGTATTTTATAGCTGCCCTAAGTTTGTAACCATGAACTCTTTTGTGAAGGAAGTGACTAAGCTTTCTCTTTCAAAAAAGAATAGTGGTCACTACTTTTAAAGTAACTATTCATGTTACTTTGCTTTATCCAGTAGTTCCTGGCTACACTATAGCCGAATGCTGAACATTCACACAGAATGTGAGATGCTATTGCCCTAAATTTCCTTTCTGATTCAGGGGAATCAAACCCCACAAAGCTTATCTTGCAGATATGCTTTTACCTTAAAGTACTGCCTGGGAGCAACATGAATATGAGTGGGGAGATTTTCTTCAGAGGTCCTCTAAAAGCTGCTTCCCTGTGCCGTATATGTTTAAAGATTAATTACATACACAGGTACATCCTGCAGTACTGGGGTGACCTGAGCAGGGTTCACAGCTTTGAACTCTGTTTTATATTGTGATACTTATATATGCTTCAACTCGCAATAGACAGACTGTGGAAGAGAGAGTTCTGTAGCTTTTATCTAGTAGTTAGTGGCTAGAGCATCTCCATGTGTAACATCTATATCTCCCACATCAGAGCCCTGAAGATCAGTCTCTGGGACATATGTAGTAGGTCAGTCTCAACTTCTGTTGCTGAAGCAGTTCCACTTCATGTGTAGTGATTACAGAGTAAGTGGCTCCTGAGACAGTGTAAGAGTGTGTGTCACTCTGTGACCTGATGGCAAGCCACAGTGTATATGATGAAGAGCGAATAGCCTCCTTTCATATGCCTTTATCAATATATACATTTTGGGTAAGCTTTCTCTGGATCATGAAGGACGACTCTGATCTTCTTAGTCACATGGAAAGTTCAGATCCAGAAATGCAAAAGGATAAATGATGATCTCTGGTTTTCCACTTCCAACATTGCTGTTCTTACTATTATTGTTAACAGCTAAAAAGAAAGAGAATAGGAAGCTCTAGGGAATCTCTTTTGTGTGGTCCTTTTCAACATCAGCTATGTATATGACCGAAGACTGTGACACATCCTCAGGAAAATACTGTTTGCCAGATAAGGAAAGAGGGAAAAAAATAGGGCAAAATGTTTTATTTAAAGCAAGAAACTGTATTTGAAGACACATAGCTACTCTTAGTTCTGCAGAAAGCCAGACCAGTGCAACTTCTAATTAGCAGGGGATCCTCCTACTGTACCTGGAGGCATAGCCAGAACAAGGAGGACAGGACATAATGGTGAGATGGGATTTTGAACTGAGTTAATATAGAGATTCTGTGCATAACCCTCGTTCTTCTAGTAGTTGGTCATACAATGGTTTGTGTTTTCTTGGTTTACTTGCTTGTAACTAGTAGCATGTTCCAAGAAGTTTCACCACTGGCTTCTGTACCAGTATATTCACTCTAAATTGAATACTTCATCTCTTAATCCCATATGATGTCCAGGTTTCCCTCATATTGCCTAGCTAGAGGAGTAAAAATCATATAAATATAAAAATAAACCAAACAATATCTTGTCATCCTCTTCTGCGCCCCCTATATCCTTCAATTAGGTACACTTTATCCAGACTAGCCTCTTTCCATTTTTTAATATTAATTACTCAAATATATTATATAGATGGGAAATGTGTGTTCAAGTACCACCGAACACTGAATTTTCTGCGTGTACCACAATTACAGAAATATCTGTGCTAAATGACTTTGCTTGAATCACTGTGAAAATCTGCTATATTCAGCAGCTTTGTAGAAATCTTGATTCTTGCTCATGCTGCAATGGTAATAAATGCTTTTGTGGTTCAGTCAGTGTGACGTCATGTGACCAACATGAACTTTGTGTCTCACCATCATGTGAAAATGCATTTTCCTTATGCTATTTAACAGTCAAAATCTGATATTATTACAGATTTAATCTGGTGACATACAGCAGTAGCAAACTGATGTTCGAAAACCGCATGTAGACACTTTTGCTGATGTGATGTTTACACAAGTTTACAGACATTTGCCCAGCCATAAAGACCACAAGAAGTCTACAGCTGAGGAATATCATATGGGACTCAATCGTCTTCCTTTCTCTGTTTAACAAAACTGATTTACTATGAAGTATGAAAGAATCTAATATCTTGCCTATTCAACATATATTTATTACTGGACCAGAAAAAATTTCTTTTCAGCTACCTACTATAGCTTTTAACATCTCTTAATATTAGAACCTTGCTTTAACTGAACTGAAATTTTCCGAGTTGCTGCACATCTGAATGTTACTCAGATCAGAATGTCTCTAAATCATGAAAACTTGATAATCCAAATTAATGGCTCAATTTTGTAGCTCAGATCCATCCTTTAACAATTTTAGATGCCTAAATTCCTACACAGATAAATGAAATATCTCAGAAAAGCACCATCCATCAGGAAAAACTTTTTTTGTTTTACCTATTGCATATTTTCTAGATTTCTCAATAATCTGTTGCTGTTTAGTTATTTTCTAACACTATCCATTCTGATAGCCGTTACATGTTATTAGATGAACATGCTTAGTTGTCCAGTAACTTGATGTTCTAAAAACATTTCATTACTTATAGAAAGCAGGGAATTACATAAAAATAGTCATAGCATTGCAAATTGGTCTAAAAAGAATATAAATGTATGAAAATTAATCATACGGTATGCAAAGGTCTGTAATATCGGTGCACAGGAGGAGATAAAAGGAACAAAGGTTTTCCTAGCATATGGAATAACACAATTTTTTCAAACAATTGAAAATAATAATTTTTAAAGTTATTAGCTAAGTGTTTTATAGCTTTATGCTTTCTTTCACTTATAAACATTTAACAATAATTCCTTTTCATCCTTTCAGGATGCTCTGAATTATGTACAAAAAAGTATTTCTAAGCACAATTAAATTCCGAGTGTAATGGCCCTAGGCTGATCATCACAAACCATACCACAAAAAAATTCCCTGGTGATTGGAATTTAAAAGTTTAATACAATGTGCCCTGAATTTTGGCACTGTCGTTGTGGACAATAAACACTTAAACTTATGGCTGCACTTGGGCTAAGCAAATGGAGTGTTGTAAACTGTGTTTCAGGACTCTGTCATTTGGAATGCACCAGAGTTCCTCAGCACTTTGTTCAACTAGCACACTGGTGTCAATCATCCACATTTTGGTACATCAGGGTTTTCATTAGTTCTATAACTGCCTGACCTTGTGCCAGACTTCAGCAGACAGGTAGTTTTGTAACCCTTTACTGTCAGAATTAGCATTCATGATACTACTTAAACTGCAGAGCAAATTCAGAGTTCATTATTAAATGAGGCATATGTTACTACACTTATAACTGATTCAGTCTAGTTATTTTTAGTTTGACCTTTTCTGTATTCATCGAATCAGCTTTGAAATAGACATTGAGGTACCCTTAACTGTTAGTTATAAAAAATTCTGAGAGATTATTTTTTTATAGAGTTTTTTGACAAATTCTCATGTATCAGTACTTCAGTGATATATTAAGCACTTTCTGTTAGCTTAAGTAAAAACAAGATATGATGGAATCATGTGGATGTTAATGATCATATTCTTCAACTATATCATCCCTCTTTGTCTCTGCCATTCTGCCAAGAACTGAAAGGCTAGCATTGTCGGTTCAGTATAGGGTGGAAACTTCCACTAAGGATGGCAAAAAATGTGTGAAGGTGAGAGTATAGACATTATTAAAGTACATTTAGTCCTAGTGTAGCTCCACAGATAAAATTTCCCCATTATTATTCTGATTTTCTGGCTATCCCATCCTCCTCCTCCTGAGGTAAGGCACTGAGAACAGAGTCTAAAATTCAAACCCGCTGGAACATGACAGGCTGAAGAACTGTTTCTTATAATTTTTCTTTAACTTTCTTGGATTCCTAAATTCTAATATGGAAAAGACTTGAAACTGAAAATACTTTTAAATTTCATATACTTATTAGGGCATCACGAAGCCTTCATTTTTAAAAGAATCTCTTTTTGGCCTAAAAAAGGTCTTATATTTATCAATGAAACCCTCACTGAATCTTTCAGTAATGCAAAAGGGTAAATGTTCTAATAATATACTAGAATATACACCTGTGAAAATACTACTATATTGATAAACCATACCATTTACAAATATATTCAGAACTGATCTATTTGGACATGTAAGACTAGAAAAGAAATTCTGGTATACCAAAGTTTTAAATACATATTTTACTTTATGCTTCACCCAGAGTCCTAACAACAACATTTGACTGTTTACATGTGTAGAGACATGCAAATACTTAAAAACTTACTGGAGTGGGGTCAAAACCTTAATTCCTCTTGTTCTTTACTTTTTTCGTTTTCTTTTTTTTTTCGTAGATAGTTATGCAACCGACTTTGTAATTAAAAAATGAGCGAGTATATTGGACAAAGGTTATAAAGGTATTTAAATATCCAGCTCCCACTGAAATCAATGGCATCTGATTAATAGTTTTTGAAAGTCTAGCCTGTAATATCATTATTTATGAACCACTAAGAGGTGAAAACTACTTCAATTTGGACTGAAAAGAGAGTTTAAAAATTGCGTTCTCCCTTATTTCTCTTTTGTCAGACTTAGGGCTCACTTACTGTCACATAATAATTTCATACCCTATAAGGACAGTTATGCTATAAAACTGCACACAAAACCATTTTGTTGAATTAACCCTTTGGGGCTCATGGAAAACAATGAACCACAAAACCGATAAGAATTGTAACACTGAAGTGTCCTGATTGAACTTCAAGTTACTGTATAAGGTAACAGAAGTCCATTCTCTTATAAAAAAAAAAAAAGCTATCTAATGTTGCTGTATACCATTTTTTTTTTTCCTGAGAGATACAGATGAAGACTTCAGCTCATATTCAACATGATGGATTTAGGAACATTTCAGTTGCCTTCCTCCTCTGCCACCTTTTTTGTGGCTATTCAAGTATCCAATAAATGCTGCTGCCATGCTAACTAGAGGGAAGCAGGTTGATTTCTGCAGAAATAATTTATTTTTTATATTTTTCTGTAGTTCTCTGAATGTATTACATTCTAGACCCTGAAGACTATTTTTTCAGTTATTTACATGTGTAGGAAGCTCTAACAACACTTTAGTGTCATAGTCAAAAACTAAGTAATACACAACATTCAGTATAAAACATATCACAGTTTTATTTATTTATTGACAAAATTTGTACATGTTTTACTGAGTTTTCAGCCTTATAGAATGTTTCAACATAATAACATTTATTAAGCTCCATAACCACTTGAAGACAAGCAAGAATTATTAGTTGAGCACTGTTTATGGAGCTTTACTAAGATTTTTATTTCAATTAATTTCTACAGAAAGATTCAAATATATACAAAAATAAAAATTATGAAAATCAAAGATGGAAATATGTGCTTGTAACTTAGGTACCCAGTGTACTTTACTTAAACTGAAGAAACAACTTCTACCACCACCACATCCCATAAAGGCACTCCAAGGTGCTTAGTTTAAGCTTCCTGTCATTAATTCCAGAGGGTAAAGAAGGGAAATCTTGAAGTGTACACTCCAGACTTAGCCCCACTTCATTTGAGGATAAAGGCTCAGGATTTCTATCTAGCTGGTTCAGTTCTTTTCCTGGTTGCTCCTTTACATGGCATTTATATGTAATTTGGGCAAGCAAGTTCTCAGATCTAGACCGAGTCTGGCTTTAGGTGGGAGATAAGTGCAGAACAGGCACACTGAACATACTTATATTTAGGCATGCTGGGAAATCTCACACCAAGCTGAGGGATACGTAAAATTAGGTGCTGTTTGAAAGCAGGTGAATTCAATTGCTGCTTGGGTATTAGTCTTGAAAAAGTCTCAACCATAAAACTTATGTGCAAATCCCAGAAATATTTTTGATTTTTATGTGGCACTTATGATGTCCAGCCAAGAAAAAAAATTTCAAAGCTACAGATTATTTTTTTTGTAGAAAATATTACATTATGTGAGTTCTTCTGTAGTCTGATTTTAGAGGATAACATATTTTCCCTTTATTTTAAATTAAAGAATGCAGATTAAAAAAAAACAAACTACAAACACAGATATGAATCCTGTAATAGAGTAAAAGTAACATGCATGCAAAAGCATTATGCATATTGTGTTCTGCAACAAAGGAGGATCTTTTTTCATAAAAATGAGAAATACTGGCACTAATACTAAACTTCTAAATGAAATCCCACATCTGGTGTTTCAGCACAAAGTCCTTCCTTGTCCAAATAGATTATCCAAACATATCCTCCTAATACTAAAATAATCCCAAACAATAAAGAGTGTCCATTGGTCATTTTAGGGACCAGGAAAAATCTGTGGGCACTTGAACTAGAGTCTTGACTGCTGGTTATGTTTTTTTAAATTATCTATGTTATAAGTAATTTTTTAAATTTTTTTTTTTCAGAGCATCTGAATATTCAGCTAATATCAGCTAAATAGTATTAACAATACCTGCTTTTAGTTTTGTTGGGGCACCTTGAAAATTGAAAGAAAATTCAGACAGCCTTTTTGCCACCAGCCCAATAATTTTATTTGATTAATGCTTATTTTCCCTGAATCCAGTCTTGACTTGCAAACATCAAAAAATTAAAACCCATTACCTCCACAGCAAAGAGCATTTGTACCGTATTCTGCTTCAACTTCACTCCAAACTTCTATTCATTGTTTTAATTACACTTCACAACCTTAACAAAGTCTTATATCTGGTAAGTCAGCTCTCTGTCATGAAGACAAGGTAGAAAGCATAGCTGTTTAAGTTTTTTTACTCTAAGATACTATATACAGTCCTTAAATTCATTTTATTTCAATGTTATCAAACAACTCTATATATTCTTAATGCTGCTGTGGCTTCTTTTATTTTTTACTTTGTTATTTGGTGGAAAATGCAGTTTATGAAAAAGAATTGTTGTCTTAGAAACCTCCTGAAATTATTTCCTTTTTCTTCAGAAAAGGAGAAGGGAAAAATCCTCAAGGTGTTATCTTTGCTTTCGTACAACACTGAAGCATTTTGGTTTACCACACTGAAGAGAAAGAATTTTCATCTGTTCGGTTCAATTTTGACATATTTTCCCAAACTGCTCTGGTACTATGGAAAAGTCCTGTCCCTCCATCACGCCTCCCTTCTCCTCTGGGTCTGATTGCATTGCATCCTCCCTCACACAGTGCAGCCTGCCTTCTCCTTGAACTGACATCATGTGACAGGTATTCCACGAAGAAAGTTTGGTTTAGCAAAAAAATCAAAGCAGAAGGAAATTGAACTTCAGCTCATAAGAGGAATAATAGCTATGCGGAGTGTGCAAGCTGAACCAGTATAAAACAAAACATTCAGCTATTTCTTAAAGCTTATGTTAAAACTTACTATGTTAATAACAACAGCAAAGAAAAAACTTAATTTTACTTTCTTTCTGTAATGAAAAACCATTTGAAATATTTATGGTAGAGGGATCATGTATCATAGCTTTTTTTCATAGGTGCAGTGATAACAGATTCACAATCTCAGGCTTTAGCTATAGTTCTTTTGGTGAATTTGATCATGTGCTCAGAGAAGAGCTGCAAGAGCTGAGAATCACTCAGCAGAGGGAGGTAATGCAGCCAGCAAGGAGCTATCACAAAATGCTTGTTACGAAGCTATCTTGAAGACAAGGCCCCTGTTCAGCTTTCAAAGATCTCTCCTTGTTGTTTTTAAGCCCTGTCTTTTAATATGGATGAAGGAGCATGAAGTAAGAGTAGTTCGAAAGAATGCCAGAAGTATCTACTACAAAATCATCAGGTTTAGATCTATTCTTTCCTTTTTCCCTCCATCCTATGCAACAGAGTTTGTTCCTGAGGAGGACGAATAGCAGTGATCACATCTCCTTGGGGGCCACATCCAAATAAATCTCTATGGGTTGAGCTAAGGACAGAATAGCCTGAAGAAATCAAGCCTCCAGCACAAACTCTGCTGACTTTGCTGACAGATTCTTTAAAATTGGATTGAAACCAGACTTCAAAGAGGAAGCTGAGTTAAAAAATACAGCTCTCTTTTTTTTTTTTATTTTTTGAGTGAGGTTTAAAAGTTTACCTGATCTGAAGCAGTGAGGGTTTTTTATGACACCAGTTTCACTTTGAAGTCCAGATTCTAGACAAGGTACATTGATTTCAAAGTGTCTATAGGCATAGGTAGAGCCGAGCGGGCTCGAAATACCAGGATGTAGGTGAGGTGAAGGCTACACATGCCTGCATGGAGATTTTTTGTTTGTTTTTATTATCATTGGATAGAAACTTGTAATTTTGAAGGCAAAGAAGTATCAGCATCAGAAGATTTAGAATAATCAGATAACTTTCAGAACAGAAGATGAAAAGAAAATTATCTTTGTCATCCCTAAATGTGACAGTCGCTCTTCATCTGTGAATATGTTAATTTCTTGGAATTATTAAAAGAGACATTAATTTAAAAGACCTAAAAATTTATTTATATTCACTTGTGAAAAATTCTTGCTTCAACTGACAATGGATTCATAAAAGATTTTCCTCTCTTATAGCAAATCTTTCAAGTCTGGAAGTGAGAAACTAAAGTAAATTTAGGTGGGTACTCACAAGGAGGTGAAATCATGTCCCAGTGATATCTCTGGCAAACTACCACACCATCAACTGCATGCTTTCTTATGTGACTGATTGTATCAGTGTATGAAAAAAAGTAGAAGAGAAAAATTCTAACTTTTGTTTTGTGTATCAATACATGAAGGTCAAGGACAGGAAGGGGGGAATAGCATATCCATTTTCTAATTATGCATAAATGTATAAAATAGGTGTCTAATTGTATCTTTGAAAGAAAGTTTAAAACATACAGACACTGCGTTTGTTTCCATCAACAAGAAAATAAGAATAAGGTAACAATGAAAGTAATAGATGTAAAAAAAAAAAGTCATTATTAGCTATTTAAAGCATAAAAACGATGGAGTAGTGGGGATAACTAGTACACTTATTAGATGACAGAATTGTCACCAGTTATCTATCCTTCCTGAATGGAAGATCATAGGATCAGAATATTAGAATATTTTGGATTTATAGAGACCACTGTAGGTCTTCTGATCTGACCATCTGCTCAAAACAATCCCAGCCTCAAAATTAGATCAAGTTTTGGGGGGTCTTGTTCAACAAAATTTTGAATGTTTTGAAAGATGTAAATTCCTTAGCCTCTTTAGGTGACCTGTGCCAATAATTGACCACTGTTATGGTGAAGAAAGTTTTTTTTGTGCCTCATCAGGATATCCCATATTGCAATATGTGTCTTTTATCTCCTGTTCTTCCACCCTGCACCTCTGAGAAGAGTTTGTCTCCATAGGTAGTTACAGATAGCTCCAAGATCTTTCCTTATCTCACTCTTCTAAAATCTGAGCAAGCTCCCTCAGACTCTCATAATTCCTGACCTTCCTGTTTGCCTTCCTCTCGGCTTGCAAATGCCTTTTTGCTTCAGGGAGCACAAAACTGAATGTATTTCTCCACATGTGGTCTCCTAAGTGCTGAACAGAGGGAATGATTACCTCCCTTGGCTTGTTGGCTGTACTCGTTTGTATGTCATTTCACAAGTCTTTGTGACATATACAGTGCAGAATATCACTGTGTGGTGGCCATAACAATGATTTCTCATACTAAAATGAGAGTTTCTCTATATCTCAGTCTTATTAAATCTGTAAAGTTCAAAGACGTAGGAAAGATTACTGCTTTGTTCCACCTCTGCTCATAGCACATTTAGAACAGATCTAGTTCTCTGATTTAGTTCTCTGCTGTGTCGTATGTAAACTGAATATGATGTCAGTACTTTAGCTTTAGCAAAGTATAGAAGATGCCAGAGTGGCTGCTCTATCCAGCCCAACTTGAACTGATTTTTCAGGGAAGATTTTGATAGATGATGTAAAATATTTTTGCAAATTAAAGCTTTATTATAGAATCATAGAATCACAGAATAGTAAAGGTTGGAAAGGACCTTAAGATCATCTAGTTCCAACCACCCTGCCATGGGCAGGAACACCTCGCACTAAACCATGTGGCCCAAGGCTCTGTCCAGCCTGGCCTTGAACACTGCCAGGGATGGAGCATCCACAACCTCCCTGGGCAACCCATTCCAGTGCTTCACCACCCTCACTGTAAAGAACTTCTTCCTTATATCTAATCTAAACTTCCTCTGTTTAAGTTTGAACCCATTACCCCTTGTCCTACCACTACAGTCCCTAAGGAAGAGTCCCTCCCCAGCATCCTTATAGACCCTCTTCAGATACTGGAAGGCTGCTATGAGGTCTCCATGCAGCCTTCTCTTCTCCAGGCTGAACAGCCCCAACTCTCTCAGCCTGTCTTCATACAGGAGGTGCTCCAGCCCTCTTATCATCCTCGTGGCCCTCCTCTGGACTCGCTCCAACAGCTCCATGTCCTTTTTTTGTTGAGGACACCAGAACTGTATGCAGTACTCCAAGTGAGGTCTCACAAGAGCAGAGTAGAGGAGCAGGATCACCTCCTTTGACCCACTGATCACGCTTCTTTTGATGCAGCCCAGGATACGGTTGGCTTTCTGGGCTGCAAGTGCACACTGCCGGCTCATGTTAAGCTTCTCGTCAACCAACAGCCCCAAGTCCTTTTCTGCAGGGCTGCTCTGAATCTCTTCTCTGCCCAGCCTGTAGCAGTGCCTGGGATTGCCCCTACCCGGGTGTAGGACCTTACACTTGGCTTGGTTAAACTTCATAAGGTTGGCATCGGCCCACCTCACAAGCATGTCAAGGTCCCTCTGGATGGCATCCCTTCCCTCCAGAGTATCAGCTGAACCACACAGCTTCGTGTCGTTGGCAAACTTACTGAGGGGGCACTCAATCCCACTGTCCATGTTGCCGACAAAGATGTTGAACAGGACCGGTCCCAACATCGATCCTTGAGGGACACCACTCGTTACAGGTTTCCAACTGGACATCGAGTCATTTACCACAACTCTTTTCGTGTGGCAATCCAGCCAGTTCTTTATCCACTGAGTGGTCCATCTATCAAATTGATGTCTCTCCAATTTAGAGACAAGGATGTCGTGCGGGACAGTGTCGAACGCTTTGCACAAGTCCAAGTAGATGACGTGGACTGCTCTGCCGCTGTCCATCAGTTCCGTGGCTCCATCATAGAAGGCCACCAAATTGGTCAGGCAGGATTTCCCCTTAGTGAAACCATGTTGGCTGTCACCAACCACCTCGTTGTTTTTCATGTGCCTTAGCATGTTTTCCAGGAGAATCTGCTCCAAGATTTTGCTAGGCACAGAGGTGAGGCTGACTGGTCTGTAGTTCCCTGGGTCTTCCACCTTTCCCTTCTTGAAAATGGGGGTTGTATTACCCTTCTTCCAGTCATCGGGAACTCCACCTGACTGCCATGATTTTCCAAATATGATGGAACTTCATTCTCTAGCTCCTTCAGGACCCGTGGATGGATTTCATCAGGTCCTATGGACTTGTGCACGTTCAGGTTCTTAAGATGGTCTCGAACCTGATCCTCTCCTACAGTGGGCCTAAGGTCTTCGTTCTCACAGTCCCTGCATCTGCCTTCCAAGACTTGGGTGGTGTGGTCAGAGCAATTGCTAGTGAAGACTGAGGCAAAGAAGTCATTGAGAACCTCAGCCTTCTCCAAATCCATGGTAGCCAGTTCTCCCGATAGTTTCCGGAGAGGGCCCACATTGTCTCTAGTCTGTCTTTTATTTGCTACTTACCTATAGAATCCTTTCCTGTTATCTTTCACATTCCTTGCCAAACTTAATTCTAGCTGGGCCTTAGCTTTCCTAACCTGGTCCCTAGCTTCCTGGGCAATGCTCCTATATTCTTCCCAGCTGGCCTGTCCTCACTTCCACCTTCTATAAGCTTCTTTTTTCCCTCTAAGTTTCCTCAGCAGCTCCTTGTCCATCCATGGAGGTCTCCTGGCCCTCCTGCTGCACTTTCCTCTAGTCGGGACGCAACACTCCTGAGCACGTAGCAGTAGTGTTGAATATCAACCAGCTGCAGTTGAATATCAACCAGCATATCTGGTGTATTCCCTTCATACATTCGTTTTGTAATTCCAGTCACAAGAATGCTCAAGTTTATCTAACAAGATTTTTTCTTTTTAAGATCAGAAAGATTATTTTTCACGGTTTCATTGTCTCAATTCCATTTGCAAAAATTCTTCTTTCTTTTCCTTTGTCATACTGCAAAAAAAGGTATCTTTTTTCTGACCATTGTTCCCAAGTCAAGACAGCCTTATGGTAAGTCTGTGAGACTCCTCGGTTTCCACAGATTAGTTGTAACAGGAGACATGATGCAATCAGCATTCAGGATTACTAGTGTTTTATCCTGAGTTTCTCTCTTACACTGAGTGAGAATGAGTCTAAACCAGAGATGTGCTTGAAGCATGAATTTTAGCTTAAGATTCAAATGCAGTTCTTGAGGATGCTCATAGGATAGATTCAAGACTTTTTAGGTACAGGCTCTTCTTCAAGCTGTATATGAGAGAAAATATTTTGGTTTCAAATTTTGTTAATGATTCAGTAGGTTGGTTTTTTTTCACAATATTTTAATCTCAATGTCAAATATGAACATTTCAGAAAAATAAAAACTACAACCTTTGAAGAAAACAAAAATATTACTGTTTTTAATCTGTATTATTTCTACACACCAGCAAAATAGCAGAAAAAGGAACGTTGTATGATGTATTCAAATTGTGCTTTTGATCAGACATTGAAGAAGTCTGTAGAATAATATCAGATTCTCTAAGACATCACACCTAATTGTGCGTGTAACTCTCTGGGAAGTAACTCACATCATATGGCGCAGTGGAGGTATCCTAGATCCCACAAGGTGTCACAATGGGAACTAGACACTGATGTTTAGGCATATGAGTGCCCACGCTGAACTTTGTGTTCTCTGGAATTTTAGCCTGTTTCTATCTTGATTTTGATATGTGGGAAATAGAGAAATGGAACTTAACTTTCCAAAGCTCTGTAGAGATCTGGAACCAGAAAGTTCTGTTATAAGGTAAGAATTTTAACTATTTTCCACTCCTCTTACCATCAGTTAGAGAGGTAATTTTTCTTTTTCCATCCACGACTATGTTACGGGAAATTTGTACCTATTCATTTGCTCTGTTGAAGGAGATCATGCTTATCACACTTGTATATTTAATAGTTCTGGAATTTCCACTCAGAGTTCTCTAATATTTTGAAAAGACAAGGAAGAAACTCTCACCTATTCCCACAAAATTGAATCTCTCTGAGCAGCTGGTCCAGAATTTAAGTTTTACAAAGTTGAAAAAATTAAAAAGAGAGATTTTAAAATAGATGTTAAGAATACCTAAATAATAAACCTATAAAATAGAGTTTGAAGTTAGTAGTCTCAGATCAATCCAACTTCCTTGGCAGCTGCTTCCACTTTTCTTCCCAGCAATGAAAAGCTATAGATAAAATTAAATTTTTAACAGAACTTAGGTATTTGTAAATCTAACTGCATGTTAGGTTCCCTAGTATTTCATAAATTGGATTTTTTTAAGGGATCAGGATCGTTATTTACTGTGGGTTTTTTTCACTGTTTCCATATCTGAATGATACTGGGAAATGCAGAGTAAGGACACATAGAAAACCCCCAAGCAAATTTCTTCAGGGAAAATTAATTCCTCATTATGAAAACTGTATGACCATAATCCATTCCACAAAAATGATCACACATTTCAAGCCTTTGAGTTTTACTCAAAAATTGAATTTTTGAGTTAAGAGAAGTTTTACATATGTTCTCATTTAAAACAATTTCACTCACCTTGGATTGGAAATGTTCACTTCTTTTTTATTAGCACACTAAAAGATGTAAACTCATACAGAAAACTACCACACCTGTTGTGTTGGTTGAGATAGATCCACTACTCAGGTGCTGAATGTTTATGCATAGTTTATACATGTATAATATGTAGCCACACATCAGTCATACGAGCAGAAATGCTTTCTGTTGAACCAACATTTCCGAGTTAAAAGTAAAGAAAATGTATGATTCTGAATTAGGTGCAGGGTTTAGGTTGGGTGGCTGTGTTCTGTGTTTCATTTGGAAAAAATGCACAGAAATATCAGAAGGTGCCAATACACTTCTTTCTACTTGTAAATACAACAAAGTCCAGTTTCTGTCTATCAATGCTTACCACCATGCTGCTGACTCTCCTACTGGCCAGACCAACTGTTTAGGAAGAAAGCTTTCTATTCCTCCTTCTAGCATTGCCATCTGCACACTGGTTCGGTCACCTCATTCCTTCTCTATCTGCAGTTATCTCCCCCATTCTCCTTCTCATCTTTACTTTTTGAACTTTTTCCTTTTTCAATATTTCCTCTCTCCCTTTTATTGTCAGCTCTACAGAATTTATTCTACAGGCTATTTCTTATGTCAGTATTTTTCCACCCACTGTTCTTACCCTGATTAATAGTACCTTAAGAGGACTGTTTCCAGAAGCAAGTCTGAACCCACATGTGTGAAAACTCTGTCATTCCTCTGATACATTCTTCAGTTATCCTTCCCTCCCCAACTCTCTCTGGTTAAACCTTTCTGATATTAAGTGTTCACTGTAGTCCCTGTCTCAACAGTTACCTTTACTCTAAACATAAAAAACCCAGTGTATTCTTGTGGGGGTTGTTTGGATATGTGCGTTTTGTTGAAGCATTGCACCTGATGTAATCCTATTAAACAGCATGAGACCATGCCATTATTATATACAACCTCTGCCTACAAGCATAAAATCTTAATTTCGAATGCTTAATTGTTAAGTGTACTTGTGACTTGCAATTTAACTGGTCTTTCTCTAAGAAAAGCAGCACTACGACGGGCTCTGACCATAAGTAAGGTTGATAAAATGTTCTGTTTTAATTACTCTTCAGCCATAAGTTGGGCTTCATTAAAAGAGATTCCTGCCCTTTCTAAGTATTTACAGGTTTCGGCCAGAATAAAAGCATTTTATCTGCAATTAGAATTTAATTATTTCAGATTAACACAGGTATCATAAGGATATGTTGCCCTTTGCTGTCTGATTGAAATACTCATGTTTCCATTTCCATTCTATCTAATGGATATCCTTCAAGATTCTCAGTGTTATGACTCCCTATAATCAAAGATTATCATTTAAAAAAAACAAAAAAAAACCCCAAACCCAATCTCCTCCCAAAAAAAAACCCAAACGAAAAAACAACAAAAAAAGAACAAAACAAAACAAAACAAAATAAAACAATTAAAAAAAAAAAACCCACCATGAAGCAACAGTACTATGACGCTTATAAAATGCATGGTAATACAGAGGTTACTGTGGTAACATCACTCAAAATATTTTTGCTGACAATACATGACGAAGCAGATTGTTCATTTCATAGAATCACAAAATAGCTTGGAAGGGACCTCAAAAGATTGTTTGGTCCAACCTTTCAGAGGAAAGGGATCCTAGATGAGATTATCTAGTGCCTTGTCCAATCACACCTTGAAAACCTCCCATGGTGAGGACCCTGCCATGTCCCTGAGGAGATTGTTCCAGTGAGTGATTAAACTCAATGTAAAAAATTTCTTTCTCATGTTGAGATGAAACCTTTCGTATTGAAACTTGCATTCTTTGTCTCCTTCATCTGCTCCTTGTGAAGAGAGAGCCTCCATCACCTTTCTAGTCGCCCTTCAAGCACTGGGACACTGTAATGAGGTCCTTCCTGAGCCTTCTCCAGGGAGAAAAAACGTGACTTCTTCAGTCCTTCCTCAAAAGTCAGGTTTTCCAGCCCTTTGATCATTGTTGTGGCCTTCCTTTGAACTCTCTCTAATCTGTCTGCATCTTTCTTTAATTGTGGGGACCAGAACTGGGCATGGTACTCCAGGTGCAGCCTGACAAGTGCTGAGTCATTCTAAGGTAATGTAAATGGTTGTTGTAAATGATATGTCAGCATTTATCAGCGAATGGTAGGATGACATTGTATCTGGAAAAGAAAACGGTATAAAATAATTTAAATGACCTAGAGTTGAAAGAATAAAACTTCCATATTTTATATTAGTTTTTCTTACATCCTCCTGTTCATTGCTTTTTCCTTGATGCATCTCTGACCTTACATCCTCAGAAATATTACGATTTTTCTATGTGGTTATTTTATAACTTTATATGAACCTTCATGTTTCATTTTTTGAACCCAAATACATTGTGCGATTGTTGCTTCATAAATAAATATAATAATAAAGGTAACAGCGGTATCTATAAAGAATGGATCTACTTTGCCCTTTACAAAAATATATAAATGTAAGTGTTGAAATGGATATCTGTGGGGAAAATTAAGAAAGGATTTGGGTATTGCTAGTGGTTTGTAACTATCAAATGAAATAATAAATTAAAAAAAAAAAAACAATAGAAAAATAGCAGGTGCATAATGGTATCCTTGAGAGGATACATTAGGAAAGCTAGAACAGCAGGGGCATTAAAGCACAGTAGTTTAGGTAATGAAGTCAAATAAATTGTCTTTATTGTTGTGCCTTCATTACCACCAAAGTACACTGTGATAAATGAAACAGACTTATCTGAAGGAAATCATAAACATTCATATTTAATAAACAGTTATTAACACTTTAATAACTTTGCTGGTTTATGTTCATTACATGCTTATTGCATTACAGCAAGTTTATTTCCTGTTTCATTTCTCTACTGTCATTGTGTATTGCAAACCTGTGCAAGACAGGTCAATTATGCTTTACTGTACAACATGTGAATAACGTTCAGATCTTAATGGAAGTGTCACATCATTTCCAGATCAAATTATCTAGTTTTAACAGCTAAAGGGAATCAAATTAATTAGAAAAAAAAAAAAACAGAATACAAACCTATACAAATGTTGTGGTTCCCAAAATGTTGCCTGAAACACATGGAGGTCATGTTGTCCAGTTATCACATTAAATGGAAGCCATAGGCGTACTCGGATGCTTGATTAGTTGTCATTAGTCGTCCTATATTGGGAACATACACAAAGGTTTAATTTAAACTGCTAAGAAAGCGCATGGCTCAAGTGAATTTAATTGCACAAATAGTACCATGGATTTTTAGGTGTTGGGTTTTAAGTTTATTAGATAATGAGACACAGGAACACACAGAAGCCCAGAATATTTACTCTGATTTATAGGTAATCTTTGCATTTGAAATGAGCAAAGTCCTTATTTTGGCTGGAATCTCCAACAAACCAGCATCACAACATTTTGGAAGAATTTAGGCAATCCAGGCTGTTGCCCCTATTTCTTTATATATTTTTCTAATCTACGCCCTGTGTGACTAAGCTACAGCAATGTGTCCTGCTTTCCTAGCATACTTCACAAACGTGTGCTGCCAGAAACAGGACATTGAGTCCAACTCCTAGAATATCTGTTAGTCTTTAGCCTCTCCTTTCTGCACTCCAGATACCCTCTAAGGCTGCTCATTAGCACAAAAACATCCAGTTCCAGTCTGCCATGGGGTTTACAATTACTGTCTCAGGAACACAGCAAGAAAGAGAAAACAGCAATGCAGACTTGGTAAAATTTTTTAAAGGCTGTGAGACTTTAAAGAGCTAGCCATGAATGCCATAACACATACTATACACACGATAATGACTTAATGCTATCAGCTATAGTTATGACATCAATGGCATATTATGTATATGTATAAATGCATGTATACACACACGTCATATATGCTTATTTATATCAATATTAATATTTCTTAATTTATATTTATTTATATTTATATTTATATTTATATATTTTTGAGATTTAATATTTAAATGCTATATGTCCCCCTATTCAGGCTTGTATGAGGAATCTTCTTGTTGGAAAGTTACAGATTCAAAGTCACACGCAAGGATACATCTTGACATTATCTTTGAGGCTTCTTGTTCTACAAGAAAAACTTTACAGAGTTAAAACTGTGGTGTGGCCCATTTGCATAATTTATTGATCCTGGAGCACAGTTAGACATCTGCTATTTATTTGTCCTTACTTTACTACTGGCCATACACTTTTATAAATACATGCAGGTGAAGAACTTTTTGTGTCATTTTGATGGAACAAGGTGGATTCTCAAGTAAATCCTTGACTTTGATGTGCATAGACATGGGATATACTAAGAGACTAAAGATTTTTTTCTTTCTCAGTGGTAAAAATCCCATAAATATGTGCAGTAATGTTACTAACATAAAACTGGGAGGAAAACAATTTCCTAGCTCTGATCAAAATAACCATCCATATTAAATAAGAATGGAAACATAATATATCTTCAATGTTTACACATAAAAACCCAATGTGAACTGTTCAGAATACCAACAATCAAATTTCTGCTATGTCAGAATGCTCACTAACTAATTTCAGATTAATTTTTTTAATTGAAACTAATTCCAGTAATATGTTAATGTTGAACAGCACATGCTCAAGGCACAATTTCTTATGCAGGATTTCACCATAAATATAAAATACTTCTATTTTAAAATAGTTGAGAGATTAATACTCATTAAAGGTTAGTGGATTTTCAAGCTTCATATTTTATAATAATTTTTTTCTTAGTTACTTGAGTGTCAAGACCCCTGAATATTAATCTGTCTTTCAAAAAATGATACTGATTTTTGGAAAAGGTTATTTTTTGCTTTTCCAGTCTCCCTTGGAGGGGCAAGCCAGTACACAATAATACTAAATCATCTATTTTCAGTGGATAATAGTGGCAAGTATTTGAAAATTTATATAACAGTGGCTTGGGTTTTATTTTTGTTAGTGTGACAGATGCAAAGTTTATTGTCTTAGAAAGACAATTTCAACCTACCATTGCCATGCAAGTGGTTATTTGTGATAATTGCTTCATATGCAAAGCATACTTCTTTCTTACTTCTTTTCCCCACTTTGCCACCTGTTGCATCTTGTTACAAATCTCATCTGAAATTTCTATTAGATTTTCAAATTACTGTTTGGTGCAGGAACTAATAAAAAAATAGGGTCTTTTACTTCATCTCTTCATCTCTTCCACATCAAGAAGTATTGTTTGCCATCCAGCATAGTTTGCTGTATATGTCATTGAGGATTACGTTCTACCTAGATACAATTTGTTTTAACCCATACTTCGGTATATAAAAGTGTAATTCCTACCTCACAAAGTTTCCAGTCATTACCTGAAGTCTTCAAGTTTCAGAAAGTCACCACTAACTTACATTTGAGATTTGCTCTCAGTGTTAATTGCTTAAAAATTTTCTTTTTTCCCCTGTGAAGTTGTCTGTCTTTAGCTTTCAGCCACTAGTCTCTGGCATGTCTTGTTTTCCTCATCTGAAAATGGGACAATGGAATTAGGACAATGGAGGCAATCAAACATTTAAAAAAATCATCCTTTCTCCAAAATCATATACCACATGGGCAGGAATTCCTCAGTCCCAACACTTGTACTATACATACATGCTAAGAGTGGACTGCATTGCTCACTAATGTAGAAGCAGGCTATATTATCCAGGTTCCTTTGTAGCTGAAGGAGAAAGGAAGGAACCTCTAAACTAAGAAGTTTGTTTGGCTGAATCACCCTTTGATTTTGTTGAAAGTGCCTAGTGGAGGTATATGAAGTTAAACTGGGGCATACCCAGGATTTAACTAGCTTCAAATCTAATTGCACATAGAAGACAGCATTAATGCGTTTTATCATGCAGTATATGACATTTTTATCATAAGATAGCACGACAAATTCCTTATACAAATCTTAATATTTGAATCAGAGCAATTGCATTTTCCCATAAAACCACATTGATTTTCAGATTCATTATCTTTCTAACCTCTACTACAGATATAAATATGAACACCATCTCAGATAACTTTTTCTATTACTTGCTTAAAATTTTTGTCATGCTAACCAACTTACTCTTACTGATCATTCCACTTGTTCTTTCTAAACACTGGAACAGCACAAACATTTTACTAGGATTTATCTTATATTCAAATATTAAAATTAATATCCTAAGATTTCCTGAGCCCACTCCTGGATTGAAGATAAGGTGAAAATTATCAGGTGTATGCTGACCTCATGTTGATTATCCAAAGATGCTTTTTAATGATTCCCTTGGAATGGGAAATATTCCATTATCTCCAGGTGAGGTACATATCTATATATATCTATAAATATAACTGTATTACAATATACAAAGTAAAAATTCTTAATATTTTTTCATTTTCTTCATCACTATTAACAGATTGCCTTCTCTAACTAAAAATGGGTTACAGATTTGTCAGAATTTTATCATAGGAACATTTATTTCAAATGTATTAAACCATATTAATAAGTAACAGTTGTCCTCATAGTTATTATATTAGGCACAGAGTTGATATTTTAAAATAATTCAGTTGGACATTTTCAATCTTGTTATTTTCAATCTTGTTTAAGTTGAAACAACAGCACTAACTTTTCAGATTTTTAAGTTTCCCTCTGTAGGCATTATAACTGTTATTTACTAATGAATGAAAAACATATGGTGTAACCAATACAGCTCTTTTTAAATACAGTAATTCTATCAAGTGCCAACAGTAAAGCAGGTACAAAACCTGTTCCCACCCACTGTTGTTTATGGCTTCACAAAGAACCTATAATACATAGGACAGGATCAGGATGTCTTTTAGGAGAGGATCAGGTTCAAGACCACCTTAAGAACCTGAACATGCACAAGTCCATGGGACCTGATGAAATCCATCCATGGGTCCTGAAGGAGCTGGAGAATGAAGTTGCTAAACCACTGTCCATCATATTTGAAAAATCATGGCAGTCAGGTGAAGTTCCTGATGACTGGAAGAAGGGCAATACAACCCCCATTTTCAAGAAGGGAAAGGTGGAAGACCCAGGGAACTACAGACCAGTCAGCCTCACCTCTGTGCCTGGCAAAATCTTGGAGCAGATTCTCCTGGAAAACATGCTAAGGCACATGAAAAACAACGAGGTGGTTGGTGACAGCCAACATGGTTTCACCAAGGGGAAATCCTGCCTGACCAATTTGGTGGCCTTCTATGATGGAGCCACGGAACTGATCGATAGGGGCAGAGCAGTTGACATCATCTACTTGGACTTGTGCAAAGTGTTAGACACTGTCCTGCGCAACATCCTTGTCTCTAAACTGGAGAGACATCAGTTTGAAAGATGGACCACTCAGTGGATAAAGAACTGGCTCGATGGCTGCACGCAAAGAGTTGTGGCCAATAACTCAGTGTCCAGTTGGAGACCACTAACAAGTGGTGTCCCTCAGGGATTGGTGTTGGGACCTGTCTAGTTCAACATGTTTATTGTCATCACATTAGAGTGTATACTGTAACTTCCACATTCTTCATTTTTGCCATACCTTTTAACAGTTAGTAGTATTTTAAGCTTCATAGCCTGGCAGTACTCATATGAACTTTAGAGATATGCATATTTCTATTCATTTGCTTTGAAATTAGTTTGACAAAGGAGCAGATAGCTGAATGACAGCAAACAGGTGAGAAATTTATCTGCCCAAGGCTGTGCATAAACTATCTGCTGAATAAAAAACCCTTCATAGATTTTGTCAGGATGTTCAGGTCTCAGGTGTTCCAAGGGTCTCAAATTTCAGATCTCTTCCTTGAAATATGTTAGATAACTCTCCTTGTCAGTCATCAGTCACTGAAAGATTCTCTCTCTATTCTCCAGTATGATACTAGCTCTCAAGACAGCCTTGCAACTGGAAGTAGTAACCTATTGTCTTTTAGATACTATAAGTAACATATTGGAGCTTTTTGACACTTTTTAAGGTGTCCTAACACTCTAATACTTAGCTTGGGGTATTCTTGAGGCAAAGGCACCTGGTTAGCTGGTTGTTTTGAATTAATCTTTAGGTGGGCAAATGGGTGAAAAGCAAATAAAAATATTAATTTCCAGCATCCAAAATTGAAAAAGCAACTTCATTTTTTTTAAAGAGAAAAGAAAATAGAACAGAAAAGATAAAATGTTCTTGATCTATTCATACTGTAATTAATCTAATCTGAAAAATTCACTTCCTGCAGCCAGGTGACTAGCAGAGCTCCTTTTCCTTCCACATATTTATCCAGAATTTTTTTCCTTTTTTGAGTACTCTCTGCTTCAGATTACATTACAAAGAGAGGGTTTTTTGCTTCTATATGTTACATTTAGAGCTGATGTTCTTTTAAATTTTTTTGAGGATAATCCATCTTCTTTCCTGAAGTCCATTTTCTTCTCCCCCTCCACACCCACCCTCTCATTCCACCACTTCTTTAACATCAATATACTAATTAAGTTAATTTGTGCTTCAAAGTATAAATCAATACTTTCTTTTCTTTGGATATGCATATACTGCTTTGGAAACCATCTGTACTTGACTGGTCAACTAGCTCCATGACTAAAGGATAAATTAGACAGGCAGTTTGTAATTTTCAGTATGAATTGTTTCTGTATAGTGAATCATAGAATAATTTTGGTTGGGAACAACCTCTAAAAGTGATGTAATCCAGTCACTTCCTCAAAGGAGAACTAGCCTCATAGTTAGGTCATGTTGCTCAGGGCCTTGTCAAAGCATATTTTAAAAGTCTCTAGGTTCAGAGATTGGACAGCCTCTCTGGGCATCTTGTTTCCATTTTTAATCACACTCATTGGGAAACATTTTTTTTCCTTAAATTTAGTTGGAGTTGTCCTTGCTGCAACTTGTGATTGTTGCATCCAGCCCCTTCACCATGCACTCTTGGGAAGAGTCTTTCTCTGTCTTCTCTGAAACTGCCACCTCCAGAAGGCTGAAGACAGAAAATAAACTTTCCCCTCTCCTTAGCTTCAAACCTAGTTCTCTCAGCCTTTCCATGTGCATTGCCTGCTCCAGCCCATTATCTGTGCACTTGAAGAAATATCTGAAGTCTACAGGAAATTAGCGCATTTCTTGCATAAAATTTATTTTGTAATGTAATTTCAGTCTTCTTTAGATTCTTATGTAATACACCCAGTCCTTGAAGAAATTATTAGATGTAGTTGAAAAATTTCTGTCCAAAACATTTTTGGATCCTAGAAAGAATTATTTACAACAGAATATCTTTATTTAAAATACCTATATTCTCTAGGACAACTTCAGTTTATACAGAAGAATCAAACATATAAAAGAGAAAATATGGTTATTTGGAAAAACATAACTGGAGAGCATATGCCCAGTCTCTTCCACAGACTAACATCCTCAAGCAAACAGCTTTTTATCTTGCAGAGATATCCTATGATACATCATTCCCATTACAAAGAGATGTTTGTTCAGAGTTGTAGTTCAAATTACATGAGAAAAGGCAGTCTGAGGCGTAAAAACTTAAATTTACAGGACATAGTTTCTGATTTCTACTATTCTGTCTTTAGATCTTTTTTCTGTCTTGACAAATTCCAAAATCTTCCTTTAGGAAACACTCATATTTTCAAATCGAAGTAACCCTGACGTACAATACAAGTTTGGCTAAGCACTCAATTACCTTTTGAACAGTCACAATTCCTTTAAAAGGAATTGTAAATTCCACCTTATGATAATTTTATTATCCCCAGACTGTTACTAATGTATTCATGATCACAGCTCTTTTTAAAAATGATTTTATGACTGGCTTACTCATCAGCTTCTAACACACTCTTGCCTAAAACCAGCACATTTTTGAAATATTTACCTAAGACTAATGAGAACTTCAAGCCTAAGCCCTGTTTGCAGCAAAAGCTTTTGTTCCAAAAATAAATGTGATAAAAAAGAGAATTCTTAAATATCTTATTAAAGTGATGATATTTGGTGAAAATGTGTTTCTAAACAGGAAGCTTTGATATCTTCCTTGAGGTCTTTACTAAGACAAAACCTTTAAATAAAAATGCCTCTGGGTTTTTGTAATTAGTTTTTAGAAAGAAAAAGAGTTGCAGACCACTTAATATGACAGTTTAAAAACTATTAAAAGTTAAATAATTTTGCATGTCAAGAATATATACTATCTATTTTCAATCACTTCTTGTGATAGCATTGTAATGTAAATTTCTTATATGCAGATTTTGTGTGTGTAAAATAGGTTACATATAGGTAGAATTCACATGGAATTTCATGTATTATTCATACATTTCATTAGGGTGAAATTTTTCTTTTAGTGAACAAGTTTAAGAATTGTATCTTTTAAAAGGCTAAACTAATTCACTTTCTGAAGCTTTTCTTTTTTTTAATATACAAAGCAAGTGAAATGGAACAAAATAAAAAATACAGTTACCTTAAAACCTTAAAAGGGTAAAAGGCAGAAAGTTTCATAGATCTTCTTAAGATTGTGCATTCATTTGCTCATAATTTTGCAAAGTTCTGACTCTCTGTGACCTGTAATTCTGGAGGACTTTTCCATCTATGCCTTTATTATTCATTTTGTTGGGAGGAAAGAAAAGATTTTAAAATCTAGGCAACCAGCATACTATAATGGTAACAACCCAGAAGGAGAGCATGGAAAATTTTAGAAGAAGATTTCAGGGTAATTTCTTCACCAGAACAGAAGAAACAGAAAAGAAGACAGAATGCAGAACCTGATACTACTCTTAACTGTGTTTTGAAAGAAGCTGGTTTCATATGAATTGTTGCTTTTTGAAATTTATGGGATACAACTCTAAGTGACAATGCAGTTCAGATGGACACATAAAAGTAATATAAAATATTTTAAAAATTGAAGCCAGGTGCTGAATAACTGGACAAGTAAGCAAAATTCAACACTGGAAGGGTATAAGTACCAAATCCACTAAGGAAGAACCTCTGCGTGATGGGCTTGTTGAAGTGAACAAATGTGATACACTGGAGACTTGAGAAGGTACAGTACCAAGCCAGAGTGCAACAGCTACCACTGACAGACAAAGGACACGATTCAGTTGCACATGGTCCAAAACATAGGCCATATTTTCATTGACTGTCATTGCTCAGGGAGAGATTAAATTGCTGGAACATATGGTCATTTCAGGTGCAGGTCTCTTATGTAGAGATGTGTGCTTGGTTATTAAATTCTGAGAAGAAATTATTAAAAATGGAAGAAGCCAAATATAACAGCTTATGTCCTGGATGTGATAGCTGCATTGGCTCTCCACCAGATATCCACCTGACCAATGAGAAATTATATTATTTCAGTCCTGGTTTGTCAAAGTTCCGAAGGCATATTACGGTGCATAAAACAAAAAATGCCAGTAATCAAGGTTCACCAGTTTTAATTAAAGTGAAGAATAAACAAATATTCAGTTGATAAAGGCCACACTTTGGAAAGCAAAGGAAGTAATTTGTCAAGCCAACAAGACTGAAAACAATAAAGCGATTTATAGGAAAAGCTTGGACTGATTTTAATTAAAAAATGCCAAATATATCTGCTATTTTTTTTAACCCTGACAAACAAAGTGTTTAAAAGGCAAGGTTTCATATCAGTTTTCTGAATAAGAACTACAAACATGAGGTTGGATGGTAGCAGAGAACTGCAGAAGTAGAAGCACCAGTAAGGAAGATGTAGTTTGTGGTTTTGACTTAAAAGGGATTAGACATATGTAAGGTAGGCAGTTAGAACTGGAATAAATTGTGGGTTTATGTGAGTACTTGCCATAGTTTGAAGCCAGAAATTCAGTAAGAATAAAAAAGCATTTATTAAAAGTTTGAATAAGTGAATAATTTCACATTACACATAAATTATTCTGTAAAAGCAGGAATATCAAAGCAATATTCACTGTCTTAAACATCAATTTTTTAAAAAAATCTTAGAAATAGGATTACTATTTGGAAATTCTTTGCCTCAGATCTTGCCTAGTTTTCAACATTTCCAATCAATAGAAGCAACCTTACTATTTGCGTTTCATAATTTTTTGATGATTTGATTTTTTTATTTGTTGATAACAAAGTAGGAACACAGAAATTGCATCATGTGATAACATATAAACAGCTTCATTTTTAATCAACAGTATAACAGACATTACACCTCTTAGTATCTGAGTATAATAAATAGTATAGGAGTATCTTAGTTCATACCAATGCTGGCTATTCCTACATTGCTAAACGAGGGACAAAACCTTACTTTCAAACTTTGTTGTCTGCAGAGCTGTTTCTCTCACACACTCTCACTCCTCTCTCATAGCTGCTATTGCTCAACGGTTTTCACCCTTTCTTAAATACATTATCACAGAGGTGCTACCACCATCACTTGGCCAGTGGCAGGTCCATCTTGGAGCCTGCTAACACTGACTCTACCCAACATGGTGGCAACTTACAGAAGCCACCCTTGCAGCTCCCCCACTACCAAAACCTTGACATGTAAACCCAACACAAAGACTAATAATTTATAAGATATTTTTAAAGGGCATATACAAGGAACAAAGCTGAACTAGGAATCAAATTAGGATACATTGCCATACCTGATATTTGTATGCTATTAAATCGTATGCACTTCAGTTGGAAGGCAGTTCCAGAGACTTAGTAGTTTAATGTTAAAAGCGTTCTTCTAGTTATGAACCTAAATGCATTGGTGGTCCATCTGTATAAAGTGATTCATGATCTAACAATCACTTTTTGAGTGCCTACTTTATGCTACCTGATTTTTCAAGATGACACATGCAAACTTGATGTATAATGAGTGCAGTCTAAAAGACGAACACTGAAGATTATTTATAGACTGCACTTAGTCCACCTCTTCCTTTTCTAACTTCAATTCTTCAAGAAATTCCTTAAAAGAAAATTGTTTCCCAAATGTAACAGTACCCTAAGTGAACATCAAACAAAGATTCAGCTAAGGGCAACCTCTCAATATACTCTTTATTGTTGCTTTTTCATTCTGAGATAAAATAATCACCTGGTTTAACATTAAATATTTTCTAAAAAATTAACTGTGCCTCCCTTTCAAGGTTAGAGTGTCAATGTGCTAATCTCAGTGACACTATGATCTCTCCTGAAAATTTTGCATTGTGGGGGTTTCTCAAGGCTTTTTTTTTTTAATTAGTAGCAAGTGACAGCAAAGTGTGTGTTCTGTATGAAAATAGATGTTTGAATTTCAATGATAGATAGATAGATAGATTGTATATCATTTTAACCCAACCATTTTATATAAATTATAGGCAATATTATTTTACACCAAATCAAATTCATATGCTCAATGAAATAGACAGATAAAGAAAAATAATAACTAAAAAAAAATAAATCTATGGGTTAATGTATTATTGTCTGCCCACTAGAAGCATATCCTTTGTAACCCTACAGATATGTTTCATTTGCCTCATGTTTTGAGAGTGTTTTGATCTTCCATGACTTAGAAGAAGATGAGACTAATACTCTGCATCCATCCATAGTACATTGAGTTCTGGTTTTAGTAAGGAATAGGATAGAGACAGTTAGAAAAAGCAAATATTCAAAAAGTTGAAAATTGAAAGTTTGGCTATTGACTGAGTTTAGACTAGGACACTAGTGTTCTTTTGAAGGTGTTTTGAAACAGAATAACTGTAGTCAAGATCTCCTTGCAAAGGGCTGTAGTTAAGTTCAGGAAGAAGTTGCTGCTGCTGCTATTTTTTTCCCAGATTTTTTCATATTTCGTAACATTAGTACAAAAGGTTTCACAATAAGATCAGAGCAGTAAAATCAGTCATTTTATGTAATTCTAGAAATATTCAGAGATTTCTTGTAAAGACCAAACCGAAAAATCAGATAGTGAAATGGAATGCTTTTAATGCCAACCAATTCAATAAATGGCTAATATTTTCACCTGTTCCACAAAATTACAGTGAAGCAGTAATTCTATGAAGCGACTAAAAAGGTAGTAATTTTACAGAAGAACTCATTTGTGTGTAAACAGAGTAAGAATAACATAGTTGGCTGTGTTACTTCATGAGAAAAAAATGCCTCAGAATATGCCTGAGAGTTGAAAAGGTTAACCTACTTCATAGTGATTCATGGACATGGATCATTGTATTGCTGGTGAGAAGCAAACTGAAATTTTTAGGATGTGGTTTGTGGTCCTGCATGTATTGTGGATAAGTAGTTTTGTTGGAATTTTTAGCAAAAAACCTTTTATTATTAAAAATTAGCCAAAACACATGCAAATGGATGTGAGAAAATTGTGGAAAATATGATCACAGTTTATTGTCAAAAAAAATTAATGCTATACAGCATCTTATTGATTGGTCAGCTGATCTGTACTCAAAGCTTACAACAAATCACAAGATTTCTAAATGTCTGCCATAATGCAATCAACATATACTCAGAAATGAGTATACAGATGTAGCTTTACTTATTTTTTCTTATCTTGCTGTGCATGAAAAAAAATAAGAATAAAATAAACCTGGTTCTCAACTTACTTTTAAAGAAAAAAGTATTTTCTAGATTTTAATCTTGCTATAGAGGTTTTTAATTTTCCTTATAGGAGATCACACTTCTTTTTCTTTCAATTAAACTGTAAAACTCGATTCCTCTGCCAAGTCTTAATAAATGTGAGAATCGGGTTTGGCACATCTACTGCACCCTGTACAAAGGTTTATAGCATTATCACCTGCAGTCAAGGTCTTCATACTGCTGTTGTTTCAAATATTTTTCTGGTTTAACCTGCAGTTTTTAAATACCAGTAAAATTAGTATAGAGCAGAGTAATTCTATATTGATCTCCATTAATCCTGACATACTCTGACAGGCAAATTTACTTTCATAATATTGGAATAAATACCTGACATCAGATTTGATGTTTAATAGATATGATTCTATGATTCTATGTTTTTCCAGAAACACTAATTTGTATAACTTCAATAAATTTACTGTTTTTTCTTTTTTTTTTTTTTAATATGTGCATTTGAAATATTCAGAGAAAAAGAAAAAGGTACAGTACCTTCAAGAGATGAAAAACAAATCCATTCTTCGAAACACAAAACTTGTTTCAAAAGCTATGTATTCTTTCCTAGGTAGAATTTTCCACAACAACATGTAGAAATAATGGTGTTTGAATCTAAATTTTCGTTAGTAACACACACAAAATATAAGTATATTTTATATCCAACCTATCAATCAATGTAATCTTAGCAGAGCCTTATTGTGCTTTTACCTTTCCCTGGCTAGCAGTCCTACCCAGGCTTGGACCGAGAAACCTTTTTCTATTAACCGCACATTAGTGGGCTACTTAAAAAACTGGCCCCTCTGTGACACTGTCAGCAGCCTGTTCAACTGACAGAGATTGGTCTAGTGGGCACTAACACAATGGTGACTAGTGCCCTGCATTACGTGATAGAACATGATTTTGATGGGAGAATTAGACTCTGGAATTACAGGGATCACACAATTAGATTGGCTATTCTGCAAACTGAATGATTTCTATGATTAATTTTTACTTTGATTTATTTTTAATTTATATGAGAACAAAATTATTATGAGGCAGAAAGAAATGTGCACATATATTTGTGTCTATACATATATATAATTTACACTATATATAATTTTTATGTTTTAATTCCCACATTGTTGCTACTTGTGAGGATGTTGTGAGACAGAAATGTAAATGCAATAAAAAAGATTTGCCATTTTATTTCCTTTTCTAGTTGTAGTCATAGAGTGTCTGTAGTCAATAGTGTTATAAAGTGCTTCATTTGAGATAACTTAATTTCTACCTGAAAGAATACATTTTCACAAATTCCAGGAATAGTTTGATGGATGGATGAATTGGGTAAGTAAAAGGGTGGGAGCAAAAGGCACTGTAGTAGAATATAGGCTAGAAAGTTCAGACAGGCCAAATAGTAAATAGAATAGAACTACAGACAGCTATATAAACACCTAATAGCTATTTAATAGCTTCTCATCTATCCTTTCTCCCTTAGAGCTATCCATATTTCATTCAACGTCATACCACATCTCTACATCTGTTTTCAGAAATGATCTAAAATCCATATTCAGAGCAATTTTTCATGGGCATCTTAAGGCCTTTTGGATCCAGGCTACACATCATTCCATTTATTATAATGTATCTGATTTACAGATTGGTGACTATCTGAAAGCAAAAATCATGAACACTAACTCAACCAACAAACAATGAAACAAAATGTAAAACCAATTAGGAAAAAAAAAAAAAAAAAACGAAAAAAGAAAAAAAGGGAAAAAAAATAAAAATCATAACCAACCAATAACCGATTTGTGTTACAAAGTTTTGCATTTGCCTGTAATACACCTAATGGTATCACAATGTTTACCAAAGTAGAGTGCTCTATCACCTATCCAAGGACTTAGGTGAGGCTGACTGGTTTGTAGTTTCCCAGACCCAATTTTTACCTTCATGAAAATAGGAGTGACATTTGTTTTCTTCCAGTCTTTAGGAGCCTCACCCATGGCATTTCAAAGATAATTGAGACTGGCTTTGCAACAACATCAGTCAACTCCTTCAACTCTTACAGGAGCATTCCAAGTTGAGTTGAATTCCTTGCAAACATTGATTAAAAAAAAATAAAAATTAAATTCCATCAGTGTATCACTCAATGAAGCTAAACATTTAATACAATAAAGTCTGGACTGAAATCTTCTATTTTGTCTTCATTAAACAATAGTCCATCTCAACAGTTTAAATTTAATTGTGCATTTGCACTGCAGAGCAAAACCAAAGCTCAAAGCTGCTGTTGTTTCACAGCAAAGGAGAAATGATTGAAATTATACAGGCCTCAGAGAACAGGTGATTTCACAGGTTTTTTTATTTATTTGTTTGCTTGTTTGTGAATATTAACTGAATGGCCATCGTCTTTGTTACACCACCCAAAGGGTTTCAGGTGTCTTGCTCAGTGTGCTGTGGTAGCTAGCTCTTGAGACAAATGGTTTTGAAAAGCCCTACTCAGCCCTCTGCTTGAGTCCAAGGAGCTCAGCCCTTGACGCTTCAGTTTTACATGTGATTCATCTGAGTCCTGCCTTATTGAGGCAGCTGACAGAAAAGGTGTTGTTTATTCAGCTGCTGCAGCTGGGAAATCTATGGCGGAGAACCAGCATACTGAGACCTATCATCTGTCTGCTCTTGCAATATGGTACTTGCTTTTCCATGCTGAAGCAGTGTTGTTGCCACTGGCAACCACAGCCTGCTGTTAACTTGCAGCCATTATGTTGCAGAAGTATTGAACACCAGATGAAAGCGCTATTTGGTGGTAGTTTGTAAACAATGCATAACATGAGCAACACTAAGGAAGATTTTTTATGAGAAAAGAAGGATTTAGATACCAAAACTATTCTAGACTTCACTGGCCTTAAATTGTCAGATGTACGAACACACACACAGGAAAAATATTTTTATATGTAGAATTTTTAGAAATTCGGAAAGAGGTTCAAGCATCCAAACTTAATTTTATCATTTAACTTTGAATTAATCAAACACCAACAAAATTATATCAAGTAACTGCTATGAAATGTTCTTTAATAATTCTCATATAGGTAGTCACATCATAACAGAATGTCAACCCATCATTAGGGACTGGAAAAAAAAGCAATTTCCGTGATAGAGAAATTAACTAAAATGCCACACAGTGTTATTGGGAATTTTTAACTGATCATGTTGAAGTCACTGATTGTACAAAACCAGCCTCAGTGGGATAGAGAAACGTTGATAAATTTTTCAGTAACAATGTCTCATAAACTGCCTTTACATCTGGGGAAACTAACTTTTACTCCGTGCTAACAGACAGAAGTCTAAACCACTAACAAAATACATGTTTTGAGGTTTTTAGAATAATCGTGACAATGATAGAATGGCACAATGTCGATGAGTTGAGACATCTATACCAGTCCAAGTCTAGGCTAACAACTGAACATACCAGAACATTTTGCTGTATTTCAAAAATTAAAAAAATGTTTTGGCCAATCAGTCTAACTACATAATTTCCCCTACTGATCAGGTTTTTTGTGATTGTTGCATATTTTTCTCCTTTCAAATGTAATTTTGTGAGATAAAGACCCACCCTAAAGATCCACTAGGTACATTTATGAAATATTAAACATCTGAGGTCAGAAAAAGCCCCAAAATAATACAACTTATCTGTCCTGAGGAGGGCAGCCAGGGCTTTTAGGCAGCTAGGTAATTATCTTCATTCCTCTCTCTTCTCTCCATATTTCCTAGACTTCTGCTGATAATCACTGAGGGCTTACAACTGAATCATATTAGAAACTACAGGAATAGGTTCAAGAGGACATAGACAATATGCTACATCACTGAACTTCCTATTTGTGTCTAACTTGCAAAGCTTTGTCAGTGTGCAACATATCAGCTTTGTGGTCTCCTCTGACCTGGACTCACTCCTCAGTGTGTCTCTGAAGGTGCATGTGATGCCCAAAGTCAGTTTCTTGGTCACTGACTCCCTCTAATATATGGGGATGTTTCTTCATTGCTATCAGATAATCTGTTGTGTTTTCACACATTCTTCTATTGAGTTGATGTTCCCAGAATACTGTAGGTCATATAAGCACATCCTTCAGAATCTCCCAAATATACCACAGAGTATTTTTCACAGTTGTGGACCCATGCCATGAAAATGTTGGCCATCTGGAGTGATTGTTTTTGTAGACCAAATCTGGAGACAAGCTCTTGGGGTCTGTGCACAGGATTTGTAGTTCTCTCCCAGTCTGGCCTTAAAACCTTATGACTGTTTTCCTCAGTAAGAAGTAAAACACCTGTCAAACTCCTTCTGAATGTGACTATCCTCCTTACAATCCAGGTAACAGCATGCCAATTATAACTACTAAAACTGGTTGGTTCAGACAAAATCAATGTGGTCTAAGGAATGCAGAGCATTAAGAAAGAGGATTCAGCTCCCGACAGATAAGTGTAAAAAAATTTTCCTGTCAATTTCTACAAGTCAATGAATATCTCACTTCAGGATCACTCTGTTACATGTTTTTTTGGATAGGTCTGGTTTTCTGGTCCTTAGCTGAGTGAAGTTTAGGTAAACTAAGATTTCTTATTCAAATTATATGCCTGAGATTAGCTATTTCAAGAATATCTTGTTGATGTTATTAGATCATATAGTCATAGAGCAGCTAAGATTGAGAAGGTTCTTGAAAGATAATCTGGTCAAAATTTTTGTGGAAAAGGAGTTTATCTACCACCCTGTCCAACTGCATCATGAAAACCTCCAGTGATGGGAACTCTACCACAGACCTGTTGAGATTGAGACCAGCAGCTCCAGAGTCCAATGGTGCAAGGATATCTCTCTTTAGCATTTGCCCCAAACTGTGATAGTAGCCAGGGGATAGTACAGAAAGTAGCCTTACCTGGGTTCTGCATGAAGGAGAGCATTTTGCACTCTCTCTTCCAGGACTGCTTTCTATGAGCTAGTTTCTCACTGTGCATTCTAGTCAAGGTGTGTGTTCCTCACGAAAAAGTTCCTGCAATCTACAGTGAGGAAGAACAAAAAAATCAGGTATCTGGCATTAGACTATTTAACTGTGACTAAATGCATGTGCCTCGTCTACAGTGATGTCTGGACATGTTGTGTATTCCTAATATAGGGTTGATGCATGACACCCAATGACACTGTGTTAATACAGCACACAGCAAAATAGGACCTTGATACAATTATTAAAAAGTTTTCTGCTCTAGAAATATTAATACATATAAGACTGAATCTGCAATGCCACTTTTATCATTGGTACTCTACTGAAAGGAAAAAAGGTCGATAAGGAGTACGGAGGCTATAGGAAATTATTTCAAATCTTACTGAAATTAATCGTCTGAAAGTATGTGAGTTAACTAACACATCCAAGGAGTCTCCTAAGAATGAATGAGATGTGGATTCCTCTAATCTGAACCTGGACTTTAACTTGTCATTAAAATCATGGGAGGTGGAAAGTTATGGCTAGTGTTTGCTGGTCAAAGTCACAACAGAATTTGACTATGTAATATTTTTAGCTTAAATTAATAGACTATTTTATGGAATAAAATAACATTAGAAGTTACCAATAGAATTGAAAATGTGATGAAACCCTGAAGAATGAATGAAGGAGCATGTGACTTTAAATTGGAATTTGTTAGGAGTTGCATATAGACAACTAAAAGAGGAAAGATTTCAATTGACTTTGTAACAAACGGCCAACCAGGAGAATTGACCATGATGCTCTTATAATAAGATGAAGTTGTGAAGCTGTGAAATTATAGAGTGCTATAGAGAAAGCAGACGTGAAGTTAAAAAAGGATTAGCGATAAAGGTATTGTTTAAGGTTTTAGCAGGTGCATAGTCATGAAAGTAGAAGATAAACCATGTAGTAATGACAGAGATAAATCCATGAACCAATCCAGGGTCAAAAATAATGAAAAGGCTAGAAAAATATCAAAACTGATAGGAGAATATCACCAAGAACAAAACCACAAAAGATTGAAATGTGATTTACTATGTTTTTTGATACCAAAAAATAATATTATATTTTTAGCTGATACCAGAAATACCAAGTAAGGGAAAAGTCTTAAGCCCTAAAGGGAATATCCTTAATTATTTGGAAAATTAAAAAAAATTTATAACTCTGATTATAAAATTCTCATTATATTGCCTACTTTCACTTCAGACTCTTAGGTATCTTACAAAGCTATGCTTTTTTCTACAGTTTTTGAAATAAAAAGGAAATTCATAATGGGTTTGAATACAACATCGATCCACAGAAGTTTGTTGAAAAATGTTAAAGCAATAGAATAAAATAACTCATTCTCTTTTATAAATTATTTTCTAGACAAGAAAATTGTATTGAGTTTCATCTATTTGGACTTCAATAAATAGAAACAGTACCAGATGGAAATTATCAGCCAATGCAAGGAAGAGAAAGATTTGTGCTAGCATAATAGGTTAAATTTAAGAGCATGAACTCAAAATGCTCCGAAAATTGGAGTTTGCTTACAAATATTGATATTTTCAATTGGAAATGAGGAGAAAAAGACAAGCTACCTGTCACTTAGTACATAGTGGAATTCAGCTTACCTAATGTTAGATGACTACATTTTAGTTGTTTATATCAGAGTTGATAATCCCAAACTCCTTTTGCAGTCAGCAAAGAGAAATAGGCAGTTTTAGGAAATGAGTACTGCAAACAGTTTTGGACATCTGCCTTGGGAGGAGATGAATTGTGCCCCGAGGCATACTTGCCTCTCTGAAGGTAAAATAAACTTCTGCCTAAGTTGTTAAAAAAAAAAAGTAACCTTCCAGTCAGGAAAATAATACCTTGGTTGACTATGACACACTATCGGATGTGGCAATGAAAATGGCAGATTAAATCTTAGGAATCATTGAATGAGGCAATACAAACAAGGCAATATACTGAACTTCTTAAATACAGAGATGAGATTTTTATCTGAAATACTCTGGACAGGGTTACCATGATAAGAATGTATCACAAAGCATCAGTCTATAGGAAGAAGGGAAAAGATATTTAAGACAAAAAACAAGACTGGAATGTAGAACCATAAATTGATGATGTATATTTTTAGGGTGGAGATTAAAAGAGTATTCCTAACCATCATAAGATTGAAGTATACAATATTTTAAAACAAAAGCTGGATCAGAACAAACTAATATGAAACTTTATCAATATTTGAAATGGATTATAGCATGTAGCTGTAGGAAAAACAGGCACTTGGCTTGATAGTCCAAGAAATCCAATCCTGTTAAAGTCTCTGATATTTTATTAAGGAAACTATTGTTTTGTGAAATATTTCATCAAGGACAAATCTGTGTCTGCAGAGACAATGTGAAGAAAAAAAATCAAATGTTAATGTTTCATAAAGAAAGGGGTTAAGTAGGGAAATAGGTATAAAATTGGTTACAAACTAAAAAAAATAAAACACAATGTTATCAAATTTTTGGAGCATTCACACCTGAAAAAAAAATGAGAGTAAAGTTTTATGACTTAGTTCCATTCCTAATTAAAAAATATATTTACTGTCTTTTATAATGAAAAGCTAATTTCACATGGATTGTTTTTTTTTTTCAACCCTAAGTTAAAATACCAGTTAGTAAATGTTGAACATATTTGTTAATAAGTAGGATTTTCAATTTACGTTTTAATACCTTTTTTATTTCATACTGTAATTTAATTACAAACATAAATTATGTGCAATTATTAGTAATATTGAGAGCTGGTATAGCACATTAAAATTTATTTTACTGAAATTTGCTGTTTAAAAGTAACGTATAGAAGGTGGATTCTGTGCCACACTTTGGGGACCTAAATTTAGGCAGTAAATGCACCTAGCAAGATGGTGTTCAAGTTCAGAACACCTATATTTAGGTGTTTATATGTAAATTCCGTATAAAAGCTAGTTGTCTAGGTTGCCATGGTGACCTGTGGAGATTTAATCACTGCAATGAATGGATCCTAGAGAGCTATTAAGTTCAAAGCCTTTAGGAATGCCACCCCTAACCCACACATAAGAGTAGTGCCATTTAAGAAACCCTAGAGCATCTGACATAAGATGTGGAGCAGCAGCTATGCGGAATAAGCTGAGGCATTTCAAATGGTCTTGTGTCAGCAGAAGAATTGAGCCTTTAGGGTAGTTAGTGGGTCAGACAGGGTCATTTTCTGGAAGTGCCTGTCTCCCTCTGTCCCTATGGAGGGGAATAGTGATTCCCTATATGGTGGAAGGAGATGATGGGATGGGATGGGGTGGGATGGGATATGATGGGATGGGATGGGAAAGGATGGGAAAGGAAGGTAAGGCAGGGCAAGGCAAGGAGAAAGGACTTCAGACAGTAGTTAGGGAGACTTCCCAGAATGTTCTGAAGAAATGTGAAAAAGAAGAATTAGGAAGGATTTCTTATTTTCAGAGTGAAATAATGTGATGGACTCACTGAACCTATCAGATCACCGATGTTAAAAACAATGAGGTTTTCTTTGTGGTACAGGTACAAGATATTTATACAAGGTATTTATTGCCACAGGAGGCAAGAAGCCAAAACTGACTGAAGAAATCAACGGAAGAAAGCCACTTGAAAGTTAATAAGTATGATGGGGTAGTTAGAATGTTCAGGTGGGTGAGCGTCCTGTCCTACTAAGAGCACACTGAACTTTCACTGCTGTCCTTCAGAGGAACTATTACTTGCATGTTATATCAGACCTTAATCTACTGATGCACATTATGCCAGCCTTTCATTTCATCCCAAAGGCTGCTTGCCAGAACTGAGACAGAACCCCAACCTTACTTTCTGTTGAATTCATTTGGCCATGTGACATGACTCACTGGAGATACTCTGAGAAGACAACAATCCATCCTGTTATTTCTTCACCTTTTTTATTTCAGTTTTAATTCTCATGATGCATCTCACCTGTTTTCACTTCATAGCTGCTGTTGGTGTAATTTCTAATCTACATTTCTGTTTCACTGTACCCCTCACACTCTACACACATACACACACAGACACACACACACAGAGGCATAGGTCCTTGCTTTTCTTTTCCATTTTCTTTCCTCTCTGTTCTTATACCCATATCCTCCTTCCTGCTCAAAAAAGCAGAAACAAATTAGGCAAAGAGCATTATCATCAAGTTGTGTATAAAATGAACCTAAGTAACCATGTAATTATTCTCACTCTATTGCTGCTGCTCTTTATTGCTCTCACTTATTGTGTCATCTTTCATATTGTAAGACTGTAGGCTCCTTGGGGAAGGGACTGCATAATTTTTTTTCTCTTTGAAGTACCTTTACCACCTTAGGCACTTTGCAAGTTACAAATAATAATAATAACCATTAATCAGGTTACAGCATCAGTAGAAAGCACCAGTCATTGGCAATTAAAATCTTAGCTCAAGCAGGCAGGTTCTTACTTCAGAATTTAGGTCTTTTCTTTCTGTTCCTTTCGAATTAAGAAGCCAACTTGCTTTACCCAACATAAAACACAGGACCCCTCAAATTGCCTTTATTTGTCTTTACTTTTAGGGTTCTTCCCTTCAGACTGAAAGGATGAGTGAAATCTACAATCCCTACGTTCAAAGTGGCCTATGGCTTATAATATATATCTCTTTTCTGATAATTCCAAATAGCAAAGGTGATTAAAACTGAGGTTATTGGCTCAGTTGAGAGCACACTGAAATTGCTAGAGCTGAAAGTTTACATTATCAGAGTAGGTGAAAGAATTTGATTTCATTAAATGCTATTGAAATCCAGTGAGTTTTCAGCACTTAACTAGTAAAATCAATGATGACTGAATCCACGATGACACAGCATTTCCACACAGCTGGTAGCAAGAAGTATTTTTATATAGCAGCTTGTCTGCACTGGTGGAACCAGACAAATAAAGGCACTTTTTCTCCTTTTTCTTTTTGAGTCCTTTGCTCACAAAGGGGAAAAAAATGTTTTCAAACTATTTCCAAACAACCAGTTGATGTTTTTCTTTATTTTTGCCCTGACTTGAAATGACTAAGTATACAGTGTATTTCTGTTTATTATCCATTAACATCTTACTCCATTTGTATCTATATCCAAAGCTTTCATATAATTTTTCTTTACAGCTGTAATTATAGCAAGACACCATACAATGTTGATGAAAGGCCTTTAATTTCAGTTCTAAGACTGAGAATAATATCCAGAACAAATAGTAGAAAGATGTTCTCTTTATTGCAATAGTGTCTTAATTGAAAATATTGATAAGAGATGTACTTTAGGCACAGATCGTTATGTAATTCTAGTGAATACATCAGTTTAATCTCCAAACACTTCCCATTTTCCCCAAGACACATTTTTTTTCCTCCCCAGTTCTATCATTCTTTCCTGCATAATCTAAAGGCTTAATATACTTAGCTTTAGGTGTCTGTTTTCTTCCCCCTGACCTTTCTATTCATATTTTTAACACTAAATATTTATGCATAGTAACATTAATATTTCTAACACAAAATAGATAAGACACTTCATATCTACTAATTGGCCCAAAACTAAGGTCATGCTCCTTTTTTACCTGTTTTTATATGTAAACTTATAAAAGGCATATGCACATAGCTTCTATATATTTATATATCAATAGGTAAACCTAAATGGCACATATAAATAGTTTCTGAAAACTCATTTCTCCAGAGTGCCAAGGTTTACAGGAGATAAGGAAAAAAATAAAACAAGTGAGAGAGGTGGGAAGGATGATGATAAGTGAAATCAAATTTTACATATATATTTATACACATATATAACAATTCCCATAGAGATACAGTTATCTCATATGTTCTACTCTTGCTGTTATTTTTGTTATTATTATTGTCCAGCAACTAATTTATACACTGACTTATAACCTCTTTGGGAGACAAGCCATGTTTTGTTTCTACTGTGAGACACGCGGCATACCTTTGGGGATTTGACACTAAAACCCAAGAGGATGGCTTCATTTCTGTGCTTGATATTTCACATGCTGCCCCAGCTATTTCTTGCCACAGCATGTAACTTGGTGCAAGATGCTATTTTCCATGTCTTTAAATTGCCAGCATAGTTACCGAAAGGTGTGGTTAGAGGGTGTGTTAGTACACTTGTGATATTTTAATTAATATAGAATAGATAATAGTAGCAACAAAGTCCTCTCTCAGGGATTTTACAAAAATTTCGAACCACAGTTTGTACATGAGGATCCTGGAGAGTATCCACTTTGCCAACATGAATGGTTTGTGCCATTCAATGTTATTGGTGTTACCTATGGCAGTAGCTGGATAGGTATGCTTTGATTCTGCCCTTTTAGAATCAAAGAATCAGAACGGTTAGGGTTGAAAAGGACCTTACGATCATCTAGTTCCAACCCCCCTGCCATGGGCAGGGACACCTCGCACTAGGCCAGGTTTCTTAAGGCTCTGTCCAACCTGGCCCTGAACACTGCCAGGGATAGAGCATTCACAACTTCCTTGGGCAACCTCTTCCAGTGCCTCACCACCCTCACTGTAAAGAACTTCTTTCTTATATCCAAACTAAATTTCCCCTGTTTAAGTTTGAACCCATTACCCCTTGTCCTATGACTACAGTTCCTGATGAAGAGTCCCTCTCCAGCATCCTTATAGACCCTCTTCAGATACTGGAAGGCTCCTATAAGACATGAGGTCTCCATGCAGCCTTCTCTTCTCCAGGCTGAACAGCCCCAACTCTCTCAGCCTGTCTTCAAACGGGAGGTGCTCCAGCCTCCTTATCATCCTTGTGGCCCTTCTCTGGACTTGCTCCAACAGCTCCATGTCCTTTTTATGTTGAGGACACCAGAACTGTAAACAACACTCAAAGTGAGGTCTCACGAGAGCAGAGTAGAGGGGCAGGATCACCTCCTTTGACCTGCTGGTCACGCTTCTTTTGATGCAGCCCAGGATACGGTTGGCTTTCTCGGTTGTGAGTGCACACTGCTGGTTTATGTTGATCTTCTCATTGACCAACACCCCCAAGCTCTTCTCCACAGAGCTTCTCTGAACCTCTTCTCTGCCCAACCTGTATCTGCCTGGGATTGCCCTGTTTCAGGTGTAGGACCTTGCACTTGGTTTTGTCGAACTTCATGAAGTTTGCATTGGCCCACCTCATAAGCATGTCAAGGTCCCTCTGGATGGCATGGTTTTTGCCATGCTTTGTGCTGAATGTAATGATTGAATGTTCCCACATTCAACTGTGTATAATCATTAGAAGAACTTCTTTCATCCGTTCACTACAAAATATTACCTAAGTGCAGGGGTGAGAGGAAGTGGTGGTAGTGTGTTTTTGCATTGGTTTCCCCAAAGATAGCATGTGGATCATGCATAAGAAGGTATTCCTAAACTAACTGATACAGCAGAACTGGATGTAGACTTCTGGAAAGAATCCAGTGGGGAAGGGTTATACAGTAGCATAGCTTTTCCTTTATTATTTGAGAGGGATCACACTTTTGACAGGTGTTGCTTATGGAAAAAATAAGAGGAAAAAGTTAAAGCTCAACAGCTAATCCATTGACTGCGCTGTAACCCTGAATTACTATTTATCTCATACTGTTGTGCTTGATACTGGCTGTTTTCCTTTTCTACCCTTGGACCCTAAGTAATTGTTGTGACACATCCTGTTGTGTATGTTGGCACTCAGCTGCTAAAGACTGTATCCACCATATTGTCACTACATTGCTGGAAGTATGCTGCAAGTCTTCTGTGATCAAGGCTGGTAATTTGTAGTTTTCTCGCCTGTTGGTTGTGGTATACACTCGCCTTTTTCTATATTAACCCACACCCAGTAGCTAAGCCATAATGATGTTTGAAAATGAGGAATGCCTTTTTTTCAGCTGAACAAATGATGTATTTTTATTTTGTTATGCTGCTTGAACTTGACATATTACAGGGCTTCATAGCATTTGATTTACAATATTACAGCCAGGATACATCGTTAACGTTAAGTGATGCTGTTGCAGGTACTGGTTTCACATACATTGCACTGCAGCACTGCACCGTTTGATTGTGACAGATTTTCGTGCTATGCCACTCAATGACTGGGCATGTATTGAGCAAAATCACTGAGTCAGGTTTTATAAACACTCAACTGATGATTACATTTCTTTACTCAGCCTCTCTGCAGAGTCTCATGCCTTGCAGTTCACTGTCTTTAACCAGCATGTGTCTCTGATAATTGGTTTTCTTCTGGCATCAGCTCTGGAACTAGTGTTGAGTGGGAGTGCGGTGCAGGCTGTTCTTGTCCTTTCATGTGGGAGGAGGTACTGTGATTTCAGCCACAACCCAGCAGTTAGCTTCTGAACTGCCCAAATATTTGCTTCTTCTCTTAGTCTTTAAACAAGGACTATGTTCTGAGTTTATGACTGGTAGTTACTTCACTGCCTGTTGTGCTGTGTGGGGCAGTGCCACCAGGGATCTTGCACTGAGCCCTGCCTGCGGAACAGAAGTTCAAGTTTTGTGAGGCTTTCTTTGATCATACAGCTACATCCAGGGGAGAAGCAGTGACTGTGGGGAGGAAAAAAGGAGGTGAGGAAGTGCCCATTGGATGAGAAGTTGTTAGGACTCTCAGTATTTGTCTCCTCTCCTGTCTAGCAAACTAATGGCTGAAGGATACTTACTTACTCTTGCCAGTCCTTTGAAGAAGCTAATTTCCCCTGCCTGGCTCTGTATTGGAGAGCTATCTGAAAAAATTATTGTCCAGCTCTTTACTTGAAAAGGGACTTTGGCATTATGTTTATGGATTCTGACTCTGGACAGTGGTCTTGTAATTTCTTGTTCACTCGAGGAATATTTGTCCTGCCAACCCTGTAACCATTCTTATTCATTCCTTCAAGATTTCTTTTGAGTATTTTCATCTCCATGGTTGCCTGTGAGTTCTTTATCCCAGCATGCATTTGTTAGATCACATCTTCAGCCAAATGCCAGGGAATAAGGTACCTTTCAGCATATTTAGTGCAAGACTCCAGTGTACCTTAGGAACAGCAAAGTGTCAGAACATGGAGGAATTATCCTTTCTTCCTGCTTCTTGTGTCCAGCTGTTTTCCTAAAATGGACCGAGATCCCTGATGTCCTAAAGATCTGTCATCTAGCTACAGCTCATCTGGTAGGTCTTAGAATATTAGCTAGTGTAAGGTAACCTTAAAAATAACTTTACATCAGTATAGATAGCAGCTTAGCAAGGCATAATAAAAATGATAGAAAATGTATGAACAGATTTGATTTTAGTTACGGTGAAGTAACTGGGACATGTTAGAAGAGTCACAAATGAGAAATGAGCCAAACAGACGTCAACAGACCAGCTCGGTTATACATCAGACAGCTAATTTTTTTTAATATAACATTACTGAGCAGTACATGTTTGCCATATACAAATTAGAATAACTTCATATATTAATAATATCTAATTATTTTATATAGAACCAATGCAATTTTATATTAGCAAAAGGTAATAATTGAGAAGTTTTAACCAAGATTCTGTTCCCCTGTTGCAAATCTTGTACTTATGCCAAAATTCCCATCTGTAGATGTCCTAAGAACACTGGAAAACAGCCTTTGAAGCTAGGGAAATGAGGCAAGATTTCATCCCTAATATATCGGTCACATTTAAATGGTCTTTACAATAAAATATAATGATTTAAGTATAAGGATCTGCTTTGTTTTCTTAGGTTTTTTTATTATTACTATTTTTTATACACTATTGTTGTAATTACAGATTTCATAAGCTGTTTTATCTATCTATAATGATATATATAAAGCACTATGTTTTCTCTAAACATAGTTGTTATTTATTTATTCGTTCTGCACTTCAGATTTCAAATTCGAAAGAAAAACTTGGATGTGTGTGGGGGGGGGTGTGGTATTTATTATTTCGCCAGTCTGTTTTTCCTTAAATTCCCTGGATTCTCAGCTTGTGCCTGAGTGTCAGTAGAATCTTTGGGCACCAATATTGTTTGGTCACTTCACCTGTTCAGTGAGTCTCTTTCCAGTGATAAACTCAGTGACTACTCATCAGCTACTGATAGATTTGGCAACAGTAGGCAGAATTTTGCCTGAGTGTCATCTTTATCTTGACAATGGATGTCTCCAAGAAAACACCATTTTGAGCATCTTCATTCCTTGATTGCCCTGAGGCTTCAGTGACAGAGATGTGACATCTAGGCTTTGCTTGGGGTTCATTTTCAGCTTCCACTCACTTGTTTCTGTATTAGTCCTGTAGCATATTCCTCTCTGGTTTTACTACCTTTTAAAAGGCCTGCAGCTACTGCTTATACTCATGTTACTGCATAATCATTCTGTGCTGCAGATAAAAAGGAATCTCTTTTTCCTCCTACAAAAGCATCTAATAAATTTTTGCTATATGTACAGTTGAAAAGTTTTACTGTTAATTTCCACAGGCCTGTGATCAAGCTCTAAGTAAATTATACTTTAGGATTTTAGAGTCAGCTCAAGATTTTTTCTTTCATCTGGGACATTTTCATGCATGGGTTAATTAGTCCATATAGGGTGAGCTCAGGCAACAATTCATAGTGCAGTGCATAAGACTGCGGATGCAGTCATACTTCTAACATTAAATACCTCTACTGCTAATTAAGAGAAAAAGAGAAACTGATCCCTTCCCTTGGGGAAAAATGGCACTGTTTTATGTCCTTGGTTCTTAAGACTAGCCCCTTTAACACTGACTTTTCTCAGAGTCAGAGAATAAGCTATCCTCTTGCTCCCTTGCTTTCATTCATTTAGCAATAAAAACATTCCCTTTAAGACTCTCTTTGTTACTGTACCTAAGAGGGAAATGCACTACTGAGGAGAATATCTTTCTTGCTCTGCTTGATAGTCCTCTCTGAAGGCTCTCAGCCCTTTCTGGACAACCTTCCAACACCTGTATTTGAGAAGAGAGCTGTGGAAGGTCTTTACAAATGCTGAGAGTTGGTTTGGACCTGGGGTTTTCAGATCACTTTAGACAACTTTTGCCCATTAAGCTGGTTTAACAGGGACAGTCTAGTAGAGAATCTTATACTACTACTGAAATACTCAGACCAGTGAAAGGTTTGCTCGGTTCTTTATATATCAGAGGGGTCATACTATACTCACTGTGCAGAACTCCACTCCTGAAGACCCAATTTTCTCACAAATGCAGTCTGATGAGTTCTGAAGGATTATACTCTTAGCTATCTGTTTTTTGAGACTTGATGTTTCTTTGTGGTGGTTTTTTTTCTGGATTTCTTTTACTTTTAGAAAGTTACACTGCTCTCTTCTGATTTATTACACTGCTCTATTCAAGATTTAGCTTGATCTGCTTTAAACAGCCTCAGTTTAATTTCCCACCGTGCTTCAGCTTAGTTCAAAGTGCCTCCCACATGTTTAAAATTTGTTTACATTTTTGTATACACATAAGAAAGGCATGAAGATTCCTTATGAATTTTCTTTAATTTATTCATAGATGTAAATTTGTATAAGGATTGGCATATTATCCTGAATATTTTACATTATGTTTACATTCATTTCTTTGTACATTTGTAAATTCTTTTCCCTTTTGTGGTCTTATATTTTTAAGTTTTTAAGACTAAATGTAATTTTAAAATATCTTTGTTTAAACTGTGCTCTGCAACTTGGAAAATTTTCTTGAAAATAATGTGATCATTCTAGAAGCTAAATTTTGTTATATATGTTGAAACTACCCTTACTTTTGCATAAGATTTTTACCTGAAACAAATTTACCATTATGTGAATCGAACGACATCTGGTGATTAAAAGAATTAGATGTGCATAAAATGTTGTCACTCTCAGCTGAAAAGCTCATACAAAAGCCTCATGGAAAGTGATCCTTTAAAGTTAAATAGTCTATACTAGACATATCTTTTTAATATATTGTGAACAATATGAAAATAGCTTAATATGCCTTGTGTTCTGTTGTACAAAGGAGCTGGCTGCTACGTTTTGTTTTGCAAATGTTTCTACTAAGCCCTTTATTGTAAAGAGACAAAGACAAAGGCTCAATTTTATTAAATCTTAAAATAATTGGATGATATAATAGAAACACTGTTAAATATCCTCTTAAATTAACGGTTTCAGCAGTCATAATTCCCTCCATAGGAAGGGAAATTAAAGAACACATATGCAGCATGTTTCTGAAATTAAGTTTTTAGCCAGTGTAACACTGGTAATCAAAAGAGCTCAATTTTTTTCACCAGCATCTAATAGATTTCCAATTTAAGCATTATTTTACTCCCATATAAATTGCCCAACATATTAAGTACTTTTTTATTATAAAATCAATATAATATTCTAAAAATTGCATTTTATTAGTCTACAAAGTTACTTGAATGTTTCAGTACTATTTAACAATCAGCTATTTAGCCCTTTAATTTGAAATCGATCATTAAAGATTCATTTTGTCTCACTACATCTATTTGTAAACATTATCCTCACTTTTCTTGTGTCTTTATCAATATCTTGTCATCTTCGCATTAGTTTGTAACCTATTAGAATCACTCTAAGCTTCAGCAACAGACCTTTCATTAGACTCCCACTGATAAAATGAACCATCAGGTAACAACTGAGGTAACTGATCACACTAAAATGAATCACTGATTAAAAATTACATGGAATGAAGAAGCACAAACACTGTGACCTTTTTCTCTCCCTTCTCTGCAACCAGGGGTAAGTGGTCAGTACTCAACCGTGTAATTGAGACAAATAATCATTTGAGATAATCACTGGTAAATCTATCAATAACATTTGTTAGTAAATAAGTGTAGGCAAATTTAGCAAATAATTTTCTGCTAACATCCCATTTCAAAATGCTTTACATGTATAGTCTGGTTGAAGGAAAAGTATCTTTTTTCTTGGCTTGTACAGTGTCTAGTATAAGCAAGCTCTGGCAGCTACTGTCGTTCAGACCAGTTGTCCCATGAGCAGAGGACCGATGAAGTCTAGTTCCCTGCGGAACTGTGTCCTGTCTCTCTAAACATTTTTACTCTGCTACTGACAGATCCTTTGTTAGTTCCTTTAAAAAAAACTTACTGCAGTCTCTCCTGTCTTCCTTAGCTGCATCAAACCCGCAATGCTTTCCTCTCCATTTCATGTCTCTGGCATGCATTACAATAACACCAGCACTTTTCATATGAGGGTTCATAAGCCCTCAAACAATATCCTAAGTTTCTTTTCATGTCTGCAGCTAGATGGCCAAATGAAAGCACACTCTACTTCTGGTGAAGAGCTACAGCTGTTGTGGCTGACTAGCAAATAGCACAGCTGGTCAATTCCCAGATGTCTCCTATGGAAGACATTCATATATCCCTTACCCATCTCCTGATTTTTCTCAAAATTCATAGAAACACAAACTCTTTCAGATCTCTACTCCTTTGTGAAATTTGCTTGGAACTGACCAATTACATCAAAGGCTTTTACAAGTGAGAGGCAACAGGAAGAGAAATGATACTAATTTCCTTGGGAGAATGGCTTAGGAATAAATATATCCAATGCATCTGTTTACCAGCATGGCAGTTTATATCCCTATCTCACCCAGCTTTCATTCGAAGTAAATTTGGTTGCAAATAACCTGTGTGTACAACAGGGCCAGGGAGCTTTAACTGAAACTCTACACCAATCACCAAGTATAATTAGAGCACTGATGGCCTGATCCATCTGCATTTAAACAAACTAAAAATAGAAGGTATATAATACTATTAGAATATTTTGATGAATAACTTCTGCACAATGTTTTATTCACTAGATTTTAGATGGACATAACCTTCCTATGCCTACATAATACAATACTGTTAGCATATTCATTACTGTGCTCAGCTCCCTTCCTTCACTCTGTGATGCAAATTTTCCGATTGCTCTGCATGCTGGTATAAGAGAAGTTTGAACACAATGATGCTATAAACGTTTACATTTTCTTGTGTCTCTTAAACCGACTTCTTTTCCGACTCCAGCTGAATGTCTTCTATATTCTACCTTCATATGTCTAGTACACTTCTCATTGAAGATCATTATTCTACATATTTATATTTCACTGCCTTAGATTTAATTTTTTTCTTACTCTGACAAATGAAAGTCAGTTACAGAGCATTTAACACTTGGGTTTATTCTTGTTCTATGCCTGCTGAAAATTTCAAAGGGAGACTTTACTGTTGTTATGTGTCCATAGCTTTCCGACTATGCTGAAATAGAGTAATAAAGGTTTTCCCAGGCTATTTGTTCAACTGTAGTAGATGGCATGTAATTTTCTAGGACAAACTTAATTATTACATGGATTTGAATATTTTACTAAAGAGGATATATTTTTAATGTCATTGACAGTAAAGTCACCAAAAGAAAAACACACCCGAAATCTAAACTGATGTCCATTACCATAAATAATATATTGTTGGTTTCCTTTGTGGTTAATAATGGAAGCTAACTATGTAATCATAAGATTAATCATGATGGGAAGCAAAATTACCATTTACAGTAATAATCAGCTCCCATCATGACATAACACCAAACTAAAGAATAATTGAACAGGATTATTAGCAAGATCATGCTGATATTAATCAACCACTTTTATTGGTTGTGGAAATGCAGTATAATCCTTGACAGTTTTGTTAGTCACTTGACCGCTTCATATAATAAACTCAATCAAGGTGAACTTTTTTAGGTCACCCATGTGCAGGAGATTACAGTGGTTCTGTAAACTGCTATGATGGCTTTCGTATGCCAATTTACTTAATATAGGAATCCTGTATGAAATTCTACTCCTAAAGAAAATACATCCTCCATATACGTATCTTTTTTCTTGTAGAAATTTTAGGCTTACCTCATTAGAAATGACCAGGATTTATTATTCTCCAGATTGAAACACACATTTTAGAGTCTATCCACAGACAGAATTCCTTATCTTATTGTCATGAAATGAGATGAATGTGATCAAACAGGTATCATACTTAGCTCTCTGCTCCAAATCTTTATTGCTTGAGTAATGGTAAAGTTCTAAGTCCATGACCAATAAACTGGTTTTTGTTTATGGTGGCATACTACCATACACTTTGATTTCTACCTTGAGGAGATCTTTTCCTTAATTTGTGTGTGTATTGACTCTAATTTTTAAAATGCTGTCATTGCATTTTGGACATACAACAGTGTGCTATGAGTTCTTGGGACAAGCATATAAAATAAGAAGTTGGGAAGTAGAACCATTTTAAATCTGAACATTTGGAATGATACTGAATAATCCTCTGTCTGCTTTTTATTTAGTGTTGCTTGACCAGCGCAATACTGAGAACAGTACAAGTGAGTTAAGATCTGAGGAGAGGAAGGAAGGAGCTGTGTAGGTCTGATTCACAGTGATGTTTCTTTTACTTACAAAAAGGTAGAGGGGAAAACGAAGTCAGTGAAGTGGGTAAACAAGTAAGCACTTGTCTCAGTGAATTGCAATTCTCCCAGTTCCTTTATTAAAGTTCTGGATAGCAGTTGCCACATGGGGTAGGAACTCTGTGACAGACAGGCTACCAGATGAAAAAAGTTAGGTCAGGCTCGGTTATAACAATTAACCACTGGGAAATAAAATGTGTTGGGCTACAGGCCTACCAGGAGAAAGGCGTCATAGGACCCCTGTACTGGACATCCACAGCATGGCTTTGGTGGAGAGATAGGGATGCTGGAGGAGCAGCCTTTGTGAGGAGAGGCCGAGGCTGACCTGTGCCAGGCACAGCCGATTCTGCACAGCTCCAACCAACCCACCGCAGGGCATGGGTAAGCCACACAGACAAGGAGGTGACACCTCAGGGAAGGTATATTTAAGAGAGGGCAGAAAGTGCTGGGTGGAGAGAGGAGGATGTAACAACAGAGTGAGAAACAACAGAGGGAATACCAAGGTGAGAGAAGAAGGAGGGGGAGGAGGTGCTCGAAGCAATGGAGCAGAGATTCCTTTACAGCCCATAAAGAAGACCATTCTGCAGAAGATTTTTCCTGACAGAAACTGCATGGAAAGATCACACCAGAAAAGGGTGTTTTTTCCATTTTGCAATTTCAGAAGCTGCTTATTCTGTCTTCAGAATAATAAATGAAATACCAGGGAAAGCACAACTGGCAAAAACCTGAAAATATGCAAGTTCTACTTTGAGTGCATATATTTTTCCAAAGATTTCTCGTGTCTATGCATAAGTAAAATGGTTTTACATGTTTTTAAAAGAATCATTAATAGGTCTTATTATTATTTTCACATTCCAGAGAATCTAAAATCTGTAACAGAAGGGCAAACATATCACACTCAGTAAAGAGCTGTTGACTTTAACAATAAAGAAATGAACTGAAGAACTGTGCTATCATGTACAGTACAGACCTCAATTCAGCCTAACACAAGTAAATCCTCTTTGGAAAAGGTTATGTCGTACCTCAGATAATGTCAAATGGAAATAACTTTCCACTTCAGGTTAAGAAGCTTTGGTAATACAAGCTTTGAGGAGCCTATGCTCACAACAGAGACAAAAGCATAACTTGCAGTGTTACAGAGTGACATACAACAGTGCAGTCTAGAATTTCTTTTCTACATACTTGTATATGGGATTGCTATGTAAGAGTAATAAGTCATGTAGCTGAAGTGCAAATAAACATGCAACTCCGTAACACTGGGCTTGTGTTACTTACAAGATTGCCTTTAACTCTCTTTTCTATAAAAATGTACATGAAAAATGTTGATCGCCTTCTTAACAGAGCAAATTTTCATTAGTCTGCATTATATATTTAATACTAGTGACAATGTTAAAATTACTTTTTTTTTGCCAGCAGGCCTCAGCTTTTCTACACCATGAATGGATCAGAAGAAAAAAGAAATGAAAGATGTGTACTGGAAAAAATTTCTGAGAAATTCAGAGGGAACTCAACATGAAGTATTGGTATACCTCACCCTTTCTTTTCCTCCAAAACAGTTTTGGTCCTGCAACCCATTTTCAACTTACGAAAACCAAAACAAACCAACCCACATTGAGGAAATCACATATCCACACTGCACTGTACACTTAATCACCTGGATGCTCGGAATTTGGTTGGTTGGTTGGTTTTTACCTTATAATTCAATTACATTAATAACAAGATGTTAGTAATGATGTTTCTGTCTCATTTTGAGAACAATATTCATCTGATATTCTTCTGGGTTTTTGAACAGATAAGTAGACATGTAGAAGAAATTCTAACTCATATTACATCTGTCTTTAAGTTACTGCTTGCCATACAGCAACTTCACTTTTTCAACCTTAGCATTTTATTTTTTTTTTTTTAGCAAGTTTAACATAAAAATAACTTGTTACATTTATTTTGTACTTTTGGCATCAAGTAAACATAACTGAATGTTAAGAATTTAATTTTGTGTTGAAGAGCTGGGAATTACTTTCCATGCTAATATAATCCAGTAGACTTCTAATTTGTCCAGAGATTTTTGATTTTCCTTTGGCTTAACCTGATGAGACAGTGATGGTAAGAGGATAATTGACTTCTCAGGTAAAACATGCACATGAGCTTGTGTGCTGCATAAGGACAAATAATCTAAATAACAGCAAAGAACTTGCAGTTTAGTTTCTGATTTTGGAATCTGTTTTACGAGAGTCACCTCAAAGGACAGTGTCTTTTCGGAGCAGGACTGTGTTAATAGCTGGCATACTGTCATGTATTTGAGTAATATCTTTTTGAAAATGAAATTCAACAATCTTTCATGAATTTGTATAGTATAATGTCTTCTACTAATTAGCATTCTAAATAGTTCATCTGTGTTATCACTAAATTCTGCACGAAGTGAAAAATGGAAAACCATAATATATTGGCCTGTAACTTCGGCATAAATTTCTGCATGCTATAGAGTCAATGACATTCAGAAACTGTATTAACCTTTGGAATAAAGTGAATCATCAAGGCAGTAACAGCTGAGGCATATGTATCAGCTCTACCTGGCAAGGTATGGAAAACGCCCTCTCCTTCTGAGCCAAAGTAATGTAGCAAAACATTTCAATTATGAGTAACAGGGCATGTGTGTCCTGCAACATCAAACATATGCAGGTAAATCTTAAGCATTTACACGTACATTCAAAACAAATTTCGTGGACTATTTGAACAAGGAAGAAAAGTAACAAGTGCTGGAAGAACCACAGAAAGAAACTGGCTCATCACCAGCTAAGTCTATGCATTAATGTAATAAAGACAGATGGCAGTAGATTTGCTATGACAATTATTGCAGGGCCACTTCTACTTTCTTCTTGGCTGATAAACTGAGTATAACTGTAAAACATCATTTGGGAGAAATAGGATTATTTATAGGCTGTAGTCTGCACTACTTTTTTGTCAGGAAAAAAAAAATTAGTCAGTACCGATTAAGGAAATAATAGTTTTTAATTAATAAAGAACCGAGATAGTAATGGGGGAAAATTAAGTAAATTTGTTGCTGCCAGCTTCTTCTGGCAGTTGTCTTTTACAAAATCTGGTATCAAAGAAGATGGAAACACCCCAAAATGGTGACATTCTAAGTGGAGTTAGGACAAAGCATTTAAGGAAACCAAGGAAAAGACATAGAATTTTCTAGTCTCTTATACAGCAGGGTGGTAATCTCTCCTCCATAGCAATCCCACTGTCTGAAAGACTAACAATTATTTGACTTAGCTGAAAGGGCAATGTCTGGTATCTATCTTCCAGAAAGGTGAGGCAATGAAGGAAACAGAACTGAAATTTTTTGGAGTAGTCTTCCCAGATGAGAGAAGAGAGTTGGTTCCTAAACAAGCCAGATTTTTTTTCTTCTTTTAAGGATGTGATAGCTATTTCTTCCTTTGCAGAGACAATGATTATAGCACACCATAACCACTTTTTGTCTTTTGCAAAAAGAAAAACACTGTACTATTTAGTGTTATATTGTTAGTACAGCAAAAAGCAATTCTCACAGACTATCCAGGTTCTAAACACCTACATGTATGATGTCAAATCACTGGGTCAAGTTAAGCATGTATATGCCTGCATTGTAAAAGCAAGTGTCTATTCAGCTTTTTCAGTCATATATAACTGTATGGCTTTCTCACCCAAGGCCACTGGATCCTGTTGAACAATCGTAATAAACTGTTTCTAAAGTATTATTCACCAATATTTTTGTGGCCAGCACAGAATAAAGACTTAGTCAAAGAGTCCAGAAATTATTAAGAAATCTGGAATTTATCAAGAAAAGTGAAAGATATCTAATGCTCACTCTATCACACAGCTATAGCTTTTCTAAATAATCCCTATGTCATGATGTTTGGCTAATTCCAGTAATAAGACAAAAAAACCCAAAAACAACCCAAAGTAAGTATTAAAACTTAATGAAACCTTATACCTGAATCTTTTTTGATTCCATTTGTGATATCACTTAACTTTTACATAAACTTGTGAATGATTTACTGAATATTTTCATCAGGAGATTGGTTGAAGGTACCAGGCAAATATTATAAAATTCTTTAATTAGTCACATCCCACAGTAGGAAATCACGAGAGTCAGGTAACAAAATTATGGAAAGATATATCAACTAATTGACTGGAAGACAATGATTACTCATCTAACTCTAACATATGGATAAGGAAACAACATACTCATCAAATAATTAAAATATTGCAAAGCTGTTCCAATATATTATTCAATGGTAAAATGAATCAGGTCTATGCAATCACTCTAAATGGCCTTGGACATTATCGTTAGGTTAGGTTAGATTGCCTTTTGCCATTTAGATTGCCTTTTGCCATTTAGATGTGGCCTTTGCCTTGTGCAGAGGTGCATATTTTGCCTCAGTGAGCAAATAACCTTAGGATTTTGAGCAAATGCTCTTAGGATGTGTAGACAGCAAAGAAGAATTTGTGATAGTCTTTTCCCATCTGCCCCAAACATATTTCAGACCTTGAATACTCAGGAAGAGACAAATGCAATTCTATTTGATGATTTTCAAGAAAAGCAGCTAGTCATGCATCAAGATCACATAAAACACTGAGAGAGAAAACACTTACTTGACAGGATTTTGATCCTGTACATGCAATTGAGAAGTGAGATGTGACACAGACAATTTTAATTTATTGCATCATATATATACATCACATACAGAAGATCCTGGGAAAGAAGAGGAGAACTGAAGGTTAAATGGGAAGAAGAGACTGGAGAGCTAGTGGTAGAAGAGGATGAAAGAAATGCCTCTTAAGACACTCCAAACTGTGTTGTTTTCTCTTACTATTCTGTACAGCAATTTTTCCAGAAAACTTAATAAAATCTAGCAACTATAATGAATATAGTGCACAACTTTCATTTGAGAAAGAAATGAGACAATTGGATAAAAGAGTTTCCTAGCCAACTCCAAATCAAGTATACAAAGATAAAATCAACTGAATCCCCTCCTTTCTTTTCAGTTTGAGAAGATTAGTTGGCCCAACCATCTTACCTTTTTGTTTCAGGAAGGAGTTTTTGGTTTAGCTTTCATCTTCAACAGTACTTATCAAACAATGGTGATGACAAAATGAGTTTTTTGAGGGCTGTTAAACAGAACTAGAGTCATCATGATCTTTCATCTATGTCTGAGTAGTTCCACAGAATATGGACACCTTTTTCCTTACATTTTCCATTTACTACTTTTCATCTCACTCATACTTACGTCTTATTCACCCTTTTGAACCTACAATATTAAATGAGAAATAGTCACTCATAGATAGAACTTTGGTGCTAATTAGTGACAATAATATTTAATGTTATATTAAACGCAGTATAGTCCTAAGGAGAGTCATAGAATCATAGACTGTTTTGGGTTGGAAGGGACCTTAAAGATCATTTAGTTCTAACCACTATGCCATGGGCAGGGACTCTTTCCACTAGACCACGTTGCTCGAAGCCCCATCCAGCCTGGCTTGGTAATACAAAAGTTCACATAATAAAAAGTTTTGTAGAGGGCAAAATTAATCTTACTGAGTTCAATTTCAAAGGCTCATCAAAACAGAGAGTAATGCTATATGTGTAAAACCAATTATTTTTGTGTCAAATCCTGGGCAGAAACTATGATGCATCTATTGTCAACACAAATGATAAACAAGCAAAGTAAAATGTGATAATCACTAAGAGTCACAAGTTCCAAAAGTCTAAGAAAGAGCAAAACTAAAAAAACCAAGCTTCCTCCCCTAGAAAGTGTTTTGTAGTGCATCTGGAATTCAGATCCAGCTGGAGCATGGACATTTCTCAAACTTATCTTAAAAAAAAAAAAAAAAATGACCTCACAATTATCAATTCTTTCAAATGTTCGATGAAATAAGCACATTCTGATTTAACTTACTAGGTGAATTGTACTCAAGAAAGTTTGGACACCATGGTAACAGAAGAGGTTGACTGTTTATTTTAGAAAAAGGAGAAAAAATTGGAGCTGTGCACAGCAGAACGAGTGGTTAAGGTTGTGGAAAATAAGACAAAAGAAAGAAGAGGAAAATGAGAAAATTACTCAGCATCCTCTCTCTTAACGCATGCTCTTAGAATGGTAAAACATTCATAATCCCTTGTTTTCTACTTCAACACATACATAGTTGAAACAGATAATAAACAAGTGATTCATTTTTTTATACAATACTTAGAAACATAGAAATGTTGGCTTTGCACCTTGTAGTCCAATTGTCAAACTGACCACGATGGGTTTCAGAATTACATAAGGTTGAGAACACAGAGAATTATGAGTGAAAGATGAAATATGTAGCAATAAAAATAACTGGAACACATTAAATTTTGTCCATAATCTTGTAGGTAGCTTTTTTACGTTTGAGATCAAACTTCAGCTGTACTTGTCTAAGAACTTCTTTTATCCTTTCTCCAAGATCTATAGTCCTCAATTTTAGTGCCACTGGTTGCAGTAATATGGGAACCACTGTAGATGATTTATCTTTCCACCACAGCCTGTATCAAAGCTTTTAGTGGATGGCAGATAGAAATAGACTCATAGAATCATAGAATCATAGAATAGTTAGGGTTGGAAAGGACCTTAAGATCATCTAGTTCCAACACCCCTGCCATGGGCAAGGACACCTGGCACTAAACCACACCACCCAAGACTCCGTCCAGCCTGGCCTTGAACACTGCCAGGGTTGAAGCATTCACCAGTTCTTTGGGCAAGCTGTTCCAGTGCCTCACCACCCTCACAGTAAAGAACTTCTTTCTCATATTTAACCTGAACCTTCCGTGTTTAAGTTTGAACCTGTTATCCCTTGTCCTATCACTACATTCCACCAATTACAAAGTGTTCTGCTCAGGAGACATTCACTGTGTTCATTCAAAAGTTATAAGTTTGTGAACTTATAAACTTCTAAAACAAAAAAAAGTTTCAAATTTACTACACACAAGCTGTGGGTGATATTGGAATATACCCATGCATTATTATTCATCTCTTTCTCTGGCTGAATATGTAGAGATTTATCAATTAAAAAAATTAAATGCCAAGACTCCTTCCTTAACAGCATCTTGTGACAGTAAATTGAATAATTTAATAGGGAAATGAGCAAACAAAACGATTGGTTGTAATTACTAAATGTCTTGTGGTTTCATTTAATGGCACATTTTATTGTCGTTACACAATATTAACCTTTCTCATTCTGAAAATTGACCAAAGACTACTAAATCTTCATATAAAAATGAATTTTCTTGCTTTCATGCAACAGACATCCTGAATTGATGGGTGAATCCTGCTTGTTATCTAAATTTTTCATCAGATCTTTTAGTCCCCCAAACGAAGTCGGTTACAGTCCAGTGAAGCGAAGCCTAAAATAAACACAGAATACAGCTATCCAAACAGTATCAAAAAGCATGCAAGGTCATGTGACTTTTTATCATCAAACCACTAAATAGAGTTTATAAAATGGGTGAGAAGTGTAAGAGTCTTCTACCCATCACTGATCCCATAAATATTTTTGAGATTTTTTCCTTGTCCATTTTAAGAAATTTACCCTTTATTTATATCTACTTAGCTGTACTATTTGAACTGGGGAGGGATGGGATATAGAATTTATTAATGAAGAAGATCAATGTTTGGTTTCGTTCTGAATTTGAAATAAACTTGAATATTCCATGAAATTAAAGATTAAAATGATAGTAAAAACATTTCACATCAACTAAAGTACATATTTATTTTTCTGTGTTGACTATTTTTTATTGTACTTTAAAAAAGAATAGCCTAACTGAAAAGTATTTTAAATATATAAATCAAACCAATCAGCTGAAGATATATAAAAACCCCTCACACTCAGTGTGTAATGAAGGCTTCCACCTTCCTTGTGTGTTTTTTTCTGGAAGGAAAATACAGTCAGTACAATCAACAGCATTTTACAAAGCTTTTCTATTCCAAAGCCGGAGTCCACTGAGGCTTGCCGATCATTTCTATTTGTTTTACTTTGTAGAGCCTTGCATCCTTTTTTTCATCCCCCTATTCTCTCACTCCCCCCTGCCTTTTTTCTTCCCCCTCAGTTTCCTAGAAAGGAGATGACGTCTAATCTCAATCCAAATTATACAGATGGGTTTTGCTAATGTTTAAGAAAACTTTGTGAAAGGACATTCTGTAACAGTGAACCCCAATGAAGGCTTATCTGTTTGGTAATCCAGAAAGGTTTCTTATCTACCTACCTCTTATTTTTATCACTATAATAATTTTAATTCCGTTTTAATACACATGAAGTTGTTTTATATTTCAAGGGTAACAAAGTGACATTTTAAAGTGAAGTCATACTGACTAAAAGCCTTACACCGATTTAAGGGGAAACTATTGGTGATTCTTTTCCACCTAGAAAGTGAACTTGCTTTCCCTCCTTTAACCTCATTTCTAACAAGAAAAAGAACCTTTACTGTTACAGCTTATTTTCTTTACTGAATTTGATATAGAGATCTGCTAAGGACTTTTTCAAACTCTAAATGTATTATTTTCATCCTATCTCTCTCACCTGCTGGCTCTTCAAAACCTCCTCAAACACCAGCAGGTGTTTGGAGGTCATTTCCTTTTACAGAAGCCTTTCTGATTCTTTTCTAACAGACTATGCTGATCCATGCTTTCATGATTTCAGTGATTTTTATCTGTTATTACTGATTCTGCCAGGTGGATTCTTGGGAAAGATGCCAGGCTTACTTTTCTGCTCTTCTTAGGATTCCCCTCAGAGCCCATCCCATACTTGTAACTGTCATGGTACATTGGTGACCTGCCAGTCCTCTGGCATACCTGCAATTTGTGATAACAGGTTACACATTTTGACCTCTTCAGCTTCACGTTTGGTTCCTTCAAAACTCTGTGGTGAATGTCAGGCAGTCCTGGTGACACATTAACATTACACTTATTTACTCGATCTAACACTTCGTTAAAATTTATTTAGCACTTCTGACTTGTTACAAAGGAAGTATCAGGTGTGGGAATCACCCAACACCCATCTTTCTGAAGGTTTTTATTTTAAATACTCCTATATTACCTTTCAATTTTCAGTCCCAGGAGCCCTGTTCCATTTTGATTGATGGACAACTTGTCCTTCCTGTGCAGGTTCTTTTGTTCGCCTTCCTAACCCTAAATGTCTCATTTCTCTAGCACGATCTCATTCCTGCATTCAGACATTTGATTCCTGGCTGCCTCCTGGGCCTCACACATGTAATTGAAATATTTCACAGCACCCTGTAGCGGAGCTCCAGGATGCTGGTCTCCTGGATTGCAGCCTGAATTCAGCCTCTAGAATGTTTTTCCTACACTCCTCTATATAGTTAATGGTATGGATAATAGACCATATCCACCAGCTGCTTTTCTGAACATCTTGTGAAGTTCACTGTGTTTGCACTCAGCAGACAGGTTACCATCCAGTTTTCTCAGACTTCACAAACCTATCTGTCTATATCTAATAGTCAAATCTCCCTCTGTCATCACCTACTTAAAGTAATCGTCTGATATGAGAGATCACCTCTGTGATAAAAAAACCCCAGCCTTATCAGCACAGAACAGAATATTTATGCTGTAATCAGTCAGAATAAATCCAGGGAATTTCTCACCGTAAGTTTTTTGATCAGTGACACTTTCATGCCAAATGGTATGGCAGTAAACTTTAAGAACGTGTACGTAAGGGTTGCTAGTGCACTTAATAAAGTACGTTATGAACACTGAAAATTTCAGGAAGAAACTGTAGGTCAAATTCTCTCAGGCTCAAAAAGGTCTAAACCCCAGCCCTCTTCCTTGGTTTATACTTCAGTGACTAAGAATTTATGCAGAAGGACATCTCTGTTTGGAAGTTATGGTGAAGGTAGGGGTGTGTTTTGTTTTTTCCTTAGGTAGTTGTCTGCATAATACGGAACAGAAAAAGGGTCCAGGTACATAAAACACATAAATCCCCATGAGTTATTTACTCATAAGAATGGGGTTAAGGGTTCTAAACAACCTTCAGGGGATTTTAGACCCTCAAAACCAAGATTTTGACAATTACAGTCAGGATTTTTTTTTTTTTTCCTTACATAAAAGAATTTATCTGCCTTGCATTTCTTTGGACTAAAGTTTTCATGTTAGCCGCATAGCTGAATGTAAAGACTGAGAAGTTGATAACTACAATTGAGAAATGAGTAGAAATTATTTATTCAGAAAAAATATTTCTTAAAAAGAAATCCATACTAGCTACTACATTTTCCCTGTTGTAAAAGTACTGGAGTTGCTGTAGAGTTGGCATCATCTATAGATGACTATACTGCTACAAGTAATTTATGTAGTAGAATCCTTGGAACCCACAGGGCTCTAGGAAGTCTGTGAAAGATCATTAGATGATTACAAGATAATTCTAGTGTTCAAGTGCAGTAAATAATTTGTTCTTCCTCTACAAAAGTTATATAGACTTTTGCAAGTAATAGTGAAAAGGAAATTTTTTAAGGCATTATTTTATAATGTTTATAATGTTTAATGATCAGATGTGGCAAACATTAAAAAAATCCTTACCAAAAATAACTAACAGGTGTTAATCATATGAATTCTGGGCTAATGTATAGTTGTGGGTTAAGCCCAGTAGGCAGTTAACACCTTAGTGTGTTATTAGCATTGTTTTGGTCACAAATCTAAAACGCTGCATCATATGAGCTGCTATGAGGAAAATTAACTCCATCCCAGCCAGACCCAATATAGACGTAGATACATACATATGTGTATATATCCAGAACCATATACATTAAAAAATATTCAGATTTAGAGAAGTGAACAAATATTGTGATATTTGTGGGTATCCATAGAGGTTTGATTGAACTGGAGTTCAGAATTACTTAGGAGCACTTTATAAAGACTTTTTTATGCTTATAAGCATTTACATGCTTATAAAAATACTTATTAGAATTGAAAATTTTGCAATAATGTTCTTGTGCAAGAGTAAGCACTTACCTCAGTAAATTAAATTTCTCTTCCTTCTTCTATCACCATGGCCATGAAAGTTGTATTCATCAAGGTTAGAATATATACTGCAGTGTCATGGATGTAACTGAATTGAATGGTTTACAATTACTCTCATACTAAAATATATAAACATTACTTTTTTATAACAGTATAAGTAAGTTGTTCATATATTTCAAAATTATATCTATTCACAGGTAAGTCTTTAGTAAAGTGAATGCTAAATTCATCAAATATGTTCCTGTCTTTGTGAACAATCCCCTGAGTTTTACAAAGATACAGCCACTGTTTCTTTGTACCAGATTTCTCTCTCAGTATATCTAACTCTAAAAAGAAAGTTGCAATAATGTGTACGACCTGCTTTTTAAGTTGCTTAATGTAAAAATAGGAGTGGCTGTCTCATTGCTTTGTCCAGGCCATATGTGCTAATGAATTCTCATCTAGCACAAATGTAATTAGAAATGCAGTAGGTAAAGGAGATTGATCTCTGAAATAGTTAATGAAACTGATCTGAAGAACAGAAAAAAACTGCTGCAATTCCAGTTTTTGCTGCCCAGAATGTTTTTCACCCATGGCAGACCACCTCATTTACCACGTGTATGACTGATGTAGTATCATGAACCACGTTGGTCTGGGAATAAAGGTTAAGAAGATCAGGATGCAATGAGACTTTGGGATGTTTTCACAACTCTTTAACATGCTTTTATTGCTAACCATTACACAGCGATCTATCTTTTATGAATATTAACACAACGATTATATTTCCAACTTCTTTTGCCTGCAGTTTTACTGTCAAAGCAAATTACATTTAGTGAAGCTTGGCTAATAACACAACTACAAGCAGTATTAAAAATCAAATTGCAATACATAGAAAAAGTAACAGCTAAAAAAATTCTAAAAGCAAAATCATACATAGCAACAATATTATTCATCTCTAATAATGCAGACCTCTTGTACATGTTCCAGAGGCAGAGGTAGAAAACAAGCAAACAAGAAAAAGCAATGTACTAGAGGGGAAAAATGTCTCACAACAATTTATTTGGCAATCAATAGAAAGCATAAACCTTACCCTGTTTTAACAACTAATTAAATATTAGTTTAAAGTGCCCAGAGACAAAGAAATTTCAAATGCCACCAGAGGTTGCCAAGAAATAAAGTAAAGGTTTCTGCATTGGTAATGTTGTTCCATCTAACAGAGAGGTGGTTTCAAGGCAGTAATTCATTCAAGGGGTTCAATGGACATCATAACTTGTGAAAATTTTGAAATGTCAGGTGTATGTGAGATGAATTGCTGACTTAGAACAATCTCTAATTATTCATTATAGATAACCTAAATGAAAGAAAAACACAAGAGTAAAAAAAAAGCGATTAGTGTCAATCCTGTTCTATTTATAATACTGAATACTGTACCAATTTCATATGCACATAGATCAAATAGTACAGGGAAAAGTGGTTCTTTTAACTGGTCTAAAATTGCTCACTCATAAATTTCTTAGAATTTTAAGTCTGGATTTCATTATACTTCCTCTTTCTACAGGTTTGATGAAGTATTTCAGTTATGGATTCAATTTTCATATATTTTTTGCAACTCCTTGGCAGTACAGAAGGGCATTCAAGTGGGGGTTAATTATCTAATTTTCCTTACAGACTTTTTAAAGTAGTAAGACTGCTGTAAAGTAGTCTTTGTGTTAATGTGAATCTGACCTAACGCACTGACCTTTGTAACTTACTGAAAACTGTCCACACCAAGACTGACAGATCCTTCTGGACTCCATAACACTAAGAACATACAGACTGCAAACAATAACATGCAGAAAGAGTCTGGTTTTCAGAAGAATGAAATCATATAAAAAAAATAAAGGATCTCACATATTTCAGAATAAATAGTTTGTTTAATTGTTTTTGCAATTCCTCACCAGAGTTTAGGTGTAGAAGGCTGACGTTAACATGCTTACATATCTCTGATGCACTCTGTTGGGTTGTCTGACTGCACCATATAAATTTGTCACTGAGTATTAGGTTTTGACTGAAAGACTTTTGAAGAAGCCTATGCATCCCCTGACACCCAGGAGGATATCCGGGAATCAGATGAAAGCCTGGCCTATCCATCTGGAGATGTTGTTCCTCTCTGCTGGCCCTCATCCAGCAACACTGTCTTTCCTGGCAGTTTAACTCCAAGAACCACACTACCGTAACAAGTGATTATATTTATATTATGTAGAACGGGGCTGTTGACAGAGTAATACAGTTTCATTTTTTATTTTTTTTTTTATTACTTTAAAATTTGGGCACAGAGCACATTGTGAACAGTGTATGTTCTCTATTAAAAATATCACTTTTCCTCTTTCAGTGCTAGTTATGCAGTGTGAAGAAACACAGGAAATAATGTCACAGGTGAGCATATATCCCTCACTCTTAGGAGATTCTATCCTCCTCTATTATGTATTCATGTGGAAGAAATGATATATTCCTAAGTTCACATGATATGTAGAACACAGTATGGGAGGAATTCCATATGTACTCTGAAAAAAAATCATTTTTTTTTTTTTTATGGCTGAAGTGTACTTTTAAATGTACCTTATCTAGTTGGTTATCTGGTCTCATTACTTTGATCACTATCTGTTCATTATAGGTGTATTAATTATATTTTGTTTATCCATCTCATTTCCAAACAAACAAACAAACAAAAAAACTCTCTTGAAAATGAGTGCTGTTGGCAGAGCCTGGGCTAAACAAGAAAGATATCTTGTAATCAGAAATTCTGTGTTTTCCTCTGAAAATCTGCTCACCACAGCGGGTCTCTTTGTAATGTCAAAAGGAGAAAAGAAGGAGTTAGGGGTGCTTTACAGTTTTCTCGTATAGCAAGCAATGAGATGGAACACACAGGCTATTTAGATAAAAATAAATTTTTATTTCTGGTTGTGTTTTACAATGATGTCAGAAATCACCATAGCAACTTGCATAAACAATGCTTAGATTTCAGTATGATAAGGTACTTTCTATATAAAAAATAATTATGATCATGAACTGAACAGCATCACTGAACTGTTTATACTCATGCTCACAGAAGTAAGATGTGAAGCAGCTTTTGTAGTAACAGATAAAAACATTAGTCATGTTAAAATGTTCTAGAAACCCAGTCATTGGTACCATATGCATTTTTTCCACTCAAAAGCTTATCAAACACATCACAAAAATCAAATTAATGTTGGCCCCCCCCCAAGAAGTTAATAAAGCAAAGCATAAATTTATTTCATTAAAATGTATGGTTTTAATTGAAGATCTGTGAGTCTGTTGTCTCTTCCCATAATCATTGGGCACCTCAAGTGTCAGTTCTTCTCTGGAGCATCCTTGTAGCCTAAAAGCACTTTATTCCTAAATTTAATGCCTCAGATCTCTAAAGTTTGGTGGCATGAATTTGGAACTTGGTTTTTGCAGTTGGAGTTGTCAGTACTGTGACAGCACCGTGCAGGATCAGGATCTCAGCTTTACCCTGTGTGAAGTCAGTGGAGCTTCATATGGTTTTAACAGTTTGCTCACTGGCTGCCTGTTTAAAACTGTGGCCTGAACGTTATCCTATCTCAAATCAGTGGGGCTCTGTGTTGGTTCATTAGCTCACAATGTGCTGCCAATTTGAAGATTAGGTTTTAACTGGAACTTATTTGCAAGCTAAATTGCTGCTGGAACTCTTATTATTGCTCTTGTTTTGTTTTGTTTTGTTTTGTTTTGTTTTGTTTTGTTTTGGGACTGTAGGGAGAATTATGATACAGAACATAGAATTTCTAAAGACAAGACTGTGATGAAAGAGAAAAACTGAAGAGAAGTCAGTCTTTTCTTCTCCTGTAACAGCCCTTCCCATATATCCACTCTGTCTTCTTTATCTACCTCCTTATTTGTGTTATGCAGGGAGGAAGGGCAAAAATATTATCAGAACATCCTCACATAATAAAAACAGATGTTGCAATTCAAGCTATAGCAGCTGCTTTTCCTTATACTACCTCAGCCACCAACTCAGTTTAATTTTTCTTGATTCAAGAGATTCAGTATCTTATATTTAAGTAGCCTACCAGCCGACCATCAGCAGGCATATTCAGATCACTCATTAAAGTAATTTCCATCAAGGAGCTTCTGTGTGAATATACTTAGCTATGTACCATCAATCAAGGGCTGTCAGTCTGCGTTGGCTTCAGCTCCTGTGCTGACTCATGTTACCGATACCAGATGAAGTGAAGATGCCGCAAGCATGCACCAGACACGTCAAGATTTTATAATCTGGTAACAACCTGTTGTCTGAAGCATAAGACTGTTCAGGATTCTGTCTCAAGCAGAAACTGGAAGCTGTAATGCGGTAAAAAGGCACAAGTGTTGTTTGTTGTTGTCCTGGTTTTCTTTGTTACCCCTAACCAACCAGGAATGCAACTTTTATGGAGCCAAAAGGAATATGAATAGAGGAACATATTTCTAGCACACCTCGAAGGAAAACAAAGCTGAAACATGTCGGATGTCTCCCTTCTTCATTTTATATATTATCTTAATTGAATAATACTAAAAAAGAAAGAAAAAAAAAGTAAAAATGAAGACATATTCCCACCAGGTTGCTACAAAGCTCAGTTTGTGAGACAGATGAAACGCTTTTTTACTCCCCTCCTCCCCAGGCCATAGTCAACCAAGTGGCCTAATTTCTTACTAGAAAGAAAAGAGAAAAGACATTTGAGAGTGGATGTCCTCAGGGTGAGAAGGGTATTGAAGTTTGACATTTACATTGTTTACAAGAGCTTCATACCCTGTCTGGTTATAAGAAAGACAAGTTTCACCAAAAGATTGTGTGTTTTAGATTTCTTGTGTTCCAGAGAAGGACTGTACCTAGCTTCCTTGAGTATAACTTACTTATCCATCAGGAAACACATTCTAACCATCTCCTGGTTCCAAATGTAAACCTGATATTTCTTAAATATAAAAATATTTTATTTTATAATAATTATAATACATTAATTTGAAAATAAAATTATTTAATATAATAATGCTAATTAATTATTTAAACAACAAACAGTAAGAATCAAAAAAACAAGATGACAATGACATAAAGTATGAGAAAATTCTAGAGGGACACCAAAAGACGTACAAAATTAATGTTTTGTTCATTCCTTCATCTGCACTGCTTTTAGTTGCACACACTTTTAGTTAGACCTGGAATGCCTTTTGTGCTCATGTTCTGTTCTGCCTTGTGATTTTCAAACCAGATTAGTGTAGCCTATGGTGAGCTCTAATCAATATCAAACGCTGCACCTCCGAAAGAATTGTTTATCAGGCAGGGTTAACAAAAAAATAAAAGTGGGAAATTCAATCCTATTGTTGTTTTACTTGCTATTGTTATATCTTGCTGGATAAATCATCATGAAAGAGGTAAGGGCTTCTTTTCATCTCTTTTACATTGTCACAATAGCACCTAGGAGAAAATTCAAGAATATGTCTGCATATTTAGGCACTGTATTTATAATTTTGTAGAGCTAGCTAATAAGCCAGGCATCTTTCCCTTGAAAATCACAAATAGGGACCAAATTAATTAAGTGTTTTGAGGCAACAAGCCAAGGGTGGTGAGTTCTGCAGAACTTAACAAGATGAATTGGATTAGAAGTGCTGGCAAACCTGCTAACATCATTCTCTCATATCTACCTACTCAAATATAGAATACAAGAGGACCCATTTCCAAACAAATCCAGTGACTGAAACTGGGCACACAGGTGCATTTTTAGGAGCTGCATCCAACATGTGTATGCTTCTATATGGATTTCTGGATATTCATGTTAGATTCCTCTGTTTAGATATTGAGTTGCGTGTTGTGTGTTAAAAACAGATGTATCACGTTCTATTAACTTAGTTAATTACTTTTTGATTATTTTATTGGATCCAATGTACAGCTGTTATTTTGCAATTGTCACAATTCTTTCCAAGATGGTTACACACAAACTTTCCTTTCTGAAGTATAAATATGAAATTCTAATTATTATTTAGAGGGGTTTTTTTCTTAAGACTATTTTTTAAGTGTGAATTATGTATAATTTACATATTAAACATTTTTCAAATTAACAGCTAAGCAGCAATTATTAGTTTTCATAGTTAACAGCTTTGCAGTTATTTCTGACAGCAGCGATACTGTATATACGTAGCAGCCAATTAACAAAACACTTAAAATATTTGGCAACTTAAGGTATCTTGCAGCAGATATTGCAGGTTAACATACATATATGAAATATGTGTCCTATTAAAAGGCAGTTGAGAAATAAATAAGCACATTGAATTAACCAGGGGTGAGAGATCCTGCTGGAATTTGGACAAAGGAGATTTGCTACACCACTGCCCCTCTCTAACAAGTGTTATAGACCTTTGACTAGGCTATGTGGTGAGGAAAATTTACTGTTTGAAATACAACAGAGATATAAAGACTGTTAAAGTACGTTAATTTGATTCCTATGTATTTGCCTTCAGGTGGTCACTGCAACTCCCCTTTCAGTGTGGGAGAACTAGATGTTTTTCTCCCCCTGAATAATCCATTTATGTAATAAACTCCATGTGAAACATACATCAATGAGGATCGAGAGTTTTTTAAAAATCTCTAATACAATCTTAGAACTTCTAATCTAGGCTGCATTGTTGTAGACCAAGAGCAGCTTCACTGAATTCAGTGGTTCTGATTCCCCTTTCACTGACACTTAATTGAGGAGTGTCAGCAGTTAGATCACAATCATGGCCTTAGTCTGAGAGACTGTAAATGTAACTAAAATGTGCCCTTGTGACTGTCTAATCTGTCTAGTCTGTCTCTTTGCTTTTAATGTGACATCCTTACATTCATTTCTCTTCCAATAATGTGCTGTCTCTTGTCTAGCTTTTGCACTTCTCCCCAGAAAGCTGTTCTTGGAACGAAACTATTAAAAAATTGTGGGAAAACAAGGATGTCTCAGAATAGTATTCTATCCTTCTCAACCAGCTAACAATGCTGCTTCTGCTACTAGCATGTAGGCTTATGCCAAAAAAGACATTGATTAGCCAAAGCCAAAAATGGTTCCTCTGCCTCTTCCTCTGGACAGCAAGCATGCAATTTATGTACACCATTGCTTACAGAGCATCACAATATGTGCAAAGCATTCTGTATTGCAGTAAGAACTGTCCTACCTGGGATAGTCAAGAGAATAAACTGAAGGGGCAATTGAGTAATTATGATGGTAGATCTTGGCAGGAGCAGATATGGGCTGGCTAGTGTATATGTATTCTTATACATGAACAAAAGCATTGCATGTAAAATAAATGTATATAAAATGTAAAGCAATCATCAAACCATGCAAACTTGTTCCTACACAGTAATAGTCACCAGCAATGCTACCATTAAAACTCTTTGTATTCTACTTTTAAACTTAGGGGTAATAAAAGCAAGTACTGATCTGTTGAAAAATGTTTTTTCTTTTTCTCAGCCTCTAAGGATAATAGAAGTATATAAACCCCAAGAACGTAACTTGAAAGCTTATTTCTGTGACTTTTTCTAGTAAGCCTTGACTGATGTATCTGGCTACATATGCATTTATTATTTTGTGTACCTGTCTGAATAAGTAAAACATTTCCAGTGTTTCAGAATGCAAGATGATCACCAGAAGCATCTCTAGTATTACATATTGTGAAACACAAGAAATAGTTAAACACATGCACCATGACTGCTAATTAACACATTTTCCTTGAATTAAAACATTATATATAGTATAAATTACTGAAAATATAGTAAAAATTATGGATATTGAGGATGTATGTTGTTCATTATTTAGGTATCAATATTTCTTGAGTCAATACTTGCATACTTACGGATATTTGGCTCCATGGGATAGGAAGCATAGGAGATGGGGGAAATTAAACTTTTCAAACTGAGAATCATAGATTAGTTTGGGTTGGAAGGCATATGTTTCACAAGATCAGGATGCTCAAAGCCCTATCCAACCTGACTTTGAACACTTACAGGGATGGGGCATCTACAACTTCCCTGAGCAACCTGTTCCAGTGTCTCATCACCTTACCATAAAAAAATATCTTCCTTCTTTCCAATATAAACCTACCCTCTTTCAGCTTAAAACTCTTGCCCTTATCCTGCCACTACAGGCTCCGGTAAAAAATATCTCTCCATCTTATAAGCCCTTGTTATACATCACAAAGTTGCAATAAAGTTTCCTCTGAGCCTTCTCTTGTCCAGGCTGAACAACTCCATCTCTCTCAGCCTTTTTTTATAGAAGCAGTGCTCCAGTCTTTTGATCATCTTTTAGGACCTCCTCTGGGAAGAGTCTATGGGTCTGTGTCTTTCTTGTGCTGGGAGCCCCAGAGCTGAATGCATTGCTTCAGGTGGCTTCTCACAAGAGCAGAATAGAGAGGGAGAATCGCCTCCCTCGACTTGCTGGTCATGCTTCTTTTGAAGCCCAGGATGTGGTTGGCTTTCTGGGCTGTAAGCACACAAATAATTTTTCATGTACCAGTATTGCCAAGTTCTTCTCTGCAGGGCTACTCTCAATCCATTCATCTCCCAGTCTGTATTGATATTAGTGGTTTTCCTGACCCAGGTGCAGGACTTTGCACTTGTCTTTGTTGAACTTCATGAGGTTTGCATGGGCCACTCCTTAAGCCTGTCAAGGACCCCCTGGGTGGCACCCCTTCCCTCTAACGTATCGGCTGTACCACTCAGCTTGGTGTCATCTGCAAACTTGTTGAGAGTGCACTCAATCCCATCTATATAATTAATGAAGATATTAAATATTATGGGTCTCAGTATGGATCTTTGAGGGACACCACTCATTACTGGTTTCCACTTGGATACTGAGCTGTTGACTGGTACATCCTGGTTAAATTGAAACTTAGATGCAACATACATTTCTTTAAGCCATTTTCAGTTGCTCTATTAATTTTCACTTTCCTCTGGCATAGTCAGGTAAACAATTCCCTTTATTTCACCTAAGGAAGGACTGAATTAACTTGTAAGTGTCTCAAAGGTGCAGGTTACTACTTCAGGGGGTTTTAAAGATACAGAGGAAATGTCACAGAACTGCAAAGGATGACTGTTACTTGTGCAGTCATCCAGCCCAGTGTTTAGAAACACTTGGGAACGTTTGAATAGTTTAGTGAATGCTTTCCAGTGATATCCATGGATGAGTGACTCTACTTTGGCAGAATAACTAATCATTTCAGTATATTTTTTCCTAGTATTAGGCCAAAATGCATTACTGCTCTATCACAATTCTGACAGTCCCTTGCACAAATCTAAATGAAGCCATTTTTGACCCGACCTTGGGAGCTGATATTAAATTATATTCAAGCAAATGCTTTACATTTCTAGTTTGTGTGCTTCAGTAAAGGTTCCAAACAGCCTATTAGAAAATATTTCTTTGAGGAGTACTGTGCATTATCTGTTTTCTTACAGTGAGATTTTAAGAGAATTTTGCAGTGGTGTTTCTAGACTTAAAGATGTGGACTATGTATAAAATGAGGCCAGTGACCAACCCCACCCTCACCTCACCCTGCCCAAACACAAACCAACCAATCAAAAAAAATTACATACCTGTCGTGGCTTAACACCACCCAGCAACTCAGCACCATGCAGTCATTTGGTCACTCCCCCAGTTCCCCCTTCCCCAGGCAGGATGGAGAGGAGGATTGAAAGAATGTAAAGCCCATGGGTTTAGATAAGAACAGTTTAATAACTAGAGTACAATAAAATACTACTACTACTAATAATAAAATGGTAAGAGAATTAACAAGGAGAGAGATATAAAACCAAAAGAAGAAAGAAAGAAAAAACCCCTAGTGAACAACAGTGATGCACAATACAATTGCTCATCACCCGCTGACTTATACACAGCCCAATCTGAGCAGCCCCTTCTGGTTGACTCCCCCCAGTTTATATACTGAGCATGATGTGCTGTGGCCCTTTGGCTAGTTTGTGTCAGGTATCCCATCTCTGCTCCCTCCTGGCTTCTCGTGCCCCTCCTCACTGGCAGACCATGAGAGACTGAAAAGCCCTTGACCAGAGTAAGTGCTACTTAGCAACAACTAAAACATCGGTGTGTTATCAGCATTGTTCTCAGGCTAAAGCCAAAACACAGCACTGCACCAGCTGCTAGAAAGAAAATTAACTCTATCTCGGCTGAAACCAGGACAATACCGTACAAGTACGCTTAAAACCAATGGTCTTCATAGAGGAGTATGTTATCCTGTGACCAAAAAGCTAAAAGCAAGTTTAAGCTTCTCTACAGTCTATTCGAATGCAAGTTTCTCTTTCCAAACTTTGTTACAGGCCATAAAATGTATAAAACCCCTGATACTGGTAGTTATTTAGTTAGCAGTCCACAGAGAAAGTCTCTTGATATCCTTATGTTAATATGAGGCTTGAAGCTTGAAGTGGTTGTATCTTTCAGAAATATGTTTAAAAATATTTACTGAGCCAAAACTTGCATAAACTAACCATATCTTCATCTATGTATAAAACCTAGCAATAAACTTTAACACAGCAACACAACTGTTAAGAAAAATAATAAAAAAAGCCCCCACCCCCCGCACGTTTTTATCTTCAACACTTAGTGTTTTCCAAAGATATTTTGTCAAACAACATTGTTTTCCTAAATATGATCAGAAATATACCGGCCTACACCCAGAATGTCCTGAAGCAACCTGCAGCTTCATTTTGCTTTGAAAAACATTTGAACTCCCTCCTACATTGCACAAAAAATCTCATAGAGAAAAAAAATCCCAGGTTAACTACAAGCAAACATCTCTCTTGAACAGTTCCATCATGCAAAAACCTCATGAGGTTTCCATCGAACTAAGTAGGCTTTTTGATTTTACAGTCTCACAAAGAAAGACTTGTCTGTTTAATGTGTAGAAAGGAACTGAAGTTGTTACATATGTGACCCAGGTCAGGATTATTCATAATAATTATAATTAATTTCTACAGAGCACCTTGTCTACAGCAACAATAGCTGTTCCTTTAATTAACTATCTACATTTTGGCAAGCAAGTGAAAACAGAACTGACTAATTTTTGTATTACATTTCATTTGAATTACAGCATGAAAACTAGGAGCAAAGTCAGTCCTAAAAATCAGGTTTTGTGTTATTTTCCTCTGCAGACAGATCTTTTGCTTAGATTTATGTCTTCCTCTTTGAAGACCTCTTTATAACTTGGGCCAAATAATCCTTCCCAAGTCATGAGTTTTGTCATTTTCAATAGGAATAGTTTCAAACTATTAAAGATAAGTGGAGATTATACGGCAGGTGTTTTATTGTTGTTTGCATTTTTTTAGTTGCTTCATGTTTGGCCAAATCTTGCAAAATGAGTTCAGTAATTAATCAGCAAATAAAATCCCATTGGATATGAGGTTGGAATTCTTAAAACAAATCTAGATTCCTGCAGATTACACATCTCTATCTCAGTTGATCACTATGAGCCCTCTTCATAGTCCATATTAATAGGAATTTTCAGATACAATGCACATCAGCAGTAGTGAATATATGTTTATTTCTATGAACTATGCCGTACTTTTTCCATCCACTGACTACAATGGATACTGTACAGAGACATAGCATGACTAGCTCAGACATAGTTAGTAAGTAAGTTAGGTGAGATGAATCCCATCCCAAATGTTAAGGGCATTCTTAACTGGAAAATTGTGTCAAATTGAATATGATTGAATATAAAATGGGCAAGGAAATAGACTGATTTTGATCCTACCTTCTGTCCAATTCTGTATAAAGCTGATATTGTTGTATTTTATAATAAAATACTAGATTTGCTAAATGCAATTCTGTCATTTACTTCCAGTATGTGGGTGGAATGAACTGTAGACATCTCAAAATCTGATGTCTAATTCTCATCTCATAATCCTAGGCTTTGTTTATAGTTAAAAAACACAAATATCTTCCTTCAAAGAATGATTCATCACAACTATTTCAGTGACTACAAAAGAAACACAGAGTGACTATCTTTCAGAAGCCCAATTTAGGAAAAATAAATCACAAGGCAGTCATGTTAATGGGATAAGAAATGCATTATCAAATATTACTGAGCTGCATTATAACATTCTGTACTGAAGAATGGAGCTTTTTCCAGCTGGAATATGTGCTTTCTGGCTGTGGGTGAAAATCCATAGTGAACATCCTCTATTATCCAGTCTCACTGAGATTGAATGCCTCATCACTACAGACTCTAGTTGCAGCACCACTGTAATCACTACTCTTCAATACAGGAAGTCAAAGAGCCACAGCTCTTTCTTGGGCTTTGCGTAGTGTATGTGTATACATGTATGTATGTATATATGTGTATAGGTATATAGGTATATAGGTATAAATGTATATAGGTATATAGGTATATAAGTATATAGGTATATAGGTATATACTATACATAATTGGGTAGACAAAGTAATGCCTACTAAAGTAAATAGATACATAGATAAGAAGATCATTAGTAGATAGACCAGTTGTTTGACAGAGGAACTTCAGTCAGTCGATTTATAGTTTAAAATTTAAATTAGAATTAAAAAGTAGAAGTTGGCAGGATAACCTCTAGATATTCTTTTCCTATCCTTTCGCTCAGATGTTTACCTGCAATTTCAGCTCTGAACATATTTCCATAGTTCCTCTCTGGTTTTCCTTCTGTTGTTTTGTTTAATACCTGTAGATTATTACAATTGGATTACTAATCTGCTAATGCATTTTTCATGATACATCTGTGAATTGGTTAGCTGAATAATCAACAACAAAAGCAAAGATAATCCTCTAACAAGCAAGTTTTACTGGATATATTTGCAATTTGTGGAAAACTAAGCAGGCATACCCAAACAAGATACTTAGTCTACTGACCAAACACCCTGGGACTGTTGGAAGATTGAAGACAGTATACTGCAGCAGTCTTTGTAGTTTCATCATCTGAAAGCACAAAGCACACATTGTTCACACAACCAAAGTTTTTGTCCATTCTTTGCTCTTGTCAGATTTTATCAGTTTTCCAGTTCTTTGTGTCTTCAGTGTCTCTACCTGTCACTTTTGAGCTGCTGCCAACATCCCTGAGACATTTCCTCTTGTATATAATTCATTTATGAAACATATGAAAGTCTAACTGTCGTGGTTTGAGCCCAGCAGTAACTTGGAATCATGCAGCCGCTCGCTCACTCCTCCCCTTCTTCCTCCCCCCTCTCCCGGAGGGATGGGGAGGAGAATCGGAAGAATCTAACTCCCACGGGTTGAGATAAGAGCAGTCCAGTAACTAAGACATATTACAAAACCACTACTGCTACCACCACTAATAATAATGATAAGGGAAATAACAAGGGGAGAGGATACAATTACTCACCACCCACCGACCGATACGCAGCCCGACCCGAGCAGTGATCTGGGCCTTCTGGGTAACTACCCCTGGTTTATATACTGGGCATGACGTGCCATGGTATGGAATACCCCTTTGGCTAGTTTGGGTCAGGTGTCCTGTCTCTACTTCCTCCCAGCTTCCCCTCCTCCCTGGCAGAGCATGAGACTGAGAAAGTCCTTGGTCAGAGTAAACATTACTCAGCAGCAACTAAAAACATCGGTGTTATCACTGTTGTTCCCAGGCTGAAAGTCAAAACCACAGCACTGCACCAGCTTCTAAGAAGGAGAAAAATGACTGCTATAGCTGAACCCAGGACAGCATCCACCCCTTATTCCATACCATTCATGTCATGCTCAGACCCCACATTTTTCAATACACCATCACTTTTGGTTTTTTTCTATATATATATATATACACAGACCCACACCCACACACAAATAGAAAGATACCGTTCCTTAGCCCATGGACCAAACCCTGTAAAGTTGCTGAATTCATACAGTCCATGATGTCAGGTTCCATCTCTTGTAATAGTCTTTCAGGGCAGGAGGGACGGTGTGTAGTGTTGGGTTGTTGCCTGCTGATAACACCACTGAACTAGTCTGGTTACTGCTGAGCTCGTCTGGTTTCCTCAAAATTCATTCTTTGTTGGGGTGATGATTGGAGGGAAGTCAGGGTCACTTGCTGGCAACCTGAAGATATCTAGCTGGTGGGCTATAAAAGTGTTATAGAGCAGGCAACAGCATACAATTGAGTTCATTGGCTGTTTTTCCCCAAAATCAAATCCCCTTGAGATACACATCGGACTTCCCCATCTTCCCGCATTACCCACCAAGTATATCCAGGTCCCTGAGCAAAAGCAAACCCATGAGCGGGTTTGCCTTTACCTGAAGCAGGAATAACCCAGACTGTCTTCCCCAACAAATTCTTTATGTGCACCACAGGAGCTTTATCCCCATCTACAGTACGTAAAAGTACTGCTTGGGCTGGGCCAGCCCTGTTGGCAGATCCCCTAGTGTTGACCAACCAGGTGGCTTTTGGTAAATGTGTATCCCAGTGTTTGAAAGTCCCACCACCCATTGCTCTCAGTGTAGTTTTTAACAGCCCATTGTACAGTTCGATTTTCCCAGAGTCTGGTGCATGGTAGGGGATGTGATATACCCACTCAATGCCATGCTCTTTGGCCCAAGTGTCTATGAGGTTGTTCCGGAAATGGGTCCCATTGTCTGACTCAGTTCTCTCTGGGGTGCTGTGTTGCCACAAGACTTGTTTCTCTAGGCCCAGGATAGTGTTCCAGGCAGTGGCATGGGGCACAGCGTATGTTTCCAGCCATCCGGTGGTTGCTTCCACCATGGTCAGCACGTAGCGCTTGCCTTGGCGGGTCGGTGGGAGCATGATATAGTCAATCTGCCAGGCCTCCCCATACTTGTACTTCAGCCATCGTCCTCCATACCAGAGAGGTTTTAATCGTTTGGCTTGCCTAATTGCAGCATGCTTCACATTCGTGAATAACCTGGGCAATAGGGTCCATCGTAAAGTCCACCCCTCGATCACGAGCCCATCTATATGTTGCATCTCTGCCTTGATGGCCTGAGGTGTCATGAGCCCACCAGGCTAAAAATAATTCACCCTTATGTTGCCAATCTAAGTCCATCTGAGCCACTTTAATCTTAGCAGCTTTATCCACTTGCTGATTGTTCTGGTATTCCTCAGTGGCCCGACTCTTGGGTACATGAGCGTCTACATGGCATACCTTCACCACCAGGTTCTGCACCCGGGCAGCGATATCTTACCACAATGCAGCAGCCCAGATGGGTTTACTTCTGCGTTGCCAGTTGCTCTGCTTCCATTGCTGCAACCACCCCCACAAGGCATTTGCCACCATCCATGGGTCAGTATAAAGTACTGGCCATTTTTCTCCTTCAGCAATATGTCCAAAGCCAGCTGGATGGCTTTCACCTCTGCAAACTGACTAGATTCACCCTCTCCTTCAGCAGTTTCTGCAACTTGTTGCAGGGGGCTCCACACAGCTGCCTTCCATCTCCGATGCTCTCCCACAATACAGCAGGACCCATCAGTAAACAAGGCATATTGCTTTTCACTCTCTGACAGTTCATTATATGGTGGGGCCTCTTCAGCACGCATCACCTCCTCTTCTGGTGACATCCCAAAATCTTTGCCCTCTGGCCAGTCCACGATGACTTCTAAAATTCCTGGTAGACTGGGATTTCCTATTTGAGCTCGTTGTGTATTTAGTGCGGACCACTTACTCCATGTAGCATCGGTCGTATGATGTGTAGAGGAGACCCTGCCTTTGAACATCCAGCCCAGCACAGGCAACCGGGGTGCCAGGAGGAGCTGCGCTTCAGTTCCGATCACTTCTGAGGCAGCTCGAACCCCTTCATAGGCTGCCAGTATCTCTTTTTCAGTGGGAGTATAGCTGGCCTCGGATCCTTTATATCCCCGACTCCAAAAGCCAAGGGGTTGACCTCGAGTCTCCCCTGGAGCTTTCTGCCAGAGGCTCCAGGTAGGACCATTCTCACTGGCTGCAGTACAGAGCGCATTTTTCACATCTGGCCCGGCCCGGACTGGTCCAAGGGCTACTGCATGAACTATTTCTCGTTTAATTTGGTCAAAGGTTTGATGTTGCTCAGGGCCCCATTTGAAATCATCCTTCTTTGCCGAGGTGAGTATCTCCAGAGAGGACGCCTTTAACACCGGAGCGGGGGGAAGCACAGCGTCCCGGAGCCTCAGTTCGGAGCGGCAAGAGCGACCGAGGGAGCCTCAAGTCCTCGACAGGACTTGCCCAGGAGCCGGCAGCTCAGCTCACGCGAGCAGCTGACTCAAAGGGGGCGGCGCCAGGAGTGAAGGCACCAGCCCTCAGTGGGTAAAACCCATCCCAGGGAGCGCGAGCTACCAGGAGCGCGGCGAACAGGGCGTGGCGCGTCAGTCAGGGTGTGGCGCGGCAGTTTGCATGGCAGTTCGCGCAGGCAGGGCGAGCGGGCAGCGAGCGGGATGGTGAGCACTCGCCTCAGGACCAGGGCCCGCTCTGGGAGCTCTGCCCCGGCGGTGGCCAGCGTAGGCACCCAGACAGAGCCGATGAGAGGGGAGGCTGCGGCGCAGACCTCGGAGTGTAGAAAGTGCCTCGACTGGTCTCTTGAGGCGAGGGTGCGCAACGGACAGGGCTGCACTCGGTGCGCCCTGGTGGAGGTCCTCCTGCAGCAGGTGGCTGAGCTGTGGGAGGCTGCTGGAGAGCTAAAAGATGCCAGGGAAGCTGAGAGGAAGCTGGGCTGCTTGCTCCAGGCCCAGACTGCACAGGGGCTGCAAACGTCTAGCACTGCTCATATAGGAAAGAAGGAGGGCAGCAACCCAGGAAGCTGGGAATTAGTCATGAGAAAAACGAACAAAAAAAGGGGGAAGAGGACAATTAACGACAAGGGGCTTCCTCCTAAATCTGATGTCCCCACCCAGAACCGCTTCGCGGTTCTGCAGGGGGCTAATGAGAAAGCACCCACCACACCTAATGAGCACCCTGCTGATGCACCAGTAAAGAGGATCGCTACTGGTGCCTCCAGGAAAAAGCGGAGGGTCATAGAAGTAGGGGACTCTACTTTGAAAGGCACAGAGGCACCCATCTGTTGGCCTGATCCAGTCTCGAGGGAGGTGTGTTGCCTGCCGGGGGCTCGGATCAGGGATGTTGCTGAGAGGCTGCCTGCTCTAGGAAGTCCTGCTGACTATTACCCCCTCCTAGTGGTCCATGTGGGTGCTAGAGATATAGATAGCAGTAGCCTGGAAAACATTAAGAAGGACTACAGAGCCCTGGGAGAGGTGGTTAGGGGCTCTGGAGCTCAGATAGTTTTTTCATTGATTCTCCAGGGCAAAGGGGAGGACCTTAAAAAAGCTAGGCATGTCTGGCAGGTTAATAAATGGTTAGAATGCTGGTGCCATAGTCAGGGGTTTGGCTATTTAGAACATGGGGCTCCATTTGGGAGGCCAGATCTACTGGAGGCTGGTGGAGCTGGTCTGACAAAGAAGGGGAAGAGCTGTTTTGGTAGGAGGCTTGCCAGGCTGGTCAGGAAAGCTTTAAACTAGATGTGTTGGGGGAGGGGAGCATTGATCCATCCCAACATTCCTGGTCAGTTGCCAGCACCTGTAATAAGTGCTTGGAGTGATGTAGAGATGTTCCAGCTGCCCCAGCCATTGAGTCGGCTGCATTTGGAGCTCGGCTAAGGTGCCTCTATACAAACGCCCGTAGTATGGGGAACAAGCAAGAGGAATTAGAGATGTGTGCAAGGCTACAGGAATATGATATCATTGGTATCACAGAAACATGGTGGGATGGCTCCTATGACTGGAATGTCGGAATGGAAGGTTACAGGCTGTTTAGAAAAGACAGGCCAGGCAGACGGGGAGGGGGTGTTGCTATCTATGTCAGTGATAGGCTAGAGAGTATGGAACTCTGTCTGTGGACAGGTGATGAGGTAGCAGAGTGTTTGTGTGTCAGGATCAAAGGGAAAACAGCAACGGGGGACATTACAGTGGGGATCTGTTACAGGCCGCCTGATCAAGAGGACTCTGTGGATGAAGCGCTCTACAGGCAGATAGGAGCAGCCTCACGCTCGCAGGCCCTTGTCCTCATGGGGGACTTCAACCATCCTGACATCTGTTGGAGGGACGGTAAGGCCGGGCACAAGCAATCCAGGAGGTTCCTCAATTGTGTGGAAGGCAACTTCCTCTTTCAAGCAGTAGAGGAGCCGACGAGGAGAGGTGCCATGCTTGACCTTGTGCTCACCAACAGGGAGGGACTGGTTGGAAATGTAACGCTCCAGGGCAGCCTTGGCTCTAGTGATCACAAGATGGTTGAGTTTGAGATCCTCAGGACAGTGAGAAAAGCGTGCAGCAAGCTCACTGCCCTGGACTTCAAGAAAGCAGACTTTGGCCTCTTCAGGAACCTCCTTAGTAAGGTTTCATGGGATACAGTCCTAGAGGGCAGGGGGGCCCAAGACTGCTGGTCAGTATTCAAGGATCACCTGCTATGTGCTCAAGAGTGTTGCATCCCAACTAGAAGAAAGTGCAGCAGGAGGGCCAGGAGACCTCCATGGATGGACAAGGAGCTGCTGAGGAAACTTAGAGGGAAAAAAGAAGCTTATAGAAGGTGGAAGCGAGGACAGGCGGCCTGGGAAGAATATAGGAGCATTGCCCGAGATGCTAGGGACCAGGTTAGGAAAGCTAAGGCCCAGCTAGAATTAAGTTTGGCAAGGGATGTAAAAGATAACAGGAAAGGATTCTATAGATACGTAGCAAATAAAAGACAGACTAGGGACAATGTAGGCCCTCTCCAGAAGCTATCAGGAGAACTGGCTACCATGGATTTGGAGAAGGCTGAGGTTCTTAATGACTTCTTTGCCTCAGTCTTCACCAGCAAATGCTCTGACCACACCACAAAAGTCTTGGAAAGCAAATGCAGGGACTGTGAGAACGAAGACCTTAGGCCCACTGTAGGAGAGGATCAGGTTCGAGACCATCTTAAGAACCTGAACGTGCACAAGTCCATGGGACCTGATGAAATCCATCCATGGGTACTGAAGGAGCTGGCGAATGAAGTTGCTAAGCCACTGTCCATCATATTCGAAAAATCCTGATAGTCAGGTGAAGTTCCCGATGACTGGAAGAAGGGCAATATAACCCCCATTTTCAAGAAGGGGAAGGTGGAAGACCCGGGGAACTACAGACCAGTCAGCCTCACCTCTGTGCCTGGCAAAATCTTGGAACAGTTTCTCCTGGAAAACATGCTAAGGCACATGAAAAACAACGAGGTGGTTGGTGACAGCCAACATGGCTTCACTAAGGGGAAATCCTGCCTGACCAATTTGGTGGCCTTCTATGATGGAGCCACGGAACTGATGGACAGCGGCAGAGCAGTTGATGTCATCTACCTGGACTTGTGCAAAGCGTTCGACACTGTCCCGCACGACATCCTTGTCTCTAAATTGGAGAGACATCAATTTGATAGATGGACCACTCGGTGGATAAAAAACTGGCTCGATGGCCGCACGCAAAGAGTTGTGGTAAATGGCTCGATGTCCAGTTGGAAACCTGTAACGAGTGGTGTCCCTCAGGGATCGGTGTTGGGACCGGTCCTGTTCAACATCTTTGTCGGCGACATGGACAGTGGGATTGAGTGCGCCCTCAGCAAGTTTGCCAATGACACCAAGCTGTGTGGTTCGGTTGATACGCTGGAGGGAAGGGATGCCATCCAGAGGGACCTTGACACGCTTGTGAGGTGGGCCGATGCCAACCTTATGAAGTTTAACCAAGCCAAGTGTAAGGTCCTACACCCGGGTAGGGGCAATCCCAGGCACTGCTACAGGCTGGGCAGAGAAGAGATTCAGAGCAGCCCTGCAGAAAAGGACTTGGGGCTGTTGGTTGACGAGAAGCTTAACATGAGCCGGCAGTCTGCGCTTGCAGCCCAGAAAGCCAACCGTATCCTGGGCTGCATCAAAAGAAGCGTGACCAGCAGGTCAAAGGAGGTGATCCTGCCCCTCTACTCTGCTCTTGTGAGACCCGACTTGGAGTACTGTGTACAGTTCTGGTGTCCTGAACATAAGGACATGGAGCTGTTGGAGCGAGTCCAGAGGAGGGCCACGAGGATGATAAGAGGGCTGGAGCACCTCCCATAAGAAGACAGGCTGAGAGAGTTGGGGCTGTTCAGCCTGGAGAAGAGAAGGCTGCGTGGTGACCTCATAGCAGCCTTCCAGTATCTGAAGGGGGTCTATAACGATGCTGGGGAGGGACTCTTCCTTAGGGACTGTAGTGGTAGGATAAGGGGTAATGGGTTCAAACTTAAACAGGGGAAGTTTAGACTAGATATACGGAAGAAGTTCTTTACAGTGAGGGTGGTGAAGCACTGGAATGGGTTGCCCAGGGAGGTTGTGGATGCTCCATCCCTGGCGGTGTTCAAGGCCAGGTTGGACAGAGCCTTGAGCCACGTGGTTTAGGGCAAGGTGTCCCTGCCCATGGCAGGGGGGTTGGAACTAGATGATCTTAAGGTCCTTTCCAACCCTTACGATTCTATGATTCTATGCTTCTTCCAGGTCACGTGATAGAGAGGGCTCACAATCAGACTGTAATTTGGGATGTGCATTCTCCAGAACCCCACAACACCTAAGAAAGCTTGTGTTTCTTTCTTTTTAGTTGGTGGAGACATTGCTGTTATCTTGTTGATCACGTCTGTGGGGATCTGGTGACGTCCATCTTGCCATTTTATTCCCAAAAATTGAATCTCCTGTGCAGGTCCCTTGACCTTAATCCGTTTTACGGCAAAACCGGCCCTCAGCAGGATTTGGATTATCTTCCTCCCTTTCTCAAAAACTTCTTCCGCTGTATCACCCCACACGATGATGTCATCAATGTATTGCAGGTGTTCTGGAGCTTGCCCCTGTTCCAGTGCAGTCTGGATCTATCCATGGCAGATGGTAGGGCTGTGTTTCCACCCCTGGGGCAGTCGGTTCCAAGAGTGCTGGACGCCCCTCCAAGTGGAAGCAAACTGTGGCCTGCATTCTGCTGCCAAAGGGATTAAGAAAAATGCATTGGCAATGCCAATTGTGGCATACCACTTGGCTGCCTTTGACTCCAGTTCGTATTGAAGTTCTAGCATGTCCGGTACAGCAGCACTCAATGGTGGTGTGACTTCGTTCAGGCCACGACAGTCTACTGTTAATCTCCACTCTCCATTAGACTTTTGCACTGGCCATATGGGGCTATTAAAGGGTGAGCAGGTCCTGCTAATCACTCCTTGGCTCTCCAGACTACGGATCAGCTTATGGATGGGAATCAGGAAGTCTCGGTTGGTGCAATATTGCCGCCGGTGCACTATTGTGGTCTTGATTGGCACTTGTTGTTCTTCGACCTTCAGCAACCCCACAACAGAAGGATCCTCTGAGAGACCGGGCAAGGTGGACAGCTGCTTAACTTCCTCTGTTTCCAAGGCAGCGATACCAAAAGCCCATCTATACCCTTTTGGGTCTTTGAAGTACCCTCTCCTGAGAAAGTCTATGCCAAGGATGCATGGAGACCCTGGACCAGTCACAATGGGGTGCTTTTGCCACTTCCTCCCAGTCAGGCTGATTTCAGCCTCCAGTACAGTCAAGTCTTGGGATCCTCCTGTCACTCCAGAAATGTAAATGGGTTTCACCCCTTGATACCTTGATGGCATCAGGGTGCACTGTGCACCAGTATCTACTAGAGCCTTATACTTCTGTGGGACTGATGTGCCAGGCCATCTGATCCACACAGTCCAGTAAACCCGATTGTCCCTCTCCTCCACCTGGCTGGAGGCAGGGCCCCTCTAATAGTGATCATAAAATTCTCCACTTCTGTCTTGTAGAAAGGGATTAGTATTCCTTATCCCAGGAGCTGGAGTAAAATCAGCTCTTTCACTCCATCTAGGAAACTGCTCACCAGAGACTGGAGCAGCAACTTTCCTGGAAGGATCATCCTTCACTGTTGCTGTCCTCTTCAGTTCACGCACCCATCACTCGAGAACTGAGGTAGGTTTTCCATCCCACTTTCTCATGTCTTCTCCGTGATCCCGCAGGTAAAACCATAGGGTGGCCCGTGGCGTGTACCTCCTATATTTTCTTTCTCAAGTACTAGGGTGCCTTCTGTTAATAGTTGAGACATGGGCTGGTACACATGGGGAGCTGGATAGATCGGATAAATCGTCTCTCAATTGTTTGAACTCCTGGGACAGTTTTTCCACAGCTGAAATGATGCAAGGGGTGAGATTGTCTTCGAACACTCGGAGGTGACAAATCAGTTCATCCGCTGTTGGTGGTGTTCCGTCATTCCAGGTCATTGATGCCAATGAGTGGGCATATGATGATGGTGCACTCCGTGTAAGTTTCCGCCACATGGGTTGTGTACATTCGACTTCATCTGGATCTACGGATGTGTTCCTGGCATCCGGCCTATGATAGATCATCTCTAGAATGGCTGATTCCCTCAGGGACTGGATGCCTTTCTCTATCGTGGTCCAGTTGGCTGAGCGACTCATAATATCGTCCTTGCAGGGAAACCTTTCCTTCACTGCTGCCAAGAGCCGCCTCCAAAGGCTGAGGGCTCGCTTCTCTTTTGCAATCGCTTTGTCAATTCCTCCTTCCCTGGCAAGTGATCCCAACTGCTTGGCTTCCCTACCTTCTAGTTCGTGACCGTCGGCCCCACTGTCCCAGCATCGGAGCAACCAGGTGACGATGTGCTCCCCTGGAAGACGGGTGAAATCTTTTCGCATATTCCACAGCTCGGTCGAGGTCTGGGATTGAGAAGTCACCCCTTCTTCTTCTTCCTCTTCCTTTGATCCACGTAGTAGTAACTCTTGTTCAGATGCTGTTCCGTGTAGTAATGGCATTGGGTCTTCATCTTTCTTCACTTTGCGGGTTGCTCTTTGTGCCTCTCGTTTGCTTTTGTTTTCAGGGGCAACAGATATTGTCACATATTGGCCATTTGGTTTAGCTGCAGTGTCCGCCACTAGGATTGGAGTGGCTGCAGTGTCTGCCACTAGGGTTGGAGTGGCTGCAGTGTCTGTTGCCGGGGTTGGTGCAGTTTGTGCATGGGGGTTGAGTAACATCAAGAGCTGTGTTGTCTATTGCTTTGCCATCAGATCCAGAGACATTTTTTTCCTTTTGAAGGTTAGCGCTGAGCAGGGCTCTGTAAGCATAGGCCAAGCCCCAGCACATTGCAGCGAGTTGTCCCTCTCTGATATAACCAGAACGACAGCACACCTCATGTAAGTGTTTTACTAGTTTTTCCGATTGTTGCACTTGTTCAGTGGTGAAGTTCCAAAGCACTGGAGGGGCCCACTGGCCTAGATACTTGCCCATACTATCCTGCACACCCTGTCACTCATGACTGTCCAGCCTCAGGGAAAATCTCTTGGTGGTCCTCCTATATCGTCGTCTAACCCTAGACCAGATTTGAACCCAATACTGCTTAACTTTCGAGATCAGATGAAATAGGGTGTTCCCAGGGTGGGATGGCCGTGGGTAAAACACACTCCGTATATGTGCCAACATGCTGATCCCCAGCACAATCAGCAGGCAGGTTTCAAGGGTATTCAAAGGCCATCCAAATCCTTCAGAACTCTCAAATGCTGTTGTAAATAGCCTGGTGGAGGAACGGGGGGTGTAAGGGAATGCCTCCTCCATAGGTTGACCCCCCGAGGAGAAAAAAAAACATATGTAATTGCTGAAAAATTTCATTATATACCTCCCAAAGTATAGAGGTGATGTCCACACCGGAAGTGCAAGCCAGTCCAGTTTCATGATCAATGAAATACTATTGTATTACAAGTCATTACCATCAAGTACAGTGAAACAATAACCTTAGCCCAGGCCCCCCAGCCGATAAACACCAAAACAGCAAATACTGGCTCTAAGTAAGGTACGACATGCTGAAACTCTAAGATCAAGCGCAACGACTCTGAGAGCAAATAAATCAACATTGTGACGAGTAGTAACAATGAATTTTTACCACAAATATGATCAGACACATTCTGGTCAGATCTGTCATTATCTCAACCCTTTGAGCCCCACATTGGGTGTCACAAAGAATAGTCATGGTTTGAGCCCAGCAGTAATTCGGAACCATGCAGCCACTCGCTCACTCCTCCCCTTTTTCTTCCCCCCTCTCCCAGAGGGATGGGGAGGAGAATTGGAAGAATCTAACTCCCACGGGTTGAGATAAGAGCAGTCCAGTAACTAAGACATAATACAAAACCATTACTGCTACCACCACTAATGATAGGGGAAATAACAAGGGGAGAGGATACAATTGCTCACCACCCGCCGACCAATACCCAGCCCGACCTGAGCAGTGATCTGGGCCTTCTGGGTAACTACCCCTGGTTTATATACTGGGCATGACGTGCCATGGTATGGAATACCCCTTTGGCTAGTTTGAGTCAGGTGTCCTGTCTCTTCTTCCTCCCAGCTTCCCCTCCTCCCTGGCAGAGTATGAGACTGAGAAAGTCCTTGGTCAGAGTAAACATTACTCAGCAGCAACTAAAAACATCGGTGTTATCAGTGTTGTTCCCAGGCTGAAAGTCAAAACCACAGCACTGCACCAGCTTCTAAGAAGGAGAAAAATAACTGCTATAGCTGAACCCAGGACACTAACTCTTTTTTTCCTTCTTGTCATACCTCTATATTCTATATTTTATATTCTAAAAGCATTGCTTCAGTTTTGCTTTACTTACTAGGATTAACACTTAGGAACCTGTTATGAAGTCACCAGTACCAATCTTTCTCCTTGAAAATAAATTAATCTTGTTGGTCTGTGTTGGTCACAGTATAAAATAAAAATGATGATTTAATTTTTACATAAATTGCATTAAAAATACTACACAATTTTTCTCTTCTCCATAGTCAATTTTTATTTCTCACAGTGAAAAAGATACTTCACTTTTGCATCTTAAAAATCTTACTAAAGCTCTCACATGCATATGTTGGCATTGATCACACTATCACAATGTCTAGTACTGACAGATCAGATTATATTTTTGCAGAAATCATAGAAGCATGTGTATGATTGGTAGCTATCTTTGTCCTCAGTTTATTTATGAGGAATGTCCACAATTTTCAGTGCTGAAGTCATCAAGAATCATGTCCTACTCTTAGGCTTTTGATGTGTAAATAATTTTTTCTTCTTACTGAAATAATTTCCATACCTTTGTATTCCCGTTGCTACAAAGAACTACCGGTCTGGCTCCCTTTAGAGACAAAAAATGATCTGGTTTTCTTCTATGAGTAACAATGTGGTGCACAATTTAACTCTGTTGAATGTAGCCCTGTTGCCCAATAAATACAGGATTAATATTGCTGGCAACAGACCACAGATTTTTTTACTAAGATACAACACAGACCTCAGGTCAGGTACTGTCTGGCTTTTTCTGGTTTTGTCTTGGCTGTAGTGGAGCTTTATCTTAGTTGTAACAAGAATTGTATAATGAGCAGATGACTATTACGTAGTTTGCTTTACTTTTACTAAGTTTTGTATATGTGTGGTATAACATGTATTGCTAAGAAAAAGGTAAATATAAAAACTATCAAGCTTTTGTGTTTTGTAAGAACAAATCATTTCTGCATTGTCACTGAGATGCAATGAAAAGGAGGACTGTGCCAGGATAAAATCAGACTTCCTGAAGGTGTTGCTCACCTGAAACTATCAACCTCAGGACCCAGAGGACCCTGAAAACAACGGATACTACAAAGTATTTATAGTATAATGTCTTTTACCTGTAACACTGTTAATGAGATTTGTTTTGCATTTTAGACTGAGAGACTAATAGTATCATTGTAACTTATAATAATAGCTCTACTGTATTTTTGTTACAATATAAAAGATTTTAATTAGACTAAAAATACTTTGTTTGTTTGTTTGTTTCCTTTTTACTGTGTGTTCTCCTCTTTGCCCATAAAAAAATTTTGAGAGTAACATGAAAAAATATGAATATGTGGTCAATTTTCCACTTAAAAGTAAATTACTAAAAGTTTTAAGGAGATTTGTGTAATATATTCAAATCTTTGCCAAAACTAACAGTTGAAGTATCAGGTTGAATGTCAGTTTATTAGATACTGGTTTTGCACGAACTCACTGTTGCTACTGTTTGATGGTTAGCATCCCATTCACTTGTCAATGCCATCTGAGAAAAGGAAGGGGAAGGAAGACTACAGGAAGAAGAGAGAACACTAGTACTGAAGTCCAAATCTTATTTCCCCAACTTGTATGAAGTTAACAATTTCAACACTGATATAGGGGAGGTATAGGTTAGGTATAAGGAAGAAATTATTTACTGTGAGAGTGGTGAGGCACTGGAATAGGTTGCCCAAAGAAGTGGTAAGTGTTCAAGGCCAGGTTGGACGGGGCCTTGGGCTACCTGGTCTAGTGGGAAATGTCCCAGCATCCTGCCAGCTCCAACCAACCTACTGCAAGACACAGCTGAGCCCTTTTGCCAAGATGGTGGCTCCTCAGGGGAAATATGTTTAAGATGATAGTGCAGAAAATGCCAGATGGAGAGAGGTGGAGAGAGTAAGAGAGAGTGAGAAACAGCAGAGGAAACACCAAGGTGGGAGAAGAAGGTAGCTGGTAAGCAATCTCCCTGTCCTTTTCTCATCCTGGTTTCCCTTCTTTTGCTAAGGCTGTTCTGAGCCTGACCCTCCTCCAAAGTTAATCCACCATGCCCTGTTAAGGGAAAGTGTATAAGGCACAAAAACATATATAAAAATATGAAAGGGGGGTAAAGAGTCCAAAAGCCTTTCTTTGCTCTCAGGGAGGGGCACTAAGGCACTGAAATGGTGTGCAGCAGCTCCATTTCTGAAGCCAGCTGCACAAAAGGTAACCAAATGTTTAGCATGATGTTTCCTTTAACTTCTTGAGTAAATGGTCAAGTACTCATTTGCAAATGAATCAGTCAGGAGCAGCCTTCAACAAGATAAAAAGAGTGGCATTGAAACGCAGACTTCTGGATGTGTAATAAGAGGCATTAACCACCTTATCACAAGTTTGACAAGCTAAAGCACAGATTGATATTATTATTACCATTCCTGTAAAATATTGAGTTATTCTGTAGAAGTTTTTTCTATTGTAAGATAAACTTTACCTGAGCTGTTTTCCTGTTTCGTCAGATCTCATTATACCTTCTGCAGGCAAGCAAGCGATTTTGGCTAGAGTCTGTTCCCTTCTACATCTTCAAAGGATTGCATGTTCCATTAAGTCTGGCTGGGATGCATTTAATGTTTTTTCATAGCAGACCATACGGTGCAGTGCTGTGCATTTGTGGCTAAATCACACCAGTGTTTTGGCTATTGCTTGACAGCCATTGCGCAGCATCAAGACTTTCCCCTCCATCTCCCATTCCCCTGACAAAACCTAACAGGCTGGGTGTGAGCAAGAGTTTGGGAAGGCGGTATAGGAGGAACAGCTGACCCAAAATGACCAAAGGGATATTCCATGTCATTTGACCTTCACGTTCAGCAATATAAGTTCAGAGAAAGGTAGAGGGAGGAGAAGAGTTCATGGTTGTGGCATTTGTCTTCCTAAGTAACCATTAGACATGCTGAGGACCCGATTTGCAGGACATGGTTGGACCTCTGCTTGCTGATGGGAAGCAGCAAAAAACTTTGTCTTTTGGTTTTTCTTTCCCTGTTACACTGTCATTGCTTCTATCACTGAGACTTCTCTCCTTCCTTCTATTTTCTCCCTGTCCTGTGGGATAGGGGAATGAACAAAATGAAGGCTGGGTATTTGGCTGCTGGCTGGAGTCAACCTACCATATGTGTATATAGCAGATAGTAGTAGGCCCCACCAGTTTATCTCTACAGCAAGAACATATAAAGTAAATCTTTCTTTGCTGCTTTCTAGTACCTGAGATAAGGTCTCTAATTAGTTGAACAATTCATCTACAACTCAACTCAGCATTTGAATTACTCTGAGCTCCTTTAGGAAAGTCACATGAATTAGCTTGGTTGGCAAGATGTGGCTACATTTCTTTTTTCCAGAAACTATTAAATATCTTCCCAAATAAAGTGTACTATTGTAAATCCATTGTCTAACATTACTCTTGCATAGTTTATGAATTTAACTTCAAGAATGTTAGGAAAATCAGCTTTCAAGCTAAAGTCAGTAACACTCAAATTATTTTGAAGTTTAAATGGAAGGACACAGGAATTAAAATCTTGGTTTTTCAGAACCTGTAAGAATGTAAGAGGGCTGATCAGTCCTCAAGATACAGACTTCAAAATGTTATCTTTAGTTCTTCACTAATTTTCATTTGCTTTAAACTTGTCAGCATTTATGATCACAATGTATGGGATCTGCAGGTTTCTGCTGAAAGTCTTTCCAGGATGTCTGGTTTTCCCCCTTGTCCCATAGAGAACTTAGTTTACCAGTAGTATGTTCTGTGGTTCAGACTTAAAAAGATTAAATCCTACTCTAAATATGTGGGTCCTTGCGTATGATTAATCATGGGATCCTGGAACATCATTAATAAAACACAAAACTCACAAACCCCCTTTTTTTAGGAAATTACGACTTACATATGTTTAAATTGTTACTCTCTAAACATATCTGCGTGCATCCTATAATAAAGCTGACATAACCTACTTCAAACACTATGGAGGGTCAAAGTAGAAAAGGAAAAAAGACAAATTCATTTTGTGAATATAAAAAGTCAGGTGCATTCAATGACTAGTCAACTGAGACGATGACATTTTATGTGTACAACTTCTGGCGCCTTAAGCCAAATATTCAGAGGAATGAAACATCCACAATTCCAAATGTAATGTCCACTGTGAAAAAATCCATTCTAAGGGATCAGGACTGTTGCAGTCCTTGAGATGGCTCCATTTGCTGTAATGTAGAACTGTCTCTGATTTGTACAATGTAGAAAAGGAAAGATTCTAGTCTTCACCAAAATGTCAAAATTTGCCAACAGAGTACTTGTTATACTAAAGCTATAGTTTAACCAAAAACAAAACAAAAAAACCCAAATAAAACCCATATTTGTCTTATATAAAGTGTAATTTATCAATTATACAAACTGAAAATTCAACAATGACCACAGTACTGAAGTTTTATAGGCAGATGTCAAGGCATTTTAATTTTGAAGTAGGGATGATCCAGCTGAGAGTTGAAGTGAATGGAGTGAAAATCAAAAGCAGGTGCTAGAGGCAACCAAGCATATGCTTAGTTTGGTTTGTTAAAGCAAAAAACCCAACAACAACAAAAAAGAAAAAATAATAAAAGACAGGTTTAAAAGCATCCTGTGGGAAGAAATATAGACAAGTATTGCTGTTGTATAATAGCAGTAGTGACCTGCAAACTAGGTCAGGGTCTAACCAATGTTACATCAGTGGAGAACAATTGGAGGAAAATAACATTTGGATGTTTCTGAACAAACAACAAACAGCTGATGAAGCGATTCAAACCACCTCATCACCACCTCTCTGTAGGCTTCACCTTGGAAACAGATCTATTGGCCCCATGTGACCTTATCTTGTTTATCTTCTCTGACAGTTTGGCAATCAAAAACGAGCCTTTACCTTGAATCTTTTTACTAAACGCTCTTTAATCTAGATGGTGTCAAAACGCTTTATTGCATTTCAATTTTTTAGTTCCTTGTCATAGTTTCTTCTCTGTCCAGCCAATGATTATCAAATGGAAGTTTTTTACAAAGATTGGTTCTCAGCATAGAGCCAAATATCTGAAGGAGACAACATTGTGTGTAACTCTCTTTCTTCAAAAGATGAGATGCACACAAAATATTCTGAAACAGCATATTCTGATCAGGCAGTAGGGTGTGTACTAATGCTAGTGCAACTCAATGAAAGGAATGAGCAGTGAATACACTTCTTAAACAATGAAATAATTTCTATTGATCCCAGTTCACTTTAGATGCTCACATGGTTGATGATTATATGTGAGCAAATAATCTTTATAGTCAATAGGGAAAGAACTACAACTAGAGCATAATCCGTCTGTTCTCATCAATTGCAGTATCCCTTCCTTTTTCAACAGCAGTTAATTCATATATTGAAGAGGCGAACCTAAAAGTTGCACTGTACTTCTCTGCAAAATACTGCACTCAAAACTGCACATTTTTCTGCCATCTAAGTGACAAAGAACAAAGAATAATCTTTGCTTATGCCCCCCAACAAATAGAATTAACTGACCAAACCTTATTTAATATCATGGATAATGCCTTCCTCCTTTTGTTCCTCTGTAAATCAGCAGCACTTTTTTGAAATGCAAGAGCTTTCACAGTCTTAAAGAAAAACAAAACAAAACAAAACAAAAAACAAAACCAAGCCTCAACCTTTAAATTGTATAGCTCAATAACACTTCTTGTACATGTTAATAGAAAAAATACCATAGCTAGGAAACATTAATTGTCCAAACATTATAAATGCTTTGAAAGAGTTAAGTGAATCATTTTCAAAGCCTGTAAGAGAGCTATCAGCTCTTCTTTTCATGTCACTTTCTGTTTACTGGTCTTTGATAAACCTCTCTAGTTAACTTTGGCGGTTCACAGTGCTTTACAAACAACGAACAATATGCCTTCTATAAGGCTCCCAGCGGCCTTCACAGCAGCTCTTGTGCTACCAGATTCAAGATAAACACTGGCGTACGTTCTTTAAAGCAAGTAAAATGTCTCAATGTATAACACATCTGTGCAAAGTTGCTTTTATGTGACTAACACCACTTAAAAACCTGAAGGAATATTTCCGTGGTAAGAGCCCTAAGCTGAAAGTGGAATCAGCTTGCACTGATCATATCCATGTACCGTTAAAGTGCCACAAATTCAATGGCTATGTCAATAGCTTTAGTTTATTGCAAACAGAATAAAAAATGTTAAGAGATTAATCAAAGGAAAAGGGTGCTTTTTTTTCTTGCATAATTCTTTTGTTATTTCCCTTAGTTTTCCTTCACTCTACTGTTTTCCTGTTCTGTCTTTATAGACTGTAAATCCATGAGCATGTATTTTTGGTTTATGAAGTTACCAATTGCCAGCTGCTCTGTAGGAACTGCTTATGTACATGCTGTAAGCCTGTAACAAATGCAATGTAATTCAATGTGCTGTAATTCAATGGGCTACTTGCTGTAGCCCATAATCGAAGGAGTATAAACGACATGAAAATACATTATGGTTTTCAAGGACTAGAAATGCTCTCACGCAAAGAACTGTCATGGCTTATGTGATGTGTGGTAACTTGTTTATCTGCAGTATTTTGACAATGTGCCTGAATTCCAGCACTGCCTTATTCTGATTTTTTTTCGAGTTAACTTCCCTAATATTTACTTGCCCACAAAAATTCCATTTAGGCTGTTAGTAGGCTGTTAGTAGACTGTAATCACCAACATGTGGTTTAGCGCATTTCCCTTCAAAAGTTGTAGTCTATTTCTGTATGTCCTTATTGGAACTGGATCTGTGTGTTGCTTCCTACCTTTTTGATTCCTTTAGTGTTCTTTAATATTGCTGGGGTGTTTTTATTGTTCACTAATGCAATATGTGCATGTTGTTTCATACCTCCCACTTTCATCCATCCTTGCCAACCATAAAATTACTCTCCTTTCTTTCCACACTTAAGCTATAACTTCAAGTAATTCACTAGCATTCTCATCATTATGGAACAGAAAAATCATCAGAAATCTAATTATTTTAATGGGTGAAAAAAAAAAACTTTTCAATTTTGTAACATTATGGCACACAGTACATATCTTATATGTGACATTATCTGTGCTACATGCAATTTTTTTCTGGTCCAAATTTGCTATATTTCCTCCCCCTAAGCGTGCTATAAGCCCTTATGTTGAACAGATGAGTAAAGACATAATAAAATGAGATTTTCCACTCAAATTTGAATGGTTTGTGAAATTAATACTTCATTCGCAATTCACCACTTTCCCATCAGAGCCTCAGTGCTTCTACAATTCTCTAATGTAAAGCAGGTTAGATCAGACAAATTATTTTAATTTGCAGAAAAATGGCTCACAGAACTAGTTTGTTTAAATATCACAACTCACTGGGAGAATGGTTACTTCCAGGCAGTTTAGGTAGGACTCAACTTTATAAGTCACTCAGACTAAACCAGAAGAGCATCTCTTGCCACACCTAACTAGTCAACATGAAATGGTGAGGCTAATACTGCTAGAGCTGTCATTACATGAAATTTTATGACAGACATACAACAGGAAAACATCTAGTTTGTGCTAAAGTCATAAAGTACACTAAAAGAGGCCTCCCTTGTATCACCATTCATGAGTGTTCACATCTAAGGAGGAACTGTCAACTCCTTTGATAATACTTCTCAACCTGACTTTTTTCTAGAGATTACTGCAGAAGTATTTCAGAAAGAAACATTAAAGCAGTAGCTGAATGACAAGAAGACTCAGGCCTGATTGAAAGATACCGAAAAGGATTTTTTGAACTTCTTTCAATTGGGGAGCTGAAGGAAACATAAGATCTGTCTATTATCTTGAGGTAGGAAAGGGTAGGAAGAAAATTGCTGTTCCATTGAAACATATTGTGTTAGGACAAGTAATAGATTGTTTTCTACTTAGTTGCCTGGCTCCTGTAGCTAAGAAAAAGAAACAGGATTTTCCACTGCTGAGGTCCCAAATTAAATCCATATTGGACCAAAAATCTTTTCCAGCATTTTCACCCACCATCTGAGTTCAAGCTGTTCAAGCGTCAAGTTTTTTCTGGCTCGTAAGATGTTGTGAGCTGTGAGAAACTGATACTTTGTGGTGTACCTAGAAAGGCATAATACTGTCACTGTAATATAAATCATGCTGATGACACAGAATAGGACAAAGCTGGTCAACATTATCAATCACTGTCAAACAAACAAGCAAAAAAATTATCTGAAAAACATAGCTATTTAATGTGGGGCTTTTTCCTACTTCAGAAACATGAGCAGGTTATGTGATTTGGGGAAGCTTTCCAAAAGCCTGTCAATGATTTTTAGCTCCAGATTGTCACTGAAAATAAAAAGGTGGGTGTTTGACTTCCCCTGCACCACTGAAAATTTCTTCTAATGTGCCTCATGTACTTCTTTGTGCTTCACTCTTAATCCAATGAAAAATGTATAACTCACTCTCAGATACTTCCTTTTATTTGTACAAAAACAGAAGTGGGAGAACATTGTAAGGCATTTACAAGACTAATAATTCCTGTTCTTAAGTGGGTTCATTTCAACTGTTTCCATGCCTACTTTGTGCTTGCTTCTTGTCAATATTGCAGTGATCAAGCTTTACTAGTGATAAAATTCATGAAAGGTACCTTCAGCCTGAATGCTCATTTGGCAGAAGCAAAATCTGATTTGCATAACTAATCTGTAGTCTGAATTTCAAATACCTAAGCCAATATTGCATTTCAAAACTGTACCTCAGAGTGCAATTTAACATTCTTACAAAATGAATTTTACTTATTTGGTGTGGAACAAGACAAAGCCAATTCATTGTCTGTAGACAAAAGTTAAATGGAGGTCAAGCAGAGACAGTACTGTGAAAGTTATAATGTAGATGTTGAAAGATATTTGGGTATATAAAAACACACATCTGGTTTATGGTTTCCATTATCAGGTTAAGTGATTACTGCTATTGCTTTCACAGGAAGTTTACACATCAAAAGAGTTTACAAATCAGAAAAATTCTACTGAACTTCTATCTTCATCTTTAAGCACTGAAGATGGTATTGATCTCAGAATAATTTCTAGTCAATAGCGGGATGGGCATCATCAAAGGGGAATTTACCTTGTCTCTTTAAGGTATTTAGGTTACATGCAATAAATCCTGTTCATGCTGCAATTACCATATGTCATGAGTGGCCTAGACCAGACATCTCAAGGCAAAAATTAAAATTTTACAAACTGTATTGGGTTTGTGTGGCAAGTTTTTGGTAGAAGGCGGTACTTTACAGGGGTTTCTGTTAGAAGCTGCCAGAAGATTGCCCCATGTCCGATTGAGCTGATGCCAGCCAGCTCGAGGAGGGACCCACTGCTGGCCGAGGCCGAGCCCATCCATGACAGTCGTAGTACATCTGGGATGACCTATTTAAGAAGGGGAAAAGAAAATATTGCACAGAAGCAATTGCATCTGGAGAGAGGAGTGAGAATATGTGAGCGCAACTGCTCTGCAGACACAAAAGTCAGTGCAGAAGAAGGGAAGGAGGTGCTCCAGGCACAGGAGAAGAGATTCCCCTGCAGCCTGTGCTGCAGACCATGGTGAGGAATGATTCACCTGCAGCCCATGAAGGAATCCACACTAGAAAAGAGTGATGGCTGAAGGAGGCTGTGACCCTGTTGTGGAGCAGGTTTGCTGCAGGACTTGTGACCCCACGGGGAACCCATGCTCTGCTCCCATGGAAGGGACCCAAGCTGGAGCAGTCTGTTCCTGAAGGACTGCACTTGTGGAAGGGACCCACACTAGAGCAGTTCATGAAGAACTACAACTCGTAGGAAGCACTCACATTGGAGAAGTTCATGGAGGACAGTCTCCTGTGGGAGGGATCCCACATTGGAGCAGGGGAAGAGTGTGAGGAATCCTTCCCCTGATGAGGAAAGAGCAGCAGAGACAATGTGTGATGAACTGACCACAACTCTAATTCCCCATCCATCTGCCTACTGGTGGGAAGGTGGTAGAGAATTCAAGAGTAAAGTTCAGCCTGGGAAGAAGGTAGGGGTGAGGGAGAGGTGGTTTAAAATTTGGTTTTATTTCTCATTATTCTGCTCTGATCAGTAATTCACTTAACTTATTTAAACCCTTATCATTGCATTTTTTGGTTGAAATTGCCGAAAAGTTTCTGGATTGGGATAAATTGGGTGATAATACAAGACTGCCTTCCTTAGGTAACTAAAAATCAAAATGACCCTTTATGCTATTTCTGCATATCCTGCATTATTTCTCCTGAAGAAGCATTGAAGAAAATCAGATTAAAATTTAATCCTTCTGTGTAATCACCATCTGGGTCCTGCAAACACTGGCAAAGATTCCGAACAAAATGTCATAACCTAGAATGCTCAGGGTGAAAACCTGGCTGCACTGAAATCAATGGTAAAGATTTATTGATTTTCATGGTCCAAGGAACTCCTTGCAATTACAAGCATAAATCACGAATGATACATAATTAAAAAAAATTATTGTGTAAAATGACCGAAGGATATATACAGATTTTCTTTCTTTTTACACATTACCTTTAGCTGTTATATGTCCTCCTATGACCTCGAGTTTAAGGTCCTGAGCAGTTCTAATTATTCAGAGCAGACTTACTGTAGAAATGGCTTACACATCTGTCATATTCCCCTAAAAGGCAGATTTAAAGCCTATACTGTATTTATTATGCTAATTCTCTTTGAAATCTATGGTGAAGGTGCCTCATGCCTTTCAAATTCAGTTTGCATAGTAAATTTAGCATGGGTCGTGATGCCCTGCAAACATTATCCCTGAAGCATCTTTAACAGTACCCTAAAGAAGTGTATAGTACACACACTGTAAAATACACATGCAGTGAGAAAAGGGAGGAAAAAAATAAGTACTTCTTTTTTTCGCTTTATGTGTTAGTATTTCTGGGTTTGGGTTTCTTTATTTAATATCTTTCATTGTAATCATGCTTTGAGAAGCAAAAGCACTTAGCAATTGTGCTGCTAATGTCTTTCCATAAAATGGATAGCTTTTATCAGAATTAACCTTTTCCAGACTTAAACGTTAAAAGATGTTTTTGTTGTTGCCAAACAGGCTATTTTCTTCAGAAAAAAAAATACCCCTCCATCACTCACCACCAGTGACACAAAAAAATCCAGATAGGTGTTTAATTCAGTATTCTTATCTTTGTAACCATCATGTAATGGTGTTTGTTAGGACCAATGGGTCCTAAAAATTCAGAGGTTTTTTTACTAGCTGTTATAGTAAAATATTATAGTCAGCTTGAAAAATGAGTATGCCTCCCCAGTGTTGCAAAGTGCTATTACAGTTATTTTTCTGGCAGAAAAAAAATCCAAAACCCCATCATGAAATGAAGTTCAGGTTTCCTATACATTCACTATCTAAGAGTGAAAATGATGATAGAAATCAACAATTATTCCTCACACCAATCATTGCAAGCCGTATAGTTTTAAAGTTAAATTTAAATGAAATATAAATGTGCTTAAGTATATAAATGAACAATTAGGGAAGACAAATAACACTGATATTGCTCCATAGTGGCATTTCTGGCTATAGCAAATTAGTTTGTTGTCCCAGGTTATATAAAAGAGATTTAAAAAATTTGCATTTCTTTCACTTTTTTCCCTAAATGTCATTAAAACATGGGTTTGAAGTTGTTTTGTTGCCTTAAACACGTTTCAATATGAATATAATAGATATTTTGCATACATAAGAGTTCACGAAAACTGCTCTGTTGGTCTGATTTGTGATCTTCATTGAGTAATTTCCTTGCTTTACTCCAGATGTCTTCTTTACAATTCTAGGGGATGCACTGTGTTAATGAACACTAATACAGGTTTTATAGTCCCTGGGTTCCACTGTTTGCACAGTGTCTCTTAAGTAGCTAGAAGATCAACAGATATTATAAGATCATTAATGAGTAATTAAAAAAAAACCTCTTTAAAAGTCATTTTATTTATGTCTTTTTACAGAACATTCATGCAGGTTTCAGATAGCTATAAAAATAACCTTTACACATGTGGTGAAAGTATTTGAATAAAAAGGAAACAATATTAAATGGAAAATATAGAGATGAGAAAAGTCAGACAGGAACTGCAAACAAAAAAATGGTCAGAAAAATAAAAAGCAAATGTGAAAATAGTTCTCCTACAATCATCACAGAGTATTTACATCTGAATTAGTGAGCTGTAAGACACCTAGGTATATGTGTGTTTTCAGGTCATTTTTTTATTTCATTCTCTATCTCCTAAACTGAAACTGAGATGAAAATTATGCCCTTTAACCTGGACACCTAATGGTGTTTTTAGCTGTTATACATGACAATATGGATTAGGTATTTCTTTTTAATTATTGTGGAAATGATCACACTTACAATACAGTTGAGGGCACCATGTCTGAGTTGAGACTTACTGTTTATATTTAGTTTCTCTACTGTTTTATGTTTGGGGAAATGAAAAGAAAATGAGCTGTGTTTAGCCCAAGTTTTCATCTCTGACAATATAGCAATTAAAGTGTATTCTGCAAAATGTTATTTCAATCATCAAGAAAGCTCATCACAATGACAAATTATATGACATTTATACACTGAGCTATGGTTAGAAATCCTGGTGTGCTTGCACTGTAAAAAATATAATGATGTGAGGGAAAGAATATTTCATCTGAGACACTGAAACTACATAAGGAAAAATCTGACATATTTTATACATTAGTTTTTCCAGTTTTCATTTCCATATATCTATACACATGTGCATGGATCTGTATGTGTATAAACACATGCAAGTGAGCATGTTTGTGGGCATGTGTAGATAAAAAAAAAAGACAGAATTCCTTATTTAAAAATGAACATAATAATTTCATTGTCAAAAATGCCTTTCCTTAAATTACAATCAATCAGTCCTGCAACAATTCGTTAGTTTGCCATAAGCGTTATTTATATCAAGTTGTAATTGAAAATATAAATATATTTAATGAATACCACTAAAATACAATAAAAGGACTAAGAAAAAGTCACAGTATGTTTTACTGTATACTATAACTTCTGTAAGATATTTACATCTTCAGAAAATGTAAATATAAATATAAATTTACTATAACAGAAATACCGTCAGGAACATAAAGAGACCAGGGTTTCCACCTTGAAAAGCCACAGAATAAATACAGGCAAGGCTTCATGGGCTGTCTGAAGGCAGGGAAGCCGTTGAAGGACAAGACTTCTGTAGAGATGCACTGCTGATCATTTTGCCTCCTTGATATTTCATTGGTGAGGCAACTGCAGAGCATGCCTCTGAAGAAAAAAGCCGGCAGCCCAACTTCCACCCTGTTTTACTTTTGCTATCTACAAGATTTCCGGTTTAAAGGCAGAAAGAAATGGCCTGATTTTCAAAGGGATTTAGTATTCATTACTTGAAAGATCTTCACTGTCATTTCGTAAGATGTGTGTCTCCCAGTTCTGCATCCAACTTTCAAGCCTGTGCTGAGGAACAAGATTCCTCTGTTCTTTACATGAGCTCTGCTCTATGTTGGGAAACACTAATAATCTCCTTTAGGTGTCAGATACCCTGGTAAATTTGTCTATGCACAGCAGAGTGAAGTGATGTTCAGAGACCTGCCTTTGAGGCCATCTGAGAGAAATTCACATTGCTTATGTTTTTGAAGTTATTTTGACTAGTTATATAAAATTTCCTTCATAAAAGAGTGTGCATATATCCCAAGTATGGTACCACACCAAGAATAATGAGATGTTTTACCTTAGGCCTCTAAATATAATTTTTTTCAGCAGCCCATTTTAGCCAGAATACATTGGGAAAGTAAGCCTGTCTCTAAATCAGTTCTGGAAGAACAGAGTGTTTTTCAGGTTAATGAAAACACTCTAGATGCTGGCACAATTTCTGTAAGAATCTGAAATGTATTGACATATCAAAATTGCCTAAAACTTCAGTAACATCTTGCAGAGGACACAAATGAAAACAGTGCCTGTGCTAATATCGTATTCATCAGAATTTTCTTACAAGGAGCTGGACTATCTCATATTAAAAACCAATATCTGCTTAGACTATATATCTTAAGCAAAGAAAAATAAAATAAATGTGAGTCCAAATTCAGTCTTTAATTTTTCTGGGAAGAAAAAAAATTGCTTTAATACATTATATAACTTACATCTGTTATCATTATATCATTATTTTCACATATAATTACAAATATAGATATAACTATACATATAGTTGTAATTATTATAGTGCAGCATTAATAGTATATAATTAATCAAATCTAATAATATTTACAGCTGGAAAATTTGAAATTTAGAAACTTAGAGAAAAGAAGAATATTTAACCAGATGACAGTGCAATTAACCCCCACTTTTTAATATGTTGATATAGTTTAGTAAATCGAAGAAATTACATAATTTTTCAGGAAGTACTGGATCTAATATATTAATTTATGATTTCTGTCAAAGACAAACTGAATGTTCTGAGATTTTCCTGCAAAGGAGTGTTCATATTAATTATAGAAATTGTAGAAAAATATCTGCACCTAAGATGAACCTAAAAAAATTTATTGCTTTAAGGAACTAGGTTTTTGAAATTTTCCTACTTGTCAAAGATAATTTTAAACTACCAAATCAAAATGGTGCAATGGTACAATTCAAAATAAAAATTCCATAAATACTGCAGTTCCATAAAACCTACCACTTGCATCTGTCCCAACTACATATTTTTAAGAAATTTTGAATAAATTCTATGGCTGCAGTAGTCTTCTTTCTACAAACAAAAAATATGAAAATGTAACCAAAGTGGTTATCCCTAGGCCTCAGGTGAATATGTTCTTAGAATCTTCTTTGTTAATTTTGGCAATATACCATGAATTTTAAAGCGTAATTTTTTATAAGGAATTCACATTTATTTTTGCAAACAAATGAACAGATATGGTTTATATAGTGTAATTTCAAAGTGATTCCCTGAATGCAAAATGAAAGAAAAAGTGAACTTCTTTCAGACATCTTATTACATTAGAATACAAAAGCCACTCTGCTAAACTAGTTGGCAGTTCCATTTTTATCCTAAACTGAAAAACAGATAATGTATGGTCTGCTGCTGACATAACTTCTCAGCTTCCAACCATCGTCTGTTAAGGGCAGCCTACCTCAGAAATTCTATCCTAATTGTTGTTTTTAAAAGGCATTAGTTGTCATATGCCTCATTAATTTGTCTAATCCCTTTTAAAATTCATTTATACTTTCACTCTTCACAACATTTACTGATGACACATAAGTAAGTAAGTACTGAGGGATACAATATTTATTTTCTCTTTTTCTGACAGCAAGTTTCTTCTAGAATCTCTTTCCAAGTATTTCCTAATTTTCCTTTTATCTATCCTCCTCTTATTCATTTCTCATGCTTTATTTCACATTGCCTTGTGCCATATCTATTATATCTGCTCCAGGGAAGCACCATTGTCACATCCCAAAATGTCTGCATCAGATTATCAAAGATCACCAAACTATTTGTTATCTTTGACAACTTATGCTTTCCAGTGGCCAATAAGTAGCATTAAAATAATGTGAGCCTTGATATCCTTTTCATAACTGTGACACTACTTTTACAGATACGGAATTTATTCTGACTTCTAACAACCTAGTCAGCAAGTGTTGTGATGTCCAGTTTTAACTTTTCAATCAATGTAATTTTTTTCCTCATGCAAATTTTATACCACCGGCAACATTTTTTTCCTCACTATTTCTACCTTTTAGAATATTCTGAGCAACACAAATAACAGTACAGATACCTGAGACTAGCTGTCACCCTTCAGTTTATTCTTCTAATTTATTTTCTCTCTCTTAACCATTACTTAATGCATGAGAGGATTTTTTTTCTTTCTATTTTGAGACAGCTTAATTTCTTTAAAAGCCTGTTATAAAAGATACATGGAAGGCTTTTGAAAATCCAAGTACACTAAATCCATGCGAATAACATCATCATGCTTCTGGAGTACTTTAAAATAATACTAATGAATTTGTGAAACATAATTTCCTTCTGAAAGATAGCTCTTTTGTTCACTCATGTTCACAGTTCTCCCTTATTTTGTATTTCTCTATTAAATCTACTACTAACTATAATTCCTACATATCTAACATATACTGAGGTTAAATGGACTGAACTGAAAATTATGAGATTCTCTTTTGACGATTTTCTTTTTTTTTTGTAAGTTGGTTTTTTTTTTTCACAAAATTACAGAACAGACATTCAGGAGTTTTATACTATGGTTCCTTCAGAATTCAGGGGCAAGCAACTGCTATTCTAATGTCATTAAAACTACAGTACATGTTAATTGCAGAAGAGTCAATGACAGCTCCTGCTTTCAGAGAGGTAATGCTCTCTGATCCCACAAAACTGCTGAAACCATTTTTCCCATTGCAGTGTTTGTTTGTGTCTATTTGAAAACCATCACAATGGAGCTGGTTTTATTCATGAACCCATTAGTCTCATTCATTCAAACTGAAAGGCATCTGGGATGAATCCAATCATAACAGACTGGGCCTCAGGCTGCCACCACTCCTGCTGATATTACTCTGACATATATATGGTAAGGGGCATGAGAACGCAGGATCCTCGACCCACATGAAGAAGAAAGACTGCAACTAAATAATTGGGAAATCTTGAATTAATTGCAATGGGACAAGTATGGTTTTGCCAAAACTCATTAGTTTGAGGAAATCAGAACATTAGACAATGATCAAACAGTTAAAGACAGACATCCAACCAATGTGCATTTATAAGCAGTTCCTGCCAAGTAAATTTCCAGTGTTTCTCACCAGCCTGCCAACTGCAGCAAAACTCAGGCTTCCAAGTCAGTCAGTCAGATAGGCTATTCCCATGAAACCCATAGAAACTGTTGTGAACATTATCCTATTGGTGGTGTTTCCAGGACTTGTACTCCTGAAACATAGGAACTGCTATGTCCCAACTGTCAGAATTACAAGGATAATTACATCCCTGTTTCCAAGGGTAACAACTAAGCAGCCTGACAGAGTCATCACCCTGCAATGGCAGTTTTCAGTATTTTCCTGTTTGTTTCAATTTCTAATGACATGAAAACTAAATATCAAACTACTTAATTGTTTTACCGACCAATAGTTTTTCTTTCCTATAGAAGCCTCATAACTTTTAAATAAGATGGGGTCAGAATTACATTCATAATCTATGATGATCTTGGGCTTTTTTTTTTTATTGTAGAAGCACATTTCTATATCTCTGTGAGGAAAACAGAGGTAAGCAAAACAAAAGGAAGATGCAGATATGAAGAAATAAAAGAGAAAAAAAAATGAAAAAAGAGGCATATGTTACCAGAATAATTCTTAACTTCAAAAGATTTTTCATACATCTGCTTGATTTTACTGTAATCTCTACAGGCTTCACAGATCTCCACAGGCATGTCTTAGTTATTTTCTTTCCAGGTCTCCTTAGAGAGTTCATGTGAGCTTTTAAAATAAATGTTTATAAGCAAGATTGTGTAGTACAGTGCTTCTTTTTTTTTAAAGTCTTCCTGTAGCTCAAAGGAAAGCTGAATTAATCTCTTTTGCTTATCTGCAGCAATATTTTGAGAATATCTTGCCAGTACTCTACCACTGTGCTGTTGTGTAAATAAATTACCATAGTATTAGAATGTAGGAAAGCAAACAGCAGATGGTAAGATGCGAAATACTAAGCCACAGTAAAATACTGTACAGGCTTTTAAAGCTTTTACCCAATCTTTCTTACTTTTTTTGTTTTTCATATTTCTATATTGCAGAAGAACACCTACATATTTACACAAAAAAACAATCCATATCTCACAGCAGCTATGGCATGGGGTCTGCAATGCTGAATAACCTGTGAGGTGTTCCATGTGGCTGTTGCTTGAGGATATTGCTACCTTCACTCCTGGAGGAATTCCTCTGTTCCACTTGGACCATCCTACCTCTTTAACTAACTGCTAATTGATATTTAAGCTAGAAGCTAACAGAGGAGTGTGGAAGAAGAGAAAGAAACCTTGAGAAAAATGATGGGATCAGACTTCTCGATAACTAGGTATGTTTTCCTATCTGTTACAGGCAACCACGTATTATGACAGTTTTCAGGTTAAAGGAACAAATGCTTAGGTCTCTCTGTGCCACCACAGCCTTCTCCCTCTTCGTCTGTGTTGAAGGAAAGAAAAAAAGCATATTTGGAAGATGTGTGCAACATAAGATTAATGTTAACCTCTTGCACAAGACAAGCTTTAAGTCTGTCCATGTATTGGTGACATTCTGTATTCAAAAGGTTATTTCAAGATAGGTTTAACTTTTACAGTATTACTGTCAATCTCTTTTGAGGCGTCTACCTGTAATTGCCACTTAAAAGGGATGCAATGGATCTTTTTTTTTTCACCTTTCTGCATTAACTAAAAAGCTGACACTTTAAAATACTTTTGATATGGTATAGTAAATGATGAGAGCACATAAACACTCACTGAGTGCCCAGTTCTCCAGTAATCAGAAAGAGGAACAGATTAGGTAACTGTATTTTCTAAGGAAGACAAAGTAAATGTCTAGAAAAAATATGGGTCCTCAGCCATAGGGCCCTGGTAAAACAGGTAACAGCATCACATAACCTTTTGTGTAGGCTGATCAAGCTCTGCCTTCAAAAAAATTAGGTTGTGCCTTCTTGTCCTGTTTCTGTTTCAAAAACTTGCTGCTCTGATCAGGAAAGCCCTTTAAATTTACATCCTGAATCATGGACTCTTCATAGACAGTTGTTGTGCCAGAGTGTCTATAACTTCTGCCCGAAATAGGTCATAAATGTTAAATAATATCAGATCCAGTGTTGCCCGAAGCCTTTTGCATGTAACATCCCTAGAGCTTTTAATACAGTTGTTTTCAACAAGATCCTCTTTTACTTCTCACTTCATTCTTTAGCAATTTCATAATTCCAGTACCTATTCCTTCTTTCATAACTTCATATACAATTCCATTAGTGAAATCAGAACAATTTTTTCTCATAATAGCTAAGTAGGTAAGACCTATTACTTCCTATTGCTCAGAAAAAGTTATCAGGGAAAGCTATGAGTTTAATCTGGCACTTTCAAACTTTTAAAAACTTAGATCAAATTTTTGTTTTCAAATTAATTCAAAATGTATAAGAAGTTTTGGACAGTGTAGAGTTCACACTAATGGCGATTGCAGATGACAAAATCACATTAAAAAGTCTTACTAAAATCCCATTGCTTGGGCTTTTAATTTTGTACACTATGTGGGTTTGGTTTTGGTTTTGTGGTTTTTGGGGTGTTTTTGGAGGGGGAGTAATTGAAATAGTGATGATTACAATGATCTAGCTAGCTTCATTTATTTGATGGTTGGATATGGAGAGGAACATGATGTTCCTCAAATTCTCAATGCTGCATGGCAGTGATGTTACAGAAAAAATACATAGAAAATGTCTCTAATTTCTCTACTATCTTTCACTATATCACAGGATCCCACTTTTTTTTTTTCCTCCCAGACACTAATGTATTCAGTCAGTTGCAAAAAAAAAAAAAAAAAAAAAAAAAGCTTAAATTATAGTAATATACATAATTACTGGACCCTTTTGAACATGTAAGCAGACATGTCAAACCAGAACAATGTATTTCATTTTCCTTCTTTCTTTCTTAAATGATGCTCTCAAAACAATATTTATTAACATTTCATATTTTTGGTCTCAGTAGAATTCCTTTCTTTTTGTCTTAGATAAAAACAATGATATAAAATGATGCATGACCAGGAGTATGATGCTGTCAATAAGAAGCATTAATTAACAAATTAATTAGACACAGTTTGTTTATTTCCCTCACAAGAGGAGAAAAGATTTTTTCTATCTTGCTGGAAAACATTCTAAATAAGAATCAGTCCCCTAAATACTGCAGCCTTAATAAACTTCCTCTAGGGTTTCTTTCTCCAGGGTAGATAAAAATTGTTTTCTTAAACTGGCTCACCCGTTCCTAATCCACAGTTTCCCAACATAATTTGCTACAGATTTTCTTCATGTCTTAGCAACTGCAGCAATAATATAGCCCCTCATGGCCCTCACTCACTTGATGTCCAGTTGGAAACCTGTAACGAGTGGTGTCCCTCAGGGATCGGTGTTGGGACCGGTCCTGTTCAACATCTTTGTCGGCGACATGGACAGTGGGATTGAGTGCACCCTCAGCAAGTTTGCCGATGACACCAAGCTGTGTGGTTCGGTTGATACGCTGGAGGGAAGGGATGCCATCCAGAGGGACCTTGACATGCTTGTGAGGTGGGCCGATGCCAACCTTATGAAGTTTAACCAAGCCAAGTGTAAGGTCCTACACCTGGGTCGGGGCAACCCCAGGCACTGCTACAGGTTGGGCAGAGAAGAGATTCAGAGCAGCCCTGCAGAAAAGGACTTGGGGGTGTTGGTTGACAAGAAGCTTAACATGAGCCGGCAGTGTGGGCTTGCAGCCCAGAAAGCCAACCGTATCCTGGGCTGCATCAAAAGAAGCGTGACCAGCAGGTCGAAGGAGGTGATCCTGCCCCTCTACTCTGCTTTTGTGAGACCCCACTTGGAGTACTGCATACAGTTCTGGTGTCCTCAACATAAAAAGGACATGGAGCTGTTGGAGCGAGTCCAGAGGAGGGCCACGAGGATGATAAGAGGGCTGGAGCACCTCCCATAAGAAGACAGGCTGAGAGAGTTGGGGCTGTTCAGCCTGGAGAAGAGAAGGCTGCGTGGTGACCTCATAGCAGCCTTCCAGTATCTGAAGGGGGTCTACAAGGATGCTGGGGAGGGACTCTTCCTTAGGGACTCTAGTGGTAGGATAAGGGGTAATGGGTTCAAACTTAAACAGAGGAAGTTTAGATTAGATATACGGAAGAAGTTCTTTACAGTGAGGGTGGTGAAGCACTGGAATGGGTTGCCCAGGGAGGTTGTGGATGCTCCATCCCTGGCGGTGTTCAAGGCCAGGTTGGACAGAGCCTTGAGCCACATGGTTTAGGGCAAGGTGTCCCTGCCCATGGCAGGGGGGTTGGAACTAGATGATCTTAAGGTCCTTTCCAACCCTTACGATTCTATGATTCTATGATTCTATGACTCACATCTAAACCAAAACCACTTTGATGAAGTGGAATAATTTATGTTTAGTTACATTTCCTTAGACTAGATGTATAGTAGAACATGTTATATAGTCTGCCCTCTGTGCTGGAAGTATATTTCCATTTTAAATAAATGCAGAATTAGGAAATTCCTAACTTTTTCCTCTTTCTACCTAGGTTTCTCCTTAAGGTTAAGTGCATGTAGGTAGCATAAGAGAAAAAGCATATAAGCAAGCAAAAAAATAATACAATTAAGAATACAGCTCATTTTCTCACATGCTTTGTTGTTCTCACTTGCAGAAAGCATCTCTTTTGCAGAAAAATAAGTGGTAGGGAGAAATCTTGTAAAATTACTTTCTAAAAGTATTACTTACATGCCATTATTTTTTTGAACTTTTTTCCATAATGATCATCTGAAAATTACAGTGCAATGAAACTGTGAACGCTTTCCCTCTCACCCCTTCAATGAATGCATTTCCTCTTCTATTTCTTTATTTCTCTTTCGCTTAGCTTGACAATATCTTTCTTAAAGAGTCATGTCTGGAGTAAAACTAGTGAATGACACTGTTGGCAGGAGCTTCTCTAGTCGTTGGGAAAAGCCTCTAGGACACAGTAATTAATCCTGTTACAGAAGAGACACTGTAAGACATTTAAGATAATGGGATGAATTGCCCTTTAGAGATGTCTACTTATTGCTGACTATCAAGAAGCTCTAGATAACTAACTAGCCTAGGCACCGGTTTGTTCTCAGCTAAAGTGGGACGACATGAATCTCAATTGAAAAGTTACTTTTTGGAAATTTCTCTGTCCTAAACCAAGAAATACACCTCTGATTCTGAACATACGGTATTTATCTTTTTTTAATAAGTAATGAATAAAAAAATTGTTTGACCTGAGGAAGGAAATATTTTATCTTACAGTTGAAATAATATGACAAAACAATAAGGAGAAACAAATAGAGGATTAAAAAAAAAGTACTATAGAGAGCTGTTTCTGAAAATCCACAGAGCTTTGCCACTTTCTATTTGCAATATCTAAATAATCATTAAAAATGACAATGGAGGCCATGGAACTGTCAGTGTCAGAACTGATTATGCTGTCAATTATTTTATAACTGTCACTTAATAAATTACTAAATTTCTAGAGATTAATCATATGCTTTGTATCTTTGTGTTTCCCTGTTTACTTCTGATTTTCTCTTAATTGAATCTGACTATAAGAAACACGAACAATGCCAGAATATTGCAAACAATATAGAACTGAAGCAGATAAGGTGGCAAAAGATCAATTAAAGAAAGAATTAAATACTAACAATGTGAAAGTTAAAGTAAGCTAGTAAAAGCATTCATTTATACCTTCAAGACAGAAAGGATATGTACCTTTCTCTATATATGAGTAGCCTCACCAAGGAAAGAGCAAATAATTGGTTCCTACCTGGAAGATGCTAAGTCTTTTTAATTACTGTATGTAGTAATTGGATAGTCACCAACAAACATATGAAACAACACAAAGTCAGAATTAGAAAGAAAAAAATATTATGATATGCAAAACCAACTAAACAAAATACTCAAATCTTCTAAAAAAAATCTGTATGCAGCCAAGGTTGGAGGTTTTTTTCTTTTCTTTTCAGTCCAAAATGTTTTTTCTAGCTTTTCCATAAGCACATATGATGTCATGATATGATACATCATGACATGTTTTCACATGATAGTGGTAAATAATCACCATCATTTTCAAAATCAAGAAATGTATTTTTCACTTTAGAATGTAGTATATTTTGTGGCTAAAATAGCAACTTGACTCAGTAAAGTAAAAATAAAAGTAAAATATAAGTAAAGTAAAAAGTAAAATATATCCATTTACATAACCCTGATGGTTGTCAGGTGATAAGCCAAGATGAAAAGTTAATTTTCTAACAGCTTTCCCATGTATTACAGCCCTGCCAGCTACGTAAGCAGCATGCCACTGCTGTATTTACTGTAATCAAATTTCTCTAGAACAGCAAGTTGTTAGGGGTGTTAAATGTCTCAACTGAAAACTTCCCATATGGTTAAACTGAACAGTGGCAGCTAAACAGGCTGAATGATCTGGTGCTCATTCAAGTAGTGTGCCCCAAATGATTCCACCATGAAGCATGCAGTTTTCAAGATCACTTGGTTACTGAGATTTATTTTGAGCAATCACTAGATTTCTTCTAAGGTTTCTGTCATTAGCTGGTTTCTTCTTATATTGGATGCTGCAAAAATGCCTCCATGCCAGCAGTCAAGATGTTCAGGTTCAAGCGATCAGACCCCATTATGCCCTGAAGTCTGAAGTTGGACTTCCTTTTCACAAACAACATTGCTTCACTAACTAGCACTGTAATGAATCTGCCCTCATCTGATACAATTTAATGGGAAGAACAGATGCTCGAATTCCTCAAAAATGAAATGGAAGCAATATTTTATTTTATTAAATAAAATCAATTCTTCTAAGGCAAAATCAATATGTATGTTTTCTATGGTTTCTTTAGTTTTGAACTCTCCACTGGCAAGCTCTTATAACCTGACCTTTAATCTCATAGAGAAAATTTTATACAATAAATTATGTGGTTTTGTGAATTTATATGTATGTTTATAGAGGATATTATTGGTTATATGTGGATCTTGTGTTTTGTTTTGTTGCTTTATTTTTTAATATACTTAAAATAATCTGCCAAGTAATACTTAAACAAAAAAATTAAAAAAAAAAACCAGCTATGAATTTTAAGAACCTTTCCAGGATTAGAAAAAAATAGTCCAATTATAAATATGCCTCACTACAAGTGGATAAATTCTTCCATTTACTATAATTCAGTGTGATAGTTAAAACCCTTTACTGCAGCATGACATGAAACACAAAACCTCAAAAGCTTGGGAGGTTATGTAAAGAATAAATTGGTGATATAAAACTGGAGATGACTCATATGACTGTTGCTGACACATAATGTCATAAGAAAATTAATTAAGTTAGAGATCTTTTAGAAAATTAGATAACTAAGTTTGTATTCACAACACCATGGTCTAGTTAAGGAGCAGGATTACTGTTGTCCTCTGACATCCTGACGTGATTTCCTGCCTTCTTTTCTCTCTGCCTTCTCTTGTCTCCTGGGACATGAGGTTAAAATCTTGGTCTCATGCATAGGCTAGTTTGCATCAAGTTCTCTAATGTGTTGGGTTGTGATGTTTCTTTCTTTCTAATGGCTGTGTGTTTGGGGTTTTAGGGTTTTTTTGTTCTAGATAATGGTGCATTAAAATCATTAGCTCTTGTTTGCTCTGAATGATCACATTCCTTTTACTGACGATCTTTGCTTTTAAATTTGACCTCTTCTTGCTATCTGTTAAAATTTAGAGAATTATGACAAATTCACAATAGCTATTTAAGCATCAATATTAGACTCTGGAGAGTTGGGTTTAACCTACACAAAGCTTTTAGCTTTCTTTTCCTCTAGTATTTTATCTGCTTCTGCTTGAATATATTTGTGTGATGGTGGACTGAAGACTTGTCAGGTTGAGTCATTCACTAATCTTTATCATTACTCTACAGTAATTAAACTAATATAATTTAGGGGTGTGCTTTTAAAGAAAAAAGAACCCTCATTAAGTGTAGGACTGTACCTTCTCAAAGTCTCATACACATCAACAGGATGTTTTAATTTGAACAGATCATAAATATAAAAGATGAAGACTGGCCTTTCTGAAGCAAAGAGCAAATCTCCCACTGACTTCACTGAGGCCAAGAATTCATTTCCGTATCAGCTTTCAAAAGTTTGTGAATAGCAAAAAAAAAAAGTCTAAACTGACAACTAATATTACTCAGAATGCATAATTCAACCAAGTCTGGTTAAGAGAATTGTCCAGGAAATTGCAACAATCATTTTAAAAGAAAGAAACAGAAAATTGTAATAAACGAGGTGGTGACTTTTCTGAGCTATAGCTGTATAAAAATATTTCCCTCTGGACAGAGGTGTTACTTTTATGGTGCAATAATAGTCTTCAATCTTGGGCTTCAGGCATTTTATCAGGATCTCAGTAAATGGTCTACCTTTAGGACAATATTTTATCAGGATCACTCTTAAAACTAGTTACTATTTATATGACAGAGCATTTATAGTTTTGATGGTTTGGCTCATCAGACATGGTCATGCTGCTGAACAGCCAGTGGTGACAGAGACATTCTTACATTAACTTACACCAAACTAGCAAACGAAAAAGCTGGTTTAAATGTAACAAATTGAGTGTTTGCCATGAATGCTCAATCAGTTCAGCATGCTGTTCTCTGACTCCCTAGGATATCCCATATTCCTAATTCCAACTTGAACAACAGACAATGGAAAGAAATGAGCAATGAAGAAAATTCTCCCATTATATTCTTTCATTCCTCAAAGAGAGAAAGTGGGTGGGAAATACATGTGCTATGTAAATAATAGAATCATAGAATCGTAGAATAGTTAGGGTTGGACAGGACCCCAAGATCATCTAGTTCCAACCCTCCTGCCATGGGCAGGGACGCCTCCTAGTAGACCATGTCACCCAAGGCTCTGTCCAACCTGGCCTTGAATGCTGCCAGGGATGGAGCATTTATCACTTCCTTGGGCAACCTGTTCCAGTGCCTCACCACCCTCACAGTAAAGAACTTCTTCCTTATATCTAACCTGAACTTTCCCTGTTTAAGTTTGAACCTGTTACCCCTTGTCCTATCACTACAGTCCCTAATGAAAAGCCCCTTTCCAGCATCCATGTAGGTCCCTTTAAATAAAACCAAAGAAACAAATTGTGATATTCACTCCTCTACAGAACAACTTGCCACTCCTAATAAGTCTTTTCAGAAGCCAGAGATCTACCACTACAAAAAACTATGAAGTGTTCTGAAAAGCTAATATTAAAAATACAAACTCATATCAAAAAGGGAACATGATGTTGTGGCAAACTGAAAAGCATTCTACTCATATCAGTCCCCATTCAGAATGTAGAGAAAATTAGCAGCAACAAATATGTAGCTGTGGGATCAGAATATTTTTTCAGGTTCAGGATCTATTGTGGGAAAGGAAGAGTAGGAACATTTGAGAAATCTTGAGAGTACTCTTCCCACAGTGAAGTCATGAGAGAAGCAGTGAAAGACATAGACCATAGTACTGATGTTGAGACTACCAAGGAGGAAAAGGCCTGGGTGCTGAGAGCATTTCAACTTCATCTGCAGAGGTTACCATCTTCTATCAACTCTTTAGGAAGTCTTGAGGTCTGACATCCTAAGCGAGCTGCAAGTGACATGGTCCTCTGTAAATATTTAATGGTGTGCTCAAAAGAGAAGTAATGGAAGTTCTTTCTCTGTCTCATTAAGCAACATCACTCATTTTCAAACTTGAAATACGTCTGCCACATAAAGCCTTGTTTCTCTACTGCTTATTGATGTGAATTATTGATGTTATTTGTCACACATTAGGAAGGCCAACATCACACAGTTGGGCATTGGCAAGATGAACATTGTGCTTGCAGAGGGAGCAAGGGTGCATAATGTACATTTGAATTTGGAAACAGACAAGCTCATCTCTTTATAGAAAGCTTTTACTCTTGATGTTGGTTATTGTGTTGTTAAAGTAGATATTTGTAAGTTTAAAGGAATAATCTGTATAAAATATCCTGCCACTGTTTTTTTGTTGGTTTCTTTTTTTTTGTTTAATAATGTACACATGAAGATTCTGTTGAAGGAAAAAGTAAAATTAAGAGCTAAAGGGAGTTTAAATGCATTTTAAAGGTAAATATAGATTTATTTATTTCAGGTATAAAACCCCACCTCTGCTGTCCAGAACTAGCGTGTGCTATCCCTTGCTTTATCTATAGATGACAACTTCAGCAGCACTTCTGATTTCATTTGTGTTTGGGTTTTTTTCTAGTGTTAAAACACTGTTGTCCATATTGCTGTGTCCCATTGATTTGCCAAGCTTGGTTGTTTTGGTTTTTTCTTTTTTTGTTTGTTTGTTTTTTAATACATAATAATTTATATCAACTTTTGGAGAAGTAAGAAAAATTCCCTGCTGAGCTATGACATCTATCACCATGTTTGTTGTTTCTTGTCATCAGTGATGCTCTCCTACATGCTTATTCACACATTTCAAACAATCACTGATATGGTATTTACTCTCCACTGTGGTATCTGGTAGCATTCGAAAAAGCATTCGCTGCTGACACATCCTATCCAATGTACCGTAAAGAGAACATTAAGTAAAGCTCATTTTAATGAAGAGATATTTTAAGACAGCTTAATGGAGAAATGGTGGATCTAGTTCCATTTACGAACTACACAACTAAATCCAGCTGCTAGTATCACCGTAATTCTATATTTTCATTAACAAAATAAAGTTTAAACTAGAGCAGGAATATATTTATATGGTCTTATTGCAACCTGTAGTTTGTTAATTGAAGTTTCCAGCATTCGTCACTGTGTCAGTACTTACAGTGACAATACACTGGTGAACACAATATAGGTACAGGAAAAATAACTGTCTGGTACTGTGCCCATTTGCATATCAGATGAGATCAGAATCTCAGTTTGCTCATATTAATTTCATTTCCAACAGTACTGTGGTATGCAAGGAAGAACAAAAAAGAAAGGAGGCATTTTTACTAAACTGTTTTGTTAGTTTGCCTTTCCATCTCCATTCAGTTAATTTTTTTTTGCTTGTCAGCTTTTGACATATAGCAAAATTTTCAGAAGTGCCTAAAGGCCATATTAAAAAAAAAGGACTGAGGTATCTGAAGTTGGACTTACTCTGCAGATACCTACAGTGAAGTGTGTGGGTCCTGAAGGAGCCCTGTACAACCTTTGTAGACATCTTTTGATTTAATTGTATGGTTTTCTGGGCACAAGAAATACATGCCCAGAAGTTCCTAAATCCTCACATGGTTAAGTAAGTTCAGCATTTCTGTTTTCTTGGTATACAGAAATTAGGTATTCCTCTGCCTAAATTCCTCTGGAGCTGGCTTTAGAATGTGATCTCAAAGTGTGCATGGTGCAAAAAACACAACTCGTATCTTAGTATTTGCTGCTCTCCTTTGAAGCACTGGCGGAAGAGAAAAAAAACCCTTTACTTTTTAAATCCTGATCAGAAATTTCACCAGGCTCCTTTGTTTCCTATTTTCCCTGAAAGACTTTGTATATCCATTTCTCAGCTTGGTAAAGCAGACTTATACCACTAGATAACACACCAGGTGGAGATATCACTTTACCGTCTTTTTTGTAGAAGCTGTGCCACAATTCAGACATAGGTTCATTTGACCAGAAAGAGGGAATAAAATAACCTATAGGCTAGCAGCTACTGTGAATATGAATTCTTGCTTTCAAGGACTGTTTAACATTTTAAAATAGACTTTCTTAGTCTCCCAGTTGATTTCTCTAAAGAAAAAAGATTATTTTTTCTCTCTCAAGCATTGAAGCAGCATCTTCTTTTTTTAGATTTTTAATGACTTGTGAGGGAATTAAATTTAAAAATGACTTAGGAACATCTAGGAGTTTGCTTCTACACTGTAAACAATGGGATATGTACTTATCCCTTATCAAATAAGATGCTGTTGTATCAACTGTAATAATAATAATGATCATTATTTGTATTGTTTATAATGAATGTATAAGAAAACATTGGCTCGTTTTTTGAATCATAATGACCATTTGTTTTAGATCATTTAGGCTGTCTTTGCTCTCTCATTTTACTGTATTGTCCTGCTAAAGTCACAAGAGCATCACAGAGTGAAACCTGGACCGCTATATGCTGCAGAGGCAGCAGCAGAAGCTCCTAGCCATTTCTTTTCAGAGATGAGCAACAGCCAAATTACTCACCTCAGCCACAGAACTGGCAACGTCTGCTGTCTGAGTGTTGGCTCCATGTGGAGAGGAAGAACAGGCTGGTGTATTGTGTGTGTGTGGAAGGATGTACAGAGGAAGTAAACAGGGAAGGGGAACTGTATGGGAATCGCCTATTTCTAGCATTGTATGAATTACTAGCAGTAAGCTTTTGAGCAACTCATCTGAGTTGTGATCATAGGATCTATCCTGTCCCAACAGAACTGTTCCTACATCTGAGTCACTGCTGAGGCCTTTACAACATTGAAGAGATCATTCACACAGGTGTGTTTTTCACCCCAGTAACAAACATGAAGAATCATGGTAGTTAAAGAACTTTTCTTTACATGAATCTGTGTTTGACAGCTAAAAGCAGTGACTAAATGGCATGTTTTATTTCTTAGTGGCCCAAATAAAGGGATAGGATCTTTGCCAAAACTGACATAAAGCCTGTCCTTTAACTTTTTAATTTTTTTTTTATATATATATATACGTTCAGAGCTGTATTTACTTCCTGATAATGAATGAGAGTTAGAAAGCTTTCCACAGCAGCAAGTGATGCACAGTGGAAAGCTTTGTTAGGACAGAAGCTTTGATTTCAAAGAAAACATCTATTCTTTAATACTGCCCATGTAGTTGGGGCGGTATCCATCACTGACAGTGAAGTACAGCAAGAAGTTTCTATCATCTTGTGTGCAAGCATTGTAAAAATAATAAAACCTAACTACTCTGAAATAAAAGACATGCTGCATTTGTGCTTTTTGATAGCAAATTTTAGCATGAGACCCTCAAGATTCACATGAGCAAGACCAACATAAGATTACTGCTGAGATTTGACTTGCTCAATGGCTTCAATACAGCAGGGAACTAATTTGAGGGGAAAAAAAAGAAATGCATCGAAGTCAGGGAGTTTGAGAATGAAATTTACAAAATAATTTCTCATACAGTTCACCCCTGTGTCATTCCCTCCCTTGAGTGTCAAGCAATGTTATAAAAGGTGTTGCTATAACAACACTAAGTAATTATAGTGGGATTTCATGTGTGGCAGTAAAAAGCCAAGCCACAATCAGCCCCATTTTATGTCATAGCTAGTGGTGTAAGACAAGAGGTATATGATACTGAGATCAAACATAGTGCAGTAATTACTAAGAAAGGCCAGCCTGTGTGAAGGCAATGCATACAACCCTACCCTTATGTCTTGAATGCATGAATGACCCTCAAAAGTACTGACGCTTTTCACGTTATGTATTGGAAAGTAAATCAAAACAGAGTGTGAAATTTGTGCAAAATAAAAGTGCACTTGTCCTACATCTAGACTTGTGATCAGTCTAAGTCAGAGGTTTAGAGGCATCAGAAATTCTGAGGTGACTGTGAAATCTACCTTGTGATATCTGTAAACTTGAAATAACTAATATGAAATATTACATAGCAGTGAAAAAATATGTGCAAATAGCATTAGCAAGGGCTTTGGTAAGACTTGGTTTTGCTCAGATATTACTGTAACTATGCACAGGAATGATTCTTCAGGGGAAGTTGATGCTCCCTTTCTGTGATTGTAACAATATATGGTTTTATTTTAATTTTTTTTCCTCAAAAACTTGTTATAGGAGAGCTTCAATTTAGAGAAGCATTGCTTATTAAAAGGATTAATGTTTATTGAAGAGATTGTAAATTTTATAATTACTCAAAAAGACTCCACATTTTTAGGAGAGATAGTTGACATTAATGTGTCCACTTTAGCATGTCCAAAACCATCCAGAAAACACCTACATGCCTGTGGCCTAAGCACTGAAGGGTGGAGAAGAAGGATTGTATAAAAACTATGCCAAATTGATAAAATATATTTGATAGAGTGTAAATCTCCCTCTTAAGGATACTTAAAGACATTATGCACTGGATTGATTTTTATCTCTTCTTTAGGATGAATTTTTAGGTGGATCTTCCCAAATACAGGAAACTACATTTTCACTTGTTCAAAGTAAGAAAAGATGTATCATGTTCTAAGTCTTTTTTCGTAATAGCATGAGTCATAGTTGCTCTGGAACATGAATAAGACAGACACCCATATATGTGGGATCCTTTCTAGAAGAAAATGGGCATGCTTATATGGAAATGGAGTAGACCCTGTGCAAGAGTAATGTACTTGACAGAAGTCACATAGGCCCGACCCTGAAGTACATCTAAAGATACTTGAGGACGTGGAATGAGGAAGATAAGCAACGAAGCAAGAACAAAAACAGGATGGACAATTGCGATAACCAGGAACTGGGCGGTAACGCAGTATAGCTAGCCAACCAATCATGTATTAGCTTAGAGAGCGTGAATGGCGCGTGGAAAGCAAATGTAACCAATCAGCTATGCTTAAGGCGTGTGATAATAGGGCTTAAGGATACATATTGGAGCAGATGATTCAAATAAAGGTCTTCAACTATAACTGCAATAGAGTTGCTTGGAGTCCAATATTGTCCGTCTCGTCACATATACTTGTTTGTATGTTTCCTGCAATTTCATTAGACAGTCTTAGTATATTTTTAGATGCAACTTTTGCAACATTACAGCCTAAGTTTTCATTCATGCTACTGTAAATGGAAGAAGCTAATCAAAACTGATTAAGTGAAAACAAGACAGAAGCCTGTAGAAAAACGTTCACAGTTTTAATACATTTTTAGTTCTGTGTTACACATTACTATGGGTTGACTCATTTTCACAAGTGATGCATACCTCACCATCTTGATGAAAGCTAGCTTTGAATCATTTTGTAAGTTCTTACCACTGAAGAAGCAAAGAAAAGGCTAATGGGTGTAGAAAAATCACTGGCTAGATGGAAATATAACTTCTGAGGATCACTTAGGAAATCTAGAAGAGATGTCAGATAAGTTAAAAAACCTGTAATTTTTGATTGGTATTGAAATTTCCTGAAATGAACTGTGTTTTTCATTGAAGTAGCATCTTCCAACATTTGTAAAATTATACAGGTCTGGGGTATTCTGATTGTAAGTCTGAACAAGCCTCTGTGGGTTAACTAGCAAGAGCAAATGTTGCCAATGCTGGTCCAATCATAAGTTTATGTAAATGATTCTAATAGCTACAGTGCTGCTTCAGGATATTCAGAGCCATCATACGAAGAGTCATCACTGGATTTTACATCTAGAACTGTTGCTCCTGTCATCATTAATGACAAAGTACGATCCTTGACCTCTGCAGGTGGTAAATTCCACCTGTGTTTAGAGACTTTCTCCAACTGATGACACAATGTACAGACCAGTTTATTACATAGTTTGCATCATATTTCAGAAATACTGGCAGATCTAGAAAAAAGAACTTGATACTCTGGATAATCAAAGGGCAAGTTTTCAAAGGCCTGCTAGATAGCTAAGATGAAAAAACCTCCCTAATTCATTAATCCATTGGCTAATACTAATGTGGTCTAGATACTTTAAGGTACTGGAATGCATCATTCTTCAGTGATTGTTATTAGAAATGCTGACCAGCCTGAAAAGTACACTGGTTTCCAGCAAATGTTTACTTTCCAAGATGAAATTATGGAGTAAACTCCTTTTGAAGAAAAGTATTTTTGGCAAAACTTAACAGACAAATCAGATTTCTGGACTTTACAAATGCTTATGACATGCCAAAAGGGTCTAGTCTTTTGATCAAAACACCTGGACTTTTTTTTTTCAGTGAGGAGGGTCTGAAACAAGCTCATGGATATGACAAATGAATGGTCTTTGTGCTGTCACATGTTATCCAACCTGTACATCCCAGACTCTTTGTTCATTTATTCAAATGACATCTGTCTCAGTATCCATCCTTCACCATTTTAGAATTAAGCACATGTTGTATACCAAGGCTTGGGGTGGTTTCACCTTCAGCCAAGACAAGAAAAATGATACCTAATGTTCCTCTTGCCTAATGTTACCACTATCTTTCGGTTTTAAATATATTCACATCATAAGATACCTCAGTATTTGGTTCTCTGAGATTTCACACATATTTAAAAAATCCTTGCTGCAATGTTAAAATTGACAGTGTGCTTCTGATAAACTAGCTGTCTAAGCATGAAATAAATATGCTTGGAAGCCCTATATGTTCTTATTTGTCACTGATGTTTCAAATTCAGAAAATCATGATCTGGCATGGTATCTTTAATGCAAACACATCCTGCCACAGCAGGACAACAGGAACTAACTCTGTGACAAAGAAAGGGTTCAGCTTTTCTGTTTATTTTTTCTTATTATTTGTTTTGTGGGTTTTGGCTGTTGGTTTTGTTTTGGTTTTTTTTTCCTCTAAGGGAGTTCTTTGCTGTCTGCCTTACTGTATACTTTCCAGGGTTTGACCTTCCATGCTATCAGTGTATCATGATGAACAACTAGTGGATGAGACTTAGTTTTCATAAAAAGGAGAAATAAGACAACCTGCCCTGCAGCTTGAACAAGAGAAAGCCATGAAGAAGCACTTCGTAGGGAAATGCCCTCTATGGAGCTTCAGTAGCATCCAGTTGACATTGAAAACTGCCAGCGAAACACCTGCCGCTTGGCTCTACAAGTTCTTCATTCGCTAAGTACACAGATAAACCTGCATGCAATTTTATGGTATAAATGGTATTTTTCAGTCAGCAATATATCAAAGGCCAAGCTGCAAACCAATTTGTTTAATTCTGTTTAAATTATCAGCTTTTAAATTTATTTCTATTCTCCTGTATAAGGAATTGCTTTGTTTTCTGAAAAGGGCATATTCTGGCATGGATTGATGACTCTGCTATGGATGAGCAAGAAGCCCTAGGTGACCCATTTACCCTTCCCCAGCAGGATACCAGCTGTCAATTGCCGCCATTCTGTGATGGCTTGTCCTTCTTCTCACCTTGTCATCAAGCCAAGACTGCACACTGTAGGAGCACAGGTAAGCATCTGCCTCTCTAAACACTGCCAACAGCTCTCCATTATCAGCTGCCAGGGGTGCTTCGAAGAACTGTGCACAACTTCTTCCAGATGCATATACTGAGTGTTTTTTACTTCTGCAACAAATTCTGCCTCTGCAACACAGGGAAGTCTCAAATGTCAAATCTGTTTCCAAAGTTGCATTTCATCTCACCATGAAACATAACACATACTAGTGCGCTTCTTTTTCCCACCTTAACTGGTAGGCATTCCCAGCTTGACTAAGTACACAAAATTCATCTAAATAATAGAAATATCTTTTCTGATGAGATGATCTTCTGCAACACAAAATTAAAGGGATAAGGTCATTATCTATAGGCCATCTTTAAGAAGTTATTGATTTTGACTTTGTTAAATGGAGAAGGCTACTTCATTGTCTGCAACACCCCCTCATGGACACCCTACAACTTACTTTAAATTAAAATAAAAAAACCCATATTTATCCAAGCTGTTTCATTACTCTGTGATCATGTAAAAATAGGGCCTGTACTCAGTTCTTCTTTCAGACAGTATTAGTGACTTCATGCAATTTGAAGGGGTAGTGCCTGGGAACTGCTGTGCAAAATAGAGGCCTTTGGTACATGAAAAAAGTTTAAAATGCATTTAAATCAGCTGCTACTCTTAAAACCCAAAACCCAACACCCCCAAAACAAACAAAAAATCCCCAACAAAATCCTCAAGTCCCTCAAAAGTCAATACCCAGAAAACCCAAGTGATCAGAAAGTTTTGGTGGTTTTCTTCTATAGCTCCTGGCTTCAACCTATAGTGATTCACTATAGTTCACTTCAACCGACAGTGACTGAGGAATAGATAATTTTTAATTTTATTTAAATGAACATGCTCAAATGAATAAAAAATCTCAGGAACAACCTTAGCAATATTACCCCTGATTTCAGTGTTTGTTTTCCAGGGAAAAGTTAAACTGAAATAATAATTTATTTATCCTAAACTAACTGTTGTGCCATTCTAGTCATACTTCAAAAGTAAAAGGAAAATTTTGAGGTGAAGAAGTTGTTAAAAGTACTTGTGCAAGAATATGAGCAATGTCTTTATTTCCAGCCCATAGGTGACTATGACCTAGTAGTCTTCCTCATCATATGATGTAAAACATTTTGCTTACGATCATCATGATTTTCTTACAACAAATAATATATCACTAAGACTGACTAAATAATATATCACAGTAAAATGTTAAGAGAAAATACTTTTACATTTTGAATATGCTTATGACAGCTTGAAGAGGAAGGTTGATTTTGCGTAATTTTGATCTGAAGATTTTATTTAATTTTGTGTGTGTTCACATTCATCTTTAACTGCTTGATCAATTGCAGTCTCTCATAAGACGTATTGTTGTTGTTGGGTCCTTCTGTCCTCTTTCTAATCAAATGACAAATCACATTACCAGTACATTCTGAATCATCTTGATATTTTCCAGTTCTGGCCAGAAAATTTTCAGATACTCATTTTGACACACTCAAGATGACTGGTATCATTAGATGAGAAGTTCTCGCACTGAAAGTATCAAATTTGAGGCACAAGAACAATGCAAGAAAGATTCTTCTGGTAGAACTTTTACATTTGGCTACATTGCAGAATGAGGAAGAAGATGTGAGATTTTGGCTTCTTTGATCTCCATTTTACAAAATGATCACCTTTATGAAACACTTGATGAAGATTACACCTTTCCTTGTGGTATTTTGCTTTACCACATTTGCCATGCTGACTGCTGTGAATGCCTATCTATCTATTTGAAGTACAGAGGCTCTTAGTAATGCACTTATAATGAATTTCATTCTCAAAGATTGTCACAGATTTTCATTACTACCAAATTAAGAACTACAGAACATAAAGTCCTTCATTGGTAGGGCAAATATTCAGCTCTGTGGGATGATATCAGTGGTGAATAGGCAAGAATTTTTACAGTATCCTAGGCTATAGTGCAATGTAAATATACAGAATTTCCTTATAATTTGGAGGAGAAAAGACATTCGTTGTGAAGATTGGAAATGTTGGAAATATGCTTTATGGACTAGATAGGATGGTTAAAATTGCTTCACATTTTCTCGCTTTCTGTATTTTGCAGGGACAAAAAGATAAATAAGTTTTCCAAATTTAATCTCCTTTAAACAAAATGCTTGCTTATAATTGTGAATATACAGTTATATTTGTAGCCCATTTAGAATAGTTCTGCTTTTTTTTTTTTTTTATTTCTTGATTGGTTAGAAAATGAATTCTTTTCTTCTTTAAAAAGCCAACCCTGCCTAATCTCTTACAGATGCTGAATAAAAGCTGCCTTATTAGATGTTCTCAAAGCTTTTATCTCTAACTTGAGTTTGCTTCCTATATGAATACATTAATATGGACAGGCAGGCAGGTGTAATGTCTCTGTTAGAGATATTGATAGATGACATATAGTTCTCAACCTTCAGCTTTCTAATGGGAGGCAAGTGGAGCTTGGGAACAGCTCTTTTATTATTACTTTATTCCCTAGAACAATAGACGTTTTTCCCTTACCTCTGTATTTCTGACTTAAGTGGCTACAGTACCTGCCTTCTTCAGAACTTTTAATATTGTGTTAATCCTTTTAGTTAAAACCAGCTAATAAAATAGGAACTCAGTATCGCTGCTTGGTTTTTTTCACTCTCTGGAAACAGAGGTTAAGTGTGGGCAGCTCAAGAGAGTTTTCTTTGCTTATCAGACATGAGGGAAAAGATCATTAAATATTAATGTGAACTACAGTAACTCAGTAAAAAACCCATAAAATTATGGTGGCATAGTCCACTATTCGTTTATCTTTAATTTGTGTAGAAACAATAGGTCACAAGAATGCATATATGAGACACATGCCTCTCCCTGATAGACAAAGCGGTTTTCAGTGATGTTATTTGACTTGTAAGAATTATCTGAAAGGCTGATAATTATTTTTTTGATTTGTAAGTCTCAGAAAATAAAAAGAATGTGTCTAGATCTTTTATACAGTTTGGCTCTTCTTTTTTTTTAATTCGTTATTTTTATAAGGTGATAGTGAAATGAACCTAAAGGCAGTAACTAGAACCGTGTAAGAGAGTATTCTGATCTTTATTAGTCATACTGTGTTGTTGACAGCCTGCTTCAAAAGAGACAAAGGAACAATACATGAGGGAGTATAGCCAAGTAACATTACATCATAGGTGGAGAGTTCAGTCAGTGGCACTTGGCAAGATGAAGACCAGTGACTGTGGATGAAAAATAATGTGTGTTGAAAGACTGGAAAGGCAGAAGGGCAGTGTTCAGACAAAGCCTGGAGAAAGAAGATATCTCAGTGGGCAGGCAATGAATTACTTGAACAAGGCTCAGGCCAATACAGATTTTTTTGGCTTACATACACATTTCAGGATCCATGCGCCTTAACAGAATTGTTTAAAAAATGTAATGCAAAAGAGTAAAGCATGTAGAAATTTAAAATCACAGGTAGTAATTCTCTGATGTCAAGAGATAGACAGAATGTTTTTCTTTCCCAGTATCTTCTCTGGCTTTAGTTTTGGTAATAAAATACTCAGGATGGTATTAATTTATTTGTTTCCTTGCCAACCCCTCTTATTTGTTTCAGTGCTTTTTTCATTCATTATTTATATGACTTAATGCCCAAAGGTTCCCATATAGCTGAAGGGGATGACGGCTGATAGCAGGAACTTTGTTAGGTGGTGTAAGTGAGTTTGCTCCTGCACATATAAAGCCAGGCAAAACTGTGAGGAACGATTATGTGACACGTTTTAGCTCTTCGAACAAGACATTGCTTCTGGCTTTGTAACCCCTCTGCCAGTTCTCTAATATTTAAGTACTTGAAAAGAAATTCTTCATCTTCTTTTTTTTTCTAGGAAAATAACTCACCATTTCTCAAGCATGAATTATCAGTGGCCCTGCTGTTTTCATGCATTCGTCTCAGAGATATCTTAATGAGACCTCCTACACAGTATCTTTTCTTATGCTGTACTCTGATTCTACTCATATTTTTCTTCTGTGGATGTGGTTATTAAAGTATTTACGCATTGTCAATTTAAATTTTGTGAAGACAATAAATGCTTCCTATTACTTTTTTAAGCAAAAGCTATGTCATTACACAGATCATCAAAATAAGAATCACCCTCTCAGAAAAACATTTACTTTCTCAAAAACAATTGTAATTGCTGTTGTTTTTCTTTTTCCTAACTTTATTAATATTTTCAATTCATATTTCCAAACAATAATGTAGAAGAAAACAAAAGTACTAATAATATCAGGTCAGAGCTGGAGGTCTTTTACTTACTGTTTAAAAAGTGAAATGAATAAAAGTGTAGGTATATTTTGAGTGTGCCCTTAGCAAAACTCTACAAAGGGAGTGGATGTGGCCTCAACAAAATACGGAAATGTAACTCATGGAGGAGGATTAGCTGTCACCTGCTTCAAGAGAATATCAGAAGTAAATCATGGTCAGCCATACCTATGTGGCTACCTATGTAAGGTTGGGTTTTGGGCTTTTTTTATAATTTCATATATGATTTTCTAGCTCATATTGCATCCTGTCACTCATTTGCTTCTTTGGTCTGTTCTCTGATGCAATAAGACCCAACTAAGACACTATGCCTTTTGTCCAGGGAATCACAATTCATCTAAACAACATTCCCAGCACTGGGGCAATGCCTGAACTTTTGATCCTTTTAACTTCTTTTTTCAAGCAGTGCCTAAAATAATTAATAGCTCAGCACTTTGGTCACAGACTTGAGCCAAATAGTATCAATAATATTAAACACACAAATAATAATGGCAGCAATGGCAAAAACAAAAAAAAAACCCCTGCAATTGGTAAAAACAATATGAACAATAATAGAAATAATAATAACTGAACACATATCCAGATTGAGATGTTTGCAACAGGCATCATGAAATCAGCACAAAGTTCTTTCATCATTCAGCAAAAAACCACACAGTAACTTTCACTTAAACAAAATTAGCCTATGTAATCTGTATAGATTCGTCTTTTGTTCTGTGGCAGCATTGAAAATCTGCAGTGCTATACCATGTCCCTAATGAGCATGACACTGAATATACAGAAGTGGAAAAAGACAGTTCCTATCCATAAGAACTAAAGTTTAAGAGGGGAAATAAGCAAAACAAACAACAACAAAAGCCCCAGCTAAGTAAACCCAAACAAAGGAATACAGGATGATGAACAAGTGGTATTGGTCAGTATGATAAGTTCTGATCTTGCCTAGTGATTTTTATCAGGCCAATCTTTGTTCTTCCCTTGTTACACCTTTTGAAATTGCGGCTCTCGCATTTGTTATTGAGGCAGCAAATATCTCATTTAGAGACTTCAGAGACTTTGAAAGCACAACCTGAGTTTTCTAGCCTTTCTCTTTTTCATTAAAATTGTTACTGTCACATGTGTTTCCAGAGTAGTTTATTCTAAATTGCTATTCTGAACATTTCCAATTCTGTCTTCTTGTAATCTGGTCAAAATCAGTATGAAGTCTGCAAGAGGTCAGTTTGAGGTATTAGTCTTTTCAGCTTCTGAAACAAGAAGAAATTTTCTGGATTCTTAAGTTTTTTTCAATCTTTGCTCTTCATGAATCATAAAAAGCAACTTGAAGGAAAAGGTGTATTGAATTTGAGCATAAAACACAGCCCAATTATTTCTGCAAGCGCATGTCATCAAGACACTGTGTCAGTGACTAACTGAAAGAATGATGACACAAGGGATTGGTAATAACATCTAAAATCTCAGGTTAAAAATTCCAGCCAATTAGAGTTTAGTAGTTGCAAAAGTTGTTCATTTCTACAGGTGCTTTCCTTTCCAGGAAGCAGTTCTCTGAATCTGCTCTTGAAGATACAATAATTACCATCTTTAAATGCAGTGTTAGTGAGGGCATGGCATAGACAGATCTCCACAGTGTGGGACTCCAGAGCTGTCCCAGCTCCCAGGTTCAGCTGCCTGACTGAAGATCCTAGGGACAGCTTCGGATCACAGTGTCCCCTGGGCCTTGTTTTCTGCTGTGCAGGGTGGGCAGAGGACAGCAATTTTGCTGTATGCTCCTGTCTGTTTCCTTCTTCAGGTTGCTGAGGAAGCATGATGCAGCAGACACATCATGCACAGCTGCAAAGAAGTCTGAGCTTTACACACTCAAATGCAAATTCATACTACTTTGGGAAGCAAGCTTACCTTGCCAGGATGTTCAACAACTTTGTCAGCAACATGGACAGTGGGATTGAGTGCACTCTCAGTAGGTTTGCTGATGACACTAAGCTGTGTGATTCAGTTGATACGCTGGAGGGAAGGGATGTCATCCAGAGGGACCTTCATACGCTTATGAAGTGGGCTGATGCCAACCTTATGAAGTTTAACCAAGCCAAGTGTAAGGTCCTACACCTGAAACAGGGCAATCCCAGGCACAGCTACAGGTTGGGAGGAGAAAAGATTCAGAGCAGCCCTGCGGAGAAGGACTTGGGGGTGTTGGTGAATGAGAAACTGAACATGAACGGGCAGTGTGCACTTGCAGCCCAGAAAGCCAACCGTATCCTGGGCTGCATCAAAAGAAGTGTGACCAGCAGGTCAAAGGAGGTGATCCTGCCCCTCTACTTCGCTCTCGTGAGACCCCACCGCTACTGTCCGCAGTTCTGGTGTCCTCAACATAAGAAGGGCATGGAGCTGCTGGGGCAAGTCCAGAGAAGGGCCACAAGGATGATCAGGGGATGATCAGCACCTCCTGTATGAAGACAGGCTGAGGAAGTTGGGGCTGTTCAGCCTGGAGAAGAGAAGGCTGCATGGAGACCTCATAGCAGCCTTCTAGTACCTGAAAGGGGTCTACAAGGATGCTGGGGGGGGACTCTCCATCAGGGACTGTTGTGATAGGACAAGGGGTAATAGGTTCAAACTTAAACAGGGAAAGTTCAGGTTAGATATAAGGAAGAAGTTCTTTACAGTGAGGGTGGTGAAGCACTGGAATAGGTTGCCCAAGGAAGTTGTGAATCCTCCATCCCTGGCAGTGTTCAAGGCCAGGTTGGACAGAGCCTTGGGTGACATGGTCTAGTAGGAGGTGTTGCTGCCCATGGCAGGGGGGTTGGAACTAGATGATCTTGGAGTCCTTTCCAACCCTAACCAATCTATGATTCTATGATTCTATGATGGTGGCATGCTGAAGGTTCATATAGATGTATCCACTGCTGGATAGACATGAAATGTTAAAAAAATTAAAAAAAAGGACCTAAGCACTCTTTGATTTAGAAGGAAGTAAGGTTTTGTCTGTAGCTTGGTTATAGCAAGGCTGAGGATTACATGCTTTGTTTTTAATTTTGTATGTTCTGTACAGATTCTTAGAAGCTGAAATATTATAGGGGATGAGTGTATGTTATTTCAGCATAGATTTCACAGCTGAGCTAAAGAAATTCATGCTTCTGAGTTGAAAGAATATGATACACACGAGTATCAAAATAGGGGAGAGATGAGAGATAAATAAGCAGGAATAGATCCTTGAAGAATAAGGATTTAGAGAGTGATTGTGGAAAGAAGTCAGAAACCAGTGTGGGACTCAGGTAATAGCATGTCATCGTGGGGAGAGGCCATGAAGAAACAGCTTCTAGCTATAAAGTGTTAGGACTTGAGGGAGAGAAAGATGTGAGAGTTAAGAAAGAATAAGTCTGCAGGGGGAAAAATGACTCAGATATTGACCAAAGATTAACAATAGGGGAGGTGAGATAGACTTTGATTGTAATTGTGAAAAAAAATTGACAATACTTCCTTTTCCTTTGCTTGCTCTACCTCCTACGCTGTCTTCTCACTTACCCAAGCAGAGTTTTGTCTTTAAAGGATATGAGACATTTAATGTGGCCTGTGAGCTTCCATTACTGATATTATTTGGAAAACACTCAAACATTAGAGTGAGGATCTTCAGTAAAATGAGATACACTAAATATCAGCATTATCTCAACAAAGCCATGAAATTAAAAATCAGGCTGAACAGAGAACGGATTGGAAAGGAGAGTGTTTCCATAAACTAAAATACTCTAGCAGATTTAATAACTCTCAGACTTCAAAGAGCGCTGTAAGGCTCCCCGTTTTAATGCCATCTGGGTATCTCCCTTACTTAGGCAGGGGAAAAACAGGGAGTCCAAATTTATGAGCTAATCAACAGATTTTCCGTGCTCTTTTTTTCTGAGTAATTTCATTTGCGTAGACATGCGCAGACTCATCTGCAAAGGCAGTGGCCGGGTGCTTGTCAGGCTCATTTAATTGCCTGAGTGTGAAGCTTTCAGCCAGAGACTCATATACAACTGCACACATTATTTCATGTCTCTGTCAAGAGCATGGATTGAAATCTACCAGTTTCCATTAATCATGCTGTAATTCACAAACTGTTCATCACAGTCATCAATCAGATCTATATGCACAGTGTAATTTGCAAAGGTTAAATTCATTCATTTTTTGATTAGTCATGCTAAGCGTGATAATATCAGATCTCCATTATATCCTCTCTGTAGACACTTTATGTCAGTGCAAGCATGTCCATGGGAAACCTGTGGTCAACAAGAGTTTTAGAGAAAAGCGCATATTGCTTTTTCTGCTGGAAAAAGAGAAAAGTGGTGATATAGAAGCCCACTTCTTGATGGGCTGTTTACTCTTCATATTCTAATGCGCCTTGTGCTGTGAAATTTCTATATCTATGTAAGCTTTCAGTTTTTTCAGGCTATGGAAAAATGTTCAGTTCCAAGAAATGAGCTTTGATTAGAAGTTCTAAATCTTTCAGTTGTTGTTGGTTTTGATTTCTCATTAGTTTTTGCTGTCATACAAAACAGAGTTCCTCCCGTTAAATTCTAATGTATAAAGTGGGCCAGTAAGCCAGTAACCAACCAAATAGTTTATGGTGAACAGATCCTTGAAACTGGAGACTGAGCTGTGCAGAGATACGCACCATATGCTAAACTGTTAATACAAACCTTCAAAAGAATTTATAGATGAGTGAAATGGTGTGGAGAGAAAAATTTTATTAGGGTTACATTTGTCATAATTTATCTGGACTAATGAAGTTACTTTAAAAGGCAATATGGAAGGTAATAGTTTATTTCCATAGTCACTGGCCTCATGTACATTGCTTGGAAGCAAGCCCTGTCCCAGCGCTCTGAGAAAGATTTCTTACCAAATTATTTTTATTTGTACTGTCTTTCATCCTGTGGTTTCTTTATTTTTAAAAAAATGATGGTGTTAGTTCATTTTATTTTTAATCCAGCTTTTAAAATTCTAAACCTTGTCAGTGGTTCTGACATGTTTACCTCGAAAGAAAAGTTCAAACAGAAGCACTTTAATGAAGTCTGGGTTTGGGTTTTTCACATTCACCTACCAGCAATGCATTTGAAAGCTCGGACAAGTGGAGTTGTCAAGTCTTCAGAAAGACAAGATAGACACAGGGCTTTATTAATCTTCTTGGCAGGTGAGACATAAGAGATGCAGCATATTTAAATTTATTTGTAACAACATTTGTCTGATACTTCTGAAAAGGAAAACTGGTAACCTCTCTCTCCCATCCAAATAACCCATTCAGCAAGTTTGTAGAAATAGGTTCCCAGTCAGCAGTCTTTTAAGTGTGAAATTTCCTGAATCTTCAGGAAAGAAAGTTGTATTGTAACATACTGAATCAAATTAGATTACACTTAATCACCATAAGTGGCAACCACATCCGTACTTCTTAAAAGGAATTTATTTGGATCACATCAAAGTAGCAAACCCAAATGAAGATTGATCTGTGCAACTGTGATCCCTGTACTTTTCTGCTTGTCATGCTTTAATCCCATAAACTATGAAGATGCAGGAAACAGATCAGCCGCCTGGTTACATTTTACCTGGTTATACTTACTCATATGATCTTCATATTTGCTTGACAGCAGGTACCCTATAATTTTATGAAGGATGAGAATATGTAACAAGTAAAATTAGGAGGTGGGGGCTAAGTTCTTAAAAATAGAATGACCTCTTTATTTCTCATAAAGCATTTCTCCCTTTCTGTTTAAATAGCTTACTACCCTTCAAGTTAAGAAATTAAGTGGTTGACAGATGAATCATGCTGCTTGCAGGTACTAGAAATATATACACTTGAGATGTGAGGTTATTAAAATGTCTGTGTGCTACTTATTCTTCTGAAAAGAGTGAAAAAAATCTGCTCAAATACATTGGTGGTTTTAGGAAAACCCAGATTAATTAATAAAGATTAATCATTTACTGTGTGCCAACTAGTAAAACCTAGGTTTCAATTTTTATATATTGCTTTTATTTCCTCAGTAAAACAGGAGTTCCATCAATGTTCACAGGTGGACTGTCTTGGAGGTACTGAAAGGTGATGGATATATACGCAAGAGATGTCAGGTTATTAAAACCATGGCAAAGTGATGAGCCTGAAGCCATGGCCACTGCTATTGGATGGTGTGGCTTTATGGGCCTTTGGACTCTGCTTCTCTCAGTTGTACCTCTGCTGTTCCTCCCATTTGTAAATCTTTGCAGGCAGTTGCCTTCGAACTTTTCATTTTCTGGTGCTCAACAATCTTTTCCCCCTTGTCTCTCTGTTCCACTTTTTTTTTTCCTTTGTATCTACTTTTTAACCTTTCCCTTAATGTTGGGGGAAAAAAAAAAACCAACCTTGACATGATATTCTCCTACACACCTACTTTCCTGAATAATGAAATAAAAGGAAAAAATAGCATTTTCCTCTCATTTGTTACATTTCTATAAACACTGAAGGTGGAGTGTAAAGTAGACCTAAGTTGGTTTTGTTTTGTTTGATTTTTCCCCTGAGTTTTCTTCTTTGTTCTTTAATGGGTATCTGTGCAGTTTCCTTCAGGCTGAGACTTCTGCTTAGCGAAAGCCAATACGGAAGAGTTGATCTTTGGCTGAGTAAATTTCAAAAAGTTTAGAAAATTTTAACAAAAGATAAAACAAGCAATCCTCTACAGACAAGGAAAATAAGCAGCTAAAACAAATAGTGTAATTCTTATATAAAAGTCATTACTTCTTTTCTAACCATCCTTCATTACTGTACGAATTCTGCTTATATCTCTAGGCAGAAGAATTGAAGAACACAGGTTGCATTTGTTATCTAAGATATTCTTAGGTTGTGAGTAGGTCTCTATCAGTGGATTAATTTGTCTTGTTATGTAGTTATTGTACAACCCTCCTTTCCACCATATGGTGTCCCAAATCAAGTATTTTATTCATAGCTTAACTGCTTAACCATCATGTGAAAAGTTTCCAGTGATGTCTCACAGATGCTACAAAGATCCCAGAACCAGATGCAGCAGAGGCATGATGCTGTGGCTAGGGTAAGATCTTGGATCAAGTGAAATTGTAATCGTATTTTACCTGCAGGACTATGACAACGTCTTTGAACATCATGATGCTGTCATATAAGTAGCAGTGGCTTAGTTAAGATCTATAGTCGTCCCACCTAAAAACTACTCTCTCATGATGTCTTTTCTCTCCATTTACATAGAGGGACTTAACTGCTTTTCTAGCTTAGAAACCTCAGGTTAATCCTTATCAGTGACAGCTTTACTGCTTTTTAGCAAATTTCAGCTTTTTAAGAAAAGTTTTAACAGAATTGTGCACGTCTGCATGTGTCTCTGTATGCACACATGAATGGCAATGGAGTTTAAAAGTATAGTGTCATACAAAACAGTATGGGATAATCGTCAACAAGAAAATATGAGCATGGTGAGAGTATTTACATCTTATATGTTGATGAAATGGTGATCCTTGTAATGCATCTTTTAACTCTGTCCTATGTGTCCCCTTTTGTGCTCAGCCCAAATTGCCACTTCGCAATGCTGGGAGCTTGGTGATATTCAGGGATATCCTACCACCATGCAGGTGCAAAATGCTGCTGCTTCATTCCTCCTGGGGCTGTTGCTAAGCTGGGTCTGGTGCTAGTCTAAAAAGGGAAGGAAATAAGACTCATATTTTGGAGAGGGTTATAAATTTCTGGTGGGAATGGATTCTACTTGCCCTTAAGTGGCAGCCTCGCAGACCCCTTACTCTTTTATCCCTTTTGTGTAATTACAGTCCATGTAAAACAAAGGGGAAACTTAGTTCATAGGGCATGACGCCAGATGTAGACAAATTTAGTCGTCTGCTAGCTACAGTGACAGATAAAATACACTTCCCAGATCTCTATGTGTGTCTAGTATAAAGAAAACAAAAGATTATTTAGCTGCTTCCCAGACTGCAGAGCTGTCCAATCTGCTGTTAAAAAACATAACCACATCTAAAACAATTAATATTTTTGTTTCCAGTGTGAAAAACTATTTGTTCTGGATGTCAAGTGGTTGTCAACAGTAACAAGCATTTTTGCAGTTCAGCCAGAAAGCATGCATCTCCTCAAAAGTGATGGCTGATGCAGCTATTGTACTACAGTCATGACAATGGCTGAAAAAAGGCCTTGTGATTCTGAAAGGCAGACAAAAGAGTTTGAAAAAATTCACAAAAGACTTAACTCACAACAAAAATACCTGAGTCAGGCAAGCCTATCCTCAGGCTTTTCTGAACCTAGAATATATTGATATTGATTCATTGCATCGCTTAAGCTTTCAAAACTTTAGTTGTAAATGTATAAAAGTAATAGTTATCAAAATCTCAGCTGGTTCTAGAATTCTTCTCAGTTGAAGTCATAGTTCCCCACCTGACTACACAACAGCAGATATTTTAGTCTCCACAAAGTTCCCTGACCTCAGCTGGGATTTGGTGTTGCACAGATTCATGTCCTTAGGGCCATTTGTAGTTTTCCGAGGAGCATCACAACTAAATCAAGTCTTTTCTCCTCCCTCCCTCTCTCCCTTCCTTCCTCCTATTTCCTTTTTTCTTTTTTTTTCTCCCTTTTATTTTACTTTCTTTTACCCTATGTCATTTTTTCTTTTTCTTTCTACTATTTTTCTTTTTCTTCTATTTTTATATTTCTTTTGCTTTCCCTTTTCCTTTCTCTTCTTTTCTTTTTTCCTTTTTAATTTATCCTTTTTTCTTTCTTTCTCCCTTCTACCAAAACCCTAGGAAAAAAGAATGCACTCAAGTGACTGAAGTGCCACCTAGGTTCATGTTTATTTTGTCAACTAAATCAACTAATATCAAACCTCAAAAATACCCTTTAAAGCACTTATATTCACCTGTAAAGCCGTGTGAGTACCATGTTTACATGATATCTTTGGAGCTCATATAATGGTCATAGATTATTCTGGTCTATTAATGCCTAAAAAGCAGTGCACCTTGGAGCTGTTCAGCTGCCAGGGATCCTTCAACATGCAGCTGCTGTAGAGAGAATCTGAAAAAGTTTCTATGTTCACTCTGAATTTACTAGTACCCATATGCTCCTAACTAGGAAAATGTATTGCCCAAATTAATATCCCTGCACTCCTAGTAGCATATCTCTATGCTACACCTAGTAGCACATCTCTAGCTTGCTTTAAATACTGCTTATTATTTCTTTCCCCTACAATTCACATGCTAAAAATTGTCTTGAAGTCCTCATAGCATTCGCCAATTGTAACTAAAGCAGCTAAATTTGAACAGAGGCAAGTCTCACTGACAAAAATGCACATTTCTCTTTTAATGCAGTTGATCTGTGACTGTTATTAGCTGAAGGCCTAGAGCTTTTTTAGTACATGAAGGAAGGCTTTGTGCCATAATACCAATGGGAGACTGATGATCCATGAGAGACACCTTTGCACTTCTCCCACCTTACCCTCATGAAACACACACACCCCTACAATAAATGTGGGCATAAAACATTTTTAATAGCTTATACTTCACTTGTTTGGGTTTTTTTGTTTTTGATTTTGTTTTTGTATTTTGTTTTTAATTTTTGGTGTCATTAGGTTTTTTTTGTTTTTTTCCACATGACATTTTCATTTGAAATATATAGTGGATTTTATTTTTTGAAAGCTTATTGAAAATTTAATGCAATATGGTATTTTGGTACCTCCATTTCCAACAGTTTTCTAATATTCTCAAACAGTCAGCAAGGATGTCTGGCTGTCTGCAATACGAATGGCTGAACATTTCTTGTAAAGAATGGAATGCACCGCGTAGCTGGAATTGCATTAAAAAAGTCTTTAGTGATATGGAAAAAGGCTCTGGGACCTTGGATGTCAGTTCTAGGAGAGATGAATTTATAGGTAGAGCAATCTCTCTCGTAAAACTGACACCTGAGGTCCCAGAGGCTTTCTCTGTAACACTGAGGATTTCTTTTCTTCATGCATTTCCAATGATATAATGTATGTGCGTGTAGTGTTTTGAAAAATTTCACACTCAAAGCAATAACGACAAACTTGGGCTTAGAAACAGCCTACCCCCGATATTACTGAATAAAGTCTGGGTTTAGCAGTAATTTGCTTAAGAAAGCAGGAAGAAGCTCTTTGCAATGAAGGGCAAAGTAGATGAGAGTTCAAAATCTAATGGTCACATTTGCTTTTTATTAAAATCTTTTCTATCTGTTCAGAATGAGCAAATGAGCCGGTCTTGAAAACTAAGCTACAAAGTCCCCATACATCTAAATTAGACCTTTCTTTTCCCCAGTACATCACCATTTTTACATCTTTCCATTTCACTTATTACCATAGCTCTTATTACCTATGTTTCTCAAAGAAATTGCCCATACCTGCACCTTTTTCCTTAGAAAATACTGTGACTTGGTGAGTCCTCTTAAAACAACACTCAATATCAGCCTACAGGAGTTTGCCCTTGATTTGAATGGAAACTTGGCTTGGTCTCACTGATTTGCAATCTCAAAACAAGCAATGCTGATTGTTTCACTTAAACAAAGAGGAAAGCCCACACAACAACCTCTTTTTGTTTTTCCTCCACAGATACTATGGAACTCTAATACACAGAGTCTCACAAAAATCTTATTGCAGAAGTACATCCCTTAGGTAAGTTTATTATTAGACAGTTAAATTCCGAACACGTTTGGAGATGGAAAGGTAAAAGTTAATTTTATGAGGAAATTCTCAAAATTTGCAGATCAGTCCAGCCAAGGATCTCATTTCTTATAATATCCTTAACTATTAAAAAGCACTGATGTTGTAATGTCCTTCTTCAAGTGCATAACTCTGAAAGGTACATGCTTCAGTATTATAGCACAATAACAAAAAAGGTGACTCCAGAGATTATTGAGAGAAGTAACCCTGGGTAAATTCTATATACTCAATTAATTATTAGAAAACAGAGTTTATATTATACAAAAGTATGTGAGCTCAATTAGTATAACAGCAAAAATAAACAGCAATACATAGGCATTCTATATTTTTCAGATTAATTAAAACAAAAAAAAAAAGTATTGGCGCTGATCTGCCATACATAAACTGGTGCTTTTAAAGGTGGTTTGGTGGTGGAATAAACAACATACAAAACCTGTGCCTCCCATTTGAAGGACATAATTAGCTAGTAAAAAGCTGAGAACAATGATGTGATAAGACAAGGCCATCTTCTACAGTTTAATCAGCCCATTTCTTCATTTTCTTTTCAGTTTTCCTGCCAAACTGGAAATTGTTTTTATAATATGTAACGTATTGTATAGTCACATCAGCCAGTGTTTGTGATGAACACGGAAACTTTAAAACATCATATGTGGATACATAACAGTGTTTTATTAAAATATACTAATATATTCTATTCATCATCATAATTCTGTCTCTGTGCAAACTAAAATGTGAATCAATTATTCCAGATCAGTTTTTAAATGAGCTCAAAGAATAAGTTAAGGTCATCACATAACAGTGCTACAAATGATTTTTTTTTTAGGGAAGTAACTAAGTGTTTGTTCCAGGTTAGTAGTTAGGTTTCTTATTCTGAAAGCTCTTTGATGCTGTGTTCATTGTTATTTTATACTTCATTAACAATGAACAATTAAATTATCAAAACATCCAGAATTTCTCAACATGTTAGCTGTTTTTGTTGAAATTGTTCAGAGAATTCTATATGATTTCAAAAATAATTTGAATTCTACTTTCTCCCCTTTTTGGGGGGGGGGGAAATAAAAAGCATTATGTGAAAAAAAATGCTAGTAAAGACATTCTTTCTAGTAGTTGAAAGCCAATCACATCTGTCCCTAACTGAGTGGGAGGCAGCAGTAAAAACTCCTTTATATACATAATGTTGCTGGAGTATCAGTGTAGTTTAAGTTCAAATGCTAAAGTTATCCTTCACATAATGCTTTTGAAGTCACTTAAACCATGATCAGGTTTTAGCCATGGTGGTTATGGAGGCAGTTGTGCTTTGATCTCGCAGCTTTTCATTACTTGGAAGTTCACAGTGTTTAGTGTGCCTGTAGTGTGGTATGAGAGAGAAAGTACCACTGTCCCACCCATCACACTCAAAAGTTTTGGCTCTTGTACTGGAGAAGCTCTGTTAACTCGAATAAGACTGGTGTAACTGAAAAGAGAAATCAGACTAGGAAGCACCCCATTACTCATACCTATCATAGTTTTGTATGTTTATCTCTGTCTGTAAAACACATTGCATAAAAATACACGGCCTGCGAAACAGTGACATATAGTGTCAGTTTAATGCAGTGCTTTGCACTTTGCATTCCTCCCTCCAATTCCTATTTAGGTGGCAATCGCTAGACTTGGATTGAAGATAAGAAAGAGCTTTTGCTGGCAGCGATGCCCAATTTTCAGCAGACTCCATGTGCAATTGCGTGGGCAGCTTTTGAGTTGCCTGTGGGTCACTCATGATTAGACTGCTGATGAGAAAACTGAACTACCTTCTCCCCTTGTATGTCATTTCCTTTTAATTCACTTTGATTCAGGGAATATATATTTTTTTCTTTAGCTATGAATAAAAATAAGGTCCTGTAAATCCACTTACTGAATGTGTACAGAAACAGGCCTTTTGTAAGGCAGTGCAGGAATACGTGTAAAACACTACAAATTTGCATGTTTTATGAAGTTTAAGATATCCCCTACTTTTGATGTCTCTTCCCATACTTTATTTTGATGTGTACAGCAGTGGCAAAATGCACATACTTTTTCCTTTGATCATACAAAGGCACACATTTATTTTAGATGAATAGAATTAAAATTATTTTTTGAAAGGCCTTGCATTATGTTGTAAAAGCTGTAATTTGGAAAGGTCACAATCCTATATTTGGCATCACTGAAATGTTAGTGGGTAAAGCTCATTTTTCACCCCTGAAGTTTTCATTTGTTGCTTTCAATAATAATATTTGCATTTCCATTCTGGTGGAAAAATCTTGTCTCTTTCAGTAAAACGGACAGAGATAGGAAGCAGATAATTGCTATGTGCTTGTACCTAACAAAGAGGGACAATAACAAAACGTAATCTTTTTGAACCAAACCTGAAATTATTTGTGAGGAATACTGTTGTCAATAGGAGGGTGCGGGATGATTTCTGTATTTGCTTTTGATGCCGTGGGTTTTACAGGGCAGAACACGGTGCTGCTTATAAAAAGGAGACAGCTCTGCCTGGAGCTCACAGGGGTTTCAAGTGTTCTGAAAAAAAAAAGAGTAAGAGGTTTTTTAGTAGCTCTTGATGTGTGGTTTATAAATAGAAAACTTCTTTAAAAGAGTGTGCCAATGTCAACACTGCTTTCTGTGGTGTCTGTGGCACAGCCAAGTAAATATTCATAGCACTCATCTCAAGGTCCTAATGACCAGGAGTGTGGAGTCTCTGAGAGAAGAAGGCGTATGGGAAGACAGGGTAAGGATGGTATAGTTTCTGATTAATTATGAAGAAAGTTAAAAGGAAACTGTACATGTTCACATTCTACTATAGAATGTATATACCTAGAGAGGAAGGCACAATCTGTATACCTTTGAGTCAAACACAGGATTTCTGGTCTCTACAGGTCCTTTTTAAATATGTACCATTCTGAGGGATGGATTAGCTTCCTTCTGAAGGTGATACTTTTTTATGCCTTGTTATATGATACTTGATCACTCAGGCTGAAGACTAGACTGATACCTGACAACTGAATTATTAGACATAGTTAAGATTTGAACCCTTAAAGGTACAGGTTTTGATTTTTTTCTGCGATTAATGTATTCATACAGCAAGGAAATATTATATCTAAAGTGATCTTGGTTTCAGCTGTTCTGGAATAGCAATTATATGAAATCAGTAAGCTGCACTAAAAGCATCATCATTTGAGATAGCTGTTCTGTAATAACCCCAAGTGAACTGTATGCTTAGTATCTGATGTGTGAATCTTCAGTAGTGAGGTTGCTTTTGCATTGTTTCAATACACAGAAATGTAATATTTTATTCATAGAAAATCTGCAATCTGGCAATTGCTCAGGACAGGAGGAATTATTGGTTTATAAGCTTTATAGTGTTGTCCAACATATGTTTGAAAATCAAGAAGGGAAAACATATGTCAAGGGATTCTATATTCCAAAAAGTCTTACGAAAGTGAAAAGATTACAAGGAAGCAGAATGAGAAAGTGTATTAAAATAAAAGGAATTCCATGAATATTCAGTCAATAACTGTTGACATTACTGATGTGCACTAAATGCTCCTGAGTACCAAGTAGTATTGGTTAGGTGAGACAAAGACAGACCATACATCTCTACACCCCTGGGATACTTGGGCACAAAAAGAATACATTAAAACTTAAGAGGACATTGTCAAATATATAGCACATTGGGTTCCATGTTTGCCTTCAACTTGTGTTGCATAGAATGGGCATAATGTTACAGATCGAAAAGTATAATCAAATAGCATTTAATTTTTTCAAAGCAGGCTTTAATACTTGCTTTAAAACTCTTTAGCAGCTCCTGACAAGAAAGGGCACTATTTTACATCAAATGTACCTCTCATGTCAGAGAAAAAAGGTCAAAAATACATGGCAATGTCTACTGAATAGAGTGAAGATTGAATTGTAGCAGGCCTGGCTGTGTTAGTCCCTCTGCTAAGATCCTGCATTTAAAGATAAGCACAATTTAACGGGATCTTTTATTTTCGTATTTTTAAAAAATTAATATCTATAACACAGGGCTACATTTAGTCTCAGTAATATTGTTAGGTCTTGCAACGTGTCTGTAAAATCCTGCATTACAGCTTTTATACTGCATAAATTTTATCTGGCCTAGATAATTAAGTTATTTTAAAAACATTGTTCTTCATACGTAAAAATAGAACGTTAGCTATTCAACGAACCATGTGAGGATATGAAATTTCTGCTTCTCTAACAATAATGCCTTGCAATTGCCTATCTTAAAGACAGGGAAAAAAAAAAAAAAAGGAATAAAGAGAAAAGATTAGTGCCTTTGACTGAAATATTCCTAAGAGTAGATACTTCTAAATTTAAATGAGAAGCAAAATAAAAAAAAAAAAAAAAGACCAACTGGACGAGAGACAAAGTGTATACAAGGTATAACTGTGAAATTATAAGTCTTTTATAGACATCTCTGAATATTGGGGAATACAAGTGCCTAGAGTACACTCCAGTACCACAATGTAAACACCAGTTTAGGAAGAGCGCAAGATGCCTTTTGAAAGGCATCTACAGTAAACATTCAATGAACTTCAGTCTTAGGCTTAACACTTCCACCCTCACCAATACTTTTAACTGAACGTGTTCCATCTTGTTTCAGCATACAAGAGTCTGGTGGGGGCAGTAAGTCCACATACATACATGTTTTAAATAATATTTTTACCTGAAGCAACACGCAAATATATTATACAATAAACATTTACCATTAGATGTTTCATAATAAAGTAAAATAAGCTTCTAAGTACATATTTCAAATGAAAAAAAAATAAATCTTTTTTCTCTCTGTGATAAATCACTGAAAAATGGGGTACGACTCAGTATATAGTCTGAAAAATTTCACAATGTAATTTTGTATTTATGCAATAGAGCTACAAATTCAATCTGATGCTAAAGCCTTTGTAAAAGCCTTAAATAAAATCTGTTTGTCCTATGTAGCAATAGATTAAAAGTTTCCAGTAAAAAACCTCTTACTCTTTTTTTTTTCAGAACAAGGCAAATATTTAAGGTGGTAGAATTTAGTATGTAAACACAAGCACACATATTAAACACTACTTGATCTGAAATAAACAAATAATATACAACATCACTTGTTTCTGTTCTCCATTATTTGCTGTAGCTTGAGCAAAATCTTTAACATAGTATATCTAAAAATAAATAAAAGGATGTGTTCTGTAACCCAAAGTTATCAAACATATAAAGCTACAAAGCAAATAAGAAAAAAAAACAACAAACCAAATCACTATGAACTCAGTAAAGAATAAAACTAATACATCAATTGTATGTTCATTTTTAACAATTTTATATTTTCTGTAGACATTGAAAAGTGGAGTTAACATGCTTAATTTGTAATGTCTGCCAGGATATCAATACTGGGTAAAATGCTGGTACTGAAGAGATGATGATTATAAATGTATGAAATTCGATACTAAATGCAATACCAAAAATGATTAATCCCCAAATTTGCTATCACCTGCTATGGTCTGTATAGCCTCTGGCTTTCTAAACCCATTTGGCAGACCTGTGTTTCTTTCTGCTCTAGTGCTGTTAAAAGAATGAACTGGGAAAAGCTTCCCTTTTTGTCCCTAAAACTGTTTTCCTTTTTGTGGGAGGTAAAGGCGACAGGATCTGCATGATGGGCTTGAGCAACACTCTGAATGCAAGCTATGAGGCCCTGATACTGAACAAGCCTTGGACTGATGGGCCAGGATGTTGAGAGACAGATAAGCCAGGATGTTGGGAGACAGATAAGCCAGGATATTGGGAAACAGGAAAAGCGTGGCGTGCCCAGGCATGTTGAGAAGGTACCGAATGAGGGAATAAAAGGGGCTTGATTGTAATAAAGTTTGTCTGAGTAGCCTCACTGCCTTGAAGCCCGTGCTTTCAATACGCCACAAATGTCGCCCAACGTGGGGCAGGAAGACTAACTGTCGATCCGGTGGCATAGCTCAGCCGAACTACAGGATTAAACGCTGAAAGGAAGCGTATCCAGAGCACTCTTTTACCTATCGCTGGACGAAGGTAAGCGGCTGAGAACTATGGGGACTGCTTTAACAAAAGAACAAAGAAGTGTTTTACAAATCTTTACTAATATTCTTAAGAAGTATGATAAGAAAATAGATGAGGAAGAATTGAAACATGTTCTTCTATGGGCATCAAAAGCTGACCCATTTATTAATTCCACTAATATTTATACCACGGAGATTTGGGACAAAATTGGTGTTTATCTGTGGGACCATGCCACGAAAAATCATAAGGTTGCTGCCGCTTTACTGACCTCTTGGCGAACTATTTTTGAAACTTTAAAAGCTCATGTTGGCTCACAATCAACGGAAGTAGAAGAGGCACTTTCGGCTCCCCCTCTGCCCCCCTCTTTGGCGGACTCTGCCATAAGACCAAAACCTCAGCCTGTTGTTGCTGCTCCTGTGGTTCTGCCTCCTGATAATTCCTATGATGACCCGGATGACCCTTTTGACCCAGGGATTATTGATCCAGAAAAGGAGCCTGATTTATACCCCCCAGACCCTCATGATAAATGGGCAGCTGTAAAGGGAGAAGTGAGAAGAGCAGGGGATGCAGATGTTTTGCGTGCTTCCCTGTGGTGTATATGCCTGATCAAGTTCCACGATGGGAAGGTCTCTCGTATGCTCTTTTCAAAGATATCAGGCGAACAGTGATGGACCATGGACTTGGGGCTCTGTATACAACTCATTTGGTACAGTCTCTCTGTGATACTCATGTATTTACCCCAAATGACTTTAAAACGTTGTTTTGTTTGATAATGACGGACATGCAATACACTATGTGGAAGAGGATAGAAACTATTTGATCACTGCCAAAGAGAAGTAACTACTTGGCTGGAGAAGAAAGAGCTAAAGAAGAAGCAAAGTACACTGTGTGATTAAGCAGAGCAACCTACCTGGACAGGAGCTGGAGAACAAAAAGATAAGGAACTGGTTATTTTGGGACTGTTTGTGAAACGACAAAGAATGTTAAAAAAACAAAACTGTAAACCAGGAACTAAACATAATGTGATAAAATAGCTTGGTATAAGAGTTAGAGCAATATGCTAAAGATAGCTTTTGCTAGAATGGTATAAAAGCTAGAGCAATAGGCAATAAAATGATTCGCTGCATGAAAAAAAAAAGAAAAAAAAGTTAAAACTGATAATGGACCTGGATATACAGCCAAACTTACCTTAGTATTTTTCCAACAACAGATATCCCACACTCTCCCATGGGCCAAGATGCACAAAACAAAAAAGGGGGAGTGAGGGATACACACCCTATGAATGTTCTGAAGTTTTTGAACCTCAAGAAATTGATTTATTAGGTTCTGTTAAAATGGATGAATGTTTGTATTTTAATTATACAGGTCAGAATCAACCATTAATTCAAATTGTTAACTCTTCTTTGTCTGTCTATTGAAATGCTTCTATATGGTGTAATCATACATCTGTTAACATTTCTCGCTCCTCTAATAGTCCTATATTGCTTCCCCGAGGCGTCTTTCCAATCTGCAGAGATGGAGCATGGCCTAGCATCCCTTCTCACCTACGAGGAGGCCCTTGTAGTTTAGGCAGATTAACAATGTTAAACCCAAATATTTCTATGATACTGAATTATACTAGATTCCACCATCTCCGCAGGTTAAAAAGATCTGCTCATGCTTTTACTCCTGACTGCAAAGACACAGCTACATTCTGGAGTCCTGCAGAGCTAATCTCAGTGGCCTTTTTTACACCAGGAGTAGCCGCTGCACAAGCTCTTGCAACTCTAAACAAATTAGGATGTTGGCTTGCAAAGCAAACAAATGCCACATCTAATGCTCTTTCCAGTCTCCTCCTTGATATAGATTCTGTAAGACGCGCAACCTTACAAAATCGGGCTGCCACAGATTTTCTTCTCCTTGCCCATGGTCATGGGTGTGAGGACTTTGAAGGTCTATGTTGCATGAACCTTTCAGACCACTCTGAATCGGTTCACAAAAGTATACAAACTCTTAAAGAACTTACAGGAAAACTTCAGGTTGAGGATGACTGGAACCCTTTTGCAGGTTTATTTGCTGGAATAAGAGCATGGGTAAAAAAAATTGATTGTATTAGGAGCTATTGTTTTCTTAGTGTTTATTAGCTTGTTAATTTGTATTCCTTGTTTAATGTAACTTATGCAATCTCTTATTGATCGAGCCCTCAAACAGGTATTGATAGTAGATGTACAAAACAAAAAAGGGGGAGATGTGGGGGACAAAGGCAACAGGATCTGCAGGATGGGCTTGAGCAACACTCTGAATGCAGGCTATGAGGCCCTGATACCGAACAAGCCTTGGGCTGATGGGCCAGGATGTTGAGAGACAGATAAGCCAGGATGTTGGGAGACAGATAAGCCAGGATATTGGGAAACAGGAAAAGCATGGCATGTTGAGAAGGTACCGAACGAGGGAATAAAAGGGGCTTGATTGTAATAAAGTTTGTCTCAGTGTCGTGGTTTGAGCGGGGGGAGGAAGAAAGGCGGGGAGTGAGCAAGTGGCTGCGTGATTCCGAGTTACCGGCTGGGCTCAAACCACGACACTCAGTATCCTCACCGACCTGAGTCCGTGCTTTCAATACGCCACACCTTTTCACTTTCAGAGCAACCGACCAGAGCATAATTGTTGGTCTTAACGTACTAGTGGGGTCTGTGCTGGGGTATCTCTTGTATCCCAAAAGTTGGCAGGAATGGGAAAGAGAATTTCAGTACCAACAGTGCCAATGTATGAGGAGGCCTCCATCACAGGCTGGAGGCTTCCAGCAAGAGCTCCAGCTTCCCTTGAGATCAGATAACCTGCGGTGGAGGTGGTAGCCAGGAAACACAGACACCCAATCATACGTCTTTCTCATCCAAAATTTTTAATAGTACCACGATATTTGCTAGTATCGAGATACTCTGATTTCAATAGCATGCAAGATCCAAATAATGTTGCCCATCACCTATATGTATTTTGCATTGTCAACTAAACAGTGTACTAACTAACAGATGTGTATGCATACATATGTATGTGTCTTTATCTTTTGTTCCACTCACCTAGTTGCAACAATAGTTGCAGACTCAATGGGTACAAACTACTGGAACACATGAAGATATAATATAATAATAATATTTCTATGTATATATAATATACATAACATCTATCAGTAATTTCTCAAACACGTTCTTGTCTGACTCACCTGACATCAAATCACAGGACATCAGTAATACCTTTGTCCTGAATCCTTAGAGTTGCATAGATTTTGTACTAGTCAAATCATCAAACCAAACTTTAGCCAACTGTTGAAGAATGCACCACACAAAATGAGGTAATCAGGTTCCCACTCAGAGCATGTTTGGCACAGACTACGTGAATCAGAAGTGAAATATGGATAAAAGGACTATTCGCACACACAATTGCATATAAAAAGCCAAAGAGAGAAGCATATTCCTGATTACATGTCTCTCTCCTACAGGAAGAATCCTTCAAATATTAATTCTGTCCCCAAGCTAGCATAAGCCCAGTAAATTGTACAGTTACACCATCTTGTAGATGAGTAGATAAAGAAGGAAGCCACAACAGTTAAACAGGTTTCTTACTTGTTTCTGTTGTTGCTGCTCACTGCAGCACCAGCAATTATACAGTGCTGATTAATTCCAGCCACTGAAAGCAGCAAAGCGCTCTCTGTCTTCTCAGCGCTGACTGATTACTGAACACAGGAAAGCATTTCACCAGTGTGAATAGGAAGCTGCTTGTTTAGAGCCCAAGCAAAGAAATGTGGAGCACAGAGAAGGCTTCACTCTGACTTCAGAATTTAAAGCACAAGTCAAAAGGAAGCTATTTCAGAACTTATTTCAAATGCTTGGTTTTTCATGCAGCTTTCTTTTAATGCAAATTGTTTACTCAGACTTCCATGAATCCTCTAACTATCCTGCAGAAATCTCAGAAGTATGCTACCTCAGAAAAAAGCAAAACCTGTAGGTCATATATCTTTTAAAGAGAATATGGAAATAAGTTGAAAACAGAGAGTTTCATGCATGCTTTACAAATCTATAGTGCAAATGGTAGGGAACTGACACTGAAAAATTTACAACTTGCTCTGGGCATTAGTGTTAGGTCTGACATGTTCCTGAAGCACCATTACCCTGTGAATGCTAACTGTGGTCAACTAGAAAATCCTCAAATGACAAGTGGTTGGCCTGGAATTGGCTACCCTTATTAATATCAAGCTAGTTTCAGGTGAACAAGGTGGTATCAGTGAGCCCAATGACAAAAAATCACAAGTGATGAAGATCAACAAGTAAAACTCAATATACTAAGCTGTATCCTCAGAAGAACTAGATAAATTAGATGTATGATGCATCTGAAAAGACCAAGAGGGTAATAAGAATATTTATCATGGAGTTAGAACTGTTGCAAGTTCCTTGGCCTTGTTAAGGTGTGCTGCTTATTGGACTAGAAGAGAACTTGAGGAAGCATGTGATGATTTCTTCAGGGGAAACAGAAGCTCTTAATAGAACACAGAAAAGAACTGAAAGTACCTAACAGACCTGTGCTTCATGCCTCTGGGAAAGGTTTTCTCACCTTTGGGAAGAGGGTAAAAGAAAAATCTAGATGGGCTCATTGATTTTGGAGTCATAGAATGAGCAAAAGGATAAATGGAGTACATAAACCCATTAACCATTGTAGACAAAAGTAAACAAAATAAAATATTTTGTACAGACCCCAAAGAATTTATATACATGCATACATGCATACACATACATATACACAAACATACATATGAAAAGCAATATTTCTACTACCTTCAAAGACAGAAAACAGAAAAGATGTAGAGGCCAACTATCTTTGCAAACTTCTTCCAGCAAAAAGACTACCTGTGCACAACCAGAACTTACAGTGAATGCTTTAATGAGCAAAACCTAAAATTCTTCAGCTTCAAGGAGCTGTGCTACCTTCCACCTAATTATGGCCTTTATCTGTCTTAGACAAGCCATGCCTGCAGCCCCTGCCACAAAAACCTTGTCACCTAAATGTCATGCAGATATTTCTGCATGTATCGCATAGGTGGGGGCAGTTTATATGCATGAAGCAACATGCTAATTCATGTAGAGCTGACTTATTGAATGATGAGTAGTTTATACCCTTGAGAACCTGATCCTTTGTATATATTACATTCACTGTGTTACTAGAGAAAAATAATATAGATAAAAAAACAATTCATCCACGCCTCATATAATCTTTGAGGAAAAAAAAAATGTGATTAAACCAATTTTTTTGTAGGGGTTTATCTCTCACTAGTATATTTTATGAATGTAAATTTGAATACTAATTCCCAAAGCAGGAAATTTTCAAAGTAACATAAAAATTCATCAGAGCCCTCAGATACAAAGCAGAAGGTATAATATCTTGATAAATAACAAATAAAGTGAAATGCAAAAGATAAAACCTAGTCAAGGGATCTTCAGATGATATACGCCAACTGAAGGTCTTGTTCATACAATTGAAGTATTCACAGTTAGACCTAAGTGTATTTTTCTCAAGTGGTATTCAAGCTATTTTTCCTCAAAATCTCTCAACTGCAACTTGTCACCTCCAACCACAAAAAAAATTCTACAGACATTTTCACCTGAGGATGGCCTTTGCAAAGATATATATTCATACCTGGCAAGCAACCCCAGTACCTTTCAGAAAAATTGGTAGCTTCTGTTTAAATGCCAAAAGAAGCCTACAAAACCAAACTGTTGCCAAACCCAGACTGTCTGTGTGAATGTCACCGTGATGCATGCTACATATATACTGTTTGTGTATTTTTTATGCATGTCAAATTCTGTCAGATTCACCTTAAAGGATTGCTGTATTTCAGAAGCAGCTACCTGTGGCTTACAGTAAACTAATATTTATGCTCTGCATGGGTCAGTAGTTACCAGAGTTTGCCACCATCAGAATGAATAAAGGCACTTTGCACATCTCTCTTTCCCAGGTTTTAAAACATTCCAGTGTCTGCTATCACAAAATGACCATTTTGTTTCCTTATGGTGGAAAGCTGCTTAAATAGTGGAGCAGAACAGATATCACATGGTATGTTTTCTTTGAACTTTGCCAGACTTACAAAATTGCCTTTTTTTTACCCTTCCAGCAATTAGTTTTGAGTCAAACAAATACAATACTGAAAGTTTGAGTTAAATGAAAGTTGCTCTAAAACGAGCAACAGTGTCAGTTTGTCTTTTAATATACGGAGCATTAGGTAACCCACTTTCAAAATTCAGAGAAGACTTTATGAAGAAAGTACATGGTCATCAACGGAATAGCATCTGCTGTTATGCGCAAAATCTTGTATACAAAGAGGAAACACATGCTATAGAACAATACAATTAAAATAGTAACACACAAACTTCTTAGTTTTACCCTTTCCCTGGTGGTGTACTCTCCCTTCTACTGCTGCTCTGCCTCCTAAGGTCAGCATTTTCACCATGGTGTTCGTTGTGGTGAGGGAGGTGTTACAGCAAGTTGTCAACATTTGGAGCCCCTTTGCTGGGAGAAATATGGTGCTCATGTTGATGATTTCCTCTTCCACAATTTTTTTTTTTTTCCCCTCCATGTAGGGTCATTTACAACTTTTTCTGTCTTCACTGTTCCACAGCTCCAGGTTACATCCAAGTTTACTATATATGGTGCCTTTTACATATATCAGTTACTGGTTTTTTGCTTTCTTCATCACCCCTAAAAACAGTTATTATTTTTTTACTGGCCATTACTGATCTGTTTATAGCTGTCTCCAGTGCAATGGGATACTCCGCTGGATCTGGCAGCTCAAAAGAAATAAGGCTGCTGCAGCTCCATGTTCCCAGCTCCACATCCCCAGCTCCACCAGTAGTGAGGCTGAGGGGAATGAGCCTGGACATGGTATTTATTCCTCAGGACTCTGTAACTTGTGTTCCTGTCTCCACTGTGTGCCTGTGCTCCTCTGAGCTTGTGGAGATGGGCTTCTGATGGGCTGATGATTCCCAGAAGGAGCTAGGTCAGAACTTGAGCTCTCCCTTTTGATGTTGTCTCTGTCTTCCTTTGTCAGGTGCAGATGACCTTTTACTACATGACCTAACACCAGCTAGTGCCCCATTCCGTATCAACATATACCTGTGCTGCCTGTGCTGCATCGTGTGTCTGTGTGTGACTCTGAAAACCTCTGCTGCGCTTCCAGGCATATATCTCTCTACATTCTTATGTTAGAGCCATAAATATCTTTTTCTACCTAGAAAAACTGCTTGTTACTGCTATCTATATCAAAAAATTGTACCACACAAAGATAAACAAAAGTAAACCAAATTCCATATGAACACTTGCTCAGTTAGTGAATAGTGAATCAAGCAAGACCTGGAGGTAGGTCAAGAAAAGCCTAGTCAGAGCAGGACTGGCAAGCCTCTGCCTTTGAGGCCATGCAAACTCAGTACAGCCTGTTACTAGCACTGGCAGTATGGTATTACAGGGCTACAGAGTTACACTTCACAATCAGGAGATCAGGAACATGAAGTACAGACAGCCAGACCACATCTCTCAGTCCACTTCACACAATAACAGACATTTTACTATGCATCCTGGAAAGACTTCTATCAGTGTAACCAGCTATTAATTGGTTTCCAACCTAGGGACTCTCAGAGCATTGTTTCATGATATACAATGAATTCCTGAAATCTCCTGGATGTTGTCTTTCTCCTTTTTATCGTCATGCCTTATAAACTTCTCCATGCACTGTAAATGCTGTATTCCCTGCTGTGCTGTGGCCTTTGGAAAACAAATCTGCATGGATGGGTGAAGACAACATGAATTACTCTGCTGTACCAAAGCAGAGGAATATCAAAAAGCATCTGCTGATTCAAAGCGTTGTGTCTTCATCAGTGTAGTGCTTGACTTAAGGTAAGAGAATCAGAATATACTAATACCGAAGAATCTAAAAGAATCTAACTAAAAAGGTGTCTCTCATACTAGAGCTGAAAGACATGCCTTTATTGGAGAGCTCATCTGTTTTTTGCCTATTCATGTAGACAGATGTGGGTCTGTAGACACACAGGACTAGGATATGTTTTTCTGTCAAATTACCTCTGAAAGTGAGCTGATGGAGGACCACGGCCATGTCTGGGCAGTAGATAGAATAACTGGGGATTTAAAATCATTATTTCATTCCAGTAGATCTTGAAAAATCCCCCTGTTTTTATGAAGCTGCCTGCAGAAATTCAAAGAACTACAGTCCTTGTCTTTGGACAACCACAAGGACAGCAACTACTATTATCAAGATTCTCAATGGCCCAAATATTAAAAGAACAAGGCACAATACTGTTAATTGCCAGTAAGGAGTCAGCTACTGATTCCTTTCCCCATTCTTTCAGTATTTTTCTTCTCAGATAGTGTTGCTGGATGATTTAAAATGTTAGACAGAAAAGTACATGGCTTGTAGGAATTTGTAAAATATTTCCCTACTTGCTAAGACCATCTATGAGAAAAAAGGTTTTAACAGCAGATTCATAACACAATGCTGGAAGAAGGATTGCAATCCCAGCTCTGGACTTCTTTAATGTAAAGAACTTTTTATAGGAGTTGATACAGCCACTTGAACTCCAACTGGGAATTTGTATTTGCAAGTTTTTTTGTCAGTCAATAAACCTTCTCAAAATAAGTACTGATTATTAGCTTAGAAAATAAATGCACAAGCAGAAATAATGCAATATACTATAGAAAATCTAAGAGCAAAGTAGACATTCAATGATATACATTAAGTATGTGATGTTTTCATTTTTTAATACCTAGACCTGAGTCTTGTAGTAGACTGTTGCTACTTTGTCTGCACAGGGCTGTAAGAATTGATGCATAAGAGGACCTGCTTAACTTTTCACTTTTTTTTTTTTTTTTATAGATTTGAAAGTCAATTAAAGTGTAGCAATTTTTTCTCTTTAAATAAGTGATGCAATGTGACATTTTCATCTGGTTTGATCAGGTCACATCAAATTATGTCACATCACAGAGTATGTTTAACCTAATGCAGTGTGATATAAGTGCAATGTTTGCATCAAAATTTTAAAGGAAAAATTTAAAACAAAATTTAAAAGAAGTGGAAGGAAGAAATATAATATTTGGATCTGCTTATTCCAAACATATATCTGCTTTCTTATAATGACCAATGCCCTTATGTTTTCAGAGTCAGTAGCAGGTACTTCATTCCCAGCTAGTTACAAATATATAAAAAAATGATGATTTCACTGAAATGCTACTTACTTTTTTCTTGTAATGGGTCTTGACAGGAAAACATTCATGCTGTGTGACTTTAAAAATGTCCTTCTCTGTCAGGCAGCCTTGCTGCTATTGCTACTCTTTGCTGGCTTTAAGCAACAGTAACAGGGGCCAATTTAAAGTCCAGGAATCAACCAATTTGGGATGCACAGGGTCCCCATGAAACAATTACTTCCTTAGATGGACATATAGTCTTCATTATTCCATAGATTTTGCAGAACTGAAATATTCAGCCACTGATGTACATTCTTTGCACTGTCGGTAACGTATGCGTATCATTGTCCAAAAAAGAAAGCATATTTCTGTCTCAGAATGCTTAGTATGATATTCCAGCCCAGAGGGATGGGAGTGGAAAAAACATACATATATACTAGGATTAAATTACATCCTGTGGAGATGAGGTGGACAAGTTTCAAAGGAAGAAAGAGAAGTTTTCAATAATCTTTGAAGAGGATAGTCTAAAGATGTGAGTATATGCTTTATTTATCTCTTTTTCAAATATGGAGATTCATTCTCTGCCTCCTTAGAAGCATTTTCATATTTCCTACCCTCCGGAGTAGCTGGTAGCTTATTTTTGTTCAAATTATTGGGTAACCTCAGTATTTCTCCACCAAGCAGTATGCGTAAGTGTGCTAGCAATTCTTGTTACCTTTCAAATAGGTTACGTATCTTTTTATTTTAACAATAGGAGAGCAACAGAAGACCAGGGAAAAAAAAAAAGAAAAAGAGAGGAAAATAAAAATAAAATCAACCTCTTATGTTTTATAAATTCTATGGAATTATTCTCTGAAATTAATTTTGAAAAAATATTTTTAGTGTTCTTTATTGTAAATTTGTTCTAGTGGTCAATCAATGATTTTTTTCTTTTTTCCTCCCTAGTTTTCTGCTAGTAATATGCAATTATGCTATAAAGTGAGGACCTAGCAACTGGTACCTCAAATTTCTGAAACTGGAACTCTCCCCCAAATAAAGGCCGGTACTAAACCCAAAACACTTAATCAAGATCATGATGTTTTGTCTTTAATATTTATTTAGAATGCAAACTTTCATAGGTTAAAACTGTAGCAATAGAAGTGTTGAAGTAGGAACAAGATCACCCCCCTAAAATTTAAGCCTTATATATCTTAACTAAATTTGTTTCTAAACCTGTTTTCTAATGTAGCTTTCTGTTCCATCCACGATGCTTCCTCATGGGCATGAATGTAAATTGACCTGCAGAAGTCTCTTGAGACGGGAGGATCCTTGCCAGTTTAACATCTCTAATTTGTGCTATCTGCTGAGCAAAGGTAAAATCACGGAAAGTATGCCATCTACCAGGATGCCCTAAGTCCACCTTTTCTAAAAGTCTGCAAGAAACCTTTGAATTCCATCTACATCCCTTCAATAAAATATATAGAAACCTTCAGGAACCTGAAACCCCTCAATTCTTATAGAAATTTCTTAAACTTTAATACACTGTTGGGGTTATATTTTAATTTACTTTTTTCAGGTATAGAAATAAGATGGACACTTGAGGCTAAGTCAAATGGGGAATGCAAATGTGTATTACAATATAAAAATATTTTGGTTGGACAAAAGGCAAAGTTTCCAGTCACTACTATGCTAGACTCTACAGACATTTTAGTTAAACAGGAGAGGAGAAATAGACATGCAGACGGACGATCTGATAAGTCTGCCAACTGCTTCCTTGCTTCTTTTAATAGCACCTAAAAGTAACAATCTGGTGCCTAGCTAAGACTGTGCAATTTCATTCCGTCATTTTCTCTATGGGTATGTTGTATCATATTAAAATAATTGGGTGTAAATCTGTGGTCCTGATGATGTGTTTGAGTAAAAAAAAGGCATTTTGTGGTGCTGACGTGCTCAAGATATCTCCTATGGAATCAGAGACCACAGAGCTGTATCTGTATTACTGAAGCAGTAGAAATAAACTAGCCTTACAGAGGAGGTTTGAGTAACATTATATTGGTTCTAATATCACAAGATCACAGAATGTTTGAAGTTGGAAGGGGCCTCTAGAGATCACAGAATCATAGAATGGTTTGGATTAGAAGGAAACTTTAAGATCATCTAGTTCCACCTCCCTTGCCACAGGCTGCGACACCTTCTACTAGACCAGATTGCTCAAAGCCCCATCAAACCTGGTCACACTTCTTTTGATGCAGCCCAGCATATGGCTGGCTTTCTGGAGTTCAAGTGCACATCTCTGGCTCATATTGATCTTATTGAGACCATCTAGTCTAACCACCCTGCTCAAGCTTGGACACCTAGAGCAGGCTGCCAAGGACTCTGTCCACATGGCTTTTGAATATATCCAAGGAGGCAGAGCCCACAACCTCTCCAGGCAACCTGTGCGAATGCTCAGTCATCCTGACTCCAGTTACTTTTTTACACTGAAAAGGGTTTCCTGATGTTCAGATTGTGTTTCAGTGTGTGTCCATTGCCTCTGGTCATCTCAGTGGGCATCACTAAAAAGATCTTCACCACACCACCCCTTTAAGTATTTATGCACATTAGTATGATTTCCCCTGAGTCTTCTCTCGTGCAGGCTGAACAGTCCCAGCTCTCTTAGCCTTTCTTCATGTGAGATGCTCCAGTCCATCGTCTTTGTGTCCCTTTGCTATACTGTTTCTGGTATGTTCATGCTTCTCTCAGGTTGGAGAGCCAGAACTGAACACATGTTTCAGAAGGCCAGAGGTAACTAAACTCTAGCTGTTCAGAAGTTGTGAGTTTGTACTAACTAGGTGTCTAAGCTTCATCTATGGTTGGTAGAGAGAGACACCAACCAGAGAGGGATTAATCTAAACTAGGTGTGGAAGTTCTGTAATTTTAAACACTTTCTAAATGTTCATATTTTGTGTAGAAAGAAAAATAAATTGCTGAAGTGCTTTGTTTTTAGATGGTTGAAAGACTTTAAGATGATGATAAAAGTCAAGTTACATTAATCTTATTCTTACTCACTGCTTGGATGTATCTTGCTTGCTACAAGTATCTGTATGTAGAAAAACAGAACTGTGAGAGGTCTTAAAAGCTAGCGTCCCTTCTATTTTTCAAACCATCGTATCCTAGAATTTGTTTTGTTAGCAATCTCCAAACAACCTGAAGTAATTCAATGTATTTCATTACTTTAGGATCTGATCAAAAGCCCAAAGAAGTCAATGAAAAGTATCCTATCAATTCAATAGGCTTTAAATCCTATTAATATTTCTTCTATAATCCTTGTTGCTTATTCTCTTGTTTGGGATACCAAAGACTGGAAAACCTTTGTTATCTAAAATTACTATTTCAGTTCCCCTCCAGCAAATAACTTGAAAAATGATAAAATTTATGGGTTTAGTTTCTTTTTTTTTCTTCAGATTTTCTTTTTAAGATGATCATAATATACCCACATTGACAGTGATAAAATGGAATATTTTCTTTGTTATGATAAATAGTTAGGGATTCAAAAGTAACCTTTTAGATGAGAAATTTTTCACTGACACTGGAAAATTTACCGATTTACTGATTAGAGGCATTATTAACTATCCATGTGTACTTTGAATGGATAAAGTTCTGGTTGGTATGCTGTAGTTAAGATATTGTTATATCTGCTTAAAAATATTTTTTTCATTTAAAAAATCCTCTTTCATTATCTACTGTCTTGTTTTCACATTTGAACCAACCTTTTCTTAAATAACCCAATATTTTCAGTATTGAAACAGAGTCACAGCAGTCGAGAGAAGTGTGTTTGCACTCCGTTATTTCTCCACATTAATTTGGAAGAGAAAATCCAAGGCATTTTGGCTTGATTTGAAACTCAGGTGTTCATCTAATAAAATGTTCTTACACTCTTGCTGGGACCAAGTTGTACTGGTGAGCATAATGGCAGAGCTATCTTTAATATTTTCCAATCTATTGGTAATATAGCACTTTTTTAATAGATGAAAAGGTGAATTGCTTTGCTTTGTTAAGTTTTTACTCATAAAAGTCTGTTAAGGTTGGGAAAGGCTTTCATCTTTCTTAAAGAGTGCAAATATGAATCATGGATCATAACATTAAAATACAGTGATAAAAAGTTAATAGTTTGAGCAAAAAGAAAATACAATATGAAATAAGATAAAATATTCCAAAATGCCTAAATGACTTAAGAACTTAATGCCAGCATCTAAATGTATATCATTATCTTGGATTCTATATATCTGGAAAACAAGAATTCTCACTTTTTATTGTTGGTCTCTTAATAGGCATTCTGGATTCCCTGAATGGGATTCATCTTCTTCCTTAAACATTTACACTGAATCTGAATTAATCAACCAGGACTCCCTTTATAGTTGGTAGAGAATAATAGGCACTCTCATGGAGCAGTTCATCTGACCTACTTCAGATGCCTATTTTAGGATAAGAGGAATTGTGACCTAGAAGTGCCTGATTCTCTCCGTTGACTACTAGGGAGCCTAAAGTGATTAGCTCAGGTGCAGCATTCACACTCTCAATGTGTACATTTAGCCAAATTAATTCCTCCTTTTTTCTTTGTGATTTATATCTTAGGGAATTTTACATATGAGAATACACATCCATACTCTATCTTCTTTTTCTTCATGAAAAATATGTATCTGAGCAAAAACATTTCTTATGTTATCATTTGTGTAGGTCCTTCAGCTTTCACCTTATTACCAGTAATACACTTAATTTACAATGGGATAAAATAAAGCTATATGCTTCCATATTTCTCGCAGTGAACAAAATCTCTTAAAATAAAATGTAAGATATGGGACCTCAAAGACAACATGACATTATAAGTCAACATTAATAAAAACAGACTAATCACCCAGCTGCAGGTTTTCCTAGAGGGGATAACAAAAAATTAGCTTTCACCCAACTCCCCATTATCTTTCTTAGTTCTGATTCCCAAAAGTTATACACGAAAGGCTATATTAAGAGCAAATCCCATTAAAAAAAAACCAAACAAAACAAACACAAAACCACGCACAAACAAACAAACAAAAACCCCAACAATAACAAAACCCAAACAAGCAAACAAAAAAACAGCAGGGGAGACTGTACCTATCCTGTGGGGAGATCTACTTGCATAGTTTTCACTCATCAAGTGGTGTGATGGTGGTGTGGTCTCATCTTGCTCTGACTGACACAGCAGGAACGGGCACTTGTGGTGCCCTTTCACTTCAGGCTGCAGCTGTTCCTAGGAAGCGCAGGAAGAAAAAAGCCTGAACAACAAGGTGAACACTGCTTTAATGAATGAAGAATTAAAAGTAACTAGGTACTTCTTCTTGTGTCTTTCTTCACACACATATCTACTTTTCACTGTTCCACCTGGTATTTTAAATCTGTTTGCATGTATCATGAGAGAAGTGTGCCACAGAAGCAGACACAGTAATGAACTGCTAAGGCAGGATGTGCTACTTGAACTGTGTGAAGTGGCATGTTTTATCAATTAATTTGTCAGCTTTTAAAACTGACTAACCTAAGGAAGATGATCTCTGACAGGACTTTGCATATAGGATTTTAAAGTTACTAAACAACATGACTTAATCAGTAGCTAAATTCAAAGTAAGCTATTGATTAAGAATTCAAGCAGACCTAGAAGACTTGCATAATTCAGGAAGGTCATTTCAAAGATTTCAAACAATGATGACATTCTTTTCTCAGCTTTTCCCTTTCAATTTTTTTATTCCTCTTTTGTTTTTTTTAATAATTTCTATAAAATTTTCATATGTCTTTTACCATCTTCTCATTTCCAGTTTCTTTCCCTGTGCTCAGTTCTACCTGCTTGCTGGAAGGATATGTTTAGTCTTGTCTATGCTACTCTCATGGCTTACTGGGTCTTGACTGAATGAGATCTGGGCACAGGACAATCTTTTCTGCACTGACCTGGTTTCCGTGGAAAGGAAAACATGGTATGTGAGCTGAGTGGAAGCTATTGCACTCCTCAAGAGTTCAGTCTATAACTCAGAATTTCCTATTCCAGCAATGTATGTGATGGGCTAACAAACTGAACAAGCAGAGAACAACCTGTACCTCCTTCCAAGAAAAATACTTTTTTTGACAAAAAAAAAAAATTCTTTATTCACTACTTGTAGCTAATACACAGACCCTTTAGGCCATATAGCTGTGATATGAATTGGTACTTCATTTTTATTTTGAAAGAACTTGTTATCCCCCATCTTTATTTATTTGGAAAAGGTAAATACTCCAGCTTTTTCTGAAGACAACTAAATTATTGTATTGCTTTGTTATCTGCTCCTGGAATTAAATAGCATAAGTGTTTATAAGTTTTCTTCTTTTATAATGAAATATATTTGTTGAAAAATGTTATAATATTTTAATCATTAATAAAAAAGCAGATTCTTTTATTTTTTGTTATTCATATTAGAATGTATACACATGGATTATTTTTGTAATTTTTTTCTGAGATCAGAGAATTTAAATATAAAAAGGCCAAAAGACCTATCTCTTAAAAATAAATAACCTAAATCTGAAGTTAAAGACTTATTTTCCCTGGAATAATGAATAATAACCTGTAAATATGATACAGGATTCTTATATGTCCCTATAGAGTAATTACCTACTGGTTTCAGGCAGAGTACTAGCAGGACATGTTCTAGAACTTCATTGATAGGAGCCTTCCTTTGCTCAGCACTATCAATGGCATCCTTAAGGAAATATATCCGTCTTCTCCTTGTTTCCTCTCAGATGCTTTGAGTTAGAGTTGATATGAAAGATCCCTTATTTTCCAGGAAATGCAGTAATCTTTATCCTATTGTGAATATAAGTCCAATATTGATTCCAGTTCCAGTTCAATAGAAAACTACTTATTCAAGAAGTAGAAGAAAAATTTATCATTTGCTTGTAGTATACTTACATATATTGCCTTGGGAAACAGCATTTTTTAGAATAATCTGGAAACATGGGCCAGTCATTTAATATGTTTGAGATAAGCCTCTATCATTTTTTTTGCCTCCTAAATTTGTGAGCCTCCTGCTCACATGAAGGTGTTAGTAGATATCATCAAGTTAATTTTTGACCAATATTAAAGATGAGCCTAAATGTCTACAAAAAAGCTAGAGCCTTTCTTGGAGATGAGTTGGCAACCAAAATCTTGGTTGGAAAGGTTTATCAATCTCAGCAATTCAATCACACTATTCCTCAAGAAATTCTTTTAATGAGGTAATTATTGCTATTACAAACTGGGGGGAAAAACTGTGTGCAAAGTTGGAGACAATGTAATCAATAATGAAACCTGGATCCTGCCTCCTTTCTAAATCAGTGTTGAAACTCAAGGGAAAAAATAAAACAGTATCAATAACCACATATCAAGTGCACTCCTAAATATCACTATTCCTGGCCAAACTCATGCTACTGTTTTTCTATTTAGATATTTGTTGTATGACTAATTGGAAAGCCAATTTCACGTACTTATAAATGAGATAATTTAGGATGTCTTTTTACTGATTAGAATCAATAAAAAATAAAAATGTTTTTCCTCTTTTAATCAAACTAATTAAATGCCTTTCCATTTTACCTCAAATGCTAAATAAACAAAATATTTTAGAGGATAACTTCCTACACTTTTTCTTTTTTACGAATAATGAAATATTCATATATCACTTCTTAGAGTTTTCCACTGTATTTATATTTTTTATTTCTTAGTAGCTTCTTTGGAGCTTCATCTGTTCATGTTGCAAATATTAGATCTTTATGCCAAAATTGAGGCTTCATTTCCATTAAGGCTGACTAAGTGTGTATGTGTAAAAGTACACACCTCTGACATAGAGAGGTTAACTAACTGTTTACATATCTTCCTACCAGCCCTGGTATGCTACATGGGGAAAATGAGAAATAACAAAATAAATTATGAAATTATCTGCAAAATCAGCTAGCAAAACAAAAATGCAGTTCTAACTTCAAAGGAAGATCTCTTTTGTGACAGGTAACATTCTGAAAAGAAATGTATAGAGAATAGAAGAATGAGATTTTTCTACATCTGAAAGTATTCCAAACTGATATATTAGGTCATTTTCAATACCCAAGTTGGATTAGTGTTTGCCATAATCCTCAGAGGAAAAAGATACTTCAGAGATATGGTAAAAGAAAAATTACAATGGAACTTTGAGAAACAAAAGAACAAAGCAAATAAAAATTACTAATATGAAGCAGATATTTAACAGCCCTTTTGTCTGAATACTGAAGTTTATCAAAACACAAGACTAAGGAGATGAAGAAAGAATAACAGATGGGGTATCAAACTCTTCCTATGCTTGCCTTCTCTGCTGTATATAGAACTAGTTATGGATTTAGTAAGAAAATATAAGTCCTATAAAGTTTAGGACTGCATATGAACAAAGAAAATTAATTTAGAACAGCTTGTAGGCACAGATAGAATGTTTTTCTGACATCTGAAATTTTAGTGAAAGAAAAACTTTATCATGAATGATTTAAAATGAATAGTAAAATACTTGGAAAAATATTTGGGCAAAGGCAGCAGGAAGAAAAATATTGCAAGGGCAGCAGGAAGAATAACACTTGAATTCTGATTTTAGAATATGCCTTCGCTTTTTTAACAAGTGATTTTTCTAAACCTTATATTCTATCAGCCAAGATGAGTAGCCTGAGTAACTGACATTCTGCTTCTGACCATGACCAATTCCAGCAGAAAAAAATAAAAGTGAACCTTACAATTTAAAATAGAATTAGGAATAACAGAAAAAACATTCTCCTCTGTTGCCTTTCGAATTCCAGAATTACACTGAAATTAGTTTCCTTAGCTAACATGTGAATCCAACACAAAGTTAATCTAATAAAAAAAAAAAAAGGAAAAGTAATTTAGTAAAACAAGTTAATAAAGATGGCCATTCTTATCATAGAGTTTCAAGAATAGTGTTTAATTCCATAAAGAAATCCCTTAAACTATTTCGTTTCCTTGTTTGTAGGTAAATAGACTTTATGTGTCTGAGAACTACCAATAACTTAAAAAATCTAGCTTTTCCAGGAATAAGAAGACAAGCTTAGTTTTACTGTGGCGTTTAATTTTTTTGTTTGTTTTTTTCCCACTTGGTTTAGAATTCACATAGTTTAACCACTGAATTTTCTTCTGGGCACAAGGTGGAATTCAGCTAAACCAAGTTTGCATAGTTTGCGACTATAAAATTAAGTCCTGTAAGAATATAATCAGAATAGGAATTTTCTCAAATGTCAGCTGAAGTCATCTGAAATTGAACAAAAATGTCATAAAGTCTTTGGATAAAATAGTTGTGGGGGTTTGTTGTTTGGTTTTGGGTTTTTTTTAACAAAACTGCCTATAAGTTATTTTTTTTCCAATTTCAAAATTATTGTTTTGTAAATATTCGGTCATCAATATTTTTAATAGTGTGGTTGAATTCAAATTAATTAAGCATGAAAACACTTCAGCATAACAAGCTTTTCAGAAAATAGCAATTCATGTATGTAACCTGTAACATTAGATAGAACTAGAGAAAGTGTCACTCTCCTCAGATCAGAAGGAGGAAGAAATGTATAAAAGACTAAAAAAAAAATTGTAATAAGGAAGAATTTACCCTGGAAAAAAGGTGAAAGGAGCAAGGAATTTAATATAGACAGGACAAGACATGTAGGCTCACACGGATGTTGTAGAAGCTGCATAAGTATAGGAGAATTCCTGTTTTATGTCCTACCATCCATCAAAACAAACTAAAAAGTAATCTGAAAACCAAAATGGGTGATATTTTAAAAAGGAAATATGCGTTTCTATATCACTGTCCCACCTTTTTTTTGTTTATTTTTCCCCCCCCCCTTCCCTCCAAGGTTGTGGCTAAATCCACCGAACTGACATACTACATTAACGAAACTTTGGGACACTGCAGTAGGAGTGTTGGTAAACAAAGAAAGTACATGGCTGTTGTCACACTGGCCTGTCTCTCTGTGGCTGATACCTCTGTTCTACTTAGTATAGAACTGTCTGATATTTAAATTTAAATATTGCCATTTTCTTGGGCAGACACTTGCTGTTCCTCCATAATCCTGTAGTTATCAGCAATGGAATTCTGTTTCAAATGTCAGAGGGGTGCTTTTGACATATACAAGACAAGCTGCAGCAACAGCAATAGTGAAGTGACTTTTCCATGTAGTTTGCTCTTCAGTAGAAAAGTTTTGCTTTGGATATAAGTTGTTTTGCAAGATGGCAGCTGAAAAAAAAAAGGTACCTTTCAATACTGTTCAGAAAATAAAAGTTGATACAGGTTTATTTAGTTTTGTTGTTGTGGTGGTGGTTTTTACATCACATGAAATAAAACTGAAACTTACACACGCAGTTCCAATAGACACATTAGTCTCTGAGTTAAAAATGTGTCAGTTATCTACTTCCTAACTACTATTATGTAGAAGTAGAGGGTAATAATCAAAGGTAGAAATGGCAAATGGATACAGAAAGCCATAGTGATATAGGAAAGTTTTGCTTATGTTGCAATATGGGTTTTGATTCAATGATAACAAACCTGAACATACATAAAACTATGGGACCTGATGAGATCCATCCCAGAGTCCTGAGGGAATTGGCTGATGGAGTTGCCAAGCCACTGTCCATGATATCTGAGAAGTCATGGAGGTCAGGCCATGGAGGTCAGGCCATGGAGGTCTCTGGTGACAGGAAAAAGGGCAATATCACACCCATTTTTAATGAGAGTAGAAAGGAGGACCCTGGGAACTACCGACCTGTGAGCATCACCTCTCTGCCTGGGAAGATCATGGAACAGATCCTTCTAGGAGCCATGCTAAGGCACATGGAGAACAGGGAGGTGATTCGAGACAGCCAGGACAGTTTCACCAAGGGCAAACCCTGCCTGTCCAACATAGTTGCCTTCTATGATGGAGTAACTACATCAGTCGATGTTCTGGGTTCAGCTGTAACAGTTGTTTTTCTCCTTCTTAGTAGCTGGTGCAGTGCTGTGTTTTCAACTCCAGTCTGACAACAACACTGATAACACACCGACGTTTTTAGTTGTTGCTCAGTAATGCTTACTCCGATCAAGGACTTTTCAGTCTCATGCTCTGCCAGTGAGGAGGGGCACAGGAAGCCAGGAGGAAGCAGAGACAGGACGCCTGACTCAAACTGGCCAAAGAGGTATTCCATACCACAGCATGTCATGCCCAATATATAAACTGAGGGGAGTTACCCGGAAGGCCCAGATCACTGCTCGGGTCAGGCTGGATATTGGTGGGCAGGTGGTGAGCAATTGTATTGTGCATCACTTGTGTTTATTGTTTTCTTTTCCTTTTCCACTTTTAGTTTTACATTCCCTGGCCTTGTTATTTCCTTTATCATTATTATTATTGGTGGTAGCAGTAGTGGTTTTGTATTATACCTTAGTTACTGGACTGTTCTGACCTCAATGCGTGGGATTTACATTCTTTCGGTTCTCCTCCCCATCCCTCCAGGAGCAGGACGGGGAAGAAAGGGAGGAGTGAGCGAGCAGCTGTGTGGGTCTGAGTTACTGGCTGGGCTTAAACCATGACAGTGGACAAAGGAAGAGCTATGGATGTTGTTTATCTGAACTTCTGTAAAGCCTTTGAGACGGTCACCCACAACATCCTTCTCTGAATTGGAGAGATGTGGATTTGATAGATGGATTGTTCAGTGGATGAAGAATTGGTTGGATGGTCACATCCAGAGGGTAGTGGTCAGTGGCTCAATGTCTGGGTGGACACCAGCGACAAGTAGCATCCCTCAGGGGTCTGTACTGGGACCAGTACTGTTTAATATCTTCACCAATGATGTAGACAGCAGGATCAAGTGCACCTCAGCAAGTTTCCAGATAACACCAATCTGAGTGCTGCAGCTGACATGCCAAAGGGATGGGGTGCAATCCAGAGGGACTTGGACAAGCTCAAAAAGTGGGCCCAGGCGAACCTCCTGAGGTTCAACAAGGCCAAGTGTAAGGTCCTGCACCTGGATCGGGGCAACCCCAAGTATCAATACAGGATGGGGGATGAAGGGGTTGAGAGTACCCCTGGGGAAAAGGACTTGGGGGTGCTGGTGGAGGAAAGATTGGACATAAGATGGCAAAGTCAAGGGACGTGATTCTGTGCCTCTACTCTGCTCTGGTGAGACCCCACCTGCAGGTACTGCATTCAGCTCTTGAGTCATCAGTACAGGAAAGACATGGACCTGCTAGAGACGGTCCAGAGAAGGACCACAAAAATGATCAGAGGGATGGAACACCTCTCCTGTGAGGAAAGACTGAGAGAATTAGGGTTGTTCAGACTGGAGAAGACTCCAGGAAGACATTATTGCAGCATTTCAGTACTTAAAAGGGGCCTATAAGAAAGATGGGGACAGACTTTTTAGTAGGGACTGTTGTGATAGAACAAGGGGTAATGGTTTTAATCTAAAAGAGGGGAGATTCAGGCTGGACATGAGGAAGAAATCTTTTGCAACGAGGGTGGTAAAATACTGGCACAGGTTGCCCAGAGAGGTGGTGGATGCGCCATCCCTGGAAACATTCAAGGCCAGGTTGGATGCTGTTCTGGACAACCTGATCTAGTTGAAAATGTCCCTGCTCATTGCAGGGGGGTTGGACTAGATGACCTTTGAAGGTTCCTTCCAACCCAAACTATTCTATGATTCTACGTTTGGTATGCATTCCTTGTGAAATGTTTTTTTTTTTTTTCTTTCCGAATCTGTACATGCTATTCATTTTACCTAGTTTCAGAAATCTGAAAGTGAGTAAAGTGTCACTAAGTCATCCAATGTCAATGAAGAAAAATAATCATGACTGAAGTGTAATTTATGTGTTCTATTTTAGATAGCTGTCTTTGGATGATACAAGTCACCTTTTGTAAGTCTTCAGTGTTTTTCAAGTCTAAAATTAGGCCAGAGTAGTTTTAGCCAAGGAAACAAGCACTTTAAATAGACAAATGACATGGATAATTTAGTAACTAACTAAAATTGGGTCAAATCAACTACTTTAAACCTAAAAGTAAGGATCACTGTACCTCTTTGCTGACCAAGATTTACTATTCAATCTGAGCTGTTGACAAAGAATTCTTTCCACAGAAAATCAGTTTGTATCTCATACTGTCTTTTCATTCTATTATAAACAAAGCTTTAAATATGAAACAATAAGGAACCCCAGGTGACCAGCTTTAAGGAGTTTAGAAGCTCATGTAGGGCTATGTGACATGGGCAGACTTACATTTCACGTCTACAAGGAATATCAGTTTAGAACATTGAAAGGGATTTTTCAGCTCACTGACCCGAGTATGTCAGTGAGCAGCCCACCAGTGTGGTGGGTTTACCCTGGCTGGATGCCAGATGCCCACCAAAGCTGCTTTATTCCTATCCTTAGCTGGACTGAAAATATAGTGAAAGACTTGTGGGTCGAAATAAGAGAGGCAGGGATTACTGTCACAGGCAAAAAAGATACAATTTGGTGAAATTCGATTAAATTTTTTACCAATCAAAATCAGAGTAGGATAATGAGAAATAAAAATCAAATCGTACAACACCTTCCCCCCACCCTTCCCATCTTCCCTGGTTTAACTTTTGTCCATAATTCTCTATCTCCTCCCCACCAGCAGTACAGGAGGACAGGGAACAGGACTTGTGGGTAGTTCATCACACATTGTCTTTGCCTCTCCTTCCTCCTCAGGGGAAGGACCCCTCACACTCTTCCCCTGATCCAAGGTGGGGTTCCTCCCATAAGAGACAGTCCTCCATGAACTTCTCCAACATGACTCCTTCCCACAGGCTGCAGTTCTTCCCGACCTGCTCCAGCATGGGTCCCTTCCATGGGGTGCAGTCCTTCAGGAAGACTGCTCCAGAGTGGGTCTCCCGCGGGGCCACAAGTTCTGCTAGCAAACCTGCTCCAGTGAGGGCTTTCTATGGGGTCACAGCCTCCTTTTGGCATCCCCCTGCTCCAGTGTGGGTTCCTCCCCGGGCTGCAGGTGGATATCTGCTCTACCATGGACCTCCATGGGCTGCAGGGACACAGCCTGCCTCACGATGGTCTGCACTACGGGTTGCAGGAGAATCTCTGCTTGGGTGCCTGGAGCACCTCCTCCCCTTTCTTCTCCACTGACCTTGGTGTCTGCAGTGTCTCACTTGTTCTCACTCCTGATTGGCTAAATATCTTGTTTGCCTGACCTCCTCTCTCTGTCTGTTGTCTTCCTGTTATACTGCTGGTAGGCTACTTAGGCGTCTGAGCCTGAAACATTGGTACATGACAACGTTATGTTTGACTGTGTGAGTCCAATTTCTGTCCTTTTTAACTCATGCACTGCCCATCTGCCTGGCTGTGTAGGACTGAGAGATTTATTTGAACTCAGTTTAAAAATATTAGCAGGTTATCTGAGAGTGCTGAAGGCTGAATCAAATATTGCAGTTCACTAACTGCTCTAGTCTACTGTAAATTACTTAAAGGAAAAGTCAGTTTTAATGGACAGTCCTCTTCATATCTCAGCTCACAAAATCTTAAATTCAAATTACAGATTCTCCCAGCCTTATAAAATAAAGAAGTGTTTACATCTAGAAATGAAAAACAACTAATATATCTTTTTATCCTTGGAAAATCAGGGGAAAAAAATACAATTTTTATTTGTGATTTTATTTGCAATGATTTCAACAAGCGCTTATGAATGTTATAAAAAGGTTAATTACATTAATATAAGCAGATTAAAAATGATGTGTGATAAATCTAAGACAATAAGTCTTAACTTTCAGATTACATTGCACGTGCTACACACAAAAGATGACAGTTGAGGATAGGTAAAATAAATAATCAAGTCTGAGTGTGAGAAACAATGTGTGACTACATAGAACACATAGGATTCTATACCTTCAGATGCTGATGTATTCCACAAATGTTAGATTGTAACAGAGAAACTAAATTCATTTTTACTATCCTTTCTCTGCTTCACTGTTTTTGAAACTCAAGGTAACAGCCATACATAAGTGCCTATTCAGTGAGCATCTAACAGCATGAACTAAAGGAGACATAGCAGTCTGGTTTCCATCCTAGAATCTGACTGACTTCTCAAATGCAGTTCATGACAGACGAGACAGATTAAAATTCCATAGCATAGAAGTGGGTAGGAGTACAGAAAAAGCTCTGTCTTTGTGGGTGAAGTTGTTTTTGTTAAAAAATGACCTTATAACTTGTACAGTACACTGCTAATCATGTGTCCGTCGTAAGATTAATGCCTATTCTGAAGCCAGCAAAATATTCCTTTTCAGAGAAAATAAAATAAATTAAGCATGATTAGAATAAAACAACAGTAACAACAAAAGAATTTATAGTTGCTTTAAGAAGTAGACACCAATTACTTGACAATCCACCATAATGAAATATGTCAAAAATAGACATGTAAAACGCAGGAAATGAAGAAATCAAGTCAGTCATATGAACTCGTATGCATGGCTATGTATATTAACAGGAAAAAAGCTGCTTATTAGTTAGAATGTAAAAAAGTATACTCATTAGTTATACCAGACTTAAATGCATAATGGTATACCTTTTAAAAAATAAACTTCTTTAAGAGAAACATATACCTTAAATGCTTAAAAAGATATTTTCCAGTATACTTTCATAATAATATTTACTTATATGTTTTTATTGGAATTATTTTTATTTTCGGAATCTAACTTTCCAGTTCTTGTCAACAGGAAAGGGTCCAAGTTTCATTTAAAAGTAGACAATTTTGTTCATTAGTTAAATATTCTGCAATAAAATTAGTAAGCAATGTGGCTATTCTGTATAAGCCATGGTCATATCATTCCTGACATAAAAAAATAAATAACCAGAGTACAAGTCAGTAAGTTTTCTGGAATTAAAATTTTCAAATGTATTTTCCTTCCAAAAGAAGGCATTCTGTAGACATGAGTAAGCAATTTCTTGCTTGTTTGCTTGTTTTCTTGCTTTCTTGCTTTGTCTTGCTTGCTTGCTTGTTTTCTTGCTCATTTGCTTTCTTGCTTTCTTGCTTTTTCTTCTGTACAGCTTTGTTTGTTAAGAAAGAAGGAGTACTTGAGGAAAACAAATTCAGAAAAATTATGGCTTTATATTCTGTTTTACTGAAGATTGATCTAAAGAAAGTATATTTTCTGTCATATTTAGAATCATAGAATCATAGAATAGTATGGGTTGGAAAGGACCTTAAGATCATCTAGTTCCAACCCCCCTGCCATGGGCAGGGACACCTTGGACTAAACCATGTGGCCCAAAGCTCTGTCCAGCCTGGCCTGGAACACTGCCAGGGATGGAGGATTAACAACTTCCTTGGGCAACCTATTCCAGTGCCTCACCACCCTCACTGTAAAGAACTTCCTCCTTATATCTAATCTAAACTTCCCCTGTTTAAGTTTGAAGCCATTACTCCTTGTCCTACTACTACAGTCCCTAAGGAAGAGTCCCTCCCCAGCATCCTTATAGGCCCCCTTCAGATACTGGAAGGCTGTTATGCAGTCTCCACGCAGCCCTCTCTTCTCCAGGCTGAACAGCCTCAACTCTCTCAGCCCGTCTTCCTACGGGAGGTGCTCCAGCCCTCTTATCATCCTCGTGGCCCTCCTCCTGACTTGCTCCAACAGCTTCATGTCCTTTTTATGTTGAGGACACCAGAACTGTAAACAACACTCAAAGTGAGGTCTCATGAAAGCAGAGTTGAGGAGCAGGATCACCTCCTTTGACCTGCTGGTCACGCTTCTTTTGATGCAGCCCAGGATACGGTTGGCTTTCTGGGCTGCAAGTGTACACTGCCGGCTCATGTTAACCTTCTCATCAATCAACAGCCCCAAGTCCTTCTCTGCAGGGCTGCTCTGAATCTCTTCTCTGCCCAACCTGTAGCAGTGCCTGGAATTGCCCCGACCCAGGTGTAGGACCTTACGCTTGACTTGGTTAAACTTCATAAGGTTGGCATTGGCCCACCTCACGAGAGTGTCAAGGTCCCTCTGGATGGCATCCCTTCCCTCCAGAGTATCAACTGAACCACACAGCTTGGTGTCGTCGGCAAACTTGCTGAGAGCACACTCAATCACACTGCCCATGTCGCCGACAAAGATGTTGAACAGGACCGGTCCCAACACCGATCCCTGAGGGACACCACTCGTTACAGGTTTCCAACTGGACATCGAGCCGTTGACCACAACTCTTTGTGTGCGGCCATCGAGCCAGTTCTTTATCCACTGAGTGGTCCATCTATCAAATTGATGTCTCTCCAATTTAGAGACAAGGATGTCGTGCGGGACAGTGTCGAACGCTTTGCACAAGTCCAGGCAGATGACGTTGACTGCTCTGCCCCTGTCCATCAGTTCCGTAGCTTCATCATAGAAGGCCACCAAAGTGGTCAGGCAGGATTTCCCCTTAGTGAAGCCATGTTGGCTGTCACCAACCACCTCGTTGTTTTTCATGTGCCTTAGCATCCTTTCCAGGAGAAACTGTTCCAAGATTTTGCCAGGCACAGAGGTGAGGCTGACTGGTCTGTAGTTCCCCAGGTCTTCCACCTTCCCCTTCTTGAAAATGGGGGTTATATTACCCTTCTTCCAGTGATCAGGTACTTCACCTGACTGCCATGATTTTTCAAATATGATGGAGAGTGGCTTAGCAACTTCATTCTCCAGCTCCTTCAGGACCCGTGGATGGATTTCATCAGGTCCTATGGACTTGTGCATGTTCACGTTCTTAAGATGGTCTCGAACCTGATCCTCTCCTACAGTGGGCCTAAGGTCTTCATTCTCACAGTCCCTGCATTTGCTTTCCAAGACTTTTGTGGTGTGGTCAGAGCATTTGCTGGTAAAGACTGAGGCAAAAAAGTCATTAAGAACCTCAGCCTTCTCCAAATCCAGGGGAGCCAGTTCTCTCGATAGCTTCCGGAGAGGGCCCACGTTGTCCCTAGTCTGTCTTTTATTTGCTACGTATCTATAGACTCCTTTCCTGTTATCTTTCACATCCCTTGCCAAACTTAGTTCTAGCTGGGCTTTAGCTTTCCTAACCTGGTCCCTAGCTTCTCAGGCAATGCTCCTATATTCTTCCCAGGCCGCCTGTCCTCGCTTCCACCTTCTATAAGCTTCTTTTTTCCCTCTAAGTTTCCTCAGCAGCTCCTTGTCCATCCATGGAGGTCTCCTGGCCCTCCTGCTGCACTTTCTTCTAGTTGGGATGCAACACTCCTGAGCACGTAGCAGGTGATCCTTGAATATCAACCAGCAGTCTTGGGCCCCCCTGCCCTCTAGGACTATATCCCATGGAACCTTACTAAGGAGGTTCCTGAAGAGGCCAAAGTCTGCTTTCTTGAAGTCCAGGGCAGTGAGCTTGCTGCATGCTCTTCTCACTGTCCTGAGGATCCCAAATCTCACTGTCCTGAGGATCTCAAACTCAACCATCTCATGATCACTACAGCCAAGGCTGCCCTGGAGTGTCACATTTCCAACCAGTCCCTCCCTGTTGGTGAGCACCTCTCCTTGCCGGCTCCTCTATTACTTGAAAGAGGAAGTTGTCTTCCACACAATCGAGGAACCTCCTGGATTGCTTCTGCCAGGCCGTACCGTCCCTCCAACAGATATCAGGATGGTTGAAGTCCCCCATGAGGACAAGGGCCTGCGAGAGTGGGGCTGCTCCTATCTATCTGTAGAGCGCTTTATCCACAGAGTCCTCTTGATCAGGCAGCCTGTAACAGATCCCCACCATAATGTCCCCCATTGCTGTTCTCCCTTTGACCCTGACCCACAAACACTCTGTTGACCCATCACCGGTCCCCAGACAGAGTTCTATACTTTCCAGCCTATCACTGACATAAATAGCAATGCCCCCTCCCAATAGTAATGCCCCCTTGCCAACATATATGGCCTAGCTTTCAATGGCACTTTTCAGGTGTCTAGTTTACTTATTTCTGCAGTACGGACACTATTCCTTCTTAAACTTTTTTGGAGCAAGGATTGTAAATGTTAATTTTCAGATCTTGTTACATAAATCTATTATCTGCCTTACATTGGGTGCCTGTATTTGGTTTTGTATCTAAGTATCCTAGTTGGAAGCAGCAGAAGACTTTTAAAAATAAAAGCACCGTTACTGTGGTGGGACAATATCTGGTCAAAACTACTTCTATCTTCGGTCAATTAAATGCAGAATATTTTAGAGCTGAGAATATTTAGGATAATACATTTAGAACATAGTTGATATTTTCAAACCTTTTAAAATATATTTGATGTATGTATATGTCTAATTGTGTTTTTAGTATATATATTTTATATGTAATATGTATGCATTTTTACCTATATAGAAATGTAAATAAAAAATCAATCTTTTGAGAACTTTGTGTTCCTAGGGAGGTGGAATAATGCTGATCTATTCATCCATCTCAATCACACAATAGTATTGGTTATGCTTATAATTGTAGTACTCTAAAAATTTACAGGACTTCTACAGTTCTTCTTAATTCAGAAGAAACACAAATATTAGGATGATTAAAATATTCCTCCAAATAGGGCTTTACAGGCGAGGTAAGGACAAAAGGGACAAATTTGCAGGGACTATTTAATTTTAAAGGTAAAAATGACACTTTAATCAATAATATATTATAATAATGAGCAATTTCATTGAACAGTTCTACTCTACTTATATGCAAGGAAATATAGCTTTTTAACTGTTTAATGAACTTCAGTCCAAAGTACATTCACTATTTTTATGTGGGCACTTACAGAACCTTCATCACCAAGCAGCTTGACACTAAAACCTATACCCTTACAGTACGCCGTCAATGTAGACCTGTTTCATTCAAAGAGAAGACCTAGCTGAAACATAAAGTAAATTATCAAACATCACAGTTGAAGCTTGTGGCAAAAGTCCTGTTTACTAAATTCTGAGTCACAGCCTCATTAATCACAACGTAAATTTTCACTTGCATCAAAAATGCCCCTTCACACGCTGCAAAGGTGTAGGCTGTCAGTGCTTATGGAAATCAGATTGGAAAATTTATCATGTTTTTGAAAGAAGCTTTCCGTCATCTCTCTTCCTACATACATCCACTTACTGAAATTGAAACTATTTATGACAAAGACTGTTAAAAAGAATTTTCCATTTCAAAAGCCTTTTTAAAAGAAGTTTCAAAATAGTTGAAGCACCGCATTTTAATATCTTGAAAATGAGGAGAAAATGTTGCTTTGGAAAATGTTACTTTTCAAAACATTAATTGCAATTACCAAGTAAAAAAAGGAAAAAAAAAAGAAATAAAATATTTTCAAAATGTTAGATTAAACCATTTGTTTCATTCTATCTTCTTTAGAGAGAGAAGGATCACTTCAAATTTTCAAGGTTCTTATAATTTTAATGGGAAAGCTAAATATTTACATGTCTGTATTTCTCGTGGAATAGGAAAACTATTTCCTATTAAACGCTAATTAAAAATTAAAACACACCCCGATTAGTTGTGATGGGGCTGCTCACATACAGTTTTAAATTGCTGAAGTTCCACTTGCTCAAGGAAATTAAAAAGAAAAGAGAGTGATTGCATAGTTGTCAGCACAGGTTCCCACAAAACTCCTAGATCGGTACTGATTTAAAAACTACAGGGAAGCAAATTCTGATAGCACAGCCACTTGGAAATGAAGAGTAATTGCAGAAAAAAAATTAAATCCAAACTTATTTTGTGGTTCTCTAGTCTATATATTTCTTAAACTACCAGATATGGAAAAAAATTCCTCTTTCTTAAATTAGCCATGTTAGATAATGTATCAGCTCCCGTATTTATGTTCTTACCCTAGAGAAATCATTATAGAGTGAAGTAAAAGTATGACAAGAGGATATAGCATTTTGTTCTGCCTCTTAAAAAAGAGGAAATATTCAGAAAATTTTAAAGTGCAGTAGATGATACAAAATCTTTTTTCTTTTTCTTTTTCCTATTATTTATTTTGTTATATTGCTTTCCTGGTTTACATAATCTATTTAATGTCTACGTGCAGTATATGTACTCTTTTATACATAGCGCAGAAATAGAGTCAGCTTGAAGGATCAACAACACGCAGAATCAATATCTTATGGAAAAGAGAGCATTCCAAATACAACGTGTATTCAGAGCAGGTGAAATCTCCATTAAATGATTATTTGTTTCTTGTTCTCTGCTGTAGAGAAAGAAGTATTTCTTTCTTAACAATAAAGGGGCACATTTTATAATTAAGGCATGCACATAGAATCAGTAAAAATGTACAAGCACATTGCTCTTTAAATGTGCAACTACAGCTTATGCAGGCAAATATGAGGTCTCTTGAATGCAGACAGCTTAAACACCACTAGTAGTATACACCAATAGCTACCTTATCTTCTTCATTTCCTTGAAGAAAGGCAACTTCTGTGCTTTGGGACTACGACACATCAGACATTATCCTCCAGGATTTCATAGTGCATTCACTTTGGCATCTGTGTTGTCATGGCTAGACTGCCAGAAGTACCAGGGTTAGCTGGTTTGGCATTTTTCTTACATGTTTATTGAACCTCAGTTGCACCTTTGAAGTGCAATATAGACATAACTTTAGAAATTAAGGAAAAAATGCTAGCCTCAAATAGTACCAACCTTTCTCTGAAGTAGTGTTGAAATCTTCTTAATCTCAGATACAATGAAATTCTTTTGCCATATAATTAGTTTTTGAAAATATAAGTAGTTTTCATAACAGTATGACATTAAACACTAAATGCTGCAATAATGTATCAATGGTCATTGTGTTTTGCATAGTAAACTAGGATATTTGAGTGTTCCTACATCAAACAGTTCAGTACCATGTATGAAGAGTCCAAACAACCTAGTATGTATATGTGCGGCATTATATAGAGATATACGCTTTGATCTTGGCATCAGAGTAGCCTCCTAACAGGGTTAATTGGCTCTGGCACAGCACAATATTGGCATAACAGTTCTGTTTCTAGTTCCAGATACAGCTTGTGCTGCGGTAGCTTGAATATCCCACTCAGTGTGGGACTGAGTGATGCAGTGTAGATCTTTATGAGTCACGAACTCACTCTTGATTTCTGTATATGAAGATATATTTTTCTAAGTGATGTAACAGCTGTGCTATTATACTGTACCCAATTATAACATATTTATGCATACATACTGAAACTCTTTATCATGTGGTGGCTGACAATGAGCTTCTAGCAGAAACCCCTGGGAGAGGATGCTTCACCCAAACATTAACTTCATTAGAGACATGAACAAATCAGCATGTGTTTTTCTAGGAGCAGATTAAATGAAGTTTGGTTGATTCCTCATTTACCTAAAAATTTAAGAACAAAATAAGAATGACACTTTGTGCAATCTACTGCTGTATTCTAAACTATAATATCCTGGTTTGTTTATCATTTGGATGGGAGCTAGTTAAAAGTTTTCACTTTTTTTCCCTCCTTGGAACAACAGGAATAATAGTGTTCCTTATGGAAAAAAAAAAAAAAGCAAACCAAAACAAAACCCACAAACAAAATTTTAAAATCTAACAAAACCACATGAAGACCATTTTAATGCAGTAGCGGAGATAACAGCTGAGGCAATATATCATGAGTAAAAGTATGGGCGTATAAACACGGTATCTTAAAGCTGTCTGTGTAGTCAATCAGAACAGATAAGGTGTTAGATAGCTAATTGCTCTGCAACAACCTCCAGATGCACTTTTTTAATGTACTTTAAATATGAGGTATCTGATATGTGAGCACAGATGAATAAGCTATATCACATTTACTATATAGTTGGAGTTGCCTATAAGTTCCTATATTTGTAATTAGATACAACACATAACTAATATTCTATTGATTTAGCCTTTTGCTTGCCTCATGTTGTTATAGTAGCTGCATGCTAAAAGTCAGACCTTGACTAGACTTTCATATAAGAACTTACAATCTATTCCTGGTTATCTTATCGATTGACCATTATGTTTGGATCAATCATCATAAAGCAGAATAAACAGCATCATACCCAATTTGCAAAGCTGAATGTGAAGGATTCAGAACTTTCTTTAGTTTACAGTGCTGGACAGCAGAACAGAGGAACAGAACCTAACGAGCACTGTTCTTCATTACTGAGTTCCACTAAGTTCTAGTAGCTGCACCACTCTTCAAAGGATTTGCAGCGGATAAAATTACGTCTTCTTACACTTGAGATTCCTGGCAATTCTTGACAATAATGAGGCACATGCCCTGTTTTAATCAATGGCCTCTAAAGTAACTTTTTGTAGTTGTAAATGTTCATCAGCAAATAAATACCAGTGTGACTGCGTCATATCATGTAAATACGGGGCAATTGAATTTGGAAGTGTAAATTTTACATGTGCAGCCAAACCTATCTGGACCAATAGTTCTGCTTGTCCTTTGCCATTTTTTGGGAGGAGCCGTCTGAATTTAGATATGCAGTGTGAACTTAGTGCTGTTAACAACTAATAGCTGCCTGATCATTGGCAATATATTGTTTAATTCTTATGTCAAAGGAAGCAGATCAAACAATACTTTATTACAGAAATGTTACTGGCTGAGGTGTACAGTTCAGTTTATTTTATTCTGAATATGAAGAGAAATGATACTGCATTAGTATATCTTCAACTGTTCACACTCAATGAGGTCATCTCCTTTCCTGGTGACAATCTCACCATTCTTTATTTTGGGATTTGTAGCAGACAGTAAAGGCTGTAGAAAAACAAAATGAAATGAAGTAAAACAAAACAAACCTCCAAAACAACATGTGATGGAATAATCTAAGGAGGAAATAGCAAAGCAAATCAATAATAATGGACCAGAATGAAAGACCTGCAATTTTTAGGCTTCTACCCTGTTTCTTATCCATTCTTTTTATTGTTATAGAGACTTTAAAACTCTCAGAACAGAGAAAGTTTAACAACAAGCTTGTAAAAGTGCTTACACTATTTTGGATCTTTAGGTTGTTTGGACTATTACTGGCATTTAGTATCCAGCCTCTTTTTTCTATTTCTTTTTTAATTTCATATCAAACCAATTAATTTAACTTCTAGTTATCAACAAGATAGTCTTTTTTTTCCTGTTTTGATCATATTGTATGTGTAATGAATTTACATCAGTGGTGAATATCTAGTAATACGACTATAACATAAGGAAGCACCTGTTGTACTGTGGAATGATACAATGATAATTCAATACAGATAATCCCCCCAGTGTTAAGAAACCAAACCACACAAAATAGTGTTGCTATCTTGAAGGCCTCTCAGCAAGCACTCTTTAGCTTTTGTTAAATGTCTTGTGTTTATTATGCATCAGCTTTAAACTTTGGATAAATGAATTAATTCACCTCTTTCCTCTTGAGAAACACTATTGATTTTTATGAAAATGAATTAAACATTCACTATCAATTAAGTTCTGTGTTTGCTTTTTTAGAAGAGCTATCTTCTCACTGAATGAGAATTTACCTGCCAGCAAACACAATAGGCTGTCGTACTGTCTACATATTGGCATGCATGTTGGATAAACACAACCAAATTGCACTCCTGCTTATACTGCATCAAGATTACACATTATGCTCAGGCCTTTTTTTTCAGAGAGCAATGCCCACTTAAATTGCATAATTTATCCTAGGTTTCTTTATTGCTTAAACATGTAGAAAATTAAGTTATTGAGAAGCTTGGTCTTGAGAAAAAATAATAACACAAGGAAAAAAATACAACTTTTTTGTTAGATGAGGTTTACATTTTAGTTTTGCCCATCAACCACATCAGTTTCCATGTCTTATTTTCTGTGATTATAAGTAGCTTATCTGGACTTTGCATTATGAAAACATTTTTTTTCCTGGAGCTGCCTTGGCAGCAGTTCTGAAAGACTCTCTGGGACAATCTTGAGCAATTCTTCCAATTCTTTCTCTCCTTTGATTTACACTGTTAAATTTGATCTCTTTTGCTCATTATTCTGTTTGAAGTAATAGTATGTAGAAGTCTGGATGTATACTAGAAAAACAGTCTCACTTTTGAGAGCAGATCGTTAATACAGAAACATGGACTGGAAAGAGAAAAAGTCTTTTCCGAGCAGGAAATATACTAGAAAATGACACATCTCCTATAGCACATTATGTGGCAGTGTAACCTTAGTGAGTGACACATGAAAAGAATAGCAAAAGTAAAATCTCTTAGGAAGAGTATGTATTGAACATGGACAGTACGTATTACCTAGGCTGTTATCAGAACTACTAACTTTTACGAATAAATTTTTAAGTAACTTACATAATTTACTTTTTGACTTGTCCTGAACAACCATATTCTCTAATCTATCAGCATTTAATCTCTTTTTTATCTTACTTTATTCTACCTAAACTTTTTATATTGTGTTAACTCTTCATTTTAACATTTCTACGAATGCATGAAGAAATAGAATTAGTAGGTTTCACATCTTATTTATTCACTTTTCAATATTCAGAGGCATATCTGGGTACAGGCAGTCTACTTGTATTCTTGGCTTTTTTTTTTTTCTTTCTAAAAAATGTGTGATCTTTGTCAAAACAAAGGTGAAGAAACGCTATGCAATCATAGCACAAGTAGGGAGGTTGATAATTTCCATTGCCATTATTTCCATTCTCTATTGCCTTCCAACTACTGAAATAAAAAATTATTTCTCACAAAACCCGTATTCACGGTATTTGTGTACAAGTTCATTGTCACAGAGAAGTGTGATAATTGACTGCTGGCTTAAAGCTTTTTGTTGTCTTTCAAGGTACTTCAGTAATCACTGACATGAATCTACACTTTTTAGGTCAGTATCAAGGATTTTCTACATGTTTAAGAAGAAAAGCTAGTGAATTTCTGGCTTCTGAAAGATTTCTCTGCATGAATTACAGAGTTCGATTAGTCTCCTAACGTATTTGTTTCCAATTAGTACCTATGTGAAATCTAATCTGGGCCTATTCCCACAGTTCTTTCTGCTTTAGAGATGTGCTCCATTCCTCATTTAATCTACAGGTTCTAGCTGTAATGATGAATCAGAAACAATCAATCCTCACCTTTGCTCAGAATTGGAGTACATCAGCTCAAGAAGACATACCAAAGATTCCTGTATGTTTGTGTATGTTCTAAGATTCTTTCAAATTCTTGGCATTTCATTCATATGAGTGTGTATCTCTTGGGCACAACTCTGCATGAACCTAACTATAATTAGAAAAAAACCTAAAGTTGCTCACTTTCCTTTTTTTCAGCAATGTGCAGAGAAAACACATTTGTAAACACACGCTAGTAAAGAAAGCAAGCCTTAATTAGAAGATATTCTTTGGCCAGGTAAAAGTTAAAATAGTAAATTACTCAGAACACCAGTTCTACTATTGCTCTTTTCCTCACTTCATCATAGAACCATATAATAATCGAAGACACAACTCCTTCTCCATAGGAATCATGCACATCACCTCTTAATCTTTATAATATGATTCTACAGAGTAGAGCTTGTAGAGTTTTTTTAATAGCACTGTCCAAAGAAGAGCTGGATTTGGTGAAAAGTGAGAGAATACAAAAGATGTGAAGATCATTCGTGGCCCAGATGCAATTTTCCTTAGAAGAGAATGTCCAGCCGTTTGTTACATCTGTGTATAGTTCATTTTACCAAGCTTCAGTAGTCAGAACTTTCTAATGCATATGGTTCAGCTTAGTAACATAGGAAACAAAGAAAGACAACTGACAGACTCCAGAAAGAATTTTGTTTGCTTATTTTTCTTTAAGTTCTTGGAATATCTTTTAGGGGCTTTAAACTACTTGAGCTTTCCTAAAATCACCTACATATTTTCCTTTTTCTCCAACCTATTGAAACTGCAAAAACAATTTCTATGCAGTTTATTTTTTTCATATTCAGCATAATATGACATTAATCCATTTGATGTTCATATATTCTGTCATTTAATCACAGAATTTTATTCTTTCTGTTTTCTCATGACCTATTAAAAATGCTTCTGCCAAAAGAAAGATAATTGTTAGTTTCCAGTGGTTTCCCTACTTCAAATTTAATGTAAATTTTTAAGCAAATTTAAGTCACTTATACCTCTAACAAAAGAATACAATGTATTTTGCTAAAATTTTTTGCATTGTAAAATTTATTTGGTTAAAATATCTGTGTATACGGTCAGTTACATTAAAATAAATCTCTGTAAGAGAAAAACCACAGACGGTATTATTAGTTTCATATATGATGTTAACAATTCTAATACAAGACTAAGAACGCATGAAGGGGTACGCATTATTTAATCCCTATTTAAACTGATGCTCAAACACATCATATAGGACATATATCTCAGTGTGAATAAGAATGTTTTCCTGAATAGTGGATTGAAGCAAAGTATACAAAAGTGAAGAAGGCTGATGACAAACTTTGGGAAAAAAATACACAGTTTAATTCCTTCTTATTATTATTTAATTCCTTCAATTGCCGAGGTGAGTATCTCCAGAGAGAACGCCTTTAACACCGGAGCTGGCGTAAGCACAGCATCCAGGACCCTCAGTTCGGAGTGGCAAGAGCGACCGAGGGAGCCTCAAGTCCTCGACAGGACTTGCCCAGGAGCCGGCAGCTCAGCTCACGCGAGCAGCTGACTCACAGGGGGCGGCGCCAGGAGTGACTGCACCAGCCCTCAGTGGGGAAAAACCCACACCAGGGAGTGCGAGCGACCGGAAGCGCGGCGAACAGGGCGGGCAAACAGGGCGTGGCGCGGCAGTTCGCGCAGGCAGGGCGAGCGGGCAGCAAGCGGGATGGTGAGCACTCGCCTCAGGACCCGGGCCCGCTCTGGGACCTCTGCCCCGGCGGTGGCCAGCGTAGGCACCCAGACAGAGCCGATGAGAGGGGAGGCTGCGGCGCAGACCTCGGAGTGTAGAAAGTGCCTCGACTGGTCTCTTGAGGTCCGTTGCGAGGGTGCGCAACGGACAGGGCTGCGCTCGGTGTGCCCTGGTGGAGGTCCTCCTGCAGCAGGTGGCTGAGCTGCGGGAGGCTGTTGGAGAGCTAAAAGATGCCAGGGAAGCTGAGAGGAAGCTGGGCTGCTTGCTCCAGGCCCAAACTGTGCAGGGGCTGCAAACGTCTAGCACTGCTCATATAGGAAAGAAGGAGGGCAGCAACCCAGGAAGCTGGGAATTAGTCACGAGAAAAACGAACAAAAAAAGGAGGAAGAGGACAATTAACGACAAGGGGCTTCCTCCTAAATCTGATGTCCCCACCCAGAACCGCTTCGCGGTTCTGCAGGGGGCTAATGAGAAAGCACCCACCACACCTAATGAGCACCCTGCTGATGCACCAGTAAAGAGGATCGCTACTGGTGCCTCCAGGAAAAAGTGATAGGTCACAGTAGTAGGGGACTCTACTTTGAAAGGCACAGAGGCACTCATCTGCCAGCCTGATCCAGTCTCGAGGGAGGTGTATTGCCTGCCAGGGGCTCGGATCAGGGATGTTGCTGAGAGGCTGCCTGCTCTAGGAAGTCCTGCTGACTATTACCCCCTCCTAGTGGTCCATGTGGGTACTAGAGATATAGATAGCAGTAGCCTGGAAAACATTAAGAAGGACTACAGAGCCCTGGGAGAGGTGGTTAGGGGCTCTGGAGCTCAGATAGTTTTTTCATCGATTCTCCAGGGCAAAGGGGAGGACCTTAAAAAAGCTAGGCGTGTTTGGCAGGTTAATAAATGGTTAGAATGGTGGTGCATTAGTCAGGGGTTTGGCTATTTAGAACATGGGGCTCCATTTGGGAGGCCAGATTTACTGGAGGCTGGTGGAGCTGGTCTGACAAAGAAGGGGAAGAGCTGTTTTGGTAGGAGGCTTGCCAGGCTGGTCAGGAAAGCTTTAAACTAGATGTGTTGGGGGAGGGGAGCATTGATCCATCCCAACATTCCTGGTCAGTTGCGAGCACCTGTAATAAGTGCTTGGAGCGATGTAGAGATGTTCCAGCTGCCCCAGCCATTGAGTCGGCTTCATTTGGAGCTCGGCTAAGGTGCCTCTATACAAACGCCCGTAGTATGGGGAACAAGCAAGAGGAATTAGAGATGTGTGCAAGGCTACGGGAATATGATGTCATTGGTATCACAGAAACATGGCGGGATGGCTCCTATGACTGGAATGTCGGAATGGAAGGTTACAGGCTGTTTAGAAAAGACAGGCCAGGCAGACGGGGAGGGGGTGTTGCTATCTATGTCAGTGATAGGCTAGAGAGTATGGAACTCTGTCTGGGGACAGGTGATGAGGTAGCAGAGTGTTTGTGTGTCAGGATCAAAGGGAAAACAGCAATGGGGGACATTACGGTGGGGATCTGTTACAGGCTGCCTGATCAAGAGGACTCTGTGGATGAAGTGCTCTACAGACAGATAGGAGCAGCCTCACGCTCGCAGGCCCTTGTCCTCATGGGGGACTTCAACCATCCTGACATCTGTTGGAGGGACGGTACGGCCCGGCACAAGCAATCCAGGAGGTTCCTCGATTGTGTGGAAGACAACTTCCTCTTTCAAGCAATAGAGGAGCCGACGAGGAGAGGTGCCATGCTTGACCTTGTGCTCACCAACAGGGAGGGACTGGTTGGAAATGTCATGCTCCAGGGCAGCCTTGGCTCTAGTGATCATGAGATGGTTGAGTTTGAGATCCTCAGGATGGTGAGAAGAGCGTGCAGCAAGCTCACTGCCCTGGACTTCAAGAAAGCAGACTTTGGCCTCTTCAGGAACCTCCTTAGTAAGGTTTCATGGGATACAGTCCTAGAGGGCAGGGGGGCCCAAGACTGCTGGTCGGTATTCAAGGATCACCTGCTACGTGCTCAAGAGTGTTGCATCCCGACTAGAAGAAAGTGCAGCAGGAGGGCCAGGAGACCTCCATGGATGGACAAGGAGCTGCTGAGGAAACTTAGAGGGAAAAAAGAAGCTTATAGAAGGTGGAAGCGAGGACAGGCGGCCTGGGAAGAATATAGGAGCATTGCCCAGGAAGCTAGGGACCAGGTTAGGAAAGCTAAAGCCCAGCTAGAATTAAGTTTGGCAAGGGATGTAAAAGATAACAGGAAAGGATTCTGTTGGCACGTAGCAAATAAAAGACAGACTAGGGACAATGTAGGCCCTCTCCAGAAGCTATCAGGAGAACTGGCTACCATGGATTTGGAGAAGGCTGAGGTTCTTAATGACTTTTTTGCCTCAGTCTTCACCAGCAAATGCTCTGACCACACCACAAAAGTCTTGGAAAGCAAATGCAGGGACTGTGAGAATGAAGACCTTAGGCCCACTGTAGGAGAGGATCAGGTTCGAGACCATCTTAAGAACCTGAACGTGCACAAGTCCATGGGACCTGATGAAATCCATCCATGGGTCCTGAAGGAGCTGGCGAATGAAGTTGCTAAGCCACTGTCCATCATATTCGAAAAATCCTGGCAGTCAGGTGAAGTTCCCGATGACTGGAAGAAGGGTAATATAACCCCCATTTTCAAGAAGGGGAAGGTGGAAGACCTGGGAAACTACAGACCAGTCAGTCTCACCTCTGTGCCTGGCAAAATCTTGGAACAGTTTCTCCTGGAAAACATGCTAAGGCACATGAAAAACAACGAGGTGGTTGGTGACAGCCAACATGGCTTCACTAAGGGGAAATCCTGCCTGACCACTTTGGTGGCCTTCTATGATGGAGCTACGGAACTGATGGACAGCGGCAGAGCAGTTGACGTCATCTACCTGGACTTGTGCAAAGCGTTCGACACTGTCCCGCACGACATCCTTGTCTCTAAATTGGAGAGACATCAATTTGATAGATGGACCACTCGGTGGATAAAAAACTGGCTCGATGGCCGCACGCAAAGAGTTGTGGTAAATGGCTCGATGTCCAGTTGGAAACCTGTAACGAGTGGTGTCCCTCAGGGATCGGTGTTGGGACCGGTCCTGTTCAACATCTTTGTCGGCGACATGGACAGTGGGATTGAGTGCGCCCTCAGCAAGTTTGCCGACGACACCAAGCTGTGTGGTTCGGTTGATACGCTGGAGGGAAGGGATGCCATCCAGAGGGACCTTGACATGCTTGTGAGGTGGGCTGATGCCAACCTTATGAAGTTTAAGCACCCAAGTGTAAGGTCCTACACCTGGGTCGGGGAATTCCAGGCACTGCTACAGGTTGGGCAGAGAAGAGATTCAGAGCAGCCCTGCAGAAAAGGACTTGGGGGTGTTGGTTGCCCAGAAAGTCAACCGTATCCTGGGCTGCATCAAAAGAAGCGTGACCAGCAGGTCGAAGGAGGTGATGCTGCCCCTCTACTCTGCTCTCATGAGACCTCACTTGGAGTACTGTGTGCAGTTCTGGTGTCCTCAACATAAAAAGGACATGGAGCTGTTTGAGCGAGTCCAGAGGAGGGCCACAAGGATGATAAGAGGGCTGGAGCACCTCCCGTATGAAGACAGGCTGAGAGGAGAGTTGGGGCTGTTCAGCCTGGAGAAGAGAAGGCTGCGTGGTGACCTCATAGCAGCCTTCCAGTATCTGAAGGGGGTCTACAAGGATGCTGGGGAGGGACTCTTCCTTAGGGACTGTAGGGGTAGGACGAGGGGTAATGGGTTCAAACTTAAACAGAGGAAGTTTAGATTAGATATAAGGAAGAAGTTCTTTACGGTGAGAGTGGTGAAGCACTGGAATGGGTTGCCCAGGGAGGTTGTGGATGCTTCCTCCCTGGCGGTGTTCAAGGCCAGGTTGGACAGAGCCTTGAGCCACGTGGTTTAGGGCAAGGTGTCCCTGCCCATGGCAGGGGAGTTGGAACTAGATGATCTTAAGGTCCTTTCCAACCCTTACGATTCTATGATTCTATGATTCTATTTTACCAATTGGACATAACTAACCACCCTCAGAACATTTTGCTATGTGGTTTGCCTTAAATTCATATAGTTTGATGAACTTGTCCCAGATTGTTGTAATTTCCTTAGTATTTAAACTCCAAAGCAGTCTCAGCCATAACATTCTAATTCAACAATATATATTAAAAAAAAAAAAAAGTTAGCAACTTTATGAAGGTAACATGGTCCTTGGGGCTAAAATAGAGTATTTATTTTTATTATTATTATTTTTATTGTTTTCTATATTAGGGTCTTCAGGGATATTAAGAGAATTGCCTTGCTACAGGAAAAGCTACTGATGGAAGGAAACGTTATCTTCTTGTAGACAGAGTGGAAAATGTTGACTTTCCAATCCAGTCAATGACTCCTGCCTCTAAATAGTTCTGCAGATTAGTACAGGATTAATAATCGTGATTCCTCTTCCATCTCCAGTTACCATGTAAGAGTGGATGGGAAAGAATTAGAGTATGAAGTAGAGAGGTTAGAGTAATAAACTTCATGGTAATCTGCTTACTTTTAGCCTTTCACCCCATAGACAGAATACTTAAACTATGTTGTAGCTTGATGTGACATAATCTCTGCAAATCTTTATGCTGGAAAAGAATTACATAAATGGCAGTTGGTAGCAAATATGTATTGCCATGTTTCAGGCCAAGAATGACTGGATCTTGGCCAATATGCATAATTTTTTTTTTTTTTTAGTAACAATGTTTATTAAGATAATAATTTTAGTATGTGACATTCTGAACAGAATACTAGGCCTCATCCTCTATTTTTATTTGAGCATTTTAAGGTGCCGTGGTTTTTTTGAGGTTGGACCAGATGACCTCCTGAGATCCCCTCAGTCTTATCATATGATTTCTAATCAGTGAGAAAATAGTAGTGATAGCTTTTAATTTCAATTCATATAAACTTGCCAAATCATGCTGTTGCTGACCAGAACAAAAAAAGGTACAACCAACAAAAAAGTTAAGTATATTTTGGTTTTTATGCTAATTGCTTTCAAAGTCAAGTCTTCAAAGAAGTTTCAACCTACCTTCAGTTGGATATTGATTAGTTTGCCACTGTACCTCAGAATGGCTTTTCAAATAGCATCTTGAAAGCAGTGTGACAGTGTAATTTATTCTTCACAATATTCAACATTTTATTTTCCTCAAATTTAGTTTTAGGGAAAAATTTACCCTCACAGTTGGTTATTTTTCTCAGATTTTTGGGGAGCACATATTTACAAGCTTATAAGACACTACTCTTTTTACAGCAGTAATTATAAGGGGAACTGTTAAATGACTGCTACAAAAAATACGAACTATTGTGTTCTTTTCTGTTTTGTTTTTTTAAAGCCAAAATGTGAACACCTTGCAATCTATGATATAGGTACTTTGATAAGAAATTGAGGTAGTTATTCATTACAGAAAATATTTTCAGGAAGAAAGGAAAATATTTGATTTTGAATCATGGCACATAAACTTTAATTAGTGACCCAGGAGAACAAGCCAAGCTGAATAAAGCCAAACTAAATTTAGTAACAGGCTAACAGCTTGCCCATTTCCTTGGGCAACATGTGGCTGACAGATGATGTGATGTTTGGTGACAGACAAATTCTGATCCTCTTTCCCACTTTTGAATTCTATCCACTGATAAGAATTTCATCAATGTCATCAACAACAGAATCACTGAAATATGGAAGCTATTTTTAAAAAAGTGAGAATAAGAAATGTTTGTGATTCAATATCCCTAATCTGATACCACTGATATATGGATGGTAGTAGAGGTAATAGTCAATGCTGATTTAATTGCTTATTTGCTAATTGTCAGCTATCCTGATTTGCATTCGGGATCAGAAACCCCCTCCTTTCTGATATACCTTACAGGAAAATAAATAAACTGCTCTTTAAATACTACCTCATAAAAATCCGATGATTTCATTCATTTTCTTCAGTAAAAAATCAGAGAATATATTTATTTCTATACATATACTTGTTACAAGAACATCTGAATTTGCACTTCAGAGAACTACTACCAAATAAGCAACTTCAACTTACTTCATCCAGTTCTTTGGTCTGTTCCCTTCTGATGTTTCTCTGCTCAGGTTTGATTGTACTCTTCTGAGGTCTCTGCATAATGAAAAAATTTCCTCTTATTATAAGTATGGCATTTCAAGTGAATGCAGCTAATTAGTTGTTATAATGCTCTTTGACTTTATGTCTCCTGTACTTCAAAACACTGCTGTCATTTTCATCACAGGAAAACTCAGGAGCAGGAATTTTTAAATTTTATTTCATTTGAAGTGTCATGGATCATGTGTTTATTTAAAGTGTTAAGTGTTATCTATTATTCCTATTTGTATCATGGGAGTGGTTCAAGGGCAGGGTCTGTTCTGCAGAGAACTTATATGCTCAGTAGAGTTAATGAACCCTGGCTTTCTACACATCCGTGTCCTTTACTTCCGTCTTCCACTGTAAATACTCTCAGCTTTATTCCAACTCTTTTCACATATGTCACTTTTAATGATAAACTATGGCATATTTGTGGCATGTCTAAAATGGTACACATGTCTGCTGATTATCTGGCGTCTGCCAAATGGACTACATGATAGCTTAGCTCTCCTAGCCTCTCCTTCAGTATAGATATATAAGGAATGAGATTTACTGTTTTAGATGGTTCTTCTCCACTCAATTAAAAATGCCTAATGCATTTGTTTCTGATATTTTTCTTCCTGTCAGATTTGGTAGTTACTGATCAATAGTTAAAAGTACTTCTGTAAACACATATGTAACTTTGGGATTTGCATGTATATATATGAAAGCAGGAGGAAGGTCAAATAGATGGACAAAAAAAAAAAAAAGACTGGGAAAACACACAGAGGACATGATAAGGGATTTTTATTTTCTTTGGAAAATGAAAAGAAGAAATTTCCATATCTATAGACATGTAATTCTGATTCTGCAAATTCATACACTTATTGTGTATAGTCGTATTTATGTATGCATTTCATAAGGGCCTTATTGATGCCTACTTTCTTTTTATTTTTAGAATGTTGGTCAGTCTTACACAGCTAACAATTTTTTTAAATCCTACTGGCCTCTTAGCTTAAACTTTTGCTCCCAGAAGAGCAGAAATTTGTTGAAAGGAGGCAAGGATCTAGATGTCCAACTCTTCTTGAAGTCAGGGATGGTTAGATAATAAACCATCTGTTTCTCTAGCCTTGTGTTCTTCAGAAAATGGCTCTGAAGTGCCCAGGTTATCCCACTACTCAATGTTCTAGCCAAAAAGCTTCAATATAATTTTCAAAGTTACACACACATGGGTATAAAAGAATTCAGATAAATTTCATTTCTGATCTTAGTTTCTGTGAATACAGTTTTGACATAAAAATAGACAACAAAATAACAATGTGCCCCCATTAAAAAAAAAACCCAACTATACATCAGTAGCAATTTCTAAACTAACATTAGATATCTTTTTCTTCTTCAGCTTAAGGAAGAACTGACTAAGTTAAGTTCTTAATTTTTACTACACAATAGAATAAAATTCATTACTGTGGCAGTTCCTTCTTTCTTCATAGAGAGTGCATGATTTCTACATTCCTCATACCAGGCTAAAACACATGAAAATGTCTTGTGAGAGCCTGGAAATTGAGCTTGTCTCAAACTGTGCTTACATTCTGTAGTGTGAAAGTCAGGAAACTGAATTTGTCTCAAACATTGCTTTAACTGAGCTTGTCTCAGATACCGTTTGCATTCAACCATTGGAAGACTTGCTAGAATTATCACAAACCAGGTGATGTTTGTTTCACAAACCAGGTGAAAGGTTTTTCAATACTGCATAGGCAGGATCGTTCTGACCCCCTTGTTCAAAGCTGATAAGCCTCCACAGAACTGTGGAGCACAACCTGAGGGACAATGACCACCCAGAGGACCCTCGCGTAACCCCAACTTTGGAACTGTGTATGTGTTCACTGAAACACATCCATCATTATCATAGTAACGCCTCTCTACGCTTTGCATACAAATTATAGATAACACCCCAAGAACATGAACATAAAAGGGCAGGACTCAGGTTAGGTGAGCTCCCACCGCCAGCAACACCCTGGGTAAAGAGGACCAGCGAGACGCCAATGGATCCATGGGTGGCGACCATCTGCTTGCAATTCATCTTCTCTCTCTCTCCCCCTCTTCTCTCTCTCTCTCTCTGCTTTGATCTCTCCAGGAATAAACACTTCAGTTTGCTGAAGAGTTTCAGCGTCTGGCCTCATTTGTGCCTTAATTCCAACCAGGTGACAAACATATTTCACCCTGACCAGGTCTGAGTCACATATGTCTTTCAACCAGGTCAAGAAACAAAACTATGCCATGAGTATGTGGCATAGCAAGACTAATAGAATAAATACCATGAGTCATGGTACAATGCTTTAACCTCAACTTAGGTTTTAAATATAGTTATAAATTTAAGCTTCATCTTTCAAATTGGATATAAAGTTATAGCTGTTTTCCTGAAAACCAGGGCTTAAAGTTGTTTTCTCCTAAATACTGTTCAGAGGAAGCCCATCCTTCTCTTTTCAGGCAATCAAATTGTTATGCTCTTTTGCATCTTTAAAGAAATAAATTTCCTTTTACTTTACTTCTTGTAGTTGAATTCCTGATACTTTTTGAAAATGCAATTGCATGTAGGTTTAATTGCAAGTTAGGTATTTGCTATTCAGATCTTTCAGTAATTAATGACAGTTGCGATCATTCAGTGCCAGAGACAGTGGCAGATTGGCAAGCAATCCCAGTAGTTTTTTCCTATTCTCCAACTAAATTTTATGAATCTCAACATTTTTAATTGCTTAGAAGGTTTTAGTTTTAATGACATTCATGCAAGACAACTTTATGAAGAACAAGAATGCTCAGATTCAGTTTGCAGATGCTTGATTTATCCAAAAGACATTAGTAACTGTTCAGCTAAAGGTCTGTGTTGTCAGGAGTGAGGAAAAGGTGTGTCCTTCAGAAGAAGCCTTAACTCACACAGTTTGGAATTCTGCCCTGAGTGACTCTGTGGAGGCTGAGTGTAAAACAAACACATCAGATGGAAAATAGACATTTTGCATGTTGCCCATTCTCTCATTATCCTCCCAGCCATTTCAAGTGCATGCAAGTGTTTACTCAGAAGTTGTCAGAAGTGGCAACTTTCTCCTTTTTATCTTTTTTTTTTTTTTTTTTTTTTAACTGAGTGGATAACTCTCGACCTGGGCATTAAATGTCAAGAAAATCCTCAATAAATAAAAAAGATATGTGAAAAGTGAGCTTGAAAAGTATTTTATGTTCATGCAAGATATTTCTATCTTTTATATAATATTTTATCATGATCTAATGGCACATCATGTAGAATACAAAGCGCTCTTGAAGAGTCTGCTAATGATCCCTCTAGCAAATACCATGTATACATCTGTATTTTTATTTAATGTTATCTTCCCTGAGACATAATGAGGTATGCAGAATGTATTCTGTATTTTGTAGACAGAATAGACAGCCTAATGAAACTTACTGATGACAACAAATTTTGAAACATATCAAGAATTTATCTTTGAGACTAAATCTGAAAGCTGATGGCAATGTAGAAGTCAGAATATATTTATTCAGCTGTACTATTGAGCAAGAACAATATATTTTAAGCAGAATATAGACTAGAACAATGCCCACAGTCAAGAAATGTTTTTAAAATGAACACACTACGGAGTTGCATTAATTGCATTAACTACATAGGTAATCATTATTTGTGAAAAACTGGTAGCTGTTTGTTTGAAAAGGCGGTGAGGGGCAAAGCAAGCTTCACATTATTTTCTAGCTGTGCCTAGAGGTCTATGTTTAACAAAGAAGTGGCAATTTTTAGAATCATCTAAGTCACTTATAGGCTCAAAATATCTTTCAAAATCTGCCTTAGATTTATAGTCTTGGAACGGTGAAACAGCACTACATCCTGTAACACTATTTTCTGCAGAAGCTGACTCTTCTCCAAGAACAGCTGGTACTGACCTAAGCCAAATGTGCTTAATGTGCAAAATGGTAGTGTTGTTTGGTTTGGTTTGGTTTTCTTTTTTCACTGAATTCTGTTCCCTGAACAGTACCATTGACCTGTATACTAAAAAAATATGATGCTTTCCAAGTATCATAAACTTCTCCCACTATTCTGAATACCCAGTCTAAAGAATTGATTACTTGGAGGGGAAGGGGTAGAACCACTTATATTTTAGAACATGTCAGGAAATCTTATTGCATCCAGATTAAATGTAACCTATGGAAAACAAATACAGAAAATACAATGCTGTTTCTGTGTTTGTCAACAAGATTTTCTTTTCTTCCTCTGTTGTTTGTTCCTCAGCTGACATAACTGATTTCTAGTAATCACCACTGAGTTAGGTTTAGGTCCCCACTCTAAAAAGAGATGTGGACAGGCTGTAAAGGGTCCAGAGAAGGGCCACAAAGATGATCAAAGGACTGGGAAGCCTGCTGTTTGTTGAAAGGCTGAGAGAACTAGAGAATCTAGAATTTAGTTGGCACAACCTATGAATCTAGACTGCAGGAGAATAAGGAACTCTAAAAAAAAAATTAGATCAGGATTGCTAGGAAAAGTCAGTGGACCTTCTATAGTTATGAAGAAATTACAATCTAAAGTATCCATATGCAGAAATCTTGTATGAACTCTTTCAGATCAATGTAAGTACTTGGCTGAGTTATCCAACAAATAGATTAATCGGACCCGATGTGTGAGGTGAAAAAGAAAAATGTTCATGCAGAGAGTTACACTACAATCCATCTTTATTATTTGTTTCTTTGGACTGTTGTATTCCAGAAGAACACAACCAGTGCAGTATACTGACAATATTTCGAGCTGACATGACAGACCCCAGCTAAATGCAGGTTGCACTATTTCTAAAATAACCTTCCTCACTGTGTGGAGGAGGAGTTCCTATGCAAATGACACAGATTCAGATTTCATGGTCCATGTCCAGATTGTTTCTGTGCTGGGTCTGAGATTTACTGAAAGTTTGTCAAGCGTGAGATGATTTGGGAAAAAAAAAATTTTGGTCTGAATAAACTAACAGTTCTAGCACAAGTAGTAGGAAAGGGTCAGCTCTGCCATTTAAATCCATATGCTTTTTACTCTTTTTGGGAGAAATGTAGAGAAATAAGGCAGGAAACTTCTCAAGCTTTAATTATAAAGTCAATGAGAAAACGGGCAGGGAGAAGACAAAACTCAATTGTGCTGTCATTGCTCTGGAAACACAATTTTTCCCCTTCCTGTTTAGTTTCACTCTCTGATAATAAAACAATTTAATCTCCACATACAAAAATACAATTATTGGCAGCTTTCAGGCTTACTTCCTAGCACAAGGCATGAAAGTAAGTTAAATAGCAGGGAGATCACATACTTTATTATGCAATTGTATTTTACGTCTTCATTTACAGCTCATCAACTTCTATTCTTTCACTGCCTTGAATATTCTTCTCCTGAATACGACACTGCTTCTATATGTTTGTTTACACCAGAACTCCCTTTCTTTAGATGGTTCACTGCGCCTAACACTGAGGGTCATGATCTGGAGAGGACTTTTCTCTACTTTGAATACAGGTCTAAATAGTCAAACAGGATTCTGGGAGACACACTAGCTTGAGCTGTTCCTTTCCCCTCTCTTGAGATTTGAAGGAGGCTGGTTTGCAGCATTTTACCCAGAACTTTCAGTTCCACTCCAAACTTTGTTGAGTAATAATATCAATAAAATCAAGGGAATGGTGAAAGAAAAGAAATCACTAGGGAGTTAAAATTGCTATTGTGTTTTATGGTTTATGGCAATTACATTCTGTTTTCATATTCTAATAGGAACAAAGACATGGTAATATTTTATCAGTTATCCCATATTACATTAGTCTCAAAACCAAAAAACCTGATTTACAGAGCCAAAAGCTTTTAAAAATCAGTATATCCTAGTAAATTCCCTTTGTCTATTATATTAAATTTGTAATTTGCTGTGATGGACAAATCCCTTTTGGTTTAATCTTGTAGGAATTTAGAAGCTCAGAAGAAAATGTATTTGAGCTCAACACTGTGAGAGAAAAGATTGTCCAAATTAACATAAGGAATATAAATACAAATGCTGCAGGATTTGTATTAAATATTAAAAGCCTCTATTCACCTGTAAAGAATAGATGTATTGCACCTGCCAGACATTTGGCATTGATGACAGCTGCATCTGAAGTCACGGGTTAACGTTTTGACAGCAGTAGAGGGAAGGATTAGTAGAACCACTGGAGATTACAGATATGTCAACTTTGTTCTGTTCAACCTCACAGCAACCTTATAAACAGCATAAAAGCAAGGTTCATGTTTTTTAATGGTCAGTAGGGCACACATTAATTTATAAATCTCCAAGAGTTGTTTTCTTGGTTAATGTTCTTAATGCACTGACTTTTACGACCTGAATCGATGCTCTTTTTGTTTTCTAAAAGTAGAAAGTGCAGGAAGTCCTTATATTTCCTTAGACGAGGCTGTTAGAGTAGATAAAAAAATAACACAGAAACAAGAAATCTACGTGTCTAGCATATAATATTATGCCACCATCTTAAATTACTATTTTATTTCTGGTTGATAGAAACTACTTGTTATATGCTATGGCTGCTTAGTGGGTTGGATTATAGAAACAGATATACCTTTGCCAGGGAAACAGAAAACAGAAACTATCTTTAAGAACAGTTGAGCCATGAAAAGGATGCTTGCAGTCAAGTAGGTCTCAGTTGAGGTAAATGCTGATTCAATATATAGAATTCAAAATTTACTGCTCTGTTCTGTGGCTTTGTGGGAACCCACTTGATGAAAAATTTCATATCACATGTTGCCCACATACTAATATAAAAAACATTTAGAAAAATATTTCCAGTCCAGTTTTTGAATAAAGTTAATAAGACTTGGAACACACTTTTTAGGGTTATTTTCATCTTGTACTTTGTTAGTGGTGTTTATGGATTTCCTTTTAGAGTATAAACAACTGTTATTGATGTGTTACTGTGTGTCACTGGGACAAGAACATTTCCAAAGAGAATTTGACTGTCTGGAAACTGTCCTTTATCTATTTTTTTAGTAAAAAAAAAAAAAAAAGAAGATAATTGGACTGCCTAAGGCCTTTTACTGCATTTCATTTCTGTGCTTTCTGTTGAATACTCCTGTGTGACTTCAGGGGATATGCTATGTTGAATTTTCGGGTGGTGTTCCTACAAGAGTGCAAGGCAATCCTAGGTTTCTTAATGTATCTTTTTGAAAGCCAGCATAAACTTCTTTCATTCTGATATGATGAGGGCTGAGTATAAGTACTGCTGATACACTGTCAGAGAAGATGAGCTGAAATGGGGATCCTGGGTCCATAGGCAGGGTGTGGGGAGGTCCTTAGTGAAGCTAGGTGAGGCAATAAGTGCTATAGTGCCTTTAGGGCCTTGATATATACAAAAAGAGCAAGAGTCAAGAGAGCTAATTTGGGAATGCACTATATTCCATGAGAAAGAGAATAACAATTATGTTTGAAGTTTTCTCATTTTTCAGGAAGCAGTGACAATTTTCAGAGTTTGGGTAAGGAAAACCATAATGGAGATGGGATGCTTCACAGGTAAATTTGGCACTTGCCTTCCATAAACTGGATGAGTTTCCAAATGCCTGAAAAAGCTCAGTGAAGTACTTGCATGTGTTTTCTAGAGAACAGCACCATAATATATTTTTAATCTACATCCACACAGAAAAATATTTAATACGCTTTCTGTTCATGCAGTGGATGCATGGGCAATCCTCTGACACATTGTATGAAACATGGTGACCTCTAGTAATGCCCCTTATGGTCAGCAAATCAGTCTTGCATCTTAAAAGGTAATTATACTTCCTTCTTGTAAAAGTCTTTCTAGCAGTGATCTGAAAGTATTAATAATATATAATAGCCTGCTTATTGAGATGCCTTGAATAGTAACAAATCTCCTCTAATCAGTCTGAGAAATAAAAAATAAATGCAAGGGTAAGCAAAATCTCTTGGCATCTTATTCACCAGGCAACTTATCTGAATGGGGAATATTAAACTGTTATTTAAATTTGCAGCAAGTTATTAAAAAAAGTTACAGATTTACCAGCGCTCTCCATCTACCCATTCTGATTTTATTAACTGCTCTTTTTATTTTAAAATTATTTATGTATTTCCATCCTATAGTATCTTTATTGAAATTCTCAGATCAAGAGGAGCAACTCTCTAACTAAGGTGAAGTAAACAGAGTGACAGTTGTACATTGCTCTCACCAGTACAGGTCAAAGCTGCAACTCAGCAATTTTATGCCTCTGTTGTGAAGGCAGTTCTAATGTATGGTGCACTCCAGAGAGGCAGGGGAATAAATCTTTGTGGTTTGCTACTCTTATTCTTTTCTCCTTCAATAATTTTAATCACCCACTCTCACTTAATAAATAGCATAGACATCATCTAAATATTAGATCAGTGTCAGAAAAAGCATAGATTGTATTTACCATGTTGAGGTTGTGTTTGTTGTCTCATGCTTTGGAATGATGTGAGAAGCATACAAAACACTAGGTACTAAGGTCAGGATTAATCTTACTTAAGTTTAGCTGTGGCGTATGAAAGGCAGAGACTCAGAACATCTTCATGCAGTGAATCACTTTATTGCCTATTGCTCTAGCTTATACACCATTCTAGAAAAAAATATTTTTAGCCTATTGCTCTACCTTTTATACCGAGGTAGTTTTAGCACATCATGTTTAGTTCCCGGTTTATGGTTTTGTTTTTTCCAGCATTCTTCATTGTTTCACAAACAGTCCCAAAATTACCAGTTCCTTATCTTTCTGTTCTCCTGCTTCTGTGCAGCTGGGTTGCTCTCCTCAATCAGACAGTGTACTTTGCTGCTTCTTTAGCTCTTTCTTCTCCAACCAAGCAGTTACTTCTCTTTGGCAATAATCAAATAGTTTCCATCCTCTCCTACATTTAGCCATCTAGCCATCTAATCTAAGACAACTTTCCAGTTTCACTTTATAACCACAGGACTGTATAATGGAGTAGTCCCATGAATCCTTAAAGGTGATCCATCTGACCTACTATAGTTTCCTGTCTCAGAATGAGATGAATTGCTCTCTAAAAGTAACTACTTCTTTCCACTATGAATGAAGCTAATAGAGACCAACTCAGACTTAGAAATCATATTTTTTCATTTCAAGGAGAAAGTGAATTTAATTTTACCTCAAGTTTTAAAAAAGGTTGCATAACTTTTGTTGAGTTTAAGGTTCAAATTTTCCTTTTATCTGGTTTTCATCTCTATCCCAAGCACTTAAGTAGAAGGAAGGCACTCACTTTCTGGCGCTCTGGTGTAGGTTATCAAGGCTTGAAGGATTAGATGACTTAACCAGATTTTGCTTTGTTTCTGTGTAGTAAATGAGCTGGCCAACAGTTAGAAGAGAACACTCATTTTCATTTTTGATTAAGTAATAGGGTAGTTACCTTGAAGTTAACATTAACATTATGAGATGCAAATGATAATCTTTTATGGAGGGAGAGTCAAGCTACCTGATTGTAGTATACTGATAACATTTTCAAATATTCAGTATAATTGCTGTCTTGAAGTCAATCAAGAAGGCAAATTATCATTTCCCTCTTAAATATACAATAACAAATACGCATCAGAAGCATTTTAATATTTTCATGGTTTGAGGCACTACCACCCATGCCCTTTTAAACAAAATCTTCAACTGAAAGAGGAAATAATACTTTGTTGACAGTAAGAAAAGTCATGCCAAAATGTAGAATTCAACTATGAGTGAATTCTCTGTAATTTATTTTTATAGTTAAATACTCCACACGAATGACTGTGGGCAATACTATCATACATTCTAGTCACTTCTGCTACATCTACCTTACAGGGACTATTTTTACTAACCCATATGAAATCATTTCTCATTCCAGACACTGAAAAGACTATCCTGAGATTTAATGGAGACATCTTCATTTGATGATGGAGTATTACTAAAGTACTCGCTGTCATACTCATGATCAATTTGTAGATTGTAATTTAAGAAATTAGAAAAGCACATATGACTCCAGCTTCACTTTCTATTACTGTGTCTCCCTACATACTTCACTAGCTAGTCCATAGTCATTATACATAAATTCTGCTTATTACAAGGATACTCATACGTAAGGTAATTCTAGCTGTACCCAGCAGGTAAATTACAGCTATTTACAATATATTTTTCAAATTTGCCTTTTTTTACATTTTCCTAGCAGTTGACGTCATTTCTGCCTATGGCTTTCCAAAATGTTAACTATTCTTTGCTTCTAAAGCTTTGTATAAACTGTAAAAGTGCTATTCAAAAGCACACAAGTCTGTTCCTTGAGTTTCGCTGAAGATTGATTAGATTTACTTACTCTGGTTTTGTTGGAATGTGATCACTCATACTACTTACCTCAGAGTCATTTACAGATCTTTCTTTCATCCATGTATTTGCACAGTAGTCTCATAGACATATATGAGAAAATATTTGTGCCTATTTATTTATTTATAGGAAAGGAAGAGTGGCAACTCTGTTTCCAAAGCTGTTTTTAAGCTCGGAAGATAACTCTTTATCTTCCAAGTTTCACCATATTAATCTATAACCCTTCCTCTGAAATCTTTTCAACTCAAAGAACAATGTCCAGATTATTATGTTGTTCATTTTTGCAGGGATCTAGTAAAGCTAAAAGTGCTCAGATCATGCCTGACAGCGCTGCTTTGCCTCCAGGATGTAAAATTTTATGTATGTTATGTTGTGCATTTTGTTCACCAAACTTCAGTATAACACACAATGCGCTGGAATTCAGACGCTCATTCAGTTGCCTGCAAAGGAGATAAGCTGGGTGACTGAGTTTGCATTTCAGTTAGTGCACTTTACAGAGTCAGTCATCTGTGCAAAGTTGGATATATTAAATTGCTTAAACACAGGTGCACAGTGCAAGAGTACAGTGTCTTGGAAACAGTTGAAAATGCCACAAGCTTTTATTTCTTTGTAGGCACTTTACCTGATTTCTCTGTGCAATTAAGCTAAGGTATCATGTTGCATTAGATGCTGATGTTTAAGCAACTTTTTTTGAGTACTGGGTATCAATCTCCAGGCGAATCCCACCTCAAATATACATGTACAAAAGCTTTAAGAAGAACAAAATATCCATTTAGAAGCATCAAAAACTAACAGATCTTTCAGCATAAAAAACACCAAACAAACATTAACGTATGATTGCACACAAAGTTTTCACCCCGCAACACACTAGCCCGTTCCCATTTAGGAGAAACTTTCATTTACTGTGGGGATGTAACACATGAATTTTAGGCAGACTGGTTTAAAGACTGCACAAAATGCAATCACTGCTTAGGTGTTTATATTACGTGGACTGGATCCCAGTTCTGCTTTTATGTCACATCATTGTAATTGAAAGTGGGGTTTAGTCAAGAACTGTATAGGTCAATGTTGCTTAAGAAAAATGTTATTGCTGTTAGCTCCCACCTCCTTTTGGACTTGTGAGACAAAGAAATGAATTAAGGGACATTCACCCATAGTGATAAAGAAAGGTCACCTCTCTCTGATGGTAGCCAACAACCAGTGGTTGGACAACGTGAAAAGCAACCTTTTAAACTGAAGGCAAGCTTGGTGGTGCACATGACTAGACTAATTTGTGGTGTGATACAATTACAGGTTTAAGGATTGGATGATGGGCTTCAAATGTAGGGAGAAAGAAGGGAAATCTATTTTTCCAGTAAGCTATTTTCTTTTAGATTTGGGCTGATTATATCTGTTCAAAGGTTTGAAATAGGAGTTGTGCCAGTGGACATGAATATACATTATGGAGGGATATGATAGCACTTTAGAAGTGAATCCCCATAATTGCACTCAAGAATGTGTAATCAAACATAAGAACACTCATTTGCACATCAGTCTGTGTACTTCTATTAATTAAAGCTCTTTCTGAAATGTTTGTACAGAGCAAAATCTGTCTTCCAAATGTTTGCAACAAGCAAGCAAGCAAACAAACAAACAGAACAAGAGGTACTGAATTGGACAAGCAGTTTTTCAAGCAAGACTTGTCAAATAACAGAATCATTGAATTACAGAGTCGCTGAGGCTGGAAGACACTTCTGCAGACTGTCTAGCCCAAGCCCCTTCTGAAAGCTATAGCAGGACCAGTCCGGTCTGATTTTGAACATCTACAAGCATGGATATCACACCGCCTCTCTGGAAAAGTTCTTCCAGTGCTTAATGACTCTCACAGTAAAAAAGTTATCCTCTTACACTTAAATAGGATTTCATTAATTTTAATTTGTGTGACATTGTCACTTGTCCCATCAATGGGCAATGAGAAGAGCCTCGCTCCATCCTTTTTACTGTCCTTGTCAGGTATTTATACACATTGATAAGATCTCTCAGGGCCTTCTCTTCTCCAGGCTGAACAGTCCCTGCTTTCTTAACCTTTTCCTGTATGTCAGTGGCTCCAGTCCTTTACTCATCTGTGTGGCCCTTAAGTCAGTAATTTTGTCAAGCTTTTTTGACAGAGGTGGGTGATAGAGACAAGGAAGGGGAAAATAGCTACCAGGGGAGTAAAACGGCTTGCCAGGGGAAAGATCACTTGACGTTTATGTGCTTCACAAATTTTAAGAAGTCCTTTAAAATATGTATTTGACTAAAAGTGGCTTGCATTTTTTCCCATTCTGTTGTGTTTTTAAAAAATAAATCAATAAATTTTTTGACTTCAAGACTCAAAAATTGTATTTACTTGTAGAGACAACCCTCTTTCATCTTCCATCTATCCTAAACTTTGGGATAAATACTTTGATTAATTTATTTTTTTGTTTGTTTTGTCTTCTGTTGCTTGTTGTGTATTAATATTTATGGTAGGTACGAGAGCAGTATTACAATTTGAAGAAATTGGTGGTGGAACAGTCAGTGAAAGAATCTTTTTTTTGACATCTGAAAGCTGGGGAGGAGGGCCTATGGCTATTTTTACTTCAAGTAGGTATGATTTCTAAGTCCCAGATTTAGTTCAATGAAAATTTTCAATTTTTGTCAAAATCTTGTGCTTTGTATCAAAATGAAATGTCCATTCTGGGACATTTGGACATATTCATTCTGGGGTAGTCATTCAAATAAAAGCTGAAAAAGAAACATATGTGGGCATGTAAAACAACAAAAAAAATCTGTTCTCATGCCTAATATCACAGTAAGTTACTTTTTTATTACATTACATCATAGAATAAAATAAGAGTATTTTAATTAATGAAAGAAAAAAGAAAGCTTGTATGGAGTTGTAAACATTTTACTTCAGATGGCAATGCTACTGGGAGAGCAGTTGTTCATCATTATGATTGAAAGAATTAAAAAAAAAAAAAAAGCTTGTCTGCCATTCAGAAAAAAGAAAATTAACATTGATACTTTCAGGAAAGTTTCTGCTTAGTTATATCTTTTTTTTTTCCCCTTGAAAAAAATCTGTTATTACTAACTTAAATGTTTACATTCCAAGGATCTCAATCTGAATTATTTATTTTTATTGCCAGCTGAATCAAATTTGCTGATCTCTATATGTTATACATCACATTTTTGCACTGTTCATAGGAAGAATGTAATGGTGTGCTCAGTCCAGAGAATAAAAGGAATGCAACATATTGTCTAGAATCCCAGTGTACATCACATTTTTAGCTATAGTGTCTGCTTCAGCAACTATTGTCATTCTGCTTAGTTTTTCACTCCATGTTGTCAGCTGCTGAGAAATGACAATTAAGCTTTCTAAACTACAAAGGTAGGGGGAAAAAACCAAAACCAAATCCAAAACCAACCAACCAAACAAACAAAAAAACCACACCCAAAAAAAACCCCAAAGCAAAAAACCCCAACACAACAACCCAATTGACAGTTAAAGCTGTCAATTTACATTAAACTTACCATGTAGCTGTTAATTTGCAAAAAGAAAAAGGTAGATACTAGCATTTCTCTTGATCTCTAATATCCACCGCTTCCCAGTGGAAAACACACTGCTTTAGGCTTCCCCTGCTAAACCTCTTCAGATGCCAGGCAAATGGGAATGTCTTATTTCTTTATGACAATCCTTTGGGGGATTTTATATGTATAAGCTTCATTGATTATTAGTTTTGTGACAAACTTTTGTGGAATCCAGGATCCTCCTGGGGAAAACATCTGATTTTTGAAGGGGAAGCATTCGTAGAAGCATACGCTTCTGTTTTGAAGAGAAAAATAAACATTATTTTCCTGTCATAATTTCAGCAAATAATTGAAGTTAAGAAATTCTGGTAGACTGTAGATGTTTTTTCAGTGAACAGATATTACTGTATCAATTGAAGATGACAGTTTCCACTGTTCATGAGAAATTCTTCTGCAATGATGTATGTCATCACTTCTCACTTAATCAATACGATTTATCATTTAAGACACTGATTCAGCACAGTTATGCTTTAGGGTATATAAACAGTCCCATTAACTTCAGTAGCTGTAGATGACAAAAGTGTTCAAAACAAGGCAGCTGATGGTAATACCAGAATGCAAATCTCATGCCCACAGAGGAAGGACCAAGGAAGTGTCTCCATGGATGTGATATAATAAAAGGGTTTTACCCCAGTCCTGGTTAGAGCAGAAGGTTGCTCAGGGAACTTCTGGTTTCATATTAGTGCATAAACTGGTCTCTCTCCTTCTGTACTTGACTATGCAGCAAGTGTCTTGCATTTGGACTTGGATCCTGTCCTCGTTCTGTGCTGTTTCTGCTTCTTATGCAGCACTGGATTTGATTGATCTTGGTTCTCATTCCTCTTTTTCAGCACTGACTTAACGACCAATGGAAAGTAGTGAAAAAATTGTTTTTTGTTTTCCTTCTGCAGAGAGCTGCCTTTTTTCCTTTTTTTTTTTTTTTTTTTTTTTTTTATTACGCTGTCTTTTTCTCAGTCCATGAACTTTTTCATCTTATTTTCTTCTCCTGCCTGTTGAGGAGGGGAAGTGAGAAAGTGGCTGGGTGGGGGCCTGGCAACCAGCCAAAATCACCCCCGCCACATCAACCTGCAACAGTCTTCAGATTTTCAGAATGTCCTTTAAACTATGAAAGGGGTTGAAATTCCTCAATGTTCATCACTCAGACATTTTAATATTTAACATTTGACATGAAAACTGCCTGAATCCCAGTGTTTATTCATCCTATGCTGAAATCCTACAGCAGACTACAAGTTTTCCATAGTTGCTCCTGCAGAAGCCTGATTTTGGTTGGAGCATCTCTGGAATGGCTGTCAGAGCTACCTTTGTGTTAAGGATGAAAGCTGGCTGCACCACTTTTTTCCAGTAATCTCATGGCTGAAAGACAATAGACCTTAGTTGGTATGTTCTCACGTGCCTGATTAATATCAAAGATGTACCCAGATCTTTTTTATTCTGAGCTACCTGGGGGGGGAAATAGATGAAATAGACTTCCTGTCTCAAATGGGTGCTAATACACTTTCTTTAAATAATACAAAGTTTACTGGACTGGAGAGCTAGGAAGTATGAGTGTTTTTGAAGAACCCTTTGTTTAAAGTTTCTGTCCCAGGAATAAGTGTGAAACTCATTAGCATGATCGATGACTGTGAATCCAAAGAAGAAGCACTAACCAAAATGCTCACATGTGGAACACCCGTTCCATTGATTTGACAGAGTTTATGCACTTATTTTATGAATAATAATTTACTAGATATCTGAAAAGATGTAAGTTAAAAGTGCAGTGTCAAAACCGCATATGAACAAAACCTCTGTAATCACAAGTGATTTCATTAGGACAGCTTTTCCTAGCTAGATTATCAATTATGATGTAGAGACCTGTATTTCTCCATATATTTTAATGACATTGCTGACTCAATAGGTAAAATCTCTCCACACTTCTGACATACATTGTAGGATCTTCTCAGTGTGAAACTGCTTTTGTAAAATGCAGTGATGTGGAAGGAAATATATGGAAATATGAAATCCATGTTATTTTTTCTTATGGTTATCATACTGTGACATCTCTATCTAAAGGATTCCTAGTTTTTTTTCATTTCTCTGTTCTAATCTGAAATGCTATCAGCTTCCTTTCTATCCTGTAGACATACAAGTGAAGAATGAACTGAGAAATACAGGTTGAAACATAAACCAAAAGAAACACTATATTCCTCAGGTTGTTAAAAACAAAGAAAGATATCCTTTCAGGTCACAGACTGTGTGAGTAAGAATAATAAAGCTCATTTTCCTAATTCTAAGTATGAATGCTCCTGATAAGCGTTGAGATTTAAGGTCGTTCTTGGAAGGGAGTGGATGTTAGAATTTCACTAATGAACCACTTCTTACAGTGCAAACAGTTTCCTCACATTTAACATGTGGAAAATATACTTTCTGTTGCATTGCTAGAAATTATTATCTTATTGAACAGATTCAACATATATTAAATTATCATTTGGAAAAAATAATAACATGAAAGTACTCCACAAGTTGGTTGTACATTTATCCAGATATTTTACTGTGCTTTCACAGAGCTGCTAAGCATATTTATGTGCATTTTTCCAGAGGTAATGTAGTGAAAAAAATTTAGATCTTTTTCTGATAAATTTTTTACCAATATGGATGTCAACGCTTAAGAGATTAGGTCTTACACCTTCACCCTTCATCTCCTGCAGTGGAGGTTTACAATACCTGTGCAAAGATTAGATACCCATAAACAGATTTTCTGACAAACAAAAAATGCTGTCATTACTGTGATCTTTCCATTTTCTCTGTCTCAGTACACACAGACACTCACTTAAAATACACAAGTTGATGTTTCAATACTCATTTTTGCATGTGTGTGTGCCATAGATAATTATTAAGGGAAGCTGGCATAAAAAATATAGTTGCAGAGCACCTAAGTGGCTTCAGGGTAGGAGTATGGGATAGGGAGAGTGAGAATAGGGGGTAACACGGGCAGGGTTTGATGGGGTCTCCAGTTTTATGCTTAAAAGGAATAGAGATGTAAAGTTTTAGTTAACACATATGATTTATCATACACCACCAGATGAGTCTTCTGATATTGTTTAAACCTGTTTGGCCTTTCTGTCAAAATTAGATGTCCACACTACAGCTACAATGCATAGAACCTAATTACATAGACCTGTGTTAAATCTGCTCTGAATTGCTTAATACATGCACCTGGAACACATGTGTATATACATTTATGTTTATAGACCTGTAGATGGTATTGTGTCAAACTCCAAGTATATCCTGCTTCAGTAGCCTACATTCTTTTTAAAATCTTTTTGTTCAAGAAGCATGGACTTCCTCCTGTAAAACAGATTAACAAGATGGTATTATCTACGTCTCTCTCTTTCTACCCTGAGATGACCTTTTTGGCAAGCTGATATGACTAGTACTGTACCTTCTGCAGCACTGTTAGTTCCCTTCTTTCTCCATCTGGCAATCAAGAACTTGCTCAGTAAAAATGTCAAATATAGTAGTGGTAGTTGTGATAGAATCTGCTGGCATTTTGTATATGCCTGACTGGTTATAAAGAGCGCTTTAACAGGGTTTACACTGAAGAACTTTTACCTATTTTGACCTGCTGTAATTAAGCAATAAACAAACAGTTTATAAAAAAGTAATAATATTGCCAAAAAATGGATTTTTAAAAGACTCAAGAGACTGGATTAAAATTTCATGCTTTTAGAAAAAAAAAAAAAAACCCACAACAGATAACATTACTATACTACAAAATTGCATGGATTGCGTTTTTGTCAGAAAACCTGACGTTCAAATTTGTTTTAAAAATAAAGTCAAGAGTTTCAATATAAAGCTCTTTCCAGGACTTATGCTTCAAGGTAAGAAAAAAAAAAGGTGTTATTATAGGACTGTATAATTTATCTTTATCACATGTAAGACAACTTTACCAGCTGTTAGATAGGGTAAAATTAATTTTGTCTCATTTTGTGTGTCTAGAAGTTAGACAACTATAGTTTAATCATTTTAAGTTTTCTTTCATGTTCTAGCAGAAAAAATAGGCTCCTCCAGAGGTTAATTAATGTAATTTTTATTGCCCTTCGTAACATGACATGAATTACCTTCTGGAAGCGGTTAACTGTATCTTCCTGAGTGTGAAACACCACATGACATGAATCTGTTAGACACTGAACTGTCACATATCCTGTCACAAGTGTCACAAGTCACACATATTGTCACAAGTCAAGATAGTTCAGAATATAAACTTTTATTTTTCAAGGTGAGATTTATCTATTCCCTATGTCAATTACAGGAAATCTAAGGGGACTTTGTAACCCTACACTGCTTACCTGTATCACACAATTTGTATGTATGAAAAAACCCACATTTGTTTCACCTCTACCTTAAGACTAGAGGGGAATGGAAAAAGAAGTTAAGGTAATAAAAGGAGAATTGATACTGTCCCTTTAATGTGCCAGGCAGTGCGGCTACATTGACTACTAAAGAATTTCAAACTAACCATAGGATATAACAGTTACAGAAAGTAAAAAAACAGCTTGCATATTGAGTAGAGATGAGAAACAAAATAATAAGTGTTCTGGTTTTGGTAGGTGCAATTTTACACTAAAGTTTCGTATCCATATGTCTTGGAACAGACAAGCTAGGACTTAATTTCTCATTTGTGGAGACCTGCCTAGTTCCCACTTCAACAGCTTTCTAATTAAAATAAAAGCATAACACACAGGTCTTGTTATTTTTTAATTCATTTCAGTCATGTTGACCACCAGTCTAACTTAAAGTCTTTTTGAGTTAAGGAAAGGAAAGATTGTGAATATATTAAATTTATAAAGTGTGGCAGCCTGTACAGTTTCGTAAATGGAATTAAAACATTGAAATTGACAAAATGAAAATATATAACGACTTGGATGAAAGCTTTGAGGTGAATAGCTGAAGAGTGTCCTAAATCCACTTAATCATCTTTCTATGAGAGCTAACATCAAGGCAATAAATTGTCTCCACCACACCAATCAGTACTCTACATCATAAGACATGTAATTTTACAATGCGGTTTTATAAAATAGTGGCAATTAATTCTCAAAATACAGTAACAGTTCTAACAGGACTAAAAGTAAGATGTTCTTAAACTTAAGGCTAAAAGAATAAGCCTTGTAAATCAATGTGACAGAAAAGTATAGAGGACAATTAATTCATCTTCAGTGCCATCATGATTTATTTGTATTTATGCTGTGTTTCTCTATTTATGAGTGACTCCTCTCACATGATTATTAATGGCATTCCTACACAGTGTTTATAGAATATCCAATCTTTAGACTTTTCATAACACATAACAAACAAAAAAAAAAAAATTGAAACTATGACTCATTAAGGGCAATTGGCAAAAAATGAAACACAGGAAATTCCATCTGAATATGAGGAAAAACTTTCCTTTGAGGGTGACAGAGCACTGGAACAGGCTGCCTAGACAGACTGTGGAGCCTCTTTCTCTGGAGATATTCAAAACCTGCCTGGAAGCGGTCCTGCGCAACCTACTCTAGGTGAACCTGCTCTGGCTGGAGGATTGGGCTTAGACGATCTTCAGAGGTCCCTTCCAATCCTAACAATTCTTTGATTTTGTGATTTTGTGATTTTATGATTTTTTGAGCGAAAAGTAATAATGAACCATCTACTGTATGTCTGTATATTACAAAACGTATAAATGTATACATGGCCATTATCTGTCCCTGCAGCCAATTGGCAAAGTCTAGACTTTGTTGATACTTTTAAACTCTTTTACTCTCTAAAACATGACGATCATATCCAAAGTGTCGATTGGGAATGGTTCCTTAGCCATGACCTAAATCCCATCTGCCTACATCACACTGAGAAATTGTTTTGTAAAGTGCAAGCTGGATGTACCAAAACCATGCAAGGATCATTATAGCAATGAACAGTGTTGATAATCTAATTCTGATCAAGAAATAGACATTTTCTCAAAGAGGCTTCAGTTTGAAGTTTTCATGGACTTCGTATATGTGTGTATGTACTTTCACGTTAATATTATCTCAGCTAATAAACACAGAATTAATTTGTAAGCATGATGTCATGGAGTCATAGCTAATTTCTAACAATATATGCACAAATATAAAGTTAAAATGGGCAGGTCTTTTAACAATAGTTAAAATGTAAATATGAACACAGGAATATAGGGAACCTACTGCTTTTTTGCTGATAACTTGTAGCAAAAAGGCAGCTTTGTAATGTAGCTGTATTATTAGGGCAGATTTTTTTCATGATGTGTATTGAGTATGATGTGTATGTGAATTGGCAAAAAAACCCCAAACCTGAACAAATTACAGAAATTATATGCTTATTCTCAGGGAAGTACATTACGAAGTCATGTTGGATTCAGCTTCAGAGATAGAAACTGACTTCTTATCCCCAGAATATACAGAATTCTAAGGGAAGTATAGTTGAATAGAGAAGAAGTGAGTAAAGGAGACAAACAGATTTTGTGACAGATGGGTGATTCAGGAACAAAGTTAGTTCTAATGTCATTGCAAATCTTGCTAAATTTGTGGTCATAAAGTAGTGGAATGTGTGGTATATTGTGATGGGTTCATATTGGTAAAAGAGGTAGAGAATTAAACATGGTGATATTGTGCATTATGTCCAGAAGCTATCTAAATACATGGAGCTTTGCTATGGAACATATCACGAACTGATCAGATGCTTTTGAGACTGGAGTTGAGGAGAAACAGCAAGGGAGAAGTCATGGCAGGCACTGGATACTGACCTCCTGATCAAACAGTTGATAAAATGCTTCAAAACACATGAACAACTCACATGGTTGAAATACAGGGTTATCACAGAGGACTTCAACTGACCCAGCATCTGGAAGGGCAACATGGTTGTATGCAAGCAAACCAGGAGACTTGTGGAGTATGTTAAGGACAACATTTCGATGCAGATGCTATATGGACGGTAGTTGGGAGGTCAGATCTGCTACTTGTGAATAAAGATAAGTGATGCGATTGGCCAACAGCAGCCTTTAACCCAAGTACGATCAGATGATGTAATTAAATATCCTCAGGATAATGAGGAAGATAACAAGCATAGTAAAGACACGGGATTTAGAAGATCAGACTTTTGCTTGTTCAGGGAACTGGTAGAAAGAATCCCTTGGATCTTGCCTCGAAGGGAGAAAAAAGAAAAGGAGAAAAAGGAAAAGAAAAAGAAAACAACCCAATAAAACCAAAACCCAAGAGAACTGTTTATTTATCTTCAAGGGCAAACTCCTCAAAGCACACGGATGGTCCATCCTGTTGTGATGAAGTCAAACTGGCTTGGCATAAGGCCAGCATGGATCAAAACGCCTTACTGAACTCAAATGTAAATAAGAAGCGTATGAAAGGAGGAAACAGAGATTGCCTGGCAGGAGGAATACATAAATATTACATGAGATATTACAATTTTGCTCCATCCCTGGCGGTGTTCAAGGCCAGGCTGGACAGAGCCTTGGATGACATGGTTTAGTGTGAGGTGTCCCTGCCCATGGCAGGGGGGTTGGAACTAGATGATCTTAAGGTCCTTTCCAACCCTTACTATTCTATGATTCTATGATTCCATGACTCTATGAGATGCACGGATGGAATTAGACAATTAGAAAAACTAAAGTTGTATTTGAAACTGGGGGATGTGAAAGGCAACAGGAATGCCTTCTGTAAGTACACTGGTATCAAGAGCAGAAACCAGAGATGACATAGGCTTGCTATTAGTGAGGCAAGTGACTTGCTGATGACTGAGAATTGAAAAGCAGAGATACTAATTTTCTCATTTGTGTCAGCTTATGCTTGCAATGTCTGCTGTCAGGCCTCCCATGTCTAAATAAATGAAGTATAACTTAACAGCAGTAAAATATCAAGTCAAAGACCATGTTAACAAACTGTATAAATATACAATGGGGATAGACTGAAGACATTCAAAAGTACTGAGAGACTTGGAAGATGCCATTTCAAGGTCTCTCTCTGCCATCTTCAAAGGGTAGTACCTGTCAAAGATGTTTCCTGTAGCCTAGAAAAAGGCAATTATTGTGCCCATTGTCTAAAATGGAAAGACAATCCAAGCGTTTTGGGGAGTTTTTGTAGTATATTGTTGCTGCATTGCTGATTAGATTTCCTCTAAAAAAGAAATTGTGAGGTTTTCTAGTTTCAAGACACTATACATTCCTAATGAAAAACATTATCTTGTTTAGGAAAAGCTCAAGAATTTTGAATCAATGCACTACAATACGCATGTGCACCATTTTTAACAAAACTAATCACTTATGCATTTGTTATTCTGTAAAAGATGGAAATAACAGCTGACAAGAACATTTTATTATTGCTTATTATACATATATACCCCAACTCTTGCTCATTATTGCCACTTAACATTAGTATTGGTAGCATGGTGTCTTGAAAGAGAAGATAATAAAAAAATACTGCTGTGGTCTTCCCCATAGCAGAGCCCTACAAGAGATCTAGCTCTCTGAGAGTCCTCAGTGGCTTAAAGTCAATCTTGTTCTGTTGCTTTTTTTCTCTACCTCCCTCAGGGTAAGAACACTAAATAAAAAAGATGCTTTCAAATCATACAATGAAGTTAGAAACATGTCAGTAACAGATTCACTTGGTGATTCTAGAAATTGTAACACAATAGCTTTTTTACAAATAAATAAAGTACAACAGATCTGTCTAGTACACGTAGGAGTACTTGATATTAAACACTTTAATATTTCCATAATACCTAATTAATGGCTGTTGCTTCTTTTTCAGCCAGGGAACAAAAAACTCTTTGCTAAGGAAGAACTAGAACTCATTCCAATTTCCTGATGAAGAAATCAAACTTCAGAGACTAGATTTGACTTCCCAAGGTCCTTATGGCAGAAAGGAGGTCAAAGTAAAGATTTAACTTTGCTTTTTCGCTATACCTCAACTGCCTTACATGTAGTGCTGTGAGAAGCTCATCATCTCCAAATTTTAAGAAAATTCAGGACCTTTCAATAACTCAGTCAGTGATGGTCCTAGAATTGAAGGATGCTTCCTTACAAGCTAGAAAGTATAGATAGAAAGCAAATTTGCTCCTTGTCTCCTATTTCACATGTTGATCTAAAAGAAATATATCTTTAAGAACAGTTCCAAGCATTTGGAATTCAATTCTGTTTCCTAACATCGCATCTTTCTTATTATCTGTTCATAAAAAAGTCCCAGGTTTTCTGTGCAAAAATCAGATTACAGTATTTGCTTTCTATTAATACAGATACTGAATGAAATATAAATATTTGGGATAAGATACTCTATGAGGAGAATGATATCTCCTACTTTTTGCAGTAGCTTTTGTGTAAGAACCAAACTCTTTTGTTGTGTGTTTTATTTTGTCCCTCACTTTATGCTTAAGGTCTACAGATAGACAGCAAGTCTGCGACAGTCTAGAACATGAAATTCACTACACAGATATGTTAAAATCACTTCACATACATGCACTTTATGGACCTTGAGTGCATACTCTTGTCCAGTAACTTCTGGGTAGACGTCTGACTGCCATAACTTTTTTTAAGTGTGTAGATTTTATATTTCAGGAATAACAGCCATTATAATAAGAATTCTTTAGCTCTATCACTATAGTAAAGCCAGAAAATGTTTCAAGATCTGGCTCTGACTTTCCCAGTGAAAGAATAATTAGCTAACATTTGTTTATAAGCATTTAGATTTGTGCATATGATACTTAAAACTGATTGATAGTGTTCTGAAAAAATGCCCAAGTGAATTAACTTTCATCAGTACGCAAAAGAAAATTCAGAATTCTACCTAATTCCTGAAAATGTTTTTCATATTTGTACAAGAACTTGAACATAAAGATATTTAATTATCAAAGAACTTTTATACCAATTTTTTTTTCCAAAGGAATAGGAAGCTCGATAGAAAGTATACATATATGTCATTGTGGTGTTTCAGTTGAAAAAATCCACATTGAGACTACAAATGCTACTTTAGGTTTTGTACTCACCCCTGAATAACTACAGTACTTACCTCTGAATGACTGTGAATAGAAAAGGTCACTCTGTACATTTGCATGAGGATGTCAGGTACATGGCAGTGTGATAATGAAAAATGCAGAAATAGAACAGAAAATGTAGCAGGCTTCAGCTCATGAATATTGCAATAAAATTAAAGAAAAAAAATCAAATGTGCTGAAAGAGTTAGTGGTAAAGTCACATGCAAACTCTAAAAAGATTTGTTTTGTGAATACCAATTATATTGACTACTGGAATGACTCGAATCTTTATTTCAAAACTCAATTATGAATGGCAGTTCTTTTTCATTCTCTTCTGTGAAAGAAAAAAAACCCCACTAATATGTTTTAGCAGCATTATCCCATTTCCTAACTTAGGACGTTAGCAAAAGCAAATACACAACACTTGTACTCTTCTAAATCAGTGTGAAAAATACTGCATCAAAACATAGCTCAAAAAATTTATTTAGAGAATTAATCAGGACCATTATGGTTTTGATTAAAGAAACAGGAAGTGATTTTACATACAGATACAAAGCTTCTTAAAAGTAAATAAAATACACTGAAAATATTTTCTTTTTACATATATGAACTCTAGATCATTTTAATATGAAATGATAGATTACTTGCACAAAAGTAGCTATGATATTTATAAAATAAATTTTAAAATAGTATTTGTATATTTAGTATTACATAATATTTATATAACATAGTATTTATTTATTTATAAAATGAATACTATTTCAAAATATTTAACCTAAGACAATTATAAATATCTTTCCAAAATTAACAGAGCTACTCAAGCATAGCTATCTGTAAATGCCACATGGTGAATCTTCTGTGCTGTCATTTAAAACCAAATTATGTTTTCATGTTCAAAAATTACTTGGCCATTTTGGACTTTGTATAACATTGAAACCCTGAGGATTTTCATGTTCATTATTTTCAGATGTGAAACAGGATTTCTTTTCTTTCTAAGAAACATATGTTTGTGCATATGTGTTTACCCAAGTTATTAGTAAATAGATAAATATGCTTGCAACATTGTTCCCACATTTCTTTCTGATGCAAAAGGGTGAAATAACAGTATACCAATTACTAAAATCCTTTTTTTTTTTTTTTAACTGTGGTTGTTTAAAACAATTTTGCCTGCTTTACCTTTATTTTCTGTACTATTTAATATATTAACCTTATCCAGTAAAATTCTTATAATCTAATTTTATTGGTTTCCAGAAAATGAGATACTTTTATTGGCTGGAGTCAAGATTGCATGCCACTTGTAAGTATATATGACTGCATGCTTTCATCAACCAAGCTACTTCATTGCCAGATATGTGCCAAATATTTATAAAAATATGACTAAAGGAAAGCTAAATCAACTACATGTAATATAGACATGACTAACAGCTTCCAGACTTTGAGTTAACAAAGATGTATTAAGGAGGCTTATTAAAGAGATTGAGGCCATTATGTCTAAATTTAATGAGCTGGACTTGGAAGATCTGCAATTTAGAGCAACTTTATCAGTAATTATATCCTGGATGATCAAGTCTAACAACAAAAGAAAAGATACTCATCAACCCATTGCCTTTAAGTGGCTCATAGAGATCAGAGAAACACAGGCAAATGGTTAGATTATGAAGCTGTTCCAGCAAGCCAGTTTTTCCATTTGCTTCCAGGCTTTAGATCAGTGATATGTTTGAAACAGAAAATAAGATACTAGAACAGAACAATTCTTTAAACAGAAAAAACTGCAGGTGTCATAATGAGTCAAATTAAATTAAAATAAACTTACCCCTCCGTAGTTTCAAAAAGCAGATCATTTCTTCCACTCCTTTCAGTTTATGAATTTATGAATAGTAGAAAGTTACTCAGTCATCTTTGGGTACTTTAGATAATTTCCTTCTTTTAATAATTGCTAAGGCTTGGATGTTCCTCTATGTAAAAAAATACATTAGAGGTTTCCTAACCTTACCATGTGCCAAAAGATTCCAGTTTGCAGTATCCCTTTTACTGCTTCCATTGCTCTACTCTTCAGAATGTTTTTCCAATAGGACATGGACAGTTAATAGTTAATTTTTTCTTGATCTAAAAATCAGAAATTGAGGCAATGCAAATATCTAGACTTCTTTGCTACCTAGCCAGAAAGCATGCAATATTTAGTCCTTATACCATAACACCTCTGCAATCTATCACACCTTCCATCTTACCCCTGATAATCGACAATGTTGTGTAATCTGAGGGTTTGTCCCTGGTAGCAGCACAAACACTCAGACATTCTTCTAGTGTCAGAAAGTTGTTAAGCTTTTGTCCACCCTTCTTGGACCAACATTCTTCTAAGGGATTCAGACTGAAATTCAGAGTACGCTGGAACAGAACTGCCAGAGCAACATTAAGGAGAACTCTTTCTCTGCCTTCTTTCTAGTACACGAGAGAGTGGTAGGGGCACCTACAGAAGCCATATATGTATTTGGAGGGAGTATTCTGGTAAATGAAAAGGGAACAAATAAGGTTCTGCAAGTGGTGAGGAAACAAAATTGTAAGAGGCCAAATTTGAGTTCATATATTCTCACACACTTTTTGTGGGGCTTTTTTTTCTTTATGGAACATGTTACATAAACTTTGCCTTCTTACTTCAAAGATATGAACCTGTATGAGTCTGGAGAGATGAACTAGGATAGTTTGAAGAAACACCATTAATTATATGATGGATTTGAAGAAAGAACCTTGTTTAATATATGTTAAAAGCTATATGTTAAAGCTTCAGTAAATTTCTATTCAAATAGTGAAAGCAGGACATGCTTTCTTAGAAAATACTGTTATCTATTGTGGTTACTCAGGAGCCAATGCATTTACACCAAGAAGATCTGAAGTTTCTGGGTGACTGTTTTCCTTTTCTTCTCTGCAACATGTTTTGTTAGGATGATAAATAATGGAGTATTGTTCTGGCATCTCATAAACACAGCACCAAAAATAACAAGAAAACAAACAGTCTGAAACAAAAGTATAAAGCCATCAAAAATGAAGAACACCATGGTATTGAAAATGTTTTTCCATATCAGAGACATTAATTAGTAGGATAAGGAATAAAACTCAGTTTCCGCATGCCTAATAAGTGCAGCAATTATATGATCTTCCCTTATTTAGGAAAGAACATAGTCCTGCAAAATGTAGGGCGTAATACTAAATGGCTCACATGACCTGATTTTCACTTTTTTTTTGTTGAAAGTGATGACTTTCAGAGAAGTGACAAGCCACATAGCATGTTTAACTATTTCCATAGTAAGAATTTTCAGTACCAATACAAAAAACCATGTCTGGAGTACGGGTCTAGATGCTGACTGATTTGCTGTGCTGTATCTCAGCAAAATTTTTGTATGGGTTAATCCATATGAACTTGGTTAGACAAATCACACAAATGCCACCCTCTACTTAGCATTCCTCTAAATGTTTCTCAAAATGATTAAAACATTTATTTTAGAAAATAAGAACAAGTGAGGTTATACCAAGACTGAATAATAAAGCTGGAAAAGAACAAATGAATAGGGAGTTCTAACATTAAAAAGAAAATCACAACATTATTTAAAATTGATTTTGAATGAAAAGCATAAGGACATCATATAAAAGCCCATGACTATTTTTACTTAAAAAATAAAGATGGGAGGAAAAAGACATCAACTCCAGAGTGCCATTTACCTGGTGATTACACTTGTGAGAATACCCTGAAAAACACTGTTATGGGTCTTGGGAGGAGACACTGCTCATTAGCAATGATATAAATATAAATGCAAATGGAAGGCTTCTATTGATCTGCCTGGAGACACGTTGTGAATTTAAACATGTATGTTTTTAATCTATTGCTTTTCCTTTTGCTAGAGACTATAAGAAGATACTTTGGCTTTCAGTGTCACACTTTCAGCAAGAAATTTTGTTTAGAAGCTGCAATTAAATAATTCAGATATAATTAATTCAGAAGACAACCCATTAAATTATAACCCTCCCCACTGGTTAACTTGGTGCCAAAATGTATTGTTTAATTTATCATTCTCAGTATTTTTAGAAGGCCTCAAGGCAGGGAATGAAGCAATAATAAATAGGGAATAGTGGATAATTAGAGAAGGAAATGTGGAACAAAATTACTAAGGGCTTTAGGTGAAGTTCATCATTACTATTTAATAGTGCCCAAGAGCATTTGATCAAATTATGGATCATGTTTAAAAGTGGGCTGAGAGAAATCCTGGTGGAGGAGAGTTCTCTTACTACTACTTCCAGAATTTTGCAGTAAGTTTTACAGAATTTTAAGAAACTGAAAAAAAGCAAAAGCATATTGACCAAACCTTCTACTTTATTGCACACAGTGCTCTAGTGAAATTTGAAGACAGAGTTTTTTCATTCTCTCAGATATTGTTCAAGCTGAGACTATTACATGATTAAGCAGTAAAGCACTTCAAGCATGAGTGATAGGCTGATATATTGTAAATGCAGTCCTTAAGGCTTTCAAGGACAAGGTGAAGCTGATTTTTTCTTAACTCTTCAGGGTTTTCACTTTTTAACCTCATCTTACAAGAATCTCATTTTTAACACAGGTCTTTCAAGTTGGCTTGAACTTTTACAGGTGGGTTGTTTTTTGGGTTTTTTTTTTTCTTAAAGTTATTCAATCATTTCCTTATGCATTTATGTTATTTCTTTTAACTATAGCATAAAAAACCCTAAACCCAATCCTGAAAGTATTTTTGAACACAAATACATGTGCCAAATTACAAAATTCACTTTTTTTATCTTTTCTGATTTGTTTTCAGTTGGAAGACTTAAAAAAAAAAAAAAAAAAGAAAGCATGAGATCCACGGCACACAGAAAATAAGAACATTTAATTTAAAGAATAAGAGATTGTTTAATTTATGGAGTATTCTTTCCTATTTAAATATGTTTTCTGAAAATCTGTACCATTGAAATATTAAAAAAATATATTTTTATTTTTTATGTTAATTTTTATCTTTTTTTTAATGCTTGAAGAAAAGGAAAGAAATTAAAAAAAAATGAAGATAAATAACCTTCAGATTGGTGTTCCACAGTAACAGAATGGGGGAGCAGCAAGTTTAATTATTTATGAAAGTTTCTCTTCCAGTGGAACAGCTACGTTTTCAGACATAAAATCTGACACAAAGTAAAATTATGTCTATTAAATATGAGGAATTTTGTGGGATGGAAATTCTAATTACTCAGCAGTTCTGATCATTAGAAAAATGAGATCTCCATCTTTAGGCATTTGATTCCATAAACAAACAAAAAAAAAGAGGACCTTGAACAATATGTTTTGGGGTTTTTTTTCTCGAAGACTTTGTTGAACAGCAAAAGAACCAAGTTGGTTTACCTTCGAACTGAGTTCAGGTTATTTGATGTATTTGATTTGATGTTCTGGAAGTTTATAAAACCACTAGTACAACTTAAATAATTCTAGTGGTAACAGCACTAGCAAAAGTAGTAAGAATAAATCACTATTCCCAGTGTCTAAATTGCCCTAATTATTACTTTAAGCAGAGAAGCAGGATGCTTACCACCTCTGTCAATGTAGGAATGATTAGAAAGAAATACTAATCTGTATTCAAAAATGTGATTTAGGTACACCAGTTTGAGGTAGCATGAAGAGGTAGTAGAAAGCACCTGCAGCTTCATATGCTGGTGGACAGAAATCCAGAGTCAGAATGTCAAAAAAGAAGAAGTCTAGTTGGCAGCCAGAGGAAAGAAGTCAATTGTTTGGATAGATTTTGCATCTAGGTTCTGTGGCAATGATTACTGAACACTCTTTGAATGAATTCATAGTACGCAGAAAGAGGATGGAGCAGTTTTCCTCGAGACTGCGTCCATAGTGCAGAGAGTATCTCATTTATGGATTCCAGATATACAGGCTACATCTCAGTCAGCTCTCATAGTCTGTCTTATGTAACTTAGATCTCCTCTATCTGATGTATTCTCTGATTTCAGAGGCAGTTTCTGAGCTGCTGTTGTATTCTGTAAGGATATTCATGTCCATAACCTTGAAAATTTTATTTACTTTGAAGGTTGGCTATGTTATCGTGTGTCTAAATCCCTCTACTACACTTTCTGATGCATGCGTACATGGAAATTGTATTGCTTAGACACATTTAATTCGAAATCATACTCTTTCTAAATGGAAAGTTGAAGAAAATTGCTAGGCAGATATCTCTTAGTACTACAAGGGGAAGATCAGTTGAGTCAAACTCCCACAAAAATATCAATACACATTTTAACTGGTTGGACTGCGTTATTTTAGTATTTTTCATTCACTTGAAAAATTGATCTGACACAAATCTGTACTAATAGACAGCTCCGAATGTGCTCAAAGAAAAAATTTTCCTTGTTGTCTTGGGACAAGTATCCAGGTTCTGTGTGAAGCAGCTGAGGTCATCACTGCAATTCAAATAATGCTTTATTGATAATGTGGAAGTTTTAACAATCTTTTTCTATTTCTTATGATTTATTTCGCTGCTGTTGTTTGTTCTGAAAATTTGCGCAGAGAAAATAAATTTAACCCACTCTCATAATGGTGGAGATAACATTTCTTAAGGGATTGATTATTGCTTTTTTTATGCTAATTTATTCTTTCTGAAAGTTTCTGAACTCACAATTTTTCCTGTGCTAATTTTTTCATATTTTCTAATCTTCCTTCAGTCTTCCTACCCTGATAATCCATTACTTGTCTTTAGTTTAACCTTTTTTATTTAGCACATATTTTGTTATTATAGCTTACTCTTCCATTACCAAATTCACCTGTGTGTTCTTCTATAGTCATTGTCGGTGTTCAGCTAGAAATCTAAGCTGTCAGGTCAATGGCTCAGTTTTTAAGAGCTTAGTGAACTCCAGAACAGATTTAAGAAATACTACTACTACTATTTTGCATTTATGACATCTTTTAAATGCAGATTACAAAGGCGGTTATGATCATAAATTAAGGTTCACAATGACCCTGAAAACCTGAAATATAAATGACTGTTCTTTTACATTTTGCAGCATAAAGAACATTAAAATGAGCAAGTAAAATAAAAAAAAAGAGCTATGATTTGAAATGGTTAAGTAAAGATTCTAATATTTTTCTGAAGGAAAAGTCACTGCTACTTTTAAAAATCAAGATGACTTTAAATATGAATTATTAATCAAAAGCTACAATCATTTTCAGATATGATGTACATTACACATCTTCGGATATGTAACTGTTAGAGTCTGCTTAATAATTACGTCAATAGAAAGACAGTGCCTTCCAGACAGGCATAGGTTTGGGTCAGCCTGTGAGGTAATTCATCAAACTTGGTATAGTGCCTCCCAGGCGAGTAACTATTCACTTTAGTCTGTAATAGAAGGCAGAACACTGAGATGTCTCCCAGGCAGAAAATTAAATGGGTCAGCCTTGAAGAGAGCCCAGATAGGTGACTGTTCAGGTTTCCTTGAAAATGGATTAACATACTAAGGTCATTCCTGAGTACATAACTATTGGCTCCTGCTAGATGACAAGCCATTATTCATGGACTTCCTTCCATTTGAAGTGCTACTTATTGTGGCTTAACTTAAAAATAGATTATGAGCCGATTAGCCTTTGATTCTAGTAATAAAGTCCTGTTCATAAACATGAATGTATATTTTATCAGAACATAAAAAATCATTGACCCTGTTGGCTGTATCTTTGCTAGGGATACTAAAAGAAGTTCTCTCTTAATTGATATGGTAGAAACTGAGACCACATATTAATATATAAGTAAGATGCAATGTTTCAAACAGCGAGGCTTATATACACATCTGCTTGTACATAAGCCTTTGGCAGGTTTGAAAGTCTAGTGAGCTTATGCTTACCTGGAGTACATATGTTCCTGACTTGGAAGAGCAGGTCGAGCACTTTGGATGTTTAAACTGGCCTTTTATTCATGCCCATCAGAAAATTGAAGATACTGTATTATATGAAAAAAATACACTTAACTCCACCTCACCCTGCCAATTATTAAAGTAGTAAAGTAACCCAGACCCTATAAAATAGAAAACAGAGACATAAAAGACTTGACTAAACAGAAAAGGAAGCCGGGAGGAGAGATGAAGAGTAGCAGAAAAGTACACAACAAGATTTTTTATTGTCTTTCCCCTCAGCTGTTCACTTTCTTTTCTTATAAGCTTTTGTCAGTTTGTTCTGCATTGTGGCTGTAGGATTATAAATGGAAGCATGGTATTATTTGAGGAGAAGGAGCCAAGTGGAGAATAGAGGTCATCCAATAAGTTGGAAATTTTGATAGATCTTGCTGAGTGCCAAATGGCATGTGCATAAGTTAGCGATGCTGAAGCAGTTCTGGCAATAGAAAAGAAATTTGGCGGAGATGATTCAGAGAAAGGGCAGTTTTCTATGAGAAGACCAAGAGAGACCAGGTAGACAATTGGGTACTAATGATGAGCTGCAGGATATATGAGGTAGTTAGAGAAAGTGAAAACTCTGGTTTGGGATTAACTAGGAAGATGCCTATACTTACTTCCTGTGTAACCCATGCCAAAACAAAATATTTTATACTAAAAGCAAGTGTTCCGAAATATATACTACAATACTTTATAGTGTTACAGTCCAACCTTAACAGGGGTGCTAGAAAAATACAGGTGATCAAGAAAACCTACCACAACCACAAAAATAAAAATGAACATAAAGGCTATGGTGGGTGAATATCTGAAAGCAGATAGCTTACTGTAATGTCTGTTTGGATTTTGTACAGTGAATATTTAATTTAAGCTTGAGCTTTTCATGGAACAGATGACAGCTCCCTTTTCAAGTAGATGCTTTCATTACTGGTTAATATGATGTTACATATATTTTGTTTTTTGCGTGGTCCCATAAATATTAAAACCAATCCACATAAGGACTGCAGAGCAACTCTATTGCTCCATTTCAACCCTGCCTTTTCCTATTATCAGTGCTATATTACCTATAATATGTAAAATGGAGATTTGAATGCCTTATTGCTGGTCTCATTTTATGCCTCAGCATTTTAAGTCTAGGTTGTTTCACCAAAAAGGATGAATGTGGCACAGACATGATTGTGTGTCTTATCAGAAAAAGAGTCAATTTCCTTGAGTAGGATTAAATTTACCATAGAGGTCTAAAGTTTACTGTCAAAGTCGCCATCAGCTGTTCATTTATAGTCAAAGAGGAGAAATAAGCACCACGAGAGAGCCATATTTCAGATTCTATTTTAGAGTGAGAGGAACCACACCTTAGAAGGACCTTGAATTTCCTAGTGACTAAAGATTTACTGGCAGATTGAAGGTCAAATGCTAGAAGCTTTTTTTCATGGGTGAAGAATTTTCTATTTCATTGTTTGGTTGTTTAGGTTTGTGTTGTGGTTTGAGCCTAGCTGGTAACTCGGAATCACACAGCCCCTCGCTCACTCCCCCCTTCTTCCTCCCCCTGCTCCCGGAGGGATGGGGAGGAGAATCAAAAGAATGTGACTCCCACAGGTTGAGATAAGAGCAGTCCCGTAACTAAGGTATAATACAAAACCACTACTGCTACAACCAATGATAATAACGATAAGGGAAATAACAAGGGGAGAGGATACGATTGCTCACCACCCGCCAACCGATACCCAGCCCGACCCGAGCAGTGATCTGGGCCTTCCGGGTAACTCCCCCGGTTTATATACTGGGCATGACGTGATGTGGTATGGAATACCCCTTTGGCTAGTTTGAGTCAGGTGTCCTGTCTCTCCTTCCTCCCGGCTTCCCCTCCTCCCTGGCAAAGCATGAGACTGAGAAAGTCCTTGGTTGGAGTAAACATTACTTAGCAACAACTAAAAACATCGGTGTTATCAGCGTTGTTCCCAGGCTGAAAGTTAAAAAACACAGCACTGCACCAGCTACTAAGAAGGAGAAAAATGACTGCTATAGCTGAACCCAGGGCAGTATCCACCCCTTATTCCATACCATTCACGTCATGCTCAGATCCCACATCTCTCAACACACCATCGCCCCTCTCCCATATATACACATATATATACACCCACACCCACACACAAAGAGAAAGATTTCATTCCCTAGTCCATGGACCAATCCCTATAAAATTGCTGAATTCATCCAGCCCATGATGTCAGGCTCCACCTCTTGTAATAGTCTTTCAGGGCAGGAAGGACAGTGTGTAGTATTGGGTTGTTGCCTGCTGATGACACCGCCAAACTCGTCTGGTCACTGCTGAGCTCGTCTGGTTTCCTCAAAATTCATTATTTGTTGAGGTGGTGATCGGAGGGAAGTCAGGGTCAGTTGCTGGCAACCTGAAGATATCTAGCTGGTGGGCTATAAAAGTGTTATAGAGCAGGCAACAGCATACAATTGAGTTCATTGGCTGTTTTCCCCCAAAATTAAATCCCCTTGAGATACACATCGGACTTCCCCATCTTCCCGCATTACCCACCAAGTATATCCAGGTCCCTGAGCAAAAGCAACCCCACGAGTGGGTTTGCCTTTACCTGAAGCAGGAATAACCCAGACTGTCTTCCCCAACAAATTCTTTATGTGCACCACAGGAACTTTATCCCCCTCTACAGTACGTAAAAGTTCTGCTTGGGCTGGGCCAGCCCTGTTGGCAGATCCCCTAGTGTTGACCAACCAGGTGGCTTTTGGTAAATGTGTATCCCAGTGTTTGAAAGTCTCACCACCCATTGCTCTCAGTGTAGTTTTTAACAGCCCATTGTACCGTTCAATTTTCCTAGAGTCTGGTGCATGGTAGGGGATGTGATATACCCACTCAATGCCATGCTTTTTTGCCCAAGTGTCTATAAGGTTGTTCCAGAAATGAGTCCCATTGTCTGACTCAATTCTTTCTGGGGTGCTGTGTCGCCACAAAACCTGTTTCTCAAGGCCCAGGATAGTGTTCCAGGCAGTGGCGTGGGGCACAGCGTATGTTTCCAGCCATCCGGTGGTTGCTTCCACCATGGTCAGCACGTAGCGCTTGCCTTGGCGGGCCGGTGGGAGTGTAATATAGTCAATCTGCCAAGCCTCCTCATACTTGTACTTCAGCCATCGTCCTCCATACCAGAGAGGCTTTAACCATTTGGCTTGCTTAATTGCAGCACATGTTTCACATTCGTGAATAACCTGGGCAATAGGGTCCATTGTTAAGTCCACCCCTCGATCACGAGCCCATCTATATGTTGCATCTCTGCCTTGATGGCCTGAGGTGTCATGGGCCCACCAGGCTAAAAATAATTCACCCTTATGTTGCCAATCTAAGTCCATCTGAGCCACTTCAATCTTAGCAGCTTTATCCACTTGCTGGTTGTTCTGGTGGTCCTCAGTGGCCCGACTCTTGAGTACAGGAGCATCTACATGGCATACCTTCACCACCAGGTTCTGCACCCGGGCAGCGATATCTTGCCACAATGCAGCAGCCCAGATGGGTTTACTTCTGCGTTGCCAGTTGCTCTGCTTCCATTGCTGCAACCACCCCCACAGGGCATTTGCCACCATCCATGAGTCAGTATAGAGATAAAGTACTGGCCATTTTTCTCATTCAGCAATGTCCAAGGCCAGCTGGATGGCTTTCACCTCTGCAAACTGGCTCGATTCACCCTCTCCTTCAGCAGTTTCTGCAACTTGTCGCGGGGGGCTCCACACAGCTGCCTTCCATCTCCGATGCTTTCCCACAATACAGCAGGACCCATCAGTAAACAAGGCATATTGCTTTTCACTCTCTGACAGTTCATTATATGGTGGGGCCTCTTCAGCATGCATCACCTCCTCTTCTGGTGACGTCCCAAAATCTTTGCCCTCTGGCCAGTCCATGATGACTTCTAGAATTCCTGGATGACTGGGATTTCCTATTTGAGCTCGTTGTGTAATTAGTGCGGACCACTTACTCCATGTAGCATCAGTTGCATGATGTGTAGAGGAGACCCTGCCTTTGAACATCCAGCCCAGCACAGGCAACTGGGGTGCCAGGAGGAGCTGCGCTTCAGTTCCAATCACTTCTGAGGCAGCTCGAACCCCTTCATAGGCTGCCGAGGGGTCGACCTCGAGTCTCCCCCGGAGCTTTCTGCCAGAGGCTCCAGGTAGGACCATTCTCCCCAGCTGCGGTATAGAGCACATTTTTCACATCTGGCCTGGCCCGGACTGGTCCAAGGGCTACTGCATGAACTATTTCTCGTTTAATTTGGTCAAAGGCTTGTTGTTGCTCAGGGCCCCATTTGAAATCATTCTTCTTCCGGGTCACGTGATAGAGAGGGCTTACAATCAGACCGTAATTTGGGATGTGCATTCTCCAGAACCCCACAACACCTAAGAAAGCTTGTGTTTCTTTCTTGTTAGTTGGTGGAGACATTGCTGTTATCTTGTTGATCACGTCTGTGGGGATCTGGTGACGCCCATCTTGTAATTTTATTCCCAAAAATTGAATCTCCTGTGCAGGTCCCTTGACCTTACTCCATTTTATGGCAAAACCGGCCCTCAGCAGGAATTGGATTATCTTCCTCCCTTTCTCAAAAACTTCTTCCGCTGTATCACCCCACACGATGATGTCATCAATGTATTGCAGGTGTTCTGGAGCTTGCCCCTGTTCCAGTGCAGTCTGGATCAATCCATGGCAGATGGTAGGGCTGTGTTTCCACCCCTGGGGCAGTCGGTTCCAGGTGTACTGGACGCCCCTCCCAGTGGAAGCAAACCGTGGCCTGCATTCTGCTGCCAAAGGGATTGAGAAAAATGCATTGGCAATGCCAATTGTGGCATACCACTTGGCTGCCTTTGACTCCAGTTCGTATTGAAGTTCTAGCATGTCCGGTACAGCAGCACTCAATGGTGGTGTGACTTCGTTCAGGCCACGATAGTCTACTGTTAATCTCCACTCTCCATTAGACTTTTGCACTGGCCATATGGGGCTGCTAAAGGGTGAGCGGGTCCTGCTGATCACTCCTTGGCTCTCCAGTCTACGGATCAGCCTATGGATGGGAATGAAGGAGTCTCGGTTGGTGCGATGTTGCTGCCGGTGCACTGTTGTGGTCGCAATTGGCACTTGTTGTTCTTCGACCTTCAGCAACCCCACAACAGAAGGATCCTCTGAGAGACCGGGCAAGGTGGACAGCTGCTTAATTTCCTCTATCTCCAAGGCAGCGATACCAAAAGCCCATCTATACCCTTTTGGGTCTTTGAAGTACCCTCTCCTGAGATAGTCTATGCCTAGGATGCATGGAGCCCCTGGACCAGTCACAATGGGGTGCTTTTGCCACTTCCTCCCAGTCAGGCTGATTTCAGCTTCCAGCATAGTTAACGCTTGGGATCCTCCTGTCACTCCAGAAATATAAATGGGTTTCACCCCTTGATACCTTGATGGCATCAGGGTGCACTGTGCACCAGTATCTACTAGAGCCTTATACTTCTGTGGGACTGATGTGCCAGGCCATCTGATCCACACAGTCCAGTAAACCCGATTATCCCTCTCCTCCACCTGGCTGGAGGCAGGGCCCCTCTAATAGTGATCATAAAATTCTCCACTTATGTCTTGTAGAAAAGGATTAGTATTCCTTATCCCAGGAGCTGGAGTAAAATCAGCTCTTCCTCTCCATCTGGCAAACTGCTCACCAGAGACTGGAGCAGCAGCTTTCCTGGGAGGATCATCCTTGACCATTGTTCTCCTCTTCAGTTCACGCACCCGTTGCTCCAGAACTGAGGTGGGTTTTCCATTCCACTTTCTCATGTCTTCTCCGCGATCCCGCAGGTAAAACCATAGGGTGGCCCGTGGCGTGTACCTCCTATATTTTCTTTCTCGAGCAGTAGGGCACCTTCTGTTAATAGTTGAGACTTGGGTTGGTACACGTGGGGAGCTGGATAGATCAGATAAATCGTCTCTCAATTGTTTGAACTCCTGGGACAGTTTTTCCACAGCTGAAATGATGCAAGGGGTGAGATTGTCTTTGAACACTCGGAGGTGACAAATCAGTTCATCCGCTGTTGGTGGTGTTCCGTCATTCCAGGTCATTGATGCCAATGTGTGGGCATATGATGATGGTGCACTCTGTGTAAGTTTCCGCCACATGGGTCGTATACATTCGACTTCATCTGGATCTACAGATGTGTTCCTAGCATCCGGCCTATGATAGATCATCTCTAGAATGGCTGATTCCCTCAGGGACTGGATGCCTTTCTCTATCGTGGTCCAGTTGGCTGAGCGACTCACAATATCGTCCTTGTAGGGAAACCTTTCCTTCACAGCTGCCAGGAGCCACCTCCAAAGGCTGATGGCTTGCTTCTCTCTTGCAATTGCTTTGTCTATTCCTCCTTCCTTAGCAGAGAAGGGAAGCCAAGTGATCCCAGCTGCTTGGTTTCCTTACCTTCTAGTTCGTGACCGTCAGCCGCATTGTCTCAGCATCGGAGCAACCAGGTAACGATGTGCTCCCCTGGAAGACGGGTGAAATCTTTTCGCATATTGCGAGCTTGGTTGAGGTCCGTGGTCTAGAAGTCACCTCTTCTTCTTCTTCCTCTTCCTCTGATCCACGTAGTAGTAACTCTTGTTCAGATGCTGTTCCGTGTAGTAATGGCATTGGGTCTTCATCTTTCTTTGCTTCACGGGTTGCTCTTTGTGCCTCTCATTTTCTTTTGCGTACAGGGGCAACAGACATTGTCACAAACTGGCCATTTGGTTTAGCTGCAATGTTTGTCACTGTGGTTGGAGTGACTGCAGTGTCTGCCACTAGGATTGGAGTGGCTGCAGCGTCTGCCACTAGGGTTGGAGTGGCTGCAGTGTGTGTTGCCGGGATTGGTGCAGCTGTTGTGCTTGGGAGTTGAGTAACACCAACAGCTGCATTGTCTGTTGCTGTCGGGGTTTGAGTAGCTACTGTGCTTGTCACTGGTGTTGGTGTAGCTGTGGTGCTTGGGGTAGCCACATTGTTGCTGTCAGGGTTTGAGTAGCTGCTGTGCTTGTCACTGGGGTTGGTGTAGCTGCTGTATTTGAAGTTGGAGTAGTTGCGTTGTCTGTTGTGGTCAGAGTTTGAGTAGCTGTTGTGCTTGTCACTGGGGTTGGTGTAGCTGCTGTATTTGAAGTTGGAGTAGTTGCGTTGTCTGTTGTGGTCAGAGTTTGAGTAGCTGTTGGGCTTGTCACTGGGGTTGATGTAGCTGCTATACTTGGAGTAGCTGTGTTGCCTGTTGTGGTCAGGGTTTGAGTAGCTGCTGTGCTTGTAGTTGGCATAGCTGCGTTGTCTGTTGCTTTGCCATCAGATCCAGAGACATTTTTTTCCCTTTGAAGGTGCTGGATAGTGTTGAGCAGGGCTCTGTAGGCATAGGCCAAGCCCCAGCACGTTGCAGCAAGTTGTCCCTCTCTGGTATAAATAGAATGACAGCACACCTCGTTTAAGTGTTTTACTAGTTTTTCCAGATGTTGCACTTGTTCAGTGGTTAAGTTCCAAAGCACTGGAGGGGCCTACTGTCCTAGATACTTGCCCATACTATCCCACACACCCTGCCACTCATGACTGTCCAGCCTCAGAGAAAATCTCTTGGTGGTCCTCCTATATCGTTGTCTAACCCTAGACCAGATTTGAACCCGATACTGCTTAACTTTTGAGATCAGATGAAATAGGGTGTTCCCAAGGTGGGATGGCCATGGGTAAAACACACTCTGTATGTTTGCCAACATGCTGATCCCCAGCACAATCAGCAGGCAGGTTTCAAGGGTATTCAAAGGCCATCTAAAACCTTCAGAACTCTCAACTGCTGTTGCAAATAGGCTGGTGGGGGAACAGGGGGTGAAAGGGAATGCCTCCTTCGTAAGTTGACCCCCCGAGGAGAAAAAAAAACATATGTAATTGCTAAAAAATTTCATTATATACCTCCCAAAGCATAGAGGTGATGGCCACACTGGAAGCACAAACCGGACCAGTTTCATGATCAATGAGTCTATTGTATTACAAGTCATTACCACGAAGTACAGTGAAACAAGAACCTTAGCCCAGGCACCCCAGCCGATAAACGCCAAAACAGCAAATACTGGCTGTGAGTAAGGTACAACATGCTGAAACTCTGAGATAAAGCGCAACAAGTCTGAGAGCCAAATAATCACCATTGTGACGAGTAGTAACAATGAATGCTTATCACAAATATGATTAGAAACACTCTGGTCAGATCTGTTGTTATCTCAACCCTTTGAGCCCCACGTTGGGTGCCACAAGGAACTGTCGTGGTTTGAGCCCAGCCAGTAACTCGGAACCACGCAGCCGCTTGCTCACTCCCCCCCTTCTTCCTCCCCCTGCTCCCGGAGGGATGGGGAGGAGAATCAAAAGAATGTAACTCCCACAGGTTGAGATAAGAACAGTCCCGTAACTAAGGTATAATACAAAACCACTACTGCTACAACCAATGATAATAACGATAAGGGAAATAACAAGGGGAGAGGATACGATTGCTCACCACCCGCCGACCGATACCCAGCCAGACCCGAGCAGTGATCTGGGCCTTCCGGGTAACTCCCCCTGGTTTGTATACTGGGCATGACATGGTGTGGTATGGAATACCCCTTTGGCTAGTTTGGGTCAAGTGTCCTGTCTCTCCTTCCTCCCGGCTTCCCCTCCTCCCTGGCAAAGCATGAGACTGAGAAAGTCCTTGGTTGGAGTAAACATTACTTAGCAACAACTAAAAACTTCGGTGTTATCAGCGTTGTTCCCAGGCTGAAAGTTAAAAAACACAGCACTGCACCAGCTACTAAGAAGGAGAAAAATGACTGCTATAGCTGAACCCAGGACAGTTTGGTTTTGGTTTTTGGTTTTGTTTTGTTTTATTTTGTTCTCCAAAACAGTCTTGGAAGACATAAAACATTCTGAGAAGATAGTAATCAATAGCAACTGTTATTAAAATATCTCGGAAGTGTTTGAAACTGTAACTTTTCAATACCGTAAGACATAGTTCAGAATTCACATGTTCTTAACTATTCACCCTACAGATAAGAAATCTGCGCACTGAGTTTTAAGGTCTTACAACCTTGGCTGTCATAGCAATGGGATAGGGAAGATCTTGTACTCAGTTACACTGTGGATTATCTTGTAACACATTTTAAGCTGAGCAGGTAAATTCCCTCAGGTACTGGATACCTCTCTCCACTTCCCTGGATTATATATAGCACCCTCCTTGAAAGAATACCTTTCCCTCATGGCTGATAGGAGTCACCTCCAGATGCTGAGGGATTGTGTTCCAACTGCCTTGTCAATGCCTGCTTCCTTAGAAAGCGGTCCCAGCTGCTTGGCTTCCCTACCCTCTAAGTCCAGCCTACTAGCTCCATTTTCCCAGCATCGGAGCAGCCAGATCATAATGTGCTTGTCTGAATGAGAGCTGAAATCTTTTTGTATATCCCGCAGCTCACTCAGAAACAGGGATCAAGAGGTTGCCTCTGGTTCTGCCTCTTTCTCTGTTTCTTGTGATGCCCTGTTTTGTCTCCTTTTACTACATGAGCTATCTTTCATGTCCATTTCTTCCTCTGTACAGGAGCAACTGATAACAGCATGGATTGGTCCTTTGGTTCAGCTGCAGTGCCTGTTGCAAGGGTTGGAGTGGCTGCAATGTCTGTTGCCAAGGGTGGAGTGACCACAATGCTCATTGCTGGGGTTGGAGTAGCTACAGTGTCTGTGGCTTTGACATCAGGTCTAGAGACCTCCTTCTCTCCTTGAGGGTCTGAATAGTGTATGCTTGGTAAGCATGGGCCAGGCCCCAGCACGTTGTGGTGATTTGTACCTCTCTGGTATTGCCAAGACAACAGCGTACTTTTTCCAAATGTTTTACTATTTTTTCCAAATTCCATACTTGTTCAGAATGAAGTTCCAAAACACTGGAGGGGCCCACTGGCCTAGGTACTTGTCCATACTATCCCACACACCGTGCCACTTACAACCATCCAGCCTCAGGGAAGATCTCTTGGTGTTATTCTTAGATACTTGTTTAACCTTAAACAAGACCTGAACCATATGCAGCAGCATGCTGGTTCCTAGGAAAAGGAATAGATTAGTTTCAAGGGTATTCAAAGGACACTAGAAATCTCTACAATTCTCAAAATCTACTGTAAAAAGCCTGGTGGGGAAGACGTGGGAGTGTGTCTTCTCCATAATTTGGCCCTTCAAGGAGACAAGGCAAAAGATATAATTATTAATAGTTCCCATTAGATGCCAAAGTACAGAGGTGATGGCAATGCTGACAAAACGTACCAGATCAGTTTAATGACCAGCAAATCTACCATATCACCAGCCACTATCATAAAGTACAACAAAACAAGAACCTTAGCCAAGGCCCCAAAGTCAATAAACGCCAAAAGAGTGAATACAGGCTGCAAGTAAGGTGTGATTTAACGCAACTCTGAGACCAAGCATGGAATCATGGAATTATAGAATCATAGTATCATAGACTCAACTAGGTTGGAAAAGACCTTTAAGATCATCAAGTCCACAACAACTCTGAGAGCACAACAATTAAGCACAACAACTCTGAGTGCAAATAAATCAACATTGTGGCCAGCAACTATTAAACCAGTACAATGATTGCTTATAACAAAATTTTATTTTTACACATTCTCACAATCTGGTCAAATCTGTCATTATCTCAACCCTCCATGCCCCATGTTGGGTGCCTAAAAGGACTGTTGTGGTTTAAACCCAGCTGGTAACCAGAAGCGTGCAGCCACTCACTCCCCTCCCCTCTTTTTCCCTTCCCTGGCAGGATGCAGGGGAGAATTGAAAGAATGTAAAACCCACAGGTTGAGATAAGAACAGTTTAATAACTAAAGTACAATAAAATGCTACTAGTACTACTAACGATAAGGGAAATAACAAGGGGAATAGAAAAAAACCCCACACTAAACACAAGTGATGCTCAATACAGTTGCTCACCACCTGCTGACTGAAACCTAGCCCAACCCAAGCAGCGATTGGTCCCTCCTGGGTGACTCGTCCCAGTTTGGGCATCACATGCTATAATATGGAATACCCCTGTGGCTAGTTTGGGTCAGCTGCCTGTCTCCGCCTCCTCCGGGCTTCTTGTGCCCCTCCTCACTGGCAGAGCATGAGGCTGAGAAAGTCCTTGATCAGGGTAAGCATTACTTAGCAATGACTAAACCATTGGTGTGTTATCAGTATTGTTCTCAGTTTAAAGCCAAAACAGCACTGCACCAGCTACTAGTAAGAAAATCAACTATCCCATATGAAACCAGGACATGAATTAATAAAAAATAACAGCAAGATTGTTTTCATGGCTATAGAATGTGATGGTAACTAGTTTCTTTTGAGGGAAAAATTTAGAATATAGAATGAGCTGTGTGCTGCTTGCAGGTAAAATCTATTCTGCATTTTAGTTTGATGTGTTTTCCATTGAATTATTTTCTGTGGTTCACTTAGTTTCAAATAGAAATTAAATATTTCATTTTAAAGAAATCAACGTTATGGAACACCTGATGGGTCGTTTACTGATAGAGATTATGAAGGTTTGTGTTTCCCTTAAAGCTTTTAGGGAAAATGTCCTTGCTTTGATTGTGAGGAAGAAAAGTGCTTTTCTAAACATCATGTTTAATCAAATGAAGATCATGCAAAATTTTGATTTTTCTCGAGAAAGAGATTTCTAAATTCCACATATCTCCTGGAATTGTCACTGGTTTCTGAAAAGTGCTAGCTCTATAAACCCACCTTGCTTCTATCAGCTTTCAAAGCTAGTTGAGGAAAGACCAAAATGGTCATTTTCAGCAAACAGGGCATGATATCCACATTTCCTCTCTACTCTTTAAACTCACAGAAAGAATTATTCTAGCTTTAAGCACAATTACTCCCAGAGTTTCTCTGGTGGAGTTTTGCTTCGTGTATTGATTCTGACACATGGTCTTCCTTCAAGTCACAATAATGAGCACAATACATGGATGGGGCTACAGTTTCCTACTCTGCTCTGTTTTTTAAACTCACATTATCTAATGCCTCCAGGTAAAAAAGAAGTAGATAAACCTATTAATCAATAGAATTAAAGTAGAGGTTCTGTGGGCACAAATACCCTTACCTCTACCAACAGACTTCCTTGATAATCAGGTATTCAGCAGAAATCTGTGAGCCATTTATACTTTATATTGGCATGCTATTATGATCAGTGTTTAACTATTTCAGTGTTGTGAAATTCATCTCTAGGTTGTCCATTCTTCTGCTGTGTTTCCACTGAAGTCCTAACCTTCGACAGCTTTCACACTACAGAGAATGCTTCTGATATCTGCTGAAGCATTAACAGGAACATGAATGTCAATGAATAAAGTATGGAAAAATAATAAAAGCAGCAATAACAACAGAAAAAAAAACAACCAAAAAACCCCCAACTCTTCCAGTACTAACCATGTTGCCATTCTCAGCAAAAAAACACTCTGCTACAGATGAAGCTGCTAAGAACTCTGCCCCCACATTGAAGTTTTGAGTTGGAAACAGGTTAAAAAGACACTCAGGCACCTATATGAAGAAACAAAATGTCACACATTTAAGTTCTTTTATTGAACTATTCCACTCTAAAATGACAAAATACATTTGGGAAAACACAAGCATGAGACAAAATCAGTGAAATGAAGATCACGCCCTGAAACTTAGTTTAAGGATCCTCTCCATGCCTAACATCCTGCCATGGATCAGAGTAAGCGTTGCTTAGCAACAACTAAAAACATCAGTGTGTTATCAGCATTGTTCTCAGACTAAAGTCGAAAACACAGCACTGCACCAGCTACTAAGGAGGAGAAAAATGACTGCTATAGCTGAACCCAGGACACATCCTGTATTTGTTCTGCAAGTACAACTTTAATTAATGAAAATTTTCAGGGCCCTATGTGAATGCTTTAATGGGTCTCACTGATGCTGACTAGTCCTGCCTTCCAACTGGGCCTCCCTCCAACCCATGCCCATTGGCCCAGGAGCCCCACTTCAGCTCAGACCAGGTCTGTGAGTTCCTTCCTCAGCAATACTGTAGGCGTGCCAGTCTCCAGCTCCACCACTGCTCTGCCCAGCCATGGGCCCCACAGATTTAAGGCCAACCCATGGTCTGATCTCAACTTTGAATTCCTAAGAGCTCCTTGGGACTTTTTGTCAGAGTTGTATGGTTGTCTTTGTTCTAAATTCACAATACAGACATAGGGAGAGGAAAGTTCTGTGATGAGAGAATAATCCTTTAACAACACTAGGTTATTGAAAATAACTTTTTTTGGAATAGAGGGTCACTGATATCAAGGTTCAGGTTCCTTCCAACCACCTTTAGGCAATCAGCTGAGGCATCTAAGCAAGGAATGCTGAGATGGATTCACCTTGTCTGACTGCAGGCAAATGCTGGGTGACTAGTTCAAGCTGTCTAGTTTGAGATTTTAGATCTGTTTGCACAGTGCTTTGAGAGTTTATTTCTAACATTTGCCTTTGGAGGGATCCAGTTCAAGCTGGTGCTTATCTGAGAAAGTTCAGCACACTGGAACAGATTTTGACCAAAGAGTGGAAGAGACTAAAATGACCATTCAGCTTCACCAACTCTTCAGACAAGGCAGTCATATTATTAACATAATGATTTGGTTTTAATCTGTAACTAGAGCCAAAAATGTTAGTAATGAGTGAAAGTGGAAAGTGATGAGAGTTTTATAGCTATGCTCTGCTACAGTATCACAAAGCACTGTTGACAGGAGGAGACACACACCCCTGCCACCTCTGTCACGGTTCAAAACCAAATGACAGTGTAGAGACTAAATAGGCTTGAATACCAGAGCATTTAATCACAAATATATCCACTTCTGCAAATTTCATGACTTCCCTGAACTGCAGCAACTATGTGATCGCTTCTCCCCTAGCTCTCACAACCCTGCTAGGGTGCAGGGGTGGGTGGTGATATCCCACTGTGGCCACTCAGGCTGCATTGCCCTTGTCCTTGTCCTGTCACCCTGGTCATGTGCCTCAGCAGGCTCCTGGTGCAAACACATCCCACTCCTACCTTTGTTGTTTAATGACTGTGATGGGGAATGCCCCCTTCTGTAGAGCCAATAAACCCCTTGTCAGAGGAGGAGGAGAAAATGGAAGACCATATGTCCCTGTCCTGATGTTCCAGGTCCCAATCAGGAGCACATGGCTGCAGTGACCTTAGAGATTAAGAACAGAGCCCTTTTCATTTGACAATCACTTCCACTTTGAGGAAAGCCAGCTCCACCACTGCTTTCTGTACATTTTTCTGCTCTGTTTCACAGTCTTGGTGGGCAGTTCTCAGAGTTTCTCTTTAACAAGTCATTACTATTTTCTAATGCACTTGCTTTGTTTTCCGGATCATGCTTCTGTTCCTCTAGTTCCTGTATTTTTTTCACTAAAATCTTGTATGCAAAGCTATAACTGCACACTAAGGTTTCACATTTTCCCCTGTTCCCCTTAGAATCATAGAATCATAGAATAGTTAGGGTTGGAAAGGACCTTAAGATCAGATAGTTCCAAACCCCCTGCCATGGAACAGGTCAAACCCATCCTGAAGTTGATTTGCCACTAAACCAGGGGCAAGCTTTATGTTAAGAGGTCCTGTTCATTCTCCTATCCAGAAACCAAGTGCTTTTCTTTCTTGCTCCCCTTTCCACAGCTATCCATGACTCATGTAATCATTATCTCACTTCTGACACCAATGGACAGTACAGACACCTGGAAAACAAGACATTTTAACCATAGATAGATGCACACATTTAGGAGTTCCCTATCCTGTGGGAGGTATGGCACAGAGTCTGGAAGGAAGTTTGGGCAGGTCAGCATTGAGGTCCCTGTCATGGAGTGTGTGGTCCTGGAGCTGGGCCATGGAGTCCCCAGGCCTCTTGGTCCGTTCTCTGGATACCACCACTGGTAGGATCAGGTAGAGAAAACATGATACCTGATCCACCTGTTCAAGTTCCTTTAGTGTTTAACACCTGTTTGTTGCCACCACTGGTGCTCAAAATCCAACCCCCTGGAAAGTTTTCCATATGTTTACAGCTTTCGCAGTGATTGACAGATTGTGCATGCCGGGAGTGCTCCTCCATTCTTAAAACTAGGCTACTTCTTTTTTCTAAAAGTTCACTGGCTAACGTAATAGTCAACCAGGCCCAACCCATGCCAGCTGCTACAAACTCATTCAGAGAAACCAAGGTTATAACATAAGCTTTTGAAAATACTTTTTTCCAGCAGGAAGTGTTTTCGCATATTTCTTTTCAAGTTATTGCAATGTTTTATTTATCTTATTATAAAAACCCTGACATTGTAAAGCTTATGTGAATTTCTTAACTTCTATTTTCAATCTTTGAATTTATTCCATCCTTTGTTTCTGCTGAATTCATCATCCATCACTGCCATAAGTATCTTTGTCAGCTTCTAAAACCTACTTCTGAATAAGCTAAATATTTTCTTACATTTCTCACTATAAGAAATTTTTAGAAGACTGAAATCTCCTCTATTCCTTTCTAGGCAACATCTAGGAAAACTGGACTGAAGCAGAATAGGTGTCTTCATTAGGGTCAAAATTCCACCGTGATTAGTTTCAAGAAATGAGAAGAGTTTCTGAATCACATGAAGAGATTTAATGGAGTGGAAAATACACAGATGCAATTACAATACATAATTACATCTTCTTTCTTTTTTTTTTTTTTTTTTTTCCTCTTCTACACTATTTATCGAATAGAAAATTTGAAATAAGACTATGGACCATTTCACAGTTAGAGTCATGGAAGATTCAGGAAGAAAAAAGACTACCACAGACCAGATTTGTCCCATTTACTTTAGTGACTTTGAGGCACAACAATTAGAAAAGGAGCTTGTTGAGGTTTTAAACAAACTTAGACTTCAAAAAGTGATTTATCCCAGGTATGTGTACATTGCTCTCAACAACAGAAAAAGAAAAAGGGTTTCTTTCGTCTGCATAAAGAACTAGGGTAAATGCAATCCTAAATTAATTTTAATTATAGATAAAATAGAGTTGCATATAGGTGGCCTAGCAGACTTGTCAATTCTGTCATGATCCAAACTTATATGAGTAGACCTGCATTATTCACAGTTATCACTGTGGGTAATAATCTGACCCACGTATTGTGAGCCAAGCAGTTTGTGATTTTGAGATACTTCTGTAACAGTTAATCTAATAGAACATGGCATGGGCCTGAGCACTGGCATGCAGTCACCTATACTGCAAAATTGCTAGCACAGTCCCTAGCATGTCATCATTAAGACTGGTTAACTTTCTCCCAGACAAAGCCTGATCATTTGCAATAGCAGTTTGAACACAGCTGGTCTATTTAGAGTGCCCTTATTTTCTGCCTCTACAAAAAACAAGTTTTTGCTCTGTGACTAGGTGAAAATGGTCTTGGGAGCCAACCTTACGTATGCAAATAGAGAGGTGAATGTTATTGCAAGGATGTATATGTTTTCACTTAAAGCCCTCATAAGAAGTGGGTATTGTTCTACAGTGATTGTCTCCTGAACTGCAGACACTGAGATAGATAGATTGTTGGTGAGCTATACACTAATGAAGTTCAGAGTGCCAATTACTGACTTGTTAATTTCTTCTTTAATGATGAGAAAATGTATCCCAGGTGAGGATTTTGCAAGTTAACATATGACAAACCTAGTAATGTATTTTGTTACTGAATATTGTTTTCAGTAAAGTACTTAATCTCAAAATATGCTATTAAATTTTAAATTACCATCAAGCTGAAGTTTCTTTGTTTAAAATTTCAGGATGGTTTTGTATTAAAAATATAAAAATATCTCTGGGGAAATGTGGATCATTTTCCTAAAGGAACTTTAATTAATTTACTTAGATTTCATATCTACTCTTTTACTCTTGACATAACATAAAACGCAAAAATTAAAAATTACCTTTATTATGGTTTTACAGACTTTTCAAAATATGTTACATTTCTGTAACCCCATAAGATGAGCCATACAAATCAGAATGGAAACAGTTCTCATTTTCAAACTGATTACAATCCTCTTCTTTCTTCAAACACTGTAAAGATACATTGAGCTTTAAAATTTCACCCTAAGGACAGTTAAAATAACTATCTATTATGAAGAAGATAGATATAATGTAGAGAGAAATAATGCCTGAATTTCCTAAAGTAGTATCACATGCAGAAATGAGATGCTGTGTTTGTGTTCAATAGTATCACACTGATGGAAACTCACATGTTCTTAGATTGGTCTATCCTCAACACCGGCCTAATGAATGTGTAGAAGTGCAATAAGATTAACAAGAATATGGTAAAAGAAGAATTTTATTTTGTCACACAAGAATAAGTTGATTAGGTTTTTGGAAAAACAGATCTTGAATTTCTTTCAACTGACTTACTGCATCTGAAAATCAGACTTCCAAGTCTGAGACAACCACTTCCCTTTGTAATCAAAAATGAGAAATAGGCACATCTGGAGAGGGATTTATCTACCTTATCTCAAAAATCAATCTAAAAGTGGGAAGGATCAACCCTCAAGATAATTGTTTGCTTGCAGTGAAAAAAAGGAAAGTTTATTTGGACTTAGTTGTTTAGAGTTAAAGGCATCTATCTATGCCAGTGAATGTGATGTACAAATGCATATAGCCATGACTTCTGTACAATAGGTACAAATGCTTCCTACCTTCATCCATCAGTTCAATAATAGTTTCCCTAAACTATATGTCAGTTCACTAGATATAGAAATAAATTACTGCCTGCTAATCTTAACCTTTCAGTTTTTGGTTCTCCAGTTCAAAAAGAATTATATTTCAGGCAAAAATAGCTTTCTTTGGTACCTGAATTACTAGATTTCTAAATTATTTCTGCATATTCTTATGAAAGCAGGCATTACCTGTGTGTCTTTTCAAATCCCACATCTCTTTCTTTACCAGTTTCAGTTGACTGACCAAAGCGTCTTCAAGGATGATTAGTGGATGTTACACCAGTGATTATACCACCAAGCTTAAGTTTAACAAGTGATTGGAATAGAAGAGAGGATGTGTCTGATAGACCTTTACTTAAAGATTTATAGAAAAGCTGATGCATATACAAGAGGAATATGCATCTGTTTCAAAACCTTCAGTAGTATGGAAAGATTAATATATGTATGGCAATACATGTGTTCATGACAATGGTCAGCTTTAGAAGGTTTGAAGATGCAGAGAACAATTTTGCACTGTCTTAAACTTTTCATGTTTTAATACTTTGCACAGTCATTTTATGACAGCAAAAACGACTTCAGATAACACCAGCTACTGTAGTATTCACGGTGTTACCTGACGCAAGTTGATAATATTGGATCAGGTCCCAGGTGTAGAGAATCAGCCAGATGGCTAATAACCTACACAGTGCAGCCCCAAAATCAGGGGAAAAACACCTCAATCTCTGCAGTAACCCATGATTTTATGGAGTTTATTAGAGTTAGTGAAAAACTTAAAAAAACCCCAAACCCTCAATTAATTGAATATTTTTCCTTTTAATGGATTATATATTATTATCTCAATTGCTTTCAATTTGCCTATAAAAACCACAATCCACCACAATCCCCCACAATCACTGTCTTGCCACCTCTAATTTCCTCTTCCTTTATTTTTTTTTGGAACCATTAAAACAAACTAATAGAAAAGCAAACCATATTTACTACACAGACATTTTATATTCTGGCTGTTGAGTGACTGTGCTTTTTCTGCTCAGTCCATTGGCTCTTATCCTATCACTAAGATTACTGTTACCAATCGGAACATGTTCTCTATGGCAGCAGTTATATACAGATTTATTACCTTGCAGACCCCTTGTATATAAAGCTGTCTCAACATCTTCATCAGTCTAGACATGGCTCAGAGCAAGAACCATACTCTTCCATATAATTTTGTCCTGTGGAAGTAGTCTTCTAGCTGGGGTAGATGGAACACCAGTGCTACAATTGCAGTAGATTTCTTCACAGTGTTCAGCTCCACCACAGGAGGATTTTCTAAGGTGGGAAAAGTAATTATTAATCCACTATCTTTTCAGACCCTTGACTTATTGTAAAGATTGTAGTAGGAGAGGTCAAAAATTACTATTAAACTACAATGTTTTGGAAGTAGTCCACGTACATTGCAGACATGCGTAGTCAAAGGGACAACATAAACTTTTAATAGAAACATTTTCAATGGATACATGCTCAATATTTTGGTTGGTCAGTTTTGGTTTTCAGGTGCAGGTTTTAAGTTTATAATTTGTAGAAGATATTAAAAATCTGAGATTTAGGTTCTTACAGTTTCATTGTAACTAATCTATCTATACTCATGTATTAAAAGAGTTGCCTGATCTGAGGAACATAAAAGTGAATACAAAAAAAGCTTTATTCTTGTGCCAGTAACACAAGAATACATTATTATTTATTTAAAAGTATGCAGTAGGAAAGAGATATAGCTGATCCTTTAATCTTGTCCTTCTTTGTTTAGGCTAATATGATCTTTGTCTTATCTGAACTAGCAAAAATAAGATAAACAAAGAACAATGCATGGTTGATGCTATAAAAAGTCAACATTCTTAAAAACAGAAGCAGCTGATTTTTACATGGTTCAAGCTCGTGAAATCAAATCATCACTATATTTCATCACTAGGCAAGTTTAAAAACTGCAAAATATTTCATGACCATGTGTGTTTCTTTAATATGAGTGCTTTTTTTGGCAACCAGTCACTTTTCAGGGAGCTGGTAACTATACATCATTTAGAACTCTCCCCTACAAAAATCTGACTCTGGGTACTGAACTGTGAAGGCTCCATGTGTTGCCATGGCTTGGCACCCATGAAGCCTAATGCTGGTTCAAGAACAACAGCAATATTTATACAGTGCTGTTCATACAAGATGTCTGATGGTACTTTATAATGGGAAATAAAGTAACAGATGTAAGAAGTTAACAAACACTCTGCCAAAAGCTCATCTGAAAGTACTGGATTTCAATCTATCCATAGCAAGAGATAGAACCTCGAATTTTTTGATGATGAAAGGCTTATTCTGCAAATGTGGAGGTGCATAATAAGGTAGAAAACTTGCTTCCTCTTAACCGACTTTAAAAATGAGAGATTGAAAATTCCAGAGAGTCAGGCGGGCTGAGAAGTACAAGGTGGAATTATGAATTCATGGATACTAAAATACAAGGCCCTTGTATTTGTATTCCCCTAGACAACATAGGGGAAAGGATAAATAAACTGGAAATGCTTCAGGCAACCATTGTGGAAACTCCAGTTCTGGAGCAATATGTAGAACTTTCTCAGTCTTAGTAAAAAGCTTTGTGATAACAATTTGTGTTCAGGGAAAATACTGCATTAATTTTCTTAAAAGTCTAGAAAAAGGGAAAGAAAGACAAAGTTGCTCAAAATCTGAGCTCAACTGAGCCTGATGTTTTAAACCTGTGAATGAAGAGGAGAGGGTAGGGGTGGAGAGGGAAGCTTATTTTCTGAAGGTACTTAAAGAAGGATTTTTGTGTCAGTTTGCCCTGGATTCTTTGAAAATGCCAGAAAGATTTCAGCTAGAATCAGCTGGAATGAAAGTTAAGAACAAAAGATATATTTACAGTAGTTTGAGATTTGTGCCATACTAACAGAAGAAAAAAAAAAAATCCTGCAAACTCACCCTGAAATGTAGGACTTGAGTTGTTGAAATCGTATAGTTAAGGCACAAATGACATTTATGGTGTAAGTGATTGTGTATGGCAATCAAATAGAAAATTTTAAACTGCACTGAATTCTTCAGACTGGATTTTCTGCTGTTGTCAGCCATTGCAATTTTACTGAAAACGAGGTTTGGTTTAGCACATCGTATTAACTGAGGACCCATCCCTAGTAGCTTTTAATTTTCTTAAGGATAATATACATATAGTTTCCTGTAGCGTAATGTCATCAGGTTGTTTGCAAGCTGGAGATGGAGTGAAATTTGTTCTGGTAATTCCCAGCTAGAGTGTGATCCCCTGGAAAATCACAGCCAACAATCATAATTGAAGCAATACCTAAATTGTTCAAATTCATGTAAGTGCAGGAACACTTAGAGTTTTAAATACCAGAAGCTGTAATCATCCTCTTGGTAACTGTTCCCAGCACACACACATACAAAACTATGAAGAACCTTCTCCCAGTTATTTTAGTTTTGTAAAACATAATTATCAGTACATTATTTTTATGCACAGAAAATAAAGACTAGAGTCCTTAGCTTGAAAGAAGAGCATTTATTTCACATATTGTAATATAGATAACCTGCATTGATCTTAGATGTGTTAAAGACATGCTTAATAAGTAAATTTCCAATTGATTAATGAGCTGAAATTTAGCAAGCAAAACCAAAATTGCCTTTTGAAAGGTAGCAAAAATAACATAACAATGTAAAGCAGAGTTCTCTTATTGTTATTGAATATTCTGCACTGTTCAGTGCATTAAGTTGATGCATCAGTTATAGGGGGTGTGTCCAGCTCTCAGTGACCAATTCTCATCCTACTATCCCTGTTGCGCATTGCATTCTACTGGAATTCTCTAAAGCATTATTGTCCCAATAAAACCCTGAAGAGAAACGCTGTAAGAAAGAATGCAGGTCAATGAGTTCCTAAATTTGTCCAGGCACGGACAACAAGACTAAGCAAGCGACAGAGCACTTGCGTTGTACAGACTTTGTGTAGACAGAATTATTCCTCTTTTTTCATAGGGGTAGTAGTAGCTGCTTATGGGCAGTGAGTAACATTAGGAGAAAGAATTCATGTCTATGGAACAATTTCTAGGTACCACAGATTTGTATGGGTGAGCACATTGTGTACCTAAATGAAGCATGAAACTGAGAAGGCAAATTTCTAGATGGATTTGAAGCATAGCAGAAATAACAGAAAAGTTCAACCTGTTTTAAAAACTTACGCAACACACTAAAAGTTAGGCTTTCTTGGGTGATACCGATTTTTGGTGAAGCTTCTTTCTGATGCTGTTTATAGATAACATACTGCAGTGATCAAAACTCCTGTAATTATGTCTAGTAACAATTTTATGTCTAAATACGTAAATATGTTACACAGAGTCAGATGAATAGGTTGAGGAACAAATTAATTCAGTGGTTCTGATTTAAAATAGAGTAATATAGTGAGATTATCTGCTCATGTCATGTTTTTTGAATGTTACTTTAGAAAACTGCAGTACCCCCTTCTTAAACATGATGGTTCTGCTAGTTGAGACCACAGGTTGATGACATCTTTCCTATTCTCATGCAGGGTGCTATCAAGCAGTGCTTTTCCAGCTCTACATGTCTAGTAGATGCCATCATGTAACCCATAAGGTATCAGCCTACTGAAATGTCAGCAGCATCCTAGATAACTTCAGATTATTTCAGTTTATTTATGCCGGAAAACTGGCTGCAAGCTTTTATGCAACAAGATTGTATACAATAACTATGATTTTATCAAGTACATAGTTATGATGGGTTGACCCCAGCAAGCAGCTAAGCACCCATATGGCTGCTCACTCCTTCCCTGCCCCCTTCATCATCAATGGAATGAGAGAGATAACAAGAGCGAGAGCAATAAGACACATGGGTCGAGATAGTTTAAAAAGTGAAAGAAATAGAAAAAAAAAAAAACCAACAGAGAATAATTCACCACCTTCTACAAGCAGAACAATGTTCAGTCATGATGTGACCCACAGCCATGATGGAAGACAAAATCTTCACCTCCTTCTTTGTCTAACCCAGTTTTTATTGCTGAACATGACATATGGTATGGAATTCCCCTTTGACCAATGCAGGTCAGCTGTCCTGGCTGTGTCCCACCCAGTTTCTTGACTATCTCCCAGCTTACCTGTGGTGGTAGAGTGAGAAAAATAAAAAGCCCTTTGTGTGTATTGTGTTTTTGTGGGAAGGTTTTCATAGTGGGGGGCTGTGAACCCTTGGAGAGCCCACTCTGGGGCAGGGTTCAGTCAGGAACTGCAGCCCATGGAGAGTTGCCCATGCAAAGCAGATTTTCTGGCAGGATATAGGACCCACTGGGGAACCACACTGGGGCAATCCATTCCTGAAGAACTGCACTCCATAGAAGGGACCCACACTGCAACAGTTCATGAACAACTAGAGACTGTGGGAAGGACTTGCATTGGAGATGTTCATGAAGGGTTGTCTCCGGCGAGTGGGGCCCCAGGATGGACCAGGAGAAGAGTGTGAGGAAGAAGAATCAGAGACAACGCATAATGAACTGACCACAATCCCCATTCCCTGTTCACCTGTGCCTGTTGGTGGGGAGGAGGTACAGGAGTGCAGTTGAGCTTGGGAAGAAAAGATATGGGGAGAAGATGTTTTAAGTAGTTTTTTTTTATTTCTTATCCTACACTGATTTGATTGGTAAGAAATTAAATTAATTTTCCCAGGTTGAGTCTGTTAACTGGTGAGTGATTCCCTTGTCCTTATCTCAACTCACAAATATTTTATTTTTCTTCCCTGTGTTTTTATTGGAAGGGGAGTGATAGAGTGGCTTGATGGGCACCTGGTGGCCACCCAAGGTCAACCCAAACCACCCTGGCACTGTGCAACCCAGCAACAACTAGAACACTAGTGTGTTACGAACACTTAGTCACAAATCCAAGACACAGCACCAGATGGGCTGCTGTGAAGAAAACTGACTCCACCACAGCCAGATCCAATACAACAGTTCAGTGGAAAAGCAATTACTTGCATTATGAAAAAGTTATTGTTTCTAAGGAAATCATATCCATAACAAAAGAAAGATGGCATTTCAAACATAGATGTTCTAATATAAAAATTCCCATATTATTTCCAAAGGGATCTCCTCTTCTGTATCTTTACTGCTTAATAGAGGAGACCAATATTTTTTACTTAATACAATCAGACTTATTCCCTATCTTCTGCTGTTTCTCTGTTCAAAAAAAGAACATAAATATCAAATAGTACTATTATATTATACATGGGATGAAGCAGTAGATCAGACCATTTTTTAACTCAGTGGATGATTTCCAATCTAGTTGATTATATGACTCTATGATTTAATGTTTCCAAAGACACACTGATTATAAGGCAGTACCAATGACTCCTGAATTTCTTCACAAAGACATTGTAGCCTTTATGAATGGTTGGCTCTTTGTGCTAATGATATAGGAATTGAACAGATGCGGTTCTCTGGTGGTAAGAGGTGCTGGTTTGGATGATTGTTCTTTTTATGGTTTGATCCAAAATCCATTAATGTCAGTGGAGCTTCTTTCATACTCAAAGGTCAGCATGCTCAAAAGGGTTTGCAAGACTGGGCTGAATTACTAGGCCAGATGTACCTTTCAGGTTGTTATGAAGAATTTTAAGAGTTCCTAGTAAAAAAATTCTATAAAGTTTTCTCAAAAGTCTTAGCTGAACAAAAAAAATTTAAGATTCCTGAATTTTGCTTCAAATAATAATATCAGAGTGTTGTTAAAGAATGCTTAGGAAAAAAAGTGACTTCTAAAAGTATTTTACTTAAATAAAACAATAGAAAATATAAAAAAAGAAAAAGAAGTAGTAATTTCCTGTCACAATACATGCAGATTTGCAATAAAGATGTCAACCAGCCTAAATGCAACATCATATTATGTGTCTCTTTCTTAAATTGTAATTTATCAATTTTACTTGCTTTAATTTAAACTGTACATTTGTTCTTATGAACAATAAAACCAGAGCCAGGTTAAATGAAGGCAAATATAATGAGTGCCAGTTACTGAAAAGCATATTTTTTTCCAAGATTCCCCCCTCCCCTAATAAATAAATACCATAAAATAAACTTGAATAAATAAACTTTATTAGTTACTTATGTATGTACTTATTTATTTAGTTAGTTGAAGTTTTGAGGCTCTGAGATCCAAACATGCAAACTAGTCTATACAGTTTTCAATTGGAATATCAAGGAGCATATGCAGTGTCTGTGTATATCTAATAGATGAATAGGGATAAACAGAAGTATCTAGCTAAACTGCTAATTGTAATAGCCAACACTGTTTTTTTAAATAGCTTTGATTAGGTTTGGTTGGACACACAAGTCATATGTTGCATGATTTGATATTTTATTTCATGACTGGATGACTGCAGTTCGTTATAATTAGGTTTCCAGTGTACACAATTTTTAAAATGAGCTTGTCATGGATATGCATAATACTCTATTAAAAATGAATGTTTCTAGGAAGGTGCCCACTGATAAGCCTATTAATTAGAACAAGCATCAGAAGAATGAAAATTGCGGATCTTAATCAATAGAATAAAAATCTGGGGGTTTATGGATTTCCATTGAATATTCACACTCAGTATTTTTAAGATCTTTTTCTATCAATACTGCAAATTCTTGTTTGTTTGAGCTACACGAGCAAGAGCATAGAGCATGATACTGAACAGCCATGGAGGCACAGGAAATTTACACAATTCATCAGAATCTGTTTAGGACTAGCAAGCTTCTCAGATTGCACTATAACAGCAAAACTTGCCAAAAGAATACAGAAATTAATCTGAAATCCCTTTTGTCTTTAAGAGACTAAACGTGTTTATTTAAATAATTTCAAAAGGAATGCAATTTAAGGAAAAGAGTATTGTTTCTTAAAGATCCTGTAAGATCTTTTTCATTGCACTTTCTGGCTTACGAAAAATGTCTAGAAACTGTGTTAATGATCTTCCTCAAGTTGATATAAATACATAAATCAAAGTACTACTGTTGTTCTTGCTGTATGATGAAATATTTTTCAGCTAAAGCCAATTATATTTGCAGTGGCTTATCACAGCAATTATAAGAAGCAGCAGGCCAGTCAGTAATGACTTTTTTGTTAGAGGAGTGCTGAGAACACTTCCAGCAGAGCTCCATTACCTGGATTACAATCACAGTTTTAAATTAGGTACCAATGCAAGTAATTTAGTTTTGGTTTTGTACTTAATTGGTCATTAACTTGTTCATGCCAATAATTTTATTTCTATGCCACTCTCTCACTAAATGCTCCCTGAAATATCTATCCAAAAGAATTCTTTGCTACAAAAGAAGCAGGAATTCCTTATAAAACATTTCTATGTCTGTGTGTCACCTTTGTCTCCTTAGGAATAAAATTGAATGGCAAAACATTTATTTTTCCTCCATAGTAACTGTGCAATCATTAACATAAATCAATAGGAGGCTGGTAATTGCAGTTCTTGATTGAGCAATATTTGTGTGTAGTCCAGCATCTTGCTGCTGTCAGTGACTAGAACCACATGCTCACGAAGAAGATGACATGAACAATTATGCAATAACTTTCCTGAGAGAGGAAAGTTCTTCTATTCCCGATGGCTACCTGTTGTCTTATGTCCTGAAAGAAGATAGTTTGTAACTTTTGAGTTTTTTTAAGAAATAAATCTAATTCCACACAAATGTGAATGCTCTCATGATCCATATAAATGTTTAATCCTTTTTAAAATTCTGCTAATCTTTCAGGCCTCAGTGATTTTTTTGTAGAATTGAGCTCTCTAGGTCAATTATGCATATGCAGCAAAGTATATCCTTTAATCACTTTTAAATTTAAATCCTGCCTATTTACTGCTACATACAGGAACTTTTTAAATATATATTGTGCAATTATGTGCTCCTGGCGTTTTCCTCAAATGAGTCTATGTGTGAACGTAGTGGCTAGAAGATGCCCTAATAGACTCTTCCCATTTCTGACTCCTCTTCTCAGTGTGCTTCTCTATAACACTGAGATTTGGATCTGTGGATTTAGTTTGGAGCTGTGTCTAAGGTAGAAAGTTAAGTGCAGACTCTTCCAGGCAGAAGAGAACCTTAGGAAGAAGGTTGCAATAAATGATCATTTTGGATTAAAAAAAAAAAGAACAGATTCTGGAAACTATACTCAGAGGAGTCTGCTCAGGCCAGGCAGTAACCAAGGATAAATAATAAAAGAAAACATAATGTGAATATGCAAGTAATCTACAATTAGTGTGGTTTTCAGTCCCTCTATAGTGACTAGACTACAAATCATTTTTTTAGTCTAATCTATCCTTTGAGCTAGGAAAGTTAGGTCATTTGGTTCAGGCAGTAAGGACTCAAAACATTTACATCCAGAGGTCCAGCTGCACCTCCCCAAGAGACAACTATCACATTTGTTAAATTTTAAATACAAGTTCACTTATATTCAGACATACGCTGTGTCCAAATGCCAAGGGGATTTGTGCAAACAGGTTTTATATAAGAGACACTGTTTTTAAGAATTATTAAACAACTGATTAAAATTAATGTTGTGAGTTCCTCCTGCTGATTTTTTAACATCAGCCAAATAACATTTGGATGATTAAGTAATTCTCTATTACTGCAGAATTCTCATTGATTTGAGAGTTTCTTACATAGAGACTTTGTAAGGTTATTTTCATTCACACTAGTTCAAAGGAAAAGATAAGGGAAAAGAAAAAGATGAAGGGAGATTATTAATAAGAATAGAGCAGCCAACTCTTGAGATAACAGGAAGATGAAAGTGAGATTTTCGGGTACTGGAGTCTGAGAAGGAAGAAGACTGACAGCATAACAGGCAAGGGGCCATTCCATTAATGGGTGGGTCATGCAAAAGCAATTGGCTCAGTTTCTTGGAAGATAGTACCAACGGTACATGCCTGGAATCAACCAAATACCTTACTTGGGATTAAGTCTAAGGTAATGGACTCCTGCACAACTGTGGTGAGCTGAACTTTGCTGGGTGCCAGGTGCCCACCAAGCTGCTCGATCACACCTCCTTAGAGAGAGAGGGAGCGGAAAAGATAAGGTAGGAAAAAGCCCTGAGTCAAGATAAAGGCAGTTTAATAAAGCAAAACCAAAGGCCACACATGAAAAGCAAAGAAAACCAAAATATTTATCCTCTACTTCCCATCAGCAGGCAATGTCCAGCCATTTCCCAGGAAGAGGGACTTCAGTATGATAGCAGTTGCTCTGGAAGACAAATGTCTTAAATACCTCCTCTCCTCCTCTTTTCGCTCAGTTTTTATTGCTGAGCAGGTGTCATATGGTATGGAATATCCCTTTGATCACTTTGGGTCAGCTGTTCTGGCTATGTGCCCTCCCAAGATCTTGCCCACCCCCAGCCTAATGGTGAGGGGAGAATGTTGGAGAGACAGCTTTTTGATACTGTGCAAGACCTGTAACTGCCAGACCTCAAATAGTATGATCTGTTTGGGATCCCTCACTACAAGAAAGACATTGAGGTGCTGGAATGTGTCCAGTGAAGGGTGACAAAGAGGGGGAAGGGTCTAGAGAACAAGTCTTATAAGGAGCAGCAGAAGGAACAGGGGTTGTTTAGCTTGGAGAAAAGGAGGCTCAGGGGACACCTTACCACTGCCTACAACTACCTGAAAGGAAGTTGTAGTGAGGTGGGTGTCAGTCTCTTCTTTCAAGTAACAAGTGTTAGGACAAAAGGTAATGACCTCAAGTTGCACCAGGGGCCGTTTAGACTGGATATTAGGAAAAAATTCTTCCCTGAAAGGGTTATGAAGCATTGGAACAAACTTCCCAGGGAAATGGTTGAGTTCCCATCCCTGGAGGCACTTAAAGATGTGTAGATGTGGCACTTAAGGACATGGTTTAGTGGTGCACTTGGCAGTGTTAGGTTAACGGTTGGACTCAACGGGTGGACTCAACGATCTTAAAGGTCTTTTCCAATCTAAATGATTCTATGATTTTATAAAATGGTCACCAGCATTACTGAGACCCTCAGGAATGGCAATAAGATAGAAAAGGTGGTCAGCAAAAAATTATTAGTTCTGTGTTAATGTAAGAAGCTCAGAAAACTGAAAGGAAGAACCTGCAATACTAATACATACTCTGTAAATGGATTGTGGAATAACAGCAGAAACCTAGAAGAATAACAGTCAGGACTGGGACATGTTTGAAATGCAACATCTCATCACAGAGACAGAAATAAAAGTATCGCACTATTAATAAGATAACCAGAAGTTTTTATAAATAAAGCAAAGATATCAATAAAAATAAAAGATTCAAAGATTACTTTAGAGAAATACCATGAAAGCCGTTCTATGGTGGGAGAAAAGTTAGGTGTCTATAAATACTCATTATGACTCACTCGTAAATATATTTTCAAAAAAAAAAAAAAAAAAAGAGGAAAGAAACCCCATTAAAAGGCAGTGATAAGACTAAGACCCAGGCATCTTATGGGTCTTTGACTTATGTTTCCAGCACATAATTAAAAAGGAAAATGTCATTCAAAACTGAGCATCTTTAAGAAAAACTACTTAAGTATTGGAGGAATAAATAGTATGTCACATCTGGAAAAGAAAGGAAACTTGAGTTTTGGTCAATCAAAATTTGACAGGGAAACACAGTTGTCTGTAAGTATATGGAGATAAAAATGGGAAAAATAACTTGTCTACAGAACAATGTTAGAGTAACAATGAAATGGGGTGGAGTGTCGATATAGTTAGCATGAAAATCAGAATAAGTCATCTCACCTATGAATAAATAAACACCTTAGAATAAATAATCAATTATTGTTATTATCATTATTGCTATTATTATGTAAAAGAAACCAATCTGATTCAATTTTGGTTTAAAGATTTGGGATTTAGATAATGTGAGATGGTTTCTCCCTAAGAAAATGTAAAAGGTTAATGAGTTGGAAGGTCTTTGGAAGTCTTGTTTGTTCAGAATCCAAGTGGCTGAGAAAACAGAAGTATAAAATGGCCAAGCTGACTGTGAACAAAATCAGTAGTTAAAAAATATATTGTCATTTAGCTGAAAAGATATTCAAAATAGTAGAAGGAAGGTCAAGAATAAAGAAGTAACTGTGCTTTTAAGCAAGAAACATGTAAAATAGTTTTACAAAGTAATTTAGACGATAATCGTGTGCAGGCAATTGACTCCAGTCCAATTCACCAACTGCACTTGGCTTACTTAATATCTAGAAGTACTTCAGAAAAGAGTCAATCACAATAAAGGAGGTGAATTGTACAAGTAGGGGGAAAAAGAATAACAAAAACAAGCTTTTCAAATCATTGATCCAAATATTGCAAGATAGTTCAAAATTTACATGTTGGAGTAGGGGTACAATTTCATCTGGAAAACTCCAGGTATCTGAAGAGAAATACCCAAGATTCACGTTTTTAGGGTTTAGTTCTCAACTCGAGTTAGCATTTTGCTATTTTTAACTTGTGGTACATGTTATAACTTGAAAAGCAATGAATTTAAGGACAGATACTTCAGTTAGAGACAAAAAGGCAAAGAAAAAAACCAAGCAACATTGTCCCTGTCCTTGTGAATAGCTGCATATAGGACTTTGTGTGTGATGGGGCATACATATTGATTTTGGCAAATGGGTGTTGCTTGCTATTCCAGATTAACGCTGGTACTTTTGATCTGCCAAAAGACGAGACTTCAAGTAAGGAAAGAACAGCATTTCTAGTAGAGAGATGCTGAATTGTCTCAGAGGCACAGTTCTTCGTACCAGGAACACACCAGCCATTTCAGGACAGAAATCACTGTGGAATAGCTAGTTTCCCTTACCCAGATACATAGAACACGTGAGGCTACATGGGTAGTAAAAACTGTCTACCTTTAGGGTTTAAGTGGGGAGATATTCCTGCAGAACATCTGTGAAAGACGAAGTTAGATAAATATCTTAATTTCCAGTAGTTGCTGAGGAAAGAGAAGCTGAGGACATGGAAAAAGAGGGGGCTGGGAAGCTAAACTGCAATGACAAGCTATCACTATCTTTCCACCACTGTTAAGAGCTGACTGCAGCTTGTCATGTGCAGGTTCATCTTAGATGATGCAATACCCAATCTTTTTCTACCTTAAAATAATGATTTTTTTTTTATTTAATTTAATTATTTTTATTTAACAAGATCATCAAAGTCGACCTGGGCATAGCATAATCTATTTGTTGAATGCTCTCAAAAGAAAAGATTAACTGCGGCAACTGCCACCCTTACATTTGCAGTATTCGTGACTTCAGAGAGAAAAGGCTGAAGAGCTATGCCAAATAATCGATGTCCAGGGGTTTTTTTTAATTAAAAAAAATGAATAATAGGTGGTGTTCTGGAGTCCATTTTTCATAACTAGCAGCAGGCTTATAAGAAAAGGCATAATTTTGAAGCAACTCTCAATGCAAAACTGAACTCTCTGGATATACTTCTATATTCTGGGAAAGACACAGTTCATCTATTAGTTTTAGAAACTTTCTTAAGGTTTGTGCACTCCTGTAAATGCTAAATAGAATTAGCCCCTAATAATCAGAGAATAGTGCCCAACTCTATCAGACAAACTGGTGAAAAGGGTAGACTTAAGGTAAAAGACTCAAGACAGAAGAATGTACAATGGCTCAATAGGTTTTGCCATTCTTTTTGAGTTATGTGTATGAATCCCAGGCTAGGGCTTCATATGGCTTTCTGGAATTCCTGTTCTGACACAGTCAGAGCTATCCCTAATGGGGTGACAGGACTTTGGCCTTAAGTGTCTAAAGAAGTTTGTGTATATGTATGTGAGTAGGCTGAGAGGAGGTGAAAATATTTCATTCTCAGTTTCCTAAACACATTGAACCTATTTGCACATGTATAAACATGAAAAAATTGGTGATGTTGTTTAAAAGTGCTTAATGTTCTTTTTAAATTTTTATGTCGTATTTTTTTCCCTAAAACACTAAAGATAATTGTGAAATTTATGGATTTGCTTTTGTTGGTAGCTATCACTATATTAATTGTTTGGGAACACAGCACCACAGTTTAAGCTGGTGTGGCTCCACTGAAGCCAGTAGAGCTTTTATTATTGTTTATCATTGTCAACACAGTACAGCTAAGGCTATGTAAGACATAGACTAATTGCCACTTAGGGGTATGTTAGGAGAGTACTAGGCCCATGCAGCCAATTCATCTGTCACAGAGCGCTTGAGCAAAGATTAAACTCATGGTTCTACAACCTCTACTTTATATAAACAAGAATCTGTACTGGAATAAATGTAAAATTATGTTCTTATGTGTGTGTAAGCCAGTAATTTAGAATCAAGGTAAACCTCAGACTGGTTGCACATTCTATGTTCAGGGTCTCAAAAGGAAGCAAATATCTTCATATGAACAATGAAAATATTGAAATCAGTGAAAAATCAAAGCTTGGGCTCTCAAAACTAAGCTATATACTTAATACCACTTTGTGATTATTTGCCACACTTTAGTTGAAAGAATATAATGAAAAATGATTGTTGTAACATCTGGACTATTAAAGAAAACAGTGACTGATTGCCTTGTTGCCATTGCCTTTCCTTTTTCTTCATGATCCGTTACAGTATGCTATTCTAACTTACTGTCCTTCTCCCAGGTTTCAACCCAACTGGATTAAATTTCTAGATAAAATATTCCATTCTTTAAAGAAAAATTGCTAGAGAATATTTCTCTTTATGTTTCATTACTATGCATATTGTATCTTCCATATGCTCTATATCCATAACTAGAGTTTTGAAAAGCGAGCTGTTTTAAAATAAATACAGTATGTCAAGGAAATGACATATGCTTCAACTTAAAGATAATGAATAATTATGAATGATACTAGTGGTCCCTTAATGTTAAGGTCATTCTGATAATTTAATGTGGCAATTAATTTTGCACATGAAACATATGCAGGTGCTTTGAATAATTTTTTTTAAGATCTTCATTTCCTAACTCTTTGGAGAGTTTTGCAAATTTAGAATTAATATTGAGTAACTTCCATAGTATTTTTTACTTCAATATGTTATCACCATAACAACCACATATCATTTGGAGAACAGCTTCACATTAATACTATTTATGGTTATATCCATTAATTATATTTAGAATTATTTCTGTGGGTAAACTTACTCCACTGATGGTCTTAAATTAACAAAATCATAACTCAGCTTATTTTTGACAGAAGTTATATGTCATAATCTGCTATGTTTGAGGGAATATCGACTTTGAGGACCTAGAAACCATCTTGAGGACCCATTATCAGTGTTATTTTCAAATTAAATTGGAACTGATAGATAGAACTCTTTATGTGGGAATGTATGCCATGTTGCAATTTCATGAATAGCGTTATGGTCTTGTTTAAAATGAAGTCAAATAGGCTATTCTCTGTAGTTAAGATTCATAGCTGTTTCTTACAACAGTATCACCCTTTAGGCCACTGAAAAAAATAAAAGTAGTATACAACTCTGGTCTTCACTGAGGTTGGAAAAGTAGTTGTCGCACACGCTAGTCAGATAGGATCATATATTCTAATTAAAAGGATGGACTAAAATCTATATGCAAATAGTCACCACTGCAGACAGACTTTTCACTCACTCTTCCACAGTCCTATCATTCTTTCTGAGTTTCCAGTCTGTACTGCTTTCCCATTCTAGACATGCTCACTCTTTGTTTAAACATCCTGTATAGTAAAAGCCCAGCATCCCCAGTGATTAGTATTGCATTGCATTGCATTGCATTGCATTGCATTGCATTCCATTCCATTCCATTCCTCTCCATTCCATGCCACTACCCGGCAATGCAGCAGTCACAATGCCCCAGGAAAAGACAGCCTTCAGTGTCCCTTGGCAGACATGGCCTGGGGCAGGTTGAAGACACCCTAGAGGAAGTCCTTGAGCTGCTGGAGTTACTTACAGGGGGCTGAGGGAGGAAGATCAGTGGCTGGTCAAGGCTGCTGTAGGTTCTCCGCTGCAAGGCCAGCTCCTGGCAGGACCAGATTCTTAGTTCATCAGAGGGATAGCAGTCCTTTTCAGCTGGATAGCTGTGGCCAGACTATACGAACGCCTTCTTGAAGAACACTACAGAACTCACCATCCTCACCCCTCATGAAGCTGGAGGCAGCAGCTAGGATGAGTGTCCCCAGGAGTTTTTTGCCTTCCTCTGCAGCACTGAGCACAGCCCCTTTGCCAGGGCTCCTTTGGGCTGTTGTGGCCCAAAGGCTGCTGCTCCTGCTCCACGCAGGTGGCCCTCGTGCCCTGCATCCTGGGGGAGGAAGATTTCTTGACTCCCAGGGTAGCCCCTGGGGGTTGCTGCTTGTCCTCTGTAGCATTGAGTACATCCCCTTGTCAGGGATCCCCTGGGCCCTTTGGGCTCAGTTCTTGCCTCCTGCTCTCGCACCTCCAGGCCACCACTTGTGCCCTGGCACTCTCTGGCTCCATTGCCCAGTGCAAGCTTGGAGCGGGAGCGAGCTCTGCTCTTCCGTTACTCCATTTCCCTGGGGGTTCTTGCTTGTGCACAGCAGCCTGTGCTTGGAAGGGCTCCAGTCTTGCTTCCCCGGAAGGCAGGCACACGGGCAGGCGGGCAGGCGGGCAGGCAGGCAGAGGCAGGAAGGCAGGAAGGCAAGAAGGTAGGAAGGAATGAAGGGAAGGAAAATTTGTGTTTGTTGACTTCTTGTCACAGTTATCAGTTATTCAAGCCTATCTGATTAAATTACTGTCTTTTCTGTGCTAACAACCCCTCCTAGGACACACTTGGACATGACTGCACTGCTCAGTGGAGCACCTAACCTAAGCACTATTGATCTGAGCAAATATATACCAACAGTTTAACTGCATACAGCAGATGTTATTAGCTTGAAAATAGCACTCAGTACTACTTGCACACTAAAGCTTAGTCAATTTTTCAGTCAGAGGATGTCAGCTCATCCATCTAAATTACAAGCATAAACATTGCTACAGAGTTTAAGATATCTATCTGGGATTTCTAGAGTTAACAGTCCAAAATAATATATAGAAAGAGATGATTCATTTTGCTCGCTCTATACAGGTATGTATAACACACTGAAATAATTTTTCTCTCAAGTGCATATCCTTTACTATCACTGACTGTAGGAGATATACATGATTTACCTAGATTAGTTTCGAGATCTAAAGTTAGTAAGAAAATTTCAGTTGTGTTATTGATCTGCCCACTATGTTGCTTCTTTCTGGGAATTCTTAGATATTGTCCATGAATATATTTATAGATTTTTAATGTATGAATGCTATTTATTATAACGTTTATTAAATGTCATGGCATTGATCACAAATTTGTACTGTAAAGAATCTGGTTATATTTTAGAACTTTTAATAGATAAACTGGTCCTGAAAAAGCAATGTTTTTAGTTATCCTTGTACCATGGATATCTTTAAAAAGAGATTCCTTAACTGCCAGAAGAAAACAGAAGAATTTAATTCTGTTCTACCTTACTTATGACCACAACTTTATTATAGGTTTAAAATCAGAGGGAGACTTGAATGTGATTTTCATATTTATGTTTGTGTTTGACTTTGAAATTTGTTATACAAGTCACTGTGAAAGAAGAAACAGGGAGGATCACAAGGAAAGTTGAAAGTCACTCTTCTGACTCTAAAATATTCAAACAACCTAAGGCTATAAACCATTTGCTTTCTTAACCTGAAAGAACAATTATGCAATAATGTAACAACATAGGTTTAGGAAACATACATTCAAAATTAAATATCTGAATGGTGTCCCCAGGTGCTAAAAACTGCTTAAAATCTTTGCAGGTTTGGGACTATGCTAGGTGATTTCTTTTTTTTGTAGGTCACTGGATAGCGTGTTTGTAAAATTTCTTCATTGTCGAGCTTTCATTTTCATGTTAATATTTTTATTTAGCATAGGCATGAAAAATGTTTTACACATGGAGGCATGACATAATTTTCTATAGTTTGGACACTGTCATTTAACTTAATCAACTGCATGTAATTGGCTTAAGGAAAAAAATCCAACAGGGTTGGCACAGTTTTGTCTTTAGAGCCATTTATGGCTTATGATATGTTAAGAACAATGTAAGTATGAGTTGCAGCCCATGTGCTCCTATCATAGTCTCTAACATTGAGATATTGTCTAGATTATAGGCAATCCCACCCTTTCACCTTCATATTGTATTTATAAAAGGTAAAGGAGCAGAAAAATGGAAAAAGGAAAGGACTCTGGACTTAAAGCAGTACTCTTTCATCATACCATATGCAAACAATCAGTATGACAGATGAACAGAAAATCTGTAGAAGATCCCACTCCCCATCAGAGTTTCATTTTAATACGGATTTACTGGTTTTTTTATGAAAATGAGAAGAAGAAAATAGAAGAAGTTTATTTACATAAAATATTCCAGGTGTATTTCTAAGAAAAAGAAAGGAAAGAGAAGAAGAGGTGTGGTGGGACATGTTACAAAAATTCCTTGAGAGGAAGGCATTCATCATTTACTCAAATTACACTAACAAACAAGGTTATTAGTCTTAGATGGGTATGAGAAAATAACAGAAGAGAGGAGGATTGTAAATATGCTTAAGTGACTTGGAGCCGAGGCGTCGAAAAACACATGTATCATACTAATTGTTGTTTAGTCTTGTGTGTGACAAGTAGAACATCTGTGTTTGGATAACATAAGCCTGTGATAGACTTAGAGACTTAGAACATGCTTAAGATTCCTTCCTTGCTGTAGGAAAGATCAAAGCAAACTGGTAAATTATGTCTGCATGAATGAATCTCTGATATAGAGGTGAAAACAGCAGGTTCAGTGATCATCCAGCATGCACTCAGCTCCATGGTGCCTGCATCCCGACTTGTGTGCCTCTGCCCAGGTGCTGCTTCAGGGATCCCCCAGTTCCTGAGGTAACAAAAATGAATTTACTCATTACATCTCATCCATGGTTTTGAAGTTGTTCCTGCATCCTGCTTGTGCTGTCTCACACACTGGGGAGTGTCTCAAACCACATCTTCTGCTTCATGGCAGAGTATCCCCCTGGAACACATATTCATGGGTGAGAAATCCTCAGAATGACACTCTCTGATTTGCTGTTAATAAAGACAGCTTACACTGGAGACATATATCTTTTACTGGGTTTCATTCCAATTATCTAAGATATCTGAAGCTAATGTTTGTGTTCTAGTTAACAAAATTCCCTTCATATTAGTGGAAAGTAGCAGATCTTTCAGCAATTATGACATCCCATTTTAAGAGACATTTAAGGTAACATGGATCATCTTCACATAGTACCTGTATTGATAGTTTTACAAAAACTGAGCATTATAGATGGGATAACCAGTTCTTTTAGTTCTCTACATTTAGTTAAATCCAGTTTAGCCACCTAAGCAAGTGTCCTAATGTTTGTCTTACTGTTTATCTCTGTATCAATAACTGCTTAAGCATTTTTGATGATGCAGAGCAGATTCAGAGAAATCTGTTCAGAAGAGCAGTTCAGAACAAACCCGCTTGCACTATCTTCTTGCATGTGTATTAGATCTCTCCTGTGAAAAAAAAGTGAAAAAAACTCTTTTCTGCAGATGGTATTTATCTGCCATATTGACACGTCTTGAGAGAAAACCTGAACTTGGAGACAAACATGTAACATAGCAAACCTGAGATGTTTTCAGTTTGCCAGACAATGTTAAATAAATGATTGGCTTTGTGTCTGCAGGTTCTGGTTGAATAGATTGTAAACTTTCATGGACATAGTCTGTGGGACCTTAGTATGGTTGAGCTACATATGACGGATGTAAGTATTGATAATAAATAAATAAATAATTCTAACACTGTACAACAATTATTTGTTTCTATTTGTTCTTGTTTCCTTTCTGATTTGACAGTTAATGGGGGAAAGAAGGGGCGAAACATGTCACATTCAACATAGTATTTCAACTGTGGCAAGTGACAGCAAATAGTGCTACTGTCTGAGTTCAGAACATATTCTTATACTAAATTTTTGCTAATGGTTCCTGCGGTTATTTTCCCATAATTTCAATGGTAACTTTCAGCCAATAATAATACAATACACCAGAAGAATAAATATTTTTTATTTTTTAATTTTATTTTATTTCTTGCAATAATACAAAATACTGCCTGACATAGAACAGTATTGGGCACTGGGGTTAGTTTTGGCAAAACTAATCTTGGAAATAGTAGACAAGTAATTCTGAAATGGAAGGCTGGTATCAGATGTAAATGATAAATTGCTCAGGTTTTTTTACTAGAAAGTCATTCCTGACTTAAATTTTACTTACATATTAATTCTTATATCATAATAGAATAATAAAAATTGATTTTTTTTAATAATTAAATGCTAAATATTTAATAATGTAATCAAAGGACCAATTTCGGGGAAAAATAAAGTTAGTGGAACAACAGTAAAGGATTGAGAGCATTTTGAATCTTTAAGGGTTTTTCGTTGTTTCCAAATCACATGATTTTTAGAAGAAAGATTGTTCCTTCATTCTGTTGTTTTCAGCTGAACATGAAATATTTTTCTATCAATCACAGAAAGAGCCAAGGGGCTTTATTTGGTTATAAAGACACGTGACCTGATTTCCCTGTATCACACTTTCAAGAAATATTATTTGAAGATTTACAATTGTTCTCCCTATCAGATTTATTTTTCCTGTACTGAGAAATCCATAAATTGTAAGGTTTTAACACATTTTTTTATACTGAAATGTATTCAGCAGATAATTAGATACTATTTGGCAAGAATTTCTGCTCTGAAGCTACACTATTAGGACTGCAAGCTTTCATTTGTTTTAACTGCATCACTGCTGCTATAAAAGGTCAAAGTGGAGCAAAACATCTCTTCTATTGCTCCACATTCATGACATAGCATTCCATTAAAAAGCTGGCATGCAGGAGGATGCTGTTTTTCCATTACCGAGCAGACCTGTTATATGGCAGAGATTATAGCTAGCCAAAACACAGTATTTCCTAGAGTACATCTTGCTGTCTGTGGACTACTTCTTAAACTACAAATTAATAAAGGAAAGTAGTGAAGGAGTTAAGGGTCTTTATGAGGGGTACTTTTTTTTTTTTTTTTAATGATATAGCAGCTGCTATTGTCTAGACATTTGGTTTTGGACGGTATTTTCAAACCTCATTAAAGATATAAAAGTCAATTTTCACAGTTTAATGATAGCAAACGTATTTAATAGACATCTGTGAATAGATGCTGTGAAAAGCACAATAAAATGAGAAAATACTATAAAACTGTAAAAGACAGCAATGCACACATTGAAAGCTTGAAGAACTTTCTACTTCAAGAAAATAGTGCATCTAGCATTTTAGTAATAATTGTATTCTTCTGTCCACAAGAATGCTTCACACTTTACAGCTTAGCAGTACATATAGAAAGACAGCAGTTCCACGACATATTTGTGACCTGTTAGAATATTTTATGACATCTCTTACTTTCCCAGCATCTGTCTTAGAATAACTTAATGAAAAGTTTACAGATGATACAGCCCTAGCCAGTTTATTAAATTATATTCAGAACCAGATCAAGATGTTCTGGAATACAAACATTTCTAAGGTAATATATATATATGCCTGTTATCTGACATATGGTATGATTTTCATAGGCCTGATGACATCCAAGATTTTGCATAGTGATAGTTGATACAGTAGGGCATAAATGAATTACACCTTTCTCAAGCCATAGCTGGCAGCTAGTCAGGAGAACCTGTGTCAGAAAGGCATCCAGTCCCTGAAGGAATCAGCCATTCTAGAGATGATCTATCATAGGCCGGATGCCAGGAACACATCCGTAGATCCAGATGAAGTCGAATGTACACGACCCATGTGGCGGAAACTTACACGGAGTGCACCATCATCATATGCCCACACATTGGCATCAATGACCTGGAATGACGGACTATCACCAACAGTGGATTACCTTATTTGTCAACTCCGAGAGTTCGAAGACAATCTCACCCCTTGCATCATTTCAGCTGTGGAAAAACTGTCCCAGGAGTTCAAACAATTGAGAGACGATTTATCCGATCTATCCAGCTCCCCACGTGTACCAACCCAAGTCTCAACTATTAACAGAAGGTGCCCTACTGCTCGAGAAAGAAAATATAGGAGGTACACGCCACGGGCCACCCTATGGTTTTACCTGCGGGATCACGGAGAAGACATGAGAAAGTGGGATGGAAAACCCACCTCAGTTCTGGAGCAACGGGTGCATGAACTGAAGAGGAGAACAATGGTCAAGGATGATCCTCCCAGGAAAGCTGCTGCTCCAGTCTCTGGTGAGCAGTTTGCCAGATGGAGAGGAAGAGCTGATTTTACTCCAGCTCCTGGGATAAGGAATACTAATCCTTTTCTACAAGACATAAGTGGAGAATTTTATGATCACTATTAGAGGGGCCCTGCCTCCAGCCAGGTGGAGGAGAGGGACAATCGGGTTTACTGGACTGTGTGGATCAGATGGCCTGGCACATCAGTCCCACAGAAGTATAAGGCTCTAGTAGATACTGGTGCACAGTGCACCCTGATGCCATCAAGGTATCAAGGGGTGAAACCCATTTATATTTCTGGAGTGACAGGAGGATCCCAAGCGTTAACTATGCTGGAAGCTGAAATCAGCCTGACTGGGAGGAAGTGCCAAAGCACCCCATTGTGACTGGTCCAGGGGCTCCATGCATCCTTGGCATAGACTATCTCAGGAGAGGGTACTTCAAAGACCCAAAAGGGTATAGATGGGCTTTTGGTATCGCTGCCTTGGAGATAGAGGAAATTAAGCAGCTGTCCACCTTGCCCGGTCTCTCAGAGGATCCTTCTGTTGTGGGGGTGCTGAAGGTCGAAGAACAACAAGTGTCAGCTGATCCGTAGACTGGAGAGCCAAGGAGTGACCAGCAGGACCCGCTCACCCTTTAGCAGCCCCATATGGCCAGTGCAAAAGTCTAATGGAGAGTGGAGATTAACAGTAGACTATCGTGGCCTGAACGAAGTCACACCACCATTGAGTGCTGCTGTACCGGACATGCTAGAACTTCAATACGAACTGGGGTCAAAGGCAGACAAGTGGTATGCCACAATTGGCATTGCCAATGCATTTTTCTCAATCCCTTTGGCAGCAGAATGCAGGCCACAGTTTGCTTCCACTTGGAGGGGCGTCCAGTACACTTGGAACCGACTGCCCCAGGGGTGGAAACACAGCCCTACCATCTGCCATGGATTGATCCAGACTGCACTGGAACAGGGGCAAGCTCCAGAACACCTGCAATACATTGATGACATCATCGTGTGGGGTGATACAGCGGAAGAAGTTTTTGAGAAAGGGAGGAAGATAATCCAAATCCTGCTGAGGGCCGGTTTTGCCATAAAACGGAGTAAGGTCAAGGGACCTGCACAGGAGATTCAATTTTTGGGAATAAAATTACAAGATGGGCGTCGCCAGATCCCCACAGACGTGATCAACAAGATAACAGCAATGTCTCCACCAACTAACAAGAAAGAAACACAAGCTTTCTTAGGTGTTGTGGGGTTCTGGAGAATGCACATCCCAAATTACGGTCTGATTGTGAGCCCTCTCTATCACATGACCCGGAAGAAGAATGATTTCAAATGGGGCCCTGAGCAACAACAAGCCTTTGACCAAATTAAACGAGAAATAGTTCATGCAGTAGCCCTTGGACAAGACCGGGCCGGGCCAGATGTGAAAAATGTGCTCTATACCGCAGCTGGGGAGAATGGTCCTACCTGGAGCCTCTGGCAGAAAGCTCCGGGGGAGACTCGAGGTCGACCCCTCGGCTTTTGGAGTCAGCGATATAAAGGATCCAAGGCCAGCTATACTCCCACTGAAAAAGAGATACTGGCAGCCTATGAAGGGGTTCGAGCTGCCTCAGAAGTGATTGGAACTGAAGCGCAGCTCCTCCTGGCACCCCGGTTGCCTGTGCTGGGCTGGATGTTCAAAGGCAGGGTCTCCTCTACACATCATGCAACTGATGCTACATGGAGTAAGTGGTCCGCACTAATTACACAACGAGCTCAAACAGGAAATCCCAGTCGACCGGGAATTCTAGAAGTCAACATGGACTGGCCAGAGGGCAAAGATTTTGGGACGTCACCAGAAGAGGAGGTGATGCATGCTGAAGAGGCCCCACCATATAATGAACTGTCAGAGAGTGAAAAGCAATATGCCTTGTTTACTCATGGGTCCTGCTGTATTGTGGGAAAGCATCGGAGATGGAAGGCAGCTGTGTGGAGCCCCCCGCGACAAGTTGCAGAAACTGCTGAAGGAGAGGGTGAATCGAGCCAGTTTGCAGAGGTGAAAGCCATCCAGCTGGCCTTGGACATTGCTGAATGAGAAAAATGGCCAGTACTTTATCTCTATACTGACTCATGGATGGTGGCAAATGCCCTGTGGGGGTGGTTGCAGCAATGGAAGCAGAGCAACTGGCAACGCAGAAGTAAACCCATCTGGGCTGCTGCATTGTGGCAAGATATCTCTGCCCGGGTGCAGAACCTGGTGGTGAAGGTATGCCACGTAGATGCTCATGTACCCAAGAGTCGGGCCACTGAGGACCACCAGAACAACCAGCAAGTGGATAAAGCTGCTAAGATTGAAGTGGCTCAGATTGACTTAGATTGGCAACATAAAGGTGAATTATTTTTAGCCTGGTGGGCCCATGACACCTCAGGCCATCAAGGCAGAGATGCAACATATAGATGGGCTCGTGATCGAGGGGTGGACTTAACAATGGACCCTATTGCCCAGGTTATTCACGAATGTGAAACATGTGCTGCAATTAAGCAAGCCAAGCGGTTAAAGCCTCTCTGGTATGGAGGACAATGGCTGAAGTACAAGTATGGGGAGGCCTGGCAGATTGACTATATTACACTCCCACCGGCCCACCAAGGCAAGCGCTACGTGCTTACCATGGTGGAAGCAACCACCGGATGGCTGGAAACATACGCTGTGCCCCACGCCACTGCCTGGAACACTATCCTGGGCCTTGAGAAACAAGTCTTGTGGCGACACAGCACCTCAGAGAGAATTGAGTCAGACAGTAGGCCTCATTTCCGGAACAACCTTATAGACACTTGGGCAAAAGAGCATGGCATTGAGTGGGTATATCACATCCCCTACCATGCACCAGACTCTAGGAAAATTGAACGGTACAATGGGCTGTTAAAAACTACACTGAGAGCAATGGGTGGTGAGACTTTCAAACACTGGGATACACATTTACCAAAAGCCACCTGGTTAGTCAACACTAGGGGATCTGCCAACAAGGCTGGCCCAGCCCAAGCAGAACTTTTACTTACTGTAGAGGGGGATAAAGTTCCTGTGGTGCACATAAAGAATTTGTTGGCGAAGACAGTCTGGGTTATTCCTGCTTCAGGTAAAGGCAAACCCACTCGTGGGGTTGCTTTTGCTCAGGGACCTGGATATACTTGGTGGGTAATGCGGGAAGATGGGGAAGTCCGATGTGTATCTCAAGGGGATTTAATTTTGGGGGAAAACAGCCAATGAACTCAATTGTATGCTGTTGCCTGCTCTATAACACTTTTATAGCCCACCAGCTAGATATCTTCAGGTTGCCAGCAACTGACCCTGACTTCCCTCTGATCACCACCTCAACAAAGAATGAATTTTGAGGAAACCAGACGAGCTCAGCAGTGACCAGATGTGTTTGGTGGTGTCATCAGCAGGCAACAACCCAACACTACACATCGTCCCTCCTGCCCCGAAAGACTATTACAAGAGATGGAACCCGACATCATGGGCTGGATGAATTCAGCAATTTTATAGGGATTGGTCCATGGACTAGGGAATGAAATCTTTCTCTTTGTGTGTGGGTGTGGGTGTATATATATGTGTATATATGGGAGAGGGGCGATGGTGTGTTGAGAGATGTGGGATCTGAGCATGACGTGAATGGTATGGAATAAGGGGTGGATACTGCCCTGGGTTCAGCTATAGCAGTCATTTTTCTCCTTCTTAGTAGCTGGTGCAGTGCTGTGTTTTTTAACTTTCAGCCTGGGAACAATGCTGATAACACACCGATGTTTTTAGTTGTCGCTAAGTAATGCTTACTCCGACCAAGGACTTTCTCAGTCTCATGCTTTGCCAGGGAGGAGGGGAAGCCGGGCGGAAGCAGAGACAGGACACCTGACCCAAACTGGCCAAAGGGGTATTGCATACCACAGCACGTCATGCCCAGTATATAAACCGGGGTGAGTTACCCGGAAGGCCCAGATCACTGCTTGGGTCAGGCTGGGTATCGGTTGGCGGGTGGTGAGCAATTGTATCCTCTCCCCCTTGTTATTTCCCTCATCATTATTATCATTGGTGGTAGCAGGAGTGGTTTTGTATTATACCTTAGTTATGGGACTGTTCTTATCTCAACCCATGGGAGTTACATTCTTTTGATTCTCCTCCCCATCCCTCCGGGAGCTGGGAGAGGAAGAAGGGGGGGAGTGAGCGAGCGGCTGCGTGGTTCCGAGTTACTGGCTGGGCTCAAACCACGACACACTGGAAATCTACTTTTGCATCCCAGTCTCCTTATGCCACCTCTAGTGGTCTGAGTTGGGTCTTTGCCTCGTGTAGTTTATATTATTCCTTTGAAGAGTCTTTATTTCAGATGAGATACTGTGTTTGAGAAAACTTCTATTTTACCTACTCATTGATACTTGTATCTCTAACTTTTTCTCAAAACTTAGAGAAGAGGAATAATTTACATGCACATTATAGATGTGTAACAGAAGGAAAAAACTAGGAATGTTGGTGGGCAAAGAGTGCCCCATAAAAAGAGGGTTCCAGCTTCAGAGGACTGTTTGCATAAGGAGATAGCTTGAGTTATTTCAGAAACTCCTGTAACTTTGGATAACTTGGATAAGGATAGATGGTTTAAGCATCTCAGGAATTTTTCACATTCTTCTCTTATTCAGTTTTGGATATAATTGGAATAAGGTGAATGATTATGCCTAGTTTGATTGTATTTTGACTCTGAAGTTCCTGGATTCTTTGAATATTTTTAACTTTATTTTCTGGTTAGTATAAAAACATCCGAGAAGACATTTGATGATTTACATAAATCTGTTTTCACTATTTGAGGAGCTAGAATTTATAGATGAACTTGAAATACAGTTTTAATAAAGAATTTTTATTGCTTTTTCCTTTGCCCAATGGCTGTATCTGAATGAAATACACATAGCATATGAAATACACTCCTCATTGATATTAGACTCTAAACTACCTCATAATTTGGGGGGCAAAACCCAGCACATAGCTGCTTCATGGCAGGGAAACAGATCTTTCTTTGGATATTTTAACAATCATATATTGAAAATATATTCCTTTTATCTTTGCAATCAATCATTCTGGGGGTTATAGCGAAGATGAAAAGGAAGGACTTTTAATGTAGTTAAAGAATTAATGTAAAGCATATAGCTTGCCTTGTATAAATATTTTGGGAGAGAATACAATACTGTAATAATAGCATATCTTAAAAAGTGGCTTATAAAATTATTTAGGTCTTTGTTACTGATCAATTCCTTCAAGCAGAATACATTTAAAGTAGTTTTACTTTGTTAGACTTTGTACAGAATTGTTTACATTGACTTGAATGCAGTCGTTAGGTAATAACTGCAAGATCTTGCTGTGCACTATTGAAAGAGATATGCAACTAACCTGGAACTCTGACATGTAAATTAGACTTAATGAAGAGTCAATAAACTTTTTGATTTCTGTAGCATATACATGGATAGAAGGTAATCACATAAGGTCACCTGAAAGGGAAATATCAGTAATACATAGTTACACACTGAGGTAGATTTTGTCTGAGATAGCTACTATAATAAAGAACTCACAATTTCACAGGGCCAAATCCAGCCGTGCAGCTGCTGTATCTCGTGTGACTGTTCGACACTGCAGGCACAACTCAAAACACATAAAGCTGGTTTAAATGTCTCCTTAGGCTCATGGCCACTCTTCTTCATTAGAGAAGTTGTAGTTCTTTGACAATCTGGTTCACAAATTCTGGATCTCGTCTTTCATAACATCTCAAATATTCTCTCTCCCTTTCCTGGTTATGTTAGGAATTTATTCTCCTTTCTTTTTTCTGCATTTTGTCCTTTGTAACAGAATGCACAGAAAATGTGAAATTGTGCTGTATGAAAATTATCTTCTACAGTTATCACTGTAGGCATTTAAACCCTTTGTCTTTTTGGAATTAACATTTTTACGCCCAATTACATTATATGTAAAACAATAGTTGTTATTGATGCTATGCTTTCCATGATTTAGTAAGGTATTATAACCTTCTCAGTAGGACTTCTAAAAATGATTTACTGTCTGAATGAGAGTATTCCTCTGGAAGGAAAAAAAAAAAAAAGACAGGTTTTGGTCAGTTCTTGCTGTAGTTTTTTTTCCATAAAATCAAGGCACTATGGATCTGTTAATGTGTGGAGTCACTTTGATACCTTGTATATGTACAACAACTCTCCAGTATATCAGAATGGTTTTTTGGATTAGGGAATGAACAGAACTTTAGGAGACAGTCACACTAGTACCAAGCCATGTGAGATAGCACCCCTCATCCATTTCCCTCTGATTATCAGTGACAAGTAGCACCAAGCCATGATCTATTGGTTGGCCAGTTCTTAATCCATTTAATGTGTCACATAATGATAAGATCATAGTGATCTTATTTGCTTGGCAATGAGTGATATTCCTTACAGAATCCAAAATGTATGACATTTCATATACCACATTTGTAGCCTTATCAAAGAAAGATAGCAAATAGTTGCCGGTATTCAGTGAAATAAATTATATGGCTTTAACTCTTTACTAAATAGTATGGATCTCCAAAACACTGATTTCCTTATAAAAACTTGCAAGAACTCAGTGAAGTTATACAATATTAATACTGTTTAAAGTATGTTCTTGATAGATCCGAAACATAAATTTCCATTTTGAGCATAAAAGCAGAATTCTTATCTAAATAAAAGATTTCTTGTTATTCCTTTAATTCAGTTCTACACCCTTTGTTAAGAAGAATGGGTTAGCACTAATATATCCTCAAAGAAGTCATCTTGCTTTGGAATATTCCTTCCTCTTTTAGAGTATTTGTATTTTTTGATCCTTGGAAAATACCACATACACCACTATAATTAAAAAATCCTTCCTCTTTTTTGCTGTTAATGTCTTGGTATAAATTAATATCCTTGCTTTCAAAAAGAGAGTTGTCAGCTATAGCCTGATGTTCTAGACATCTAAAGCAACTTGGCAAAGTTTTTATATTCAGGGAATTCTTGAAGAAGCTGTAAGCTATGTCACCTCCTTTACACTGGGTAAGATCAATGATGCTGCATAATATCAGCCAAGCATTTTCACTGAGTGACAAGTGACAACACCTGAATAACAAAGAATATCTTGGCAAATACACAGTAATGAAATACATGGCAAAACTTTAAATTACTACCTTTGTATGCAATGCGATTAGTTAGGTATGTATTGTGAATACTTTGTGTCAGGATGGTGTGCCTAAGTGATAATTAAAAGATTAAATTGTGGCTCAGTTGACTTTCCTGACTGATATGCAATTAAGCTGGGTATCGATAAATATCCTGGCCCCATTTGACATAGGATATGGTAAGTAATGTAAATGAGTTCGGTGCACCATGTCAGGTGTTACAGATTGTGCATATGGCACTTGTTTCCTTCGCTACATAAATCCTCCAGTATAATGAAATAAAAAGTTTAACTCCTAAGCATTATGAATCCTTTCCTTTCCAAATAAGTAAAGAGGGGGAAAAAGAAAAAAAAAAAAAAAAAAAAAATGGAAAAAGGGTAAAAGACTATTTTGCCCTTTCAAACCTGATGTAGCATACTTGGTAAAAATGCTAAGGGTTAAAGATGTGGCAAGTGGAATCTGATTTGAAAAATAAGATGACAGCTAATACAGCATAAATATAATCACTGAGAGAATCAGTTAAAAGTATTTCACAATATAATAAAATAACACCTAGAGAACTAATCCTAAAAGGAACTCTAGTGCAGCTATTTTAACTAGGACAGGAAAAGTTATTTATCTCTGTTGCTATTTTAACATACAATTTGTTTGAGAAAAAGCTTCCAAATTGTAAATAAGTTTGGGTAAAGCTAGATTCACTGGGAAATCTATGCTGAATTTGACTAATTGGTTTAGCTTAGTAAGTCAGGCAAGTGCTTAAAAAAATATTTACTGGCAATTAAGAAACACAGAATCAGGCCCTTGCTCCAGTCTACTTCAGAAAGTGAATTTCATTTGAAGTTTCCCGTATCTTAATTGAAGAGATTTATTTTTTTTTTTTAAGCATGTCCCCACTATAAAGCTGATTCTGTATGCTTTTATTCATTTTTTCGATAATAATGGGATTCTATTTTAGATTAATTATTTTTAACATATAATAAGATGCTAAAATCTTCCTGTAGGTGTCTACAGATGTGTTTAAGATGCTGATATAGTCCATGGGGATAAAACTCAACCTGAGTGCCCTCTGGGACACTATAGTGTATCCAAGACAACTACACTAGGTTAGCAGGTAACAATTCAGGATTTATGATGACCTATGACCCTTTGCAGTGGATGATGAAGTTGAGGAACACACACCATTTAGGTGTCTACAATGCCTAAAATGATTTTGTGGGCAACATATGGTATAACTTGAAAAGGTTAACCAAGGCATGTACATACCCAGAATATGATACTAGGACTTGTAGAAAACCTGTGCCCTTCTGGACCAGTACTTGAAGGTAGGGGAAAAATGATCCAGGAAAAGGAGTAGAAAATAAGGAGTTTGGTATGACAATTTTAATTGCATTATTACTATTACTGAAACTTTTCCTGCATATAGGTCTTCTTTCTCTCTCTATAATGATTGCTTTCGACTAAAAATGATTCTTGATCAAGAAAAGTTCAGGCAGAGAAAGTAGAAGCTGTAATCCTGAGGCCTTGCAAACTCAGTAGACAGCTTATGGCCTGTTACAAGACTGTTAATTGCATATTACATGACTATAGATTTATTGGTCAGGATTTTGCCCATGACCTGCCTGTTTCTAACTTTTTGTGCAGAGATTGAAAGTTGAGCCTAATTCAGTAATACTTCTGTACTACTCTGATAATGCAGAATAACAAAGAACTGATCATCTACCCTTCCATGAAGGACATGTAGCTGCATTGCAAGTTGAAAAGGCTGAAGCAACCAGTGTGCTGGCAGTTCTGACTTGTATGCACCAGCCAGAAAATAAATAACAATCTAACAAGGACACACAGCTAAACATGTTTCAAGTGCTGACTCAACACCAAATTTGTCATTGAAAATCAACCTTCTTCAAGAACAGATATCTAAAATAATATATTTAGTTTGGCAAACCACAGAAATGAGGGTTTATTTAGTCTGCATTTTCCCAGATATGGCTGTTGAGTAGTTTTTGGAAGGTTGTTTTCCTTGGTAGTCCCAGTGCACTTTACTGAGACAGACAAGCACAATCACATTTCTTCAACGTTATATGACTGAAGGCACCAGATATATTGCAGTGAGACTCCCACTATAAAACACAGGGGAAAATTGCCTCATTCTGGTTTTTGTATGAAGACATGAGAACACCTATAAACATCTTGAAATAACAAATTAAGAAAAATAGATTGCTTTATAAAATATTCATGCAGTCCTTTCATGGGAAGACAAGTCAGTGATTTACAGGAATCAAAAGGAATTCATACTTTTGAATAAAAATAGATAAGCCTATATATTAAGTCTTAAAATGCTTCAATATAGAAACCAGCATCACTTTCCTTTCAAAAGACTTGAAGAAATATGTAAAAGAAACCACGAGATATAAAAAAATTACTCCAAGCAACATGATAATGAACTGAAACTTGAAGGCCAAAAGTAGTAGCTCTTAACTCATGGTGTAAAAGGAAACTAAGAGAATTTAGATTACATTTGTATGCCTGTGTATTTTGGGCTGAAAATCTGCTAGCTTCCTACACTAATACTTGAATCTGTGTATAATAATTTTAAATGTTCTTCCATGAATTTATGAATTAATCATCCACTCAACTAACCTACCTACGTCAAGGTGTTGACTTTTCCTTTTTAAATTTGTTTGTTTGTTTGTTTGTTTTGATAAAGGCAAATGAGATATAGAAAGAAAGTTGTGGTCATTGCTTAAATATTGGTGTTTTTTCTTGATTGTGGGAAAAAAAAAAAGTCACAAGGTTAGCCATGCCACTCTACTATAAAAAATAAATTGATTTATACTTTTGTACATTTATTTATAAATACCCAGCCCGACCCGAGCAGTGATCTGGGCCTTCCAGGTAACTCCCCCCGGTTTATATACTGGGCATGACGTGCTGTGGTATGCAATACCCCTTTGGCTAGTTTGGGTCAGGTGTCCTGCCTCTGCTTCCTCCCGGCTTCCCCTCCTCCCTGGCAAAGCATGAGACTGAGAAAATCCTTGGTCAGAGTAAACATTACTTAGCAACAACTAAAAACTTCGGTGTTATCAGTGTTGTTCCCAGGCTGAAAGTTAAAAAACACAGCACTGCACCAGCTACTAAGAAGGAGAAAAATGACTGCTATAGCTGAACCCAGGACACATGGGCAAGAAACACTAGCTATCATCATAAACTGTAATTCTCTCATTTCATCTGGTAACATATTCAGGTAAAAAGAAATGTGTAAAGTCTAAAACATGTTTTAAAGCCTCTTCTTTTTTTAACTTTTTTTTTTTTTTTAACAGCCTGCTGTGTAAGCCAGAACATCCTGGTGTTGATGCAGATTTCAGAATTTCTTCCCTACCTTAGAATTGAGAAAACCTCTAGAAAAGGTCTGCAGTATCACATTAGGTCATTCTGTTAATGTCATTAAAACTGTATTAGATTTAAGACCTGTCTGGTGTTTGACCCGCAGAAACCACCAGTGGAGAATCCCAGAGAACCTACTACAGGAAGACAATAAACAATTCCTAGACCTTATAGAGTTTTGTGATCCAGAAGCTTCCTAGGCCAGAGGAGGTGTCCTTGGATATATCTTTCAGGAGATTTTTCTTCAATGAAATTATGTAAGTAAAAACCACTACCCCTCATTTAGTAAGTAAAAGGTGAAAGAAGAACATATAGTGAATCTGTATGGTGTGGTTAGAGTTTTCCTATCTGTGTATCTATCTATCTGAAAGAGAGATAATTTTTGTGTTTTGAAGCACCACAGAAGAACAAAAGAATAAAAAGATAAAATCAGCATCCATTTGATCAAACGTTTTCCCAGCAACACAACATAATGGACAAGTACCGATCATTCATGTTTAGTATCCAGCACATTCACAAATATGTTCAAGTTTAAAGAATAATGGTTCAGGGGAGTACAGAAAATAAGAGATTACTGTAAGCAGGTAAGTCAATAAGGCAAAACCAAGAGAGCAGTTCACAGCTCTCTTCCATACATCTCAGAGGAACAGTTTTAAAGCCCCACACAAATAACTTCACAAAACCTGAGAATTCTGTATTCATCTCATTCTTCGGTGTTAGAAAAGCTATTGAGATGAAAGGCTATTATCTTGTATAATATGCATGATTTACCTATACACTAAATTTCTGTGGGTTTTTCTTTTTTTGGGGGGGAGTATTCATTTTTCTAAACAATTGCTTTAATAGAAATATTTACAATTCAAATTTCTCTTTTCATCATTTTTTCACTTTAGGGTGAATTTTATGAACATGCAAATCAATAATTCAGAACTTGCTAGAGACTGAAATAAGGATTTGATGAACAAGAAAAAATAAGGTAGCTTCTGGATACAGGCAGCTTTTTCTCAGCTTCTGGCTCCCATGAATATCACAATAAGTGAAAATAGCTTTAAAAGATTCACTGCATTTGCTACTGCTTTTACACCTTATGACTTTATTCAATGAACCTAAATTTATTTTTGAGATCTTCTTTCTGTTTAAGACACTGTACTCATCCTAAGACTGTTAAAAATAGAATCAAACAGCTAATTGCCGATATTTCAAAATGAACAGATGATTGCAGAAGCAGATGAAAGTGTCATGAAGTTTCCAAAAAGGCCTGTCCACTTAGCCATCAGTGAGGTGGATGAAAGGTGCTCAGAAATCAGCCTGTAGCTGGACTAATCACATCTAACTCTGACCTCCTAGAGGGAGGATGTCTATAGTCACTGATGAAACACAAGTGTCTAGCATCGGTGGGATGATTCATCGTTACAAAAGGGTTCTATTATGAAAAGAGTCACCCTAAAATCCCTCTTTCCTGTACTCTTTATTCTCTTTACTCTTGTCTGTCTAACCATGGTGGACTTCAGTTGCCTAAACATAAGGGTCAGGTGTCACGTCGAATCTGCTGGATCATCCAAAATGTTCACAGAGGAGCATAAGGAGAGCTTTGAGAGATACCTTTCTGGAGAGGCAGCTGGAAGCCAGCTGAAATATGTTATGTCATCCAAATGGCTCTAGGCACTTAAATTAAGGTGACAGAATGTTCACTTTTAGAAACAGATTCAGCTTCAGATTACAGGCACATTTGGGTACTGTTTCTGAGATTGTACTGTAATCAATGGGTCTAGAATCAATACATAAGCCTTGATTCAGTTGCTTTCACAATGGCATCTATTTTCATTTGAAATGTATGTTGTTATCCTGACTGTTCTGTAGATGCATGAGTGTTTCATGTGTCATTTCCAGCCATCTTGTCATGGTTTGAGCCCAGCCAGTACCTTGGAACCATGCAGCCGCTCGCTCACTCCCTCCGCTTCTTCCTCCCCCCGCTTCTTCCTCCCCCCGCTCCTGGAGGGATGGGGAGGAGAATTGGAAGAATGTAACTCGCACAGGTTGAGATAAGAACAGTCCCGTAACTAAAGTGCCATACAAAACTACTGCTGCTACCACCAATAATAATAATAAGGAAAATAACAAGGGGAGAGGATACAATTGCTCACCACCCACTGACCGATACCCAGCCCGACCCGAGCAGTGATCTGGGCCTTCCAGGTAACTCCCCCCGGTTTATATACTGGGCATGATGTGCTGTGGTATGGAATACCCCTTTGGCTAGTTTGAGTCAGGTGTCCTGCCTCTGCTTCCTCCCGGCTTCCCCTCCTCCCTGGCAAAGCATGAGACTGAGAAAATCCTTGGTCAGAGTAAACATTACTTAGCAACAACTAAAAACTTCGGTGTTATCAGCGTTGTTCCCAGGCTGAAAGTCAAAACCACAGCACTGCACCAGCTACTAAGAAGGAGAAAAATGACTGCTATAGCTGAACCCAGGACACATCTCCACATACCTTGGATATACCAGCACTGTTGAAATGGCAACAGGAGTCTAAGTTCAGTTGAGTGTCTCATAACAAACAGCAGTCAAAGATACCTTTACTTAAGGCCTTAAACTTAAAAATCTATTTTTAGGTCTATTAATACATGAATATATTTCAAATGGTGTTGTCCATTAAAAGACTCCCATAGCTTCAAATGAAGCAACTTAGTGTTCATTATTCTGGAAAATTGGAAAAAAAATAACACATTGCACAAGAATAATAAATTCTGTAAATAATTATCTTGTAAAAACTCAGCCACATTTTGCAGTGTCTAAAGAGTAGTGTTCTAATTTCCTATAGGCAAATCAAAAAAACTTCAGTAGCTTCATGACTAACCCCTGAAAATTCTTCCCTTTCTCAATATGCTGCTAATTTTTTCTGAATGTTGGCATTTCTTTAGGAAGATCTACATGTCATTTTAGATTTTGCTGGCAGATGCAGGCTTTTCTCTCTAACCCTCGAGGCAGACAGATTCTAGCCAATTCTCAGACTGTATAACTGCAGTTAACAGGTCTAAAGAATGATTTAGAAAGCCACTGTGTTAGCAAAAGGAGGCTCATAACATTTCCTTCAGAGGTAGTAGAGACCTCAATGATTATGATTGCATGTTTCAGTAATAAAGTCTGTTTGATGCTGTTATTTCTAACAAAACCCAAACTTCCACCCCTGCATAACTGCTTACCTTTCTACATACATGCAATCAAAATTTTGACATATACACTCCCAACCAAAAATACAGAATGAGATCCTGCTTTATTTTTCATTTCTGACTGCATACATTTTTTTCAACAGATAACTGTACTAGAGTGATTGGAAACTTTAAATAATTGCTTGGTTTTTGTTTTTTTTTTTTTAAATCATAAGTTATGCCCTATTAACATTTTAAGAAATATTATGCACTATTGATGTTACCTTGCAAAATGAATTATTTAAAAAATGACACACTTGTAGCTGTTTTGGAAAAAAAAAAAAAAGGCAAAATAATGTTAAATTCACAAGTAATTTCTCCTGAGCAGTTCTTCCACAGAACATCATGGAAAAAACTGCAGACAGATACATCATTCTTTATTATCTCCATGCAATACATTGGGTTAGCAAGAAGTTTTTTCTATATTAATGTCATGTGGCTGAGTCTAGGCCTCAGGACTTTTTCTGGTGACATTAGCTGAATAGCTAAGAAGAACAAGCTTGTTTGAGTGAAAAAAGGGAAAAAACATTAAGACTTATCCTTTGTTCTCTGAGTCTTTCACAATGTTCTGACTGAAGAGAAAGTGTGAAGTACAGAGACGAGCGTCTGAAGGAGGGGCAATACCAGAAGAAAGAATTATAAAAGATTTTTGAGTCATATTTCATTTCAATGTAACTTTGTTCTCTATGTGTTCTGGTTTTTTATATGTATCAAAAATAAGAATAGAATTCAGCTGCTCCAAAGGGAAAACAAAACAAAACAAAACAAGACAAAACAAAACAAAACAAAAAGAAACGAAAACCTTCTCAAAAGCTGTGTGCAAAAATAAATGCTTTAATGCAATCTTTTGGCGAGTGTTCATGTAAGTACATTATGTTGCATATATCAAGCATGCACAGTTCTAGAAAGACTCTATCGACTTTAAAGTATCCTTTTATGTCTCACATAGATTTTAAGAGATTGCCTATCAGATGGGGTACTTTTCTGGAAGCAGTTGTATCCCTCAATATTCCAATTAGATTTTCTCACAAGGACATACTCCACAGATGTGAATGACTCAGCTGGAATTATTTTGTATAATGTGGAAAAAGAAAGCGTTATTATGTAGTGAATATAGTGTACTATGTAGCACATTATGTAGGACATATAATGACAGGACAAGAGGGAATGGCTTTAAGCTGAAAGAGGGGAGATTTAGATTAGACATTAGTCAAAAATTCTTCACTATGATGGTGAGACACTGGCACAGGCTGCCCAGACAACTTGTGGATGCCCCATCCCTGGAAGTGTTCAAGGCCAGGTTGGACAGGGCTCTGAGCAACTTGGTCTAGTGGAAGGTGTCCCAGCAGGAGGGTTGGAACTAGATGATCTTTAAGGTCCCTTCCAACCCAAACCATTCTATGATTCTATGATTCTATGATTATCCAAATAGCCACATACGGTAAACCATTGAACAGTAGTAAAGCATGCATATAGGAAAGCATAGCTTTCACCATTGTGAAACTCTAGTCATACTGAAAAAAACTAAAAAAAGAATAATTTATAAACGTACACATACAGTATACTTGTTTATTTAACACCTGTCAAAGGCTACCTTCATTAGCATACCATCCAAATGACCTCATTATGCATTCTAAATTTTCTCTCCAAGCAAATACTTTCTATGGTGGTGTACATAAATAAAAGAGGGTAAACTGACACATCTGGTGTTATGAATCAAGTATTAAAAAATGGTAAGACTGTACTGTCTAAGCTAAAATGGGTAAATTTAATTTTCAGGTTTTTATTCTTATCTACTATATGGCCTCTTTACCTTACGGAAGGGCTAACACCATTGATTTATAACTTCTCCTACACTGATATAATAAACATAATTATTAGTACACTGATATAGGCATAATTCCAGCCCTGAACATCTGTTGCAGACATAAAGAGGACATACAACATTTCCAAGAATCTGACCAAAGATCTGTTAAATGTCTAGACTCCTTGCAAAAGGTGAAAAATTAGAGGGGCTCTCCTGAGATTGTTGTCTGCAAGAGTTGGGATAAATTTAGCTTTAAGCTGATGAGACTTATAAAATAGAGAAATTAATATTAACTCTAATAATGTTATGCATAACAGTGGAATTAAAAATTGAACCCTTGATGCACCAAACAGAGCTCTTACCTGTACCACAGAAGAGTTCACAGACCGAGAAACATCTATTTTAACAACAGTTAAAACTTAAAATGCATGTAAATGACAAAGGTCCTGTTCTCAATTTTGGAATTTAGTTTACAGTGAAGTATAATTTACTACTCTATTGCTTGTGTCAAGAGATGGAGGAAATTAATACAGATTTGATAGGGATTTTGGAAAGATGGAGAGTGTGTTTCCAACAGCAATGAAAAGAACTGATGACATTTGGCTGATGTGATTACATTACTGGTGTTTGGATTTTCTTGTACGTATTCACCATACGTAATAGGTTAGCACAGCCATAGTCATTCCTAATTGTCATTTTATTATTTAAAATGGAAGTTAAAAAAATAAATAAAAGAATCTATCCTTTTAAATTAGAAATAGATTGTTTTCTAGAAGTAAGGGATTAACTGAGTTTAAAAATGACATAGAACCTGAAAACGGGTTAAAGGGCTCTAGATATAACCTCTTATTGGAGGAAGTTCTGTTGCTAAGCAACAAAACTCACAAAGTGTTAGGTTCATAAAATACTGATTAATTAATATACTTAGTAGATAGCGAACAAAGCTATAAATTGTACTTGAAAGGTTATATTAAAGAAGAAGGTGAAACATTTCAGGTAGCAGCTTCAACATTCACTTAAAATTGGAGTTCATGATCAAACTTCCATTTCTTTCAGTGGGGAGCTAAAAGCTGGAGACAGCTGCAAATTTCAGTCTAAATGTATCTATGTTGAATATCAAATACTGTGAAGGTTTACTATCTTACTATGAAAGATAAATCCAGCTGATGTGAGCTTTGAGAAAAGAATGGTCACAAAAATTTTAAGAATCTAATTAGAAATATACTACCTGACTTCTGACCATAAATCAAATAAGAAAACTAAACAAAGGTTGCATTTTTTATATATGTTTCATATTCTGGTGCTGAACAAAGCTGAAACTTGTAGAGAGTAGGAAATGAATGAGTTACATTTTAATTTAATTGATTGAGTACAGAAACATCATAAAAGCTTCAACCTTGTAAGAGAAACTTAAATTGAGAGATTTTTAAAGATCAATAAAAGTTAAATAGATTTTGAAAAAAGAAAGGCTTTACAGTATTAAAAGGCTCACAGGATAACGCAAAATTAATTAAAGGAGCCTTATTAGAAATTCTGTACAGAAGTGTGATTCTGCTAAAGCTTTGCAACATTTTAAGGCCCCTAATATCAGAAGGAAGAAGACAGAAAAAACAGAAACCATAATAAACATCAGTACAAGCCCACGATGTTATGAACATGAAAATAACAGTGGACATCAAGAAATCTTTCCTTGATTGAGATATGACTGCCTCAGTTATCTGTATCTGGAAACAAACCAGAACAAATCTAAACAAAACAAAACAAAACCAAACCAAACCAATCAAACAAAAAAAACCCTACGCACAAAACATTGCTCTTGCTGCAGGTAGATACGATGAGTTTTTAGAAAGGAGTCAGGCCACCAACACTGAATAAAAAACCAAAATGTATGACTTTTACACAGGCTTTTATTGTTTAAGATGTAAACGTCCATTCTGGACAAGAGATCTAGAACTATCTTTTGTGAATGATCACCAAAAATCATAGAATCATAGAATGGTTAGTGTTAGAAAGGACCTTAAGATCATCTAGTTCTAACCCCGCGCCATGGGACTAGAAGGGACACTTCATACTAGAAAATGGTGTGAAATATCAACAGCTCCTCATTACAAAAACACTGAAGAGAGAAAAACATGATCAGCTACACCAGTGCAAGTTTATCAAAGACTGGCAGTTCATAATCTCCTGGGGAATTTCAGAAACTGAACCAAACAGCTGTTGAGATAAGTGGTTGAATTATGACATTTTTGAGCAAAGAATTAGGCTCTGGATGGTATTAGACAGTTATGCTCTGACCTGAGCTCAAAGAAGGAAGCATAAAAGGTGCCTAAGCATTTTCAGAGAGGTAGATAATAATTCAGAGAACTAAATAATAATAATAGTTGGTATACCTCATGTATGACAACATACAATGTATCTTCACAACATTCACTCCATTTTTCCATTGATTTCAGTAGGCATTACCTTAGTTACTTTTTACTTATGTTGTTTTCTTCAAAACAATGCAGAATTAAAATGGGCTTCTGACTGTAGATGTCTATGAGATGCTTATGAGTAGAATATTTACTATATTTTGTTATTTTATGAATGTTGCAATGCTGTGTGCTAAACCCTATCAGATGAATTATTCTATTTTGCTGTATGTATTTTTTATGTAAGTGTAAAGCCTCTTCCAATGAAAGAAACAAATAGTTGTTGTACTTTTAGGATTTCATTTTAGCTAATCAATGTGAAATTCACCTGAAAATAACGGACAGTGGGTGAAATATGGTTAGGGTTAATTAGTCACTTAATAAAGCATGTTTCTATCATTCAGTTCCTTTGACGTTGAGGTGTTCTTGACATTGTAATTTCATAGAATCATAGAGTAGTTAGGGTTGGAAAGGACCTTAAGATCATCTAGTTCCAACCCCCCGCCATGGGCATGGACACCTTGCCCTAAACCATGTAGCCCAAGGCTCTGTCCAACCTGTCCTTGAACACCGCCAGGGATGGAGCATTCACAACTTCCTTGGGCAACCCATTCCAGTGCCTCACCACCCTCACTGTAAAGAACTTCTTCCTTATACCTAATCTAAACTTCCCCTGTTTAAGTTTGAACCTATTACCCCTTGTCCTACCACTAGAGTCCCTAAGGAAGAGTACGTCCCCAGCACCTTTATAGGCCCCCTTCAGATACTGGAAGGCTGCTAAGCGGTCTCCACGCAGCCTTCTCTTCTCCAGGCTGAACAGCCCCAATTTTCGCAGCCTGTCTTCATACAGGAGGTGCATTTAAGGAACAATTCAGGATGCCAGGACATGGATTTGTGGATCTCTGAGTCTATGAAGCTGACAGAGTTCAGTGTTCTGCAGAGGTGAGTGGGCTTGTGATGAGAGGGGAAGCCATACAGTTCTGCTAGGGAAGTATTCTTTCTAAATTGAAATACCTTGGTTTTCCTGTGTCCAGAGAAACAACATACTAATACTGCTGTGTTGCACCAGATATTTGAGTCTGTATCATGCTGCTTTCTCACCTTTATCTGCTTCTGTTTCCTACTACAGATTTTTTTTTTTAAATTGGAGAAACTATTCTCTGCAATTTTCTGGTTTATATAATGGTCTTTAACATTCATGGTAGAGGACCAGACCAATTTTATCTTTGTGTCAAGTGTGTATAAATAGATTCCTTTAGGTGCTTGGTGCTACTTAGGTACTTAATTCTACTAAATTTTGAAGGGGAGCTGGAAAGCTAACTGACTTAAATACTTCTGAGTATCAAATCATCATAGATTCAAAGAATGGTTTGGGTTGGAAGGGACCTTAAAGATCATCTAATTACCCATCCATGGGCAGGGTCATATATACTATATACTAGATATAAAAAAATATGGCACTGTTATTTTAATTCTTTATAAATTATTTTCACTGTTTGTCTAAATTAACAACTCTAACAGAGACTGCCTCAACGAAATTGTCTCAAGAGAGCAAACCAGAACCTCTGTGGCCACTTGAATTTGTCCTTTTTCCACTATACAAAAATATCCTGCCTAACGTGCATTGGCTTAAAAATGAGCTACAGCTACAGCATCAGATGAATTGGTTGTTTCCAACTCACTAGAACACTGTTTATTATGTGCCTGAGAGACTCGGGAGCTAGAGGTCAGTGGAGGCCAGTAGAGAGGATTGCTCTGCACGGAAAATAAATGTGAGATAAGCAAAGCTTGTATTCCCTTTCACTGCAATCTGTTCCTAGTTGCTTTACCCTCTTGAAATAACCTTGCACTGCTCAGTTCTAGAATACTTACTCTTACTGAGCAGCACTTCATCGTAAGAGAAGGCTCATGGGTATCAATGAGACTACTCAGAAGAATAGCACTACTCAGCCTGAGTAAGGGCTGCAGAATCAGACCCACAAGCACAAGTGTTGAAAGATGCGCTGTTAAAGCAATTAGATCTGTAAGCAGGATAGCTCCCCTTCTGGGATTTCAGTGTGAAAATGAAAGTCATTTTCATTTTCAGCGTGTTGACTTGATTAGCTGGTCACAAATGAGGAAGGCAAGAAGTGATAGAAAAAAAAGGAAGACTAATGATAAGGCTAGGAGAACACAATGGCATATATTGCCCTGAAGCTTCCGGAAGGAAGGACACTATCGACTGAATCAGGCAGTGTGCTCTCACTACAGTTTTAATAAATAGTACTCCTTTGTAAACATCATTTATGAGATGAAACTGCAGGTGATGTTTCCCTTCTGGGGTATATCTCCTTACTGGTTCCATTTTTTTCATTAATGTATTATTTTTTTAATTAATGTATCTGATATTCCACAGTGTCTATTAATGAACATAATATAGCAATTAAATACTTATTGGCTAATTACTTATTCTGTCTGTGTTTTTAAACAGTATTGAACTAACTTATTATTAGTTAGTTCAATATATAATATATATATAATATATAATAACTTTATTATACTGTGCTACATTGCATATTTATTAATGTTCCATAAACTGAAAATGTTGAAAAAAAACCCACAATGTCTGGATTGAGCCAGAAATATCACTAGCTCTGACAGTGAAGTTTTACAAGGCATTGCCTACTTTTTTATGCTGACATAACTATTTATGTATTTAAATATATAAAAATATGATATATATAAATTTGCATAACCTAAAATACATTCAGAAACTGGTCCTCGTTGTACTAAGTTATGTAGAAGTATATGGTAAAAAGAACCTGCTTCAAAATTTGGAAGCAGAAGATTTAAAGTTCTAAGTCTGCTATGCCAGCAAAATAAATAGACTATAATATCAGTTCATGGTAGTAAAGACCAGAAAACCTAAAAACAATTCTTTTGGATCGTATGTTACCAGTATATCGGCTCTTGCTTTCTGATAAAATGTGCAAGAATCTATATCTCAGCAGCATTTTTTTGCAAGTGTAACTTCTTTCAATAAATCTGTAAGTGTTTGGTGGAGATTTTGTTATGCAAACCAAGCAGAATCTTAGCGAGGGAAAACAATATGTTAAAAGAAATTTGTTCTGAAAAAGGAACGCTTTGATACTAGAGACAAGCAGCACAGCAGGAGCTTAAACAAACAAAAACAACCTTGGTGTTTGCTATTCTTCTCTGGTGACAGCTTTGTGGAGGGCATCTAGCTGTTTGAGAGCAATTTAAGAGAAGGATCTGGCAGCATGTAGCACGGTGGTATCACAACAAAGGAAGAAAATGAGATCTTGTTCTTTTTTTCTATGAAATTCATACTGATAGTCTCTGTTTTCTATGTTGAATGTATTTATTTGGCGTGGGGGTGATGTGTATAGTGGTGTGGGGGGACGTTTTTGCAGTAGTATGCATTAAGCTTACACTCAAGAGATGCTCCTACCCTTCTGGAATTCTTTGTATTGGCTTGTTTTTTTCCAAAACCACTCAATAAAGAATTTGTGGTTGGAAAAATTGAAAAAGAGAGAGACATTCCCTGGTGAGGGGAGGTATCTTCAGAGGCAGAGACACAATGTTCTTTCTTTTTCTCCTTAAGCAAGAAACAGTGGATGACTCAGGGGAGATGGCAAAAACATGGACATACTTGTTAGGGGAACACTAATAACATTCACTCATTTTACATCATTCATTTGCATGATGACAACTGTTGTTTCCCCTCACGTGTTGTTGCCAATCATCCCTCTGCACAGGAGACATAATGTAATTCCCTGCAAGAAGTAGCTCTGTTTATGAAATGGTAAGGATGAAATTTTTTATCACCTCACAGTTTTTCATATGGTACCTTTCTAAGGTCTTTGCCACCAGGGACCTCTAACATAATGCAACGCAGCAGTTACATTCTTCCTTCTTTTTCTGTCTCCAATAATGTTAGAGGTATGCTGCTTTGCTACCTGAACTTTCACTTTTTTTTTTCTATTCATTGGAATTGATTCTGGTCTGTCAAGAACTCTGATATCCTTGCTTTTACTACCAAATACCCTGGAACAAGGAAAAATATAGTTATGGCTGCATCACAATTTTTCTCAAAGCTCTATATGACTAACAGAATCAGATATAAAAACTAACTTTTTTTTTATTTTTTAATTTTTTCTTTCTTTTTTTTTCTTTTTCATGCAGTGCTTTACAATACACGTAGTAGCAAATACTTAAAAAAAATACATTCCATTATAAATGCTGTATGTTAGAACTGATGAACAGGTTTATACTTTATTTAAGTATGTTTAATTATATTCGGCTGCTTAGATCAAGATCCTTCAATTATCAGGCTTAAGTTTAGACAAAATATGCAGTTTCATTAAATAACAAGACTGCTAGAAATGTTTAAAATTAAGCATGGCTATTAGTTTTGGTGAGTTTAAAGGTTGGAATTTCAAGGGTTTGTTTTTTCCACTGGGTTATTTTATATTCATCACTATGTACAAAAATAATAGTGATAAATACAAAACTAATCCTATCATTGCTCTGTAAAATGGCATCAGTGATCTTCTGAAATCTCAGCAAGGAAAATAAAGCAGCAGAGACAGAGACAAGAAAAGATGTCCACCTGCATTTGCTCTTTTTTTTGGTCAGATCCAGTGTTTTTATTCAGTGGAAGAGGAACAGGATAAAGCTGCTCATGGGAAACCATTTGACTGCTGGCAACAACAAAAAAGCCAATTTAAAGATTCCTACCTGTCTTTATTGTTATATATTAGACTCCAGATGAAGCCAAAAAACACGTCAGGTCTGAAGCATAAAACCGAAGACATATGTTAGTTCATGCTTTTCAAAAGCAATGGTTGTGCAACTTTAAATCCTTTAATTTTTTTTTTATTGACATATTAATTAACATTATCAAACTGAAGAGTAGAGGAGCTATTTTGAGTCACATTTGTATATGTTTCGCTGATATTTCAAAATAAATAAAATATTCAGAAATAAAATTCAAGTGGCATGCTGTAAAACATCATTAGAAAGTGAATAACACAATGCCCTCATTTGCCTGTAGATTAAAGTATGGCTCTTGGAAATCTATTCTTTTATCTATTTGTCCATATACTGCTGCTATTTTTGTTAGTCAGGAAAAGGTTTGCAGCCCATATCATCTTCCATTTAGAAGCCTTTCTGTTGTGAGTTATAGTCAATGATTTAGCTAGTTTGTTGCAATGCTTGGCAGAGCATCCTCAGGCTTATTTTCACAGCTAAGCAAGATTTTGCTAGATGGTCTCTGAATTCAGAGTCTTTTTCAGACAAATCAAGAGGGAAAATTGCTGATTATTCAGAAAATGCTGCATTGTGTTTATTGAGTTAAAAAAGCAATCTTCACTTAGGATGTGGATAACATATGTAACTCAATATAGCTAAAACATGTAAAGAAAACTGTGCCCATTTTTTTTAACCCTTACAGTATGACTGTAAAAGGCTATAAGTTTCTATCTCTTCTGACATGTCATTAACAATTATAAGCCAATGTTAATGCTTAAGTATTAATCACTTCTGATGCACCTTTCAAAACAAATTCAGTATGACTCAGACTCCTAACAGATTTGCGAAACAGACTCCAAGTAGTATATTTGATTTCAAGTCCCATTTTTTGTTAGTTCTGTTCCTGAGAAGGTTCCTGAAAGGCATCCCTACTTTAGATATAAACGGTCTTACTTTGTTCTAATTCATGGCAGACAAAACAGTTTTAAGGTAAATAAAAAATCATCCCTGGCAAGCTTCATTCAAATAAACTATCATGTTGTTAAGTCATGTACCATATTTTGTTCTTTACCTGGTCTCCCACATCCTGAGTGTTCTAACCATTGTGTTACAGCACAAAAGAAAACATCATCCTGTGGAACAGTAACTGTAGAAAAAAATAAAAAAATTAGGTACAGTGTGTGAAAAAGAATAAAATGGAGCAAAAAGGTCCCTTAAGAAGAAACACAAAAGCTATAGCAAAAACTTTTGTACGTTAATCCAGTATCACTCCTTCATATGAGTTAGGTTAACACTGTTTTCTATATAAGGATCACTCCTGAGGGATAAAATTTATTCACACACTTTCAGAACTAAGTGTTGGGGCAATTAAGAGAAAAGTATAAATAGGTTTGGTTTTATTTGTTTTGTTCAAATCCTCCTTTAGACTATTTCTGCAGTCAGCAGTGGCCTAGTCCAGTATTTCTTCTGGACAGTAAAGAAGAAGAGAATAGGTTTGTATGATTAAAAAATGAAAATCAATTTTTCTTTATGGGGTTTTTTATGAAGGTTCATCTTGATTCTCATGTGATCTTCATCATTCCGCTTAATGCTACATTTGACTCAGTTTATATTGGTTCAGAAAAGTTCTAAAACAATCCCTTTATGCAAGAATAGCTACCTGTATGCAGGGCAGTCTCCAACCCTTTCATTCACCAGATCTATGTGAGACAGAAAATATATCTTCATGATTATATGGATGATTTCTCCATGTTGCAGATACATCAGGGCTTCTGTAGTCTGTCCATGAGGTGATGTCATTTCAAGCATCTCAATGTCTGCAAGTCTGCTTCCAGTGAAAATCAAGGACCTTTCAGGATAATTATTGCAGCAGCCCTTTAATGAAGGGTATTATAAGTCTGAGAAGGCAGCTGAAAACAAACAAGAAAACAGATTTGCATTTTGAACTTCAGAAAACAGAAAACGTGGAAGAAGTGTATAGGCCATTTCCTTACTAGTGTTTAAACACCTATCGCAGGACTGTTTGAAAGCTTCTCCTTCTAGAAAGGATCTGCAGCCAAGAATCTGTCTAAAAGAAAGTAATCTTACGAAGTTTTTACAGTCAGTGCAAAGAAACTGGCACTGTTAAAGCATAGACCATCTCCTAACAGAATTAAATGGTTTATGCCTTAAAAAAATTCTGTCGGCTATATAGCCCAGAATGTCTAACTAGACCCATACAGGATGTCTAAAAAGACCACAAGAGCTGAGGTTTTTGTTTCTCTAATAAAATAAAATTCAAGCGAGTATATATTTTTCTAAAGTTTGGGTATTTTATGAATTCACTTATGGTGACTAATCTTAATATAATGGTTGTGCATGTATCTTTCATCAACAGTGACCTTTCACTTAAGGCATTTATTATTCTGATAGATTTAGACAGTTTTCCTGTTTAGATACAGTCATCTAAATTCCTCTTTAAGCTTTAAAGTCAGTTATGTCACTTCAGGTCTAATCCTAATCCTTGATCAGCCACTCAGTTACGAAAGATATGTGTTTTGTTCAGTCAATATGTCTGGAGAATATGACAGACTTTTCAATTCCACTGGTGTTGGCAGAAGAATAAGATCAAGTTTTAGGTCATCATTTAATAGTAATTTTCTTCTGTTACTTCCTCTTTTATTGTTTTGCTTTTGTGCCGTACAGAGTGAATACCTTTAAGGGAATTTAGGGATTTGCTTTGTTACATACTAATCTATCACACTTAGCATTACAAGCTAGGGGTTAAACAGCACTGTTGCAAGACTATTACCAAATATTCTTCCCATATCAGAAATAATTATAAAGATCATAATCAATGTCACAGAATGAATGATAGAAAGATAGAATGGATAGGGTAGGAAGGGACCTTCAAGATCATCTAGTTGTAACTCCTCTGCCATGGACAGGGACACCTTCCACTAGACCAGGTTTCTTGAAGCCTCATCCAGCCCTGGCCTTAAACACTTCCACAACTTAGGATATCCATAATTTCTCAGGGCAATATCTTCCACACTCATGGTGGTGTCTCACCACCCTTATAGTAAAGAATTTATTCCTTATATCTATTCTTTTTTAGTTTATAACCATTATCTTTTGTCCTAGTGATAGAGCAGAAGCAAAAAGTCCCTCTCCAGCTTTCTTGTCAAGGTGAAAGTAACATTTGCCAAGATTTTTAAATATATATATACACACACATATATATACATATATATATTGATATACATAATTATTTTTAATAGCTCAGGAATAAAAAAATAACTTTTAAATTCAGTGTGTCTTGTTCTTCTTCCTTCTTTTTGGAGTCTGACTTCCTAAAGCCTCAGAAGTTATCCCAAAAATCTTAATTCAGGAAATTTACTGTATTATTCTCTTTAAACAGTGTCTTGATTTTTTTTTTAACTTAGTTTCTTTTTTTTAATAGTGTGCTATTCCTTTCATTGCAAAAGGTGCACTTTCATACATTACTAACTCCATTTAATCAAATTTTTTTCAGAGGAAAATTAAGTCTTTAGTAAAGATCAACATAAGAAGTAGAAAATAGAAAATTATATTGATCTTTCATATTAATGTTGTACAGTGGTTAATATCAGATGGCAAATATAACTAAAATGTACTGTATTTATACTAAATTATAGGCAGTAAGTCTTTTAAGGACCTGCTTTCATTGATATAGATGAGAAAAGGTTTTCTAAATGCATTCATGGCTCTAGATTTCAATTTTCAAATAGGAATATATTTGTTATTATTTTATTAGGAAAAACTGAAAATATCAATGAATACAATGTACAGCGTATGCTGTATGCTGTAGCGCTTTCTGTGATGCAGAAAGTTGCATGTAGCTGTAAATGTAAAAAAAAAATCATTGTTATAATATTTTTCAATGAGTTTAAATACTTTTATTTATTTCTAGACTATAACATTTGGGTTAGATATTTATTACAATAGGATAAATATTTCATTTTTAAAATGTGCTTCTTAAGTCTGCAGGTTTAACTATAATGATGGAAATTCACCAGTCAGAGAAGAAAAGTAAATTGTCAAGGATAGCTCATGCAGATACAGAGGAGATATAATGTTATAAGGCATACGATTACGGTGAGGAATAAGATTATAATGATATATAGTTAAGTGGGGGAAGTCCCAAGATCAGAGATGCTTTCACAAATATTTAGCATTTCAGCAATGTGATTATTTAAAATGAGTATCTGAATTCTTCAAGAATAATCTGTTTCCTACAAGGATCCAAACTTAATTTTCCTATCAACATTTTCTGCTAAAATTATGTGGGAGGTTTTTTGTGAATGTCAGACTATTCCAATGTTATGTCAGTCTTAAAACCAGTAATTCTGAACTCCATAGTGTAGACAGTTTCCTAACTTCTCTGAGTTACAGTTCTTGTTGGCTTATGGAAAATTAAAGCCCGTTTGTTTGTTCTGTGGGTGGAACTGGAGAATTGAAGGTTCATGACAGTGTTGTCCTGTTTGGCTCCCGCATCTTGTTCTCTAAAGTCCTCTGAAAATGACATAAAACTGAAGATGTTTGGTATGGGATAGCTTTTCTATCTAATGCTTAAAACTGTCAAAGTTTCTTCATATATAGTGTCTTCAAATCTCACTTTAATTAATATATTTATGCCACCCTTTTTCAATAAAGTCTTTAAAGCTTTCTACATTTAATTGCTTGGGCACCCTAGTGCAGATGACCACATCAGACAGTAGTATGTTGAGACGTACAGATTTAAGTGATTTGGACTGTTCTTTACACATGGATAACCGTACTTGCAAAACTGAGGTCAATGACAGAGTAATGTTATGGAGCTAGCCTTTCCTTTCTTTGTGATCATGGGTTTATGAACAATAAAGAGTATATTTAAAGTATTAAAAATGGAGAAAGCGAGCTGCCTCAAACAACAATTGTCAACAGAACTAACACATGTGATCTGTAAATCATGAATGTGTTTGTGGGCCCACATTGTTTTTCAACAATACTGAAGCAACCCAATTTCCTTGACGTCCAGAAAAAAATAATTTGGATTTAAAATTCCTTTTTTGAATTATTGATAGCCTTGAAAACGTGATAACTAAATAATAGAAGTTACTTATGCCTGAGCCAAACAAATACATCATTGGAACGCAGAAAACATTAAGAACTGGTACATCGGTGTGCCAGAATTGTATCACTATATCTCATCCTTATAATTCCTATTAATAACAAAAACAGGATTGGCTCCTCAAACATAATTAGCACTCATCTGAAGAGCTGTGTCCATAGTAATAGTGAAGATCAAACTAAAATAACCATGGCAGATCAGTAGGCAATTTGAGATTCAAAAGCCATTACAGACAGTTTAAGGATTAAGGCTACATGCCAAGGGACAAAGAAATAGTAAGTATGAACATAAAAGATGCTTCAAGGTAACACCATTTAGGGGTGCCAGGTGGATAGAGGGGCCATGCCAGTGCTTGGAAGATCCGTGAATGTGTGTGTGCTTGTGAACCTTGAGAGTGTGGTATGTGCGTGCTGCACTAGTGACCTTCTGTCTCTGCCAGCCCAAGAGGAGAAGGAGATGTAGCTGGCTGTGCCTGTGTCTGGTGTGAGTCCTGAATGTGGATGCTGCTGGAGGCAGCGCCTGGTCTGTGGCCATCTGTGTGACAGGTCATGTCTATGTCCTTGTGTTTGTGTCTGCATCTGTGTGTCTGTGTCTCTCAGATATGTTTTCAGCTTTGCTACTGGTCAAACTTGAAAACAGGTAAGCGGCAGCTGAATTCCGCAGCCTGAACAAAGACTGCAGGGCACTGGGCAGAAAGAGTCCTGGTCTGGACCTGAAAATCCCTTAACACCCTATCCTGTTCTAAATCTGTATGGTGGGTTCACTTTGGCTGGCTGCCAGATGGCTCCCAGCCATCTGTTCTCTCACTGTGCCTCCTACACAGGACAGAGAAAAAAAGATAAGATGAAAAACCTCATTGGCCAAGGTAAAGACATGGAGATCACTTACCAATTACCATAATATGCAAACCAGACTTCATTGAAAAACTGAACATGAGCCAGCAGTGTGCACTCACTACCCAGAAAGCCAGTAGCATCCTGGGCTGCATCAAAACAAGCATGGCCAGCAGGTTGAGGGTGGTGATTCTGCCCCTCTGTTCTGCTCTTGTGAGACACTAATTAGAGTACCGTGTTCAGCTCTGGGGCCCCCAACACAAGAAAGTCATGGGCCTGCTCAAGTAGGTCCAGAGGAGGGCCATGAAGAGAGGCTGGAGCACCTCTCCCATAAAGACAGGTTGAGAGAGTTGGAGTTGTTCAGCCTGGAGAAGAGAGGGCTCCGTGGAGATTGTAGCAGCCTTCCAATACCTAAAGGAGGCCTACAAGAAATGTGGAGAGAGACTTTCTTCAAGGGCATGTAGGGATAAGACAAGGGGGAATGGCTTTAAACTGAAAGAGGGTAGACTTAGATAAGATATTAGAAATAAATTCTTTACTGTGAAGATGGTGAGACACTGGAACATGTTGCCTAGAGAGGTTGTGGATACTCCATCACTGGAAGTGTTTAAGGCAAGGTCAGATGACCCTTTGAGAAACTTGTTGAAGTGGAAGGTGTCCCAGCCCAAGTGGTTGGAACTAGATGGTCCTTAAGATCATTTCCAACCCAAACCATTCTATGATTCTATTATTCTCTGATTCTATGATTCTATGACTTGGGGAAAATTAATTCATTGCCAACAAAGACAGTAGGATAGTGAGAAACAAAGACAAAATTAAACCAAAACCACCATGCCCCACTACTACCCCTTTTTCTGAAGCTCAGCTTTACTCTTTCTACCCCCACCTTGAGCAATGCAGGGGTACGATGAATGGGAGCTCTGATCAGGCCATAACCATAGCTCCTCTCTGCAGTTTGTTTCTCTTCACACTTCCCCCCTGCTCCAGCACAGACTTTTCATGGGCTTCAGTTTCCTTCAGGACTTATCCACCAGCTCCAGCATGAGGTCGTCCAGGGGCTGCAGGTTTGTTTTTCAATTTACCATTATTTTGTTAAATGAACAGATATGATATACTACCACTTGAGTTTCTTGTATGGTTAGAATGATTGTTGCTCTGTATAGACACTATATAACACTTGAAAAACAACATTAGGAAATTCATCTTAATGTTATTGACTTGTGTGTTGTGGTAGAGGTTAAGGATATATTACTGTATCACTTTTCTATCTGTAGACTGCAACGAAGATTAAATCAGTGCCAACTGTGTCTATAAGTTAAGAAGACTTCCAAATGCTTTCTTTTCTTTCCACTAACATTCTTTAAATCTGAGGACAAAGGACTTATTTATGCATTTATCATGATGGAAATCAAGCTAAAAATCTAGACAATGAGGAATTTAAATAACTAGGAGAAACACTGTTACATATTTTTTCTCCTGTTATCATTTATATTACATCAGATTATTTGAGGTTTGCTTTTGTGCAGAGAAAATTATAAGCATCACATACGAAGACATGATTGTCTAAGCAATAGTGAAGGAAACTTGGGTCCTAAATAAATTTTACCTAACTCTAGCTACTTACCCGCCCGCATCTTCTTGCAGTGAAGAGAGGTCAGCATCTGTTGTGAGGCTATTACAGGGCTCAGATGGTTTATTCGGGTCTGTGAGTTCTTTCTTCCTAGACTTTCCTTTAATTAAAAGTACATTATTTCATTGAAGTTGTGGATGCCCATCCCTGGAAGTGTTTAAGGCCAGGCTGCATGGGGCTTGGAGCAACCTGGTCTAGTGGAAGGTGTTCCTGCCCATGGCAGGGGGGTTGAAACTAGATGATATTTAAGATCCCTTCCAAGCCAAACCATTCTATGATTCTGTGAAAACAGAAAAATAAGCAGCAGGAGGCTAGTCAGATAGCACAGAGAAATCACAGAAATCTAGATGAAATATACTGAGTGAATTTCACTCCATGCTGGAACATGTATCTGCTAATGTTGCCTGGAAAAGCAAATAATGCACTAGAACACTGTTACCTTTCGATTCTTGAAAAGGAGGTTAGCAAACAAGCAGACAAATCTGCATGTTTCTATGATATTCATCCACTCCTCTATACCACACATCCAGGGTGCAAAAATTGAATCAGAGAAAAAAAATTCAGTCTGCTCCATGTACTCATGGCTAACCAACTCCAAGTCATATTGTTAACGAAAGAACTGTGAAAGACAGTACGAGCTGATTCAGTTGTCTATATGCAGGCACCTAGTCCTTTATGAGACACCCTAGGATATCAGAAGAATTTACTTAGAATTGGTAGATGTGACATTAGACCTTTGTCACTGCTATGTCCTTCTCAAGTCATAGTGAAAACCATGAGGCATACTCTAGGGCCTATGGCATAGTACTGCATCTTCATGTTCAGGAAAAAATAAGTAATGGTCTGGATTGAATGAAACTTAAACAGCTCAAAAGTTCAGGGTAAAATCATCAAATCGGAATTTTGCAAGACTGGAGAAAAGTTTATATTATAATACTTATTCCCAAGGCCTAGTATAGGAGTATGGGTTCATCACAGCCTAGATTTTCAAGACCAGAAATCACTATCAAACCTGATTTCTGTGCCTTTGCACATTGTATGCAGAAAAATCATTGTATGCAGAAAAACATTTTTGTCTAATTAAGCACTTTGTAGTACAAATTTTTTTTGACCATTTGTTTTCTGTTTTTTCTATTTTCATGCCTTTTTTCTCCTTCTATATTCCTATTTTTCGCCATGGTGCAGATTATCATCCTCTGGAACTAGCATAGACCTACTTACTTATAACTACCGCAAAGTTTTAGGGTATCAGACTTTTCTCATGAAGTAGCATGTTGAAACAGGCAAGGAATCTTGCATTATTGCAGTATGGTTTGAAGAATTAAATGGTATTATTAGAATTGTATAGCCTATGATAAATCTATAAAACCAAACAGAAAAAAAGCTTAAAGCCTTTATTCTGTGTTTAAGACTACTTCATTCTTTTGCTAATTGCTTTTCTTTTGTTCTGAAACTGGAATTATTCAGTATTTGCCTCCTGCTGTGACTCCATTGGTATTTATACCAATGCTTTTAAAATGAATGCTTTGCAAAATGCTTTGGATTAGCAATGAATTATATAGACACCATATGTCAAATGCTGATTTTATTGGACATTCAGCAACATCCTGTGTACATTTATGAATATTTGCTTTAGTGGTTGGTCTCTATTAATACTTGGTTGCTGATGATAACAGAAAGTCTTTTCCTAAAAAAAATCTTCAGATCAGGTTCTGTAAGAAAATGTTGTCACACACAAACAGACTACTGTGCATTTTGAAATTATTCTTTTTGCCTTTGCATAGAAAATGTTTGTAAAGGCTACTTATCATTGTTTTGAAAAGGTGATACTAGAGCAAACTGTGCATCACATTTAATTTCATCTTGTAAATAAATATAATTTGACTGAAAACCACTTGTGAAATATAATAGCCAGGCACCTTCAAAAACTTTACTTTTTTTTCATACTCCACTGGCACTAAGAGAACAAGTATATCTAGTAGACATCATAAAGGTTATCAAGACACCTAAAGGTGGTTAGTATACATTACCTTGTTAAAAACAGTTAAAACTTAGTTGCCTTATTTTCCCATCTGCAGACTGAAGAAATATGTACATTTTTTGTTTCTTTCCATAGCTAGTTAGTTACTAGTTCTAAAGAAGGCCTCTCAAGCCAAAGAAACTATAAGCTTTAAAATATTTTCTAAATTATTTAAAGGACAGCTTTGGGATGAGAGTAACTCATAAATTTCACAGGTAAGTAAGATCCATGAATCAAAGCTGCCATAATCACAGGGGTCACTGGCAGTCAGAAATAAATGTTTCCTTATGTGAATAGATATCTTTTTTACTTCTCACATTAGTTTAATATTTTTAGTAATTCAGATATGAATAGATAACAAGGCAAAATGGAACTACAATGGTAAGAAGCTGTTTGGGGAAAAATCAGTAATCATCGTTAGCTCGCTACTCCATGCTTCTTTAATGTTCTACAGCATTATTTAAATGACACATTGACAATGAGAATATCATTACAGTTTTAGATGTCACAGAGAAAATGGTCTCTATGCAGAGATTTCTATTGAATAATTTTCAGGTTTTAACCCAGAGAATGAAGGATCAGGAGTACAAACTTGCATGTAAAAAGATTAAAACCAGAAGAGTTCTAGAGAGTAATAAAAATAATTGTAGTGTCTTGACCCCGGCTGGAACCAGGTATCCACCAAGACACTCTATCACTCATCTTCCTCAACTGGACAGGGGGAACTAAAAAATACAAAACAAAAAGCTCATGGGTTGAAATAAGGACAGGGAGAGATCACTCACTAACTGCAGTCACTGGGAAAAATGCCTGACTTAAATGAGGGTTGAGGTCAGCTCACCACATGTTGTCTCTGCTGGTTCTTCCTCCTCACACTCTTCCTCTGCTCCAGAGTGGCATTCCTTTCCATGAACTTGTCCAATGTGAGTCCTTCCCAGGGGCTACAGTTCTTCATGAACTGCTCCAGTGTGGGTGCCCCATGGGGTCACAAGTCCTGCCAGCAAACCTGCTCCAGTGTGGGGTCACAGCTTCCTTTGGGCATCCCCCTGCTCCGGTGTGGGGTCCTCCCTGGGCTGCAGGTGGATATCTGCTCCACCATGGACCTCCATGGGCTGCAGAAATACAGCCTGCCTCACCATGGTCTGCACCATAGGCTGCAGGGGAATCTCTGCTTTGGCACCTGGAGCACCTCCTGCCCTCCTTCTTCACTGACCTTGGTGTCTGCAGAGATGTTTCTCTCCTCTCTTAGGCTGCAGTCGTGTAGAAGTTTTTTTTCCCCTTCTTAACTATGTTATCCCAGACGTATTACTGTGGTTGCTGATGTGCCCAGCCTTGGCCAGCAGTGGGTCTGTTTTGGAGCAGGCTGGCATTGGCTCTATCGGACATGGGGGAAGCTTCTGGCAGCTTCTTGTGGAAGCCACCCTCGTAGTCCCCTCACAGCAAAATTTTGCCATACAAACCCAGTACTACAATGCTTAAAAAACTAGAATTAAAAAAAAAACAAAAACCCAAACCAAAACCGTAAGGATCTTTAACTTGCCAATTAATTGACTGTCTCAGCCTTAAATTCATTTTCAGCATGTTTATCTGTGACTAGTTTGTCGCTGCTCCTGGTTTATAAGTTGTACATATACAACTCTCATACATGAATGAACTTCAATTTCCATAAGTTTTATGAGTGAGGTGTTGAAGTGAAATGGACTAGGGTAAAAAAAGGAGAGTGTGGAGGTGGGGCTCATGAGTCTCATCTTGGTGTTTTAACCCTGTTACAATTCTTCTTGTCCTTTCAACAGAACTCCCTATGATATAAATACTTGAGAAAAAGGTTTAAAGAGTGTTTTGTGACTCCTTTTCCCTGAAATTTGCTTTTATATATAACTTCATGCAACTATTTTCTTACTTAAATGCTTGACAGTATAAAAAGACTTGAAAATTTTATGGTTTTCAAATCTGACATAAACCATGCATTCATTATGCAAAGCTGATTTTTCTTCCTGTTTCAGCTCATAATTTCATTCAAATAAAAGTACAAAGCCATAAAAAAAATCTAATACTTGTTATGTTTTCTTGTTTAAATCAAATAAAAATTGCTTTGAACGCTAGACTCTGCGACACTCAGCAATCAGTTGGGGAGAAAAAAAACAAACCCAAAAACCAACCAACCAAACAAACAAAAAAAAAAAAAAAAAAAAAAAAGGAAAGAAAAGAAAAAGGAAAGAAAGAAACAAACACAGTAACATTTGATTTCCACTCTAGAGCATTCCACAGCAGACCTATGAAGAAAATACATGACTTGGCAATAGCCAGACAGCCCTGGGACGAAGGAGTCTTATTAACAAAATGCTGATAATGTTGCTATGTCTTGTTTTTAACAAAGCATCATGTTCTGAAGAAGCAAAAAAGTTGTCAGGCATTTCCTGACTACACCTTGTTAGCAAATGAAAAGGGTCCTAAACAATCTGATTGTACACAAGACAGATGCCCACAAGACAACATCTCCATTTAAATATTGTCTTCCTTCTAAAAGATAGGAGGAGAGCAACAAACCAAAATCAAATGCTCTTTTCCTGTGTTTGAAATGAATGTGTTACATTATAATATTTTTATTTTTCCTTCAGGAACACAGATAGCATGAGAAGATGGTCAGGTCACTATTCAGGAAGGAAAACATTAAATCACCCAAACACCAGGAATAAGCCGCAAGTTTTCCTCATGGGCACACTGACCTCTTGAAAATTTGTATCTTTTTTTTTCCTCTTTCCTTTATCTACTAATACGATACTGCCATACCTTGTTTGATATCTGTAAATGACAGCAGGTACCCTGCTATATCCTCCAAAGGCAGCATGTACAAATCACAATATCAGTTAACACTGTTGTGAGACAACTTAGAAGACACTATTTATGGAGTTTGTTAATACCGTTTCCTGCAGTACCTGATGTGTCCTTGGAGGTCTGCTACCTGAGTGTTGACCAGACCCAAACTTGCTTTCCTAATGAAATTTGACAAGGCCACAGCTGTAAGTAGTGTATCTGTACTTGAGTACCTCTTTCTTAGTAAAAATTAAACACACAGAAAACCCATGCAAGGTTGTCAAACTGTGTAAGTGTTGCTGCTGCTGTTGTACGTTCCTAATAAATGTATACTATTGTCTCTCTATATAGGTGGAAAAAAGTTATAAAGTAGATATGAGATGTTAAAAAAGGTACAGTGCTATTTGGAGTTGCTTCAAAAGTAACGTTTTTATGTAGCTTACTTTAATTATATGATTGCAATTTAATTATAATTATGGCTGTAATTACTGTTTTGTGTGTTTTATTAAAGCTGCATATATTAATTGCACCAAACATCTGTTGATGAGCTTAACTAATATAAGCAGATGTTTACAGCAGAAGAGCCTAGTTAGCCTTCCATTGTAATGTTCCTCTTGCAAGGTGACTATCTCCAGAAAGCAGGTAGCAGTATAATACTGACAAATTTCAGTTCCTCATTTATTCTGTTTGCAATTTAACACTATATATACATATATATCTATAGATACAAGCACACATGCACACACACACATACATACATACCTACCTATACATATATTTTAAACTTAATTCTTAATCTGTGGAATTACAATAAGAATGAATTTGGTTCAATAGTTCACATCTATATTTTAAATGGGAACAACAATTGAAACATTTGCTTGAATTAGGGAAGGTAAATAAAATACTTTTTAATAACACGTAATCCAATGGGGAAAATTTCAAGGTGGCCTAACTTTGCTTGTGTGCTTATATTTCCAATAAAGTAAATTAAGAGAAACTGTGTTTCCTCACCCATAGCTATAATTCAGCACAGTGTTTTGCCAATCAGTTATGTACCGTTCATATACATCTATGAAAGAAAAAAACAAAACAAAATAAACTAAAGCATTCTAAGCCCATCTTAGAAAAGTAGGTTGAGGGGTGATTAATTAACCCACAAAACTTGAGGTGAACACAGGAGGATTTCTGTGGCAAAAGAGCTTTGAGAATTCTCAGGCAACTGAAAAATCTATTAGATATATAAGTGCTTCTCTGTGTGTTGGGCAAGAGGGGAGACAAAGCATGGGAGAGAAGTTGAAAGACTGTGCTGACGTGTATATAAGAGGGAGAAATCCTAAACAGTCAAAATTGAAACTAAAAGAGGTATTTTAAATTTTAGTAATGCAGGCTGACACTGGTAATTTACTGTACTGAGCAGAGATTTAAGCCCATTATATAGAACAGCCTGAATGTAGGAGGAGAACTGCCAAATTCACTAGCAGTGAATTCATCATGCTGAAAACCCCCATATGTTTGTTTAAGTGTGTTTGTACATATATTGTATATTGGTATATATTAAACAAACATTATTAAATCAACACGAGGTATTTTGGAGTTAATGAAACCGAAAAAAAACCCAACTCAAACAAAACACCAACTGTAAAATTGAAACACTGCAATAGCAAGGTATGGACTAAGTGAACTAAATGCATTTTTCCCCATTTTTCATTCCTTCCTTGATAAACTTGTATCACATTCAAACAGATATCAGATGGTCCAGGAGATTTTATCTCAAATTCAGTATTTCTTAAAGTAAATAAATAACAAAAAAACCCCAACACACTTTTTTTTTTTTTTTAGTTTTAACAGGGCTAAATCTAAAATTGCATCGATTTACATATACTTCCTTCCTTTTAGCAAAATATTATATTTACTGTACATTTCAGTAGTCTGAGATGAAAATTTGGAAGATGACCATTTATACTGTGAGCTAGCACTCTTTACTGGGCCTCCTGATTGAAAAAAAAGTGGGGTTTTTTCATTGTATTTTGAGGAGGTGATTATATTAAAAAAAATACAGAATCAAATTTCCCTAGCATAATGTAGCTTTTAGATAGTTTCATGGTGTAATGATAGGACTAAAAAGATTTGGAAAGAATTTCTCCAGTTCCTGTTATATTTCAGTTGTAATTAATTAAGGGCTAGAGCTGGGATTTATCTAATTTACCTTTAGTTCACATAAAAAATAAACAAGCTTAATGTATTCATCTAAGCTTATTTAATTGGCAATGAAGATTAAGAGTTACCTCCATTCCAGTACCTCTCTTTTGAACATAGATGTATAAGCCAGATAAGATAAATTGTTTTTTACTGTTTTCTGGAGGTACCCATGTGTCTTTGTTGACTAGTTCTGTCAACAAGCAAGATTAAAAGCCTAGCTTTTAAGTGATGTGAAATGACCACATAATGTTTAGGTATAGAATCATAGAACCATAGAATAGTTAGGGTTGAAAAGGACCTTAAGATCATCTAGTTCCAAACCCCCTGCCATGTCACCCAAGACTCCATCCAACCTGTCCTTGAACACCACCAGGGATGGAGCATTCACAACTTCCTTGGGCAACCCATTCCAGTGCCTCACCACTCTCACAGCAAAGAACTTCTTCCTTAGATCTAACCTAAACTTCCTCTGTTTAAGTTTGAACACGTTGCCTCTTGTCCCATCACTACAGTCCTTAATGAAGAGTCCCTCTCCGGCATCCTTGTAGACCCCCTTCAGATACTGGAAAGCTGCTATAAGGTTTCCATGCAGCCTTCTCTTCTCCAGGCTGTACCAATAACATAAGATTTATTTTCTATGTCATATAATTTTGTGGCTAAGTTTGTTTCCAGATTCATATTGCCATTCCATGCTGAGGAAGGAGTGCCTGGGCCCTGTTTTGTAGGGAACCATCCAGTGTCCTCTAAGATGAAAATAAGGCCCAGTTCCAGAGGTTCTAGGAACTGTTCACTCTAGGTGGTATGGGTGGGATCAAACTCCCTCCACCCTGTGCAGTTGTTTCAGTCTGAAATACCTCATTTTCCTGTGGCTTCCCAAGACAGTCCTCTACCTTCCCGCTTGGCACCATGTGGTAAGCAAATAATTTTGGTTTCAACAGTGATGTATTATATGAATCATGTTAGGCATTTTCAGCAAATATAAAAGTAATTATTATGTATTAGAGTTTCATGGCAACTCTGGGAATACATACAGAGATTTGGGCCAATTGTCTGGTTTCATTCAGTTCATAGATTATTTGATTAGGTACATAGTAATGCTGTTAAGAGTACCACATGAATGAAGTTGAGCTCTGAGTATAACCTGCTGGAGATGTTGGTTTAAGAACGATTTTAATGTTTGACCTTCCCTAGAAGAAGGAGAAGAGAGAATTAAGAATTAAATATCTATCCCAAAATAAAGCCACAAAACAAAACAAAAAAAACCACTAGAAAATTAATAATCTGGTTATATCTCACATCCCAGGAGGCTGGCAGGCAATCTACAAATGGGTGAAAGAAATTTTTGTGGATACCTTGGCTAGTAAAGTACCTGAGCTGTTAGTGTGGTATAAAAAACTGGCTGCACCATTCAACAGGGGAACTTGGGTACATAGCCTCTGGAGTATGTCTCATGGTGGTTTCTTTGACTATATTTCTGCTTCATAGGTTGAATATGTGGTCTTCCGAATATGTGGGAAGGGACTTAGAGCTCACAGCTTAGTTCAGGCAAACTTTATACCTTCAAATTTATTCTCATTATTAAGAATGCTCACACACATCTGTAATTATCTTGTGTTTACACAGGTAGTTAATTGATACTAATTCTGTCTAATCAATTTGTAATCTAACTAGAATGCATTTAACCTAGACTTGGACAACATAAATGTTGTCTAAGCTACTTGTTCTCCTTACATCTAAGCTACCTGTTGTCCTTAGCTACTTGAGTCAGACTCCTTCTATAGTCAATGGAAAGAGATAGGCACTTGCAGCAAGTGAATCGTGTTTTCCCAATGTAGACACCTAAACTCAGATTAACCTAACTGAAAGCATTTCCATGGATTAGTAATATTTGGGGGGGTTTTATATGTGCCAAAGTTTGTAGGAAAACCTTCTTTTCATAGATCTTATTTTGCATCCACACAACTTGGATAGCATCTGGTGAAAACTAGAATTTGGCTCCTTTCTGAACAAAACTGCAAACTCCTTTAAAGATAAACTCCTCACTAAAGAAGTGAATTTCCATCATAAAGTATACATCAAACAGATCTATACATAAATATAAATAACATTGCCTTTCTTTTCTATTGGCCATACTTACATATTGAAAGTTACCTATACACATCTGTCTGTAGAGAAAGAGTTTTGGAAACCAAACCAGTGTTGAGCATGAAATATTTCCACAGCTGGGTCTCACAACAGAGCTGTATATTTTAGGCAGGTTTATTATGCTGAGTCAAAGTATAGCATATATATAGCCATAATTTTGTGTGTGCTTTCTCCTCCTGTCCCATATATCTGTTGTTGTGATGAGCTTACGCATTTCAATATTTTTCACCTGAAGTCTGCTTTGAGTATTTTCAGAAGTTAAGTGGTAATGTGGATAAATTTAGTCTTTTTATATCCCTCAGCAGACAGTAGGGCACATCTTAAAGTTATCTCAATAACATGTATTGTAGTCACCAAGCGAAACTCAGAAAAGAAATTTTTACCTTTATTACCTTGAAAAAGCAGACATTTTTGTAAGAAATTATTTTTGCTAGAGTACCTGCCTTTGATTTTTATGAATATTTCAGTATTCTAGGAAATCATACTGAAAAGGTTTCACTTAAATACAACTTTGCGTGTAAGCAATTTGATCCTATTTTGTACCACAAAGTCCTGTGAAAGTTCACCAAAAGGAGATACAGGGTAGCAATACAGTGGAACAAACCAGATCAATGTTGATTGCAGACTGATGACTCCCTGATGTCCTTGGATAAGAATGAAAAAATTCAGAAAATAAATTTGCTTGCCTTTATTATCTACCATGACTAATATGAGTCATCTTACTGTGCAGCAGCTTTAATCCAGCTACTTGTATAAAATAGCTGTGAAGACACTGAAGCATGAATGCAGCAGGTCAGAAGCCAGAGATTATTACTCTAGTTGCTAATCCATGTTCAACACTGTCTTATTCTTCATAAATACTGTTTCCTTGCTTCCCTTTCTCACTCACTCAAAGATGGTGTTGTGGACGACTCCTTGTGTTGCAATGATGAATTCACCAGTCTGGGTGGAGATCTATTTAAAAGTATAAGACAACTGTTGAAGTGGAAAGCAGCGGAATTTGAAAACACAGGCGTCCCCACAGGTGTCTGTATCTATTGTGTTGCCAGCAGTAAGAATGTCAGTTACAAGGATATTTCCCTTCATTCCATATCTACCCTACCTCCCCTGACAAAAAGATATACTTTTAAAATAGTTTGTTTCAAATAGAGATGATGAAATCACACTGTATTTTTCTCTGATAGACCATCTCCAGTAACAGATGACTCTTTTGGTCACTTGCAAACTGTGAAAAAACACAATTCACAGTAGGAAAGCATGATGAACACGTTTTCTGAAAACATGCACAGATTAAAGACAGATTAGTACCCTGTTGAAGTAAGGTTGCAATCTGAGTTCAATCTTGTTATTAGATGCCTAAGAATCCTACAGGGGAGAGACTTAGGAAATTAACAGGAACACATCCTACAGAAACAAAGCTATTTATTTATTGTTTCCTAATCATATGGCAAATTGTTGTGCTTGGCTTTACAGAGACACTTTCCATTAACACGTAATAGCCCTTGAACAGATACTGTATTTCACTCTTCCTCCATCGGAAAGTTCCTATCCTTTCAAGCTGATACCCTCTCATCTGTGCTGTTCATTTTGAGTTCCATTTCACTGCTCTTACTGCAATGGCTATTTGGGATTGTTATTGTGATTCATATTACATTATGAACAACGTGTCTAACTAATTCTCTGTGGCAGTATCCATTCTTTGCAAATAGACTTGAAATAAGCCATATGGTTGCGTGATACATAAGTACACTTTCTAGGTCAAGTATATGTTGCATTTTGGGGGGTTTATTTTTGAATTGGATAAGAAGACCTTCAACTGTTATTTCATTCTAGTGAAGTTACAGTACTGATTTTTTTGTTGGTTGGTCTTGGTTTTTTTTTTCCTTTCCTCTCAGTCTCTATGTCCTGGTCAAGGCAAACACAGTATAAATCCAACTGCAGCACAAGTTAACAACTACACATAATATAAAGTTTTCACATGTCATCAGAAAGTTAGAGCAAACTTTTGCTTTCCTGAGCACCCTTTTATTTTCTAGCTATCTTTGGAGAGAAAGGATAAAAGTAACTTATAAAAGGAACAAATTAAGATTCTCTGTTTTAGTGCAAATAACTGGCTAACAAATGGTGAAGAACTCATTAGATGTTAGAGCTTTGTATACAAGTATTCAATACTGAGGTAAAAATTTAAATGTTAGTTTTAATGCAAAAAAATATTTAACAACTGCACACATTCATGTTAAAGATATGTAAAGATATGTAGACTAATGAAGAGCTGTTGTCCCTCAAGTCAGTGTCCCTGGATAATTATTACTAAGTACATAATACACAGGCTGTTATAAACATTTGTTTCTGCATAACCCAAACAAAAAATATAAACATATTTCTGCATAACCCCAAACTCCAAGATTATCTTTAGCTATCTTAGAAAAGAGTTAAGACAAATAACAATGATAATAAGAAATTACAATGTGTCACAGCAGGAGAGATCTAAAGTGTGTCCTTCAATAGCAGGAGATCTATTAGATGAAAATGCCTGAAAGATTGTGGGAAATAGGTCAAAGCACACAGAACAGAGGAAATTAAAATGCTTTCAACTGCCTTTATAGATTTCCCCTGAGGAAATCTCCTGACTTTTAGACGTTAGGTTAAACAAACCTTGAACATGTAAATTTATTAGAACAATAATTAAGAATTTTAAGAACCTATATTCTGTTAGAAACAAGTCTAAAGAAGAAGAAATTTGTCAGTTTAATCAAGAAACTATATTAAAAGCATAATACTGGAAGTATAGAAAGTGTAGAAAAAGAACCAGCTTTGGTAAAGTATTGACCCTTCAGTGATTTCAGTTGCATGAAGAGAGTATACAGAACATAGAAAAAGAGATTAAATTAATAAAGAAAAATGTGCAGAAAAAATACTGTAAATGACCAAGATGAAAATAAGACACAACTGGCAAGAGTCATAAAGAGCAACAAGAAGTTATTCAGTAAGCATGTTAGTATCAAGAAGATAAAGGGAAAAGCTGACCAGGGGAAGGAAAAACTGATGATGACACCAAGAATGCTAAAGTGTTTAATGTTCTTTTTAGCTTTAGATTTTGCTAAAAAGATTGTATGAGATCAGGCAGCTGACACATAATCAACAAGAAAGGGGTAAAGATTCAGTGTGGAGGAAGAAAAAGTACATTGAAGAGCTCTAGTGTAAGTTAGAAGTTTTACACTGGATAGTCCAATTGAATTTTACCCCAAAAAATTTAAAGGCTTGCTGAAACCTTATAGAATTCATGAAAGATTATGAAGTTTTGGAGAACTAGAAAAAGGAAAATCACAGTTCTCATCTTCAAAAAGTGGAAAAGTAGAAATGGAGAATTATATGCAAGTTAGATTTAGTTCCTTTTATGAAAAGCTGGAACAAATAATCAAAGAATTTATAAGCATCTGGAGATAATGTAAGAGTAGAGTAACAGCCAGCAAAGATTTCTTGGGAACAAAGCTTGTCAGAATAATCTAAATTCCTTCCTGTGATAGGATAACGTCCTTACAGATAAAGGAGAAGAAATATAAAAGCTGTGTTAGATATTTTGAATTTATAAAATCTTTTGAAGTTGTTTTACATGACATTTATAAGTAAAAGCTAAGATTAAGATGATTAATATTGTAGTTGTGCAAAATGATCAGATGTGCCTAGAAAGCTATTAACAGTGATTGGCTATCAAATTGGAAGGTACTATTTAGACAGATTTTGCAGAGGTATTTCATATTTCTTGTATGGTTCTGGTTTTTTCATTAATGATTTAAATGTTGCAATACAGAATAGACTTATTTAATTTCACAAATAATCCATTGGGGATGTGATTAGAAACAGACAAACAGATAAGCTGTTAAAATTCAACCAATAAAGTTTTGAAGTTCTGTGCTTAGGCAGGAATAATGAATGAATTGTGCAAACACATCTTATTACAAAAACCCCAATAAAACCAGGCAGGAAGATGCTCTGAAGAAAAGTGTTTGGTCAGCATAATGACTCCTGATTTGAACTTTACTGAATATCTCATGCTGTAGAAATGGAAGTGTTATTCATAAAGTAAGTAAATTAACCTTTCTGCACTCCTTAGCTCTAATAAATCTTCAGCTATAGTACTGGTCTAGTTTTGTTCACTGTCTTAAGGTGAAGGTAAATTAGATGGAGAAAGAGGCAGAAGTCCAGTGCAGTGTAGTGAGAAGGGGCTTTAAAGTTACAGGAAGCTATTGTGCATGTTGTTTTGTTCTGTCATGCAAAGAGAAACAAACAGAAAAACTCTTTTAGGAGGCATAATCATGAACCACACCCTTATTTGCTTTCATTGCAGAATCATATTCCCACCAACAGCAGAATAAAAGTATACTGGCAATTAAATCTACCTTTTGTATGCTGAAATCTTGTTTTGTAATTAAATGGGAATATAAATAATGATTACTTACATCTGAAAAACACTGTGTTCAGAAAAATGTAATTCCATAAATTTTATGTTGATATCTGACTTTTTTTCTTGATGGACATTTTGTCTAGAAGTCTGACACTTGGCAAATGGCAGTTTTCATTTCATGTAGAGTTCCTGTCAAACAGCAATGAATGAACCAGAGGATATTGTTTGGAAAAATGAACACAACTCATCTAAAGTTTCCAGATGTTTATCTACTGATGTTGTAGACAATCAGTTTGTGTAATATGTTGTCCCTATTTTCCCATCTTATTTCTAGCTTGAACTTCACTCTGTCTTCAACCTTTAGTTTGCCATATCAAAGAAAACTCTCTGCAGACATGAAAAGAAATCTTTACTCATATTATTTTGTATCTTCATATCTAATCTTGACAATACAACAGAAGCTGAGAATTGTTGAGAATTTTATAACTATCTTTATTGCAAGCTTGTTCTGTTTGTGCAAGTCCCTCTTTTGTTGGAGGCTAATATCCTGCCCTCTGATCAACATCATCACATAGCAGGATACCACCAACATCATCAGAGATGACATGACGTGACATGACATGACATGACATGACATGACATGACATGACATGACATGACATGACATGACATTTCTCTCAGCTCATACTACCACTGGTGGAGCCAAGGAGTGGTGCAACTTCTATCTGCATTCAAAAGTCATTTGCAAGATTAACTGTTGCTGTCAGATGACCTGGACATTAAGTGTCCCTGAGAGTCCACTGGAGCCATGGCATCACTTATGACCCTGTGTTTGCTATCAGTAATCGGGTGAATCGCCATATAGGTGTATTGTCACTCATCTTTGTTACTGCCTCAATAAAGTTTGGTTTATAATGTGTTGTCAGGCTCCATTACTGTTCAGGCCACAGAGGCACAGTTGTTGTCTGAGTAATGTGGTGGTTTGCTTCATGTTGATTAGCAGCAATGCTCTTGGAAAGAGATTAGAGACCCCCATCATTAGAAAAAAAGATACTGATTATTAGTCTCGAATAAGGATACTTATCTTAAAATGTAAGATTATGCTTCATGCATTAATATTCATAGCTGGCATTATAATTAATTCTATTTGTCTCGTATATTATTGTCTGGCTCTACATGTAAAGAGAGATCGAATTCAAAGAGTGACCTAACATTCATCACAGAGCATAAATAATACCCACTACAGCCTCTGTGTTTTCAGCAGGAAAATAGGGTGAATAAAGCTTGAGCTTTGGTGAAAAATGACCCAATCATGGCACTCAGAATCAAGAAACAAGGATGATGATATGTTTGTGATCTCATTAGCACCAGCATTTTAATGAGTAAAATACTATTAATTTCTAGTGTTGTATTCCACAAACATTTTTTAGAACATTGTCATGCTAATTATGGTCATGCTCAAAGTGCCTTTGGATTAGTTTATGATACAGGAAAATAAATTAATGGGTTTTTTTTAAATATATATTTATGGAAAGATAAGGAAATTAATATGCTAGAAATGCCATAAACATACTCCAAAACAACACAAAAGTTGTCTGTCTGGCGTCATGCAAGCCAAACCAGTGGAAGATCTGATGGGAATTGCTGGTGAAAAGAAAACAGGTGAAAACAGACAGCAAAGTATCTGTTTCAAGTTAAGGGACTTTTAATTATGTAGATTTTTTTACTGGCATATCTTGGAGAAAAAAAGAAAAGTAAGAAAAGTGGAGAATACTTTTAGAAGAGAAAGTTAAGTGATTACACCAAAAGGAAAACTCAAAATGACTGTGCAAAGGAAAACAACCAAAAGGTTATGCAGGCAAATTAGGCTGCAGCTATGTTTCTAAAGCTGGAATTCCTTGTAGGATAACTGAAACATATGCTACACCACTGTGGCACAGGGTATTAAAGGAAAAGTTCCTCTTTTACATGCTTTTTTCCATAGGGTTTTTCTTCAGCAAACATCTAGAAGAGCTTTAGTAGGATACTAGAGTGAAGTTCACATGCCTAAGCAAGCATTTAAAATTACAAGCATGGTGATGATACATAATCAAAGCAATATATTTAGTGACCTGGGAAAAAAAAAACAAAACAAAAAAACAAACAGGAAGACTATGAACCCAGAATGTGAGCAGAATGGGTCAAATGGTCAGTCATCAGCTCCCTATTAGATCCTATCAGCAGATACTCAATTACATCTGAACCATTTTATTTGATCTTAAGTCTCTCTTCATTAAGCTGAAACAAAAGATTAATTTGAAAACTGTCTTTCAGTTGCAGGAACTCTTGGAGAGAGACATATTGGTCTCTCTCCTCCAGGTCAGGTCTTTGATCAGCCTGGAAGCCATTCTAGCTATGTTTACAGAAAATAATTTCACTGCAAACATACCCCTTGAGGATCAGCTGAAAAATGTGCCAGCAGATAAAATGGATGCACAAATATCTTAAAACTCAGCTTTTTGTGCTCCTTTTGGTTTCAAAGATTGTAAGTTTATGACATCGAATGCAGTCCAGATCAGTTTTAAGGAGGTCATGTTCCAACTGAATTTTCTGGAGGCATAAGATGTGATTTTTTAAATGGATGGATACCAGGATAAGGGTAAACACCTGTACCTAGATTATCTCAAGATTTTGCTTATCTATAAAGTATTATTTTTCATGAAATTCTGCAGTGCTTTCTAGATTTTTTTTTTTTAAGTGTAATCAGATGATCATATCAGAATTGATGCTCCTCAGATTGCCAGATTTTACTTTTTTTAGGGGAGTTGTTTGGGACATTTATATGAAGCAAGACTATAAAGACATCAGTATTGGTGTTTCAGTGTGATACATCTTTAAGGAAAAGGCCAATGCTTTTCTCAGTTTTGTTCATGTGGAAAAATAATTGTCACATTTACTCTCTGAACTTACTTCTTGCTTGTAGTTCATAACCTTCTCTTGTGGACCTGTCTGAACTGTATTTTGTCTAGGAATATAATTGAGGGGGAGCAAGATCCTTTAGTCCATGCTTCGTCTCACTGAGACTCAGGTGTGAAGTGGAGTCAGAAGCTTTTCCTTTGAAGATGGTTCTCTTGGGATAGTCTGAGATTCCCAAACTGATCAAGACTGAAAAAAGAAAATTGTGCTAAAACAGAAGAGATGGCTCACATGACACTGCTAATCTGAAACCAGATGATTGTCTGCCAGGGAGGCAGAGCTTAGTTTTAAGTGCAGACTGCTTCTGAGAACATTTCTACGCCCTGTATCCCAAGATATCTTCTTCCAGTTCATGCTTAGTTGTACTATGTGATTTATTTAAGCAAAAAGTGTTATAATTTACTGTCATATGGAAATTTTTATGAAAGCATTTCACCATATCACCATATGACCAGGTGCACTATTCAGAGTAAATGTCTCAATGACTAATACACCCCTGCAACTGTTCTGATGGCTTTTGTTAATTATTATTGTTTCCACCCATTTTCCCTAATGTAAAAAAAAACAAGATTTTTTTTTTTAATTTTTTTTTTTTCCCCTGTAGCAATGATTTTGGACAAGAGATGTTAGATAAAAATTAGCTCAATCTCTCTGAACTGTATACGCCTGCCTATGTCTGGTTGTGCATGTTTGTGCATGTCTGGTTTTACGTACCAGGCCTGCAAAGATACAGAAATACTCATTCCTCTTCCTATTTTAAATGAAATGAGAATTCCTGTTAGAGACCAAGAAATGAGTCACATTGATGTCACACAGCAGGCAGACAATAGTTTCTTTCTGTATGACCCAGTGTGATCACACCTGCAAGAATAAGTTCAGTTCTGGGAACCTCAATATCACACATATATTAACAAATCAGAGGGAGTTCAGGAAAGTGCAAGAAAAATGGTTAAGTGTTTCAAAGCAATGAAATGTAGAGAAATAATCACAACATGGACAAGCAGTGGCTAACATGATAAGAGTACAACATCTGAAGGAAATAAATCTCAACAGGAATTTTAAAATATTGTTTCAGCTAAGGAAGCAGGAGGAAAGAAAAGGAGATTCTAAAAGAAGAACCTAAGGTTAACAAATATGGTGTTACAGCTATATTTCTTATAATTTTGAAAAAAATAGAAGAAAAATGAAACCAAAAAATTGTTAGGTTAGAAGGGACCCTGTAAGTCATCTTACCCAAGCTCCTGATTAAAGCAGGGATAACTTTGAATTTAGGATGATCTGTTAGATTTATTGGATTTGAGATTATCTAACAGGGATGGATATTTCACAGATTCTAGTGTTCCAGTGGCTGACCATCATGACCACAAAGAAGGTTTTTTCTATATATCTAATCAGAATTTTCTTTTCAATAACTTCTGTCTGTCTGTTGTATCTCAATCTTTCACTGAGCATAGTTGAGGAGAACTTGCTTGTCTCCTCTGCAGTCAGCATGGGTACTCTGTGTCTCATATTCAATTTTCTGCTCACCAGGACTACTTTGCACAGCAGGTTTCTAGCCTGTTCTGTTACATAGGTTGACTTCATTCCAGCTTCAGGACTTTACATTTGTTTTTACTGAGTTTCACTGGGTTTCTCCAGTTTGACAAAATGACTCATACCCTCCAGTAGACTTTCCTCTTCTCCTGGGTTCATGTCACCAGTTAATTTGATGAGGGTGCAGTCCATCTCACCATCTGTGTTCTGCGTCAGCTCTAGTACCAACTTCTGCAGAATGCAACCAATGCCTGGATACTAATGGGACTTTGAAGTGATGTCTATTAGTGTCTTTGGCATTCTGGCAATCTAGTCACATTTCTATCCAACTAATAGTCTGCCTATCTATAACTCTCCAATTTAGCTGCATGGACACTGTGATAGTGTGTCAAAATCATGGCTAAAGTCAAGATAAAGTTCAACTACCACCTTCCTCTTGTCCTCTGAGTCAATCATGTCATCACAGAAGATAATTGGCATGCTTACACATGAACTATTGTTCACACACAACATACTGACAGTTCCAAATTATGGGGTTTTTTGTCCTTCATGTGTCTGGAAATTACTTCCAGCAGAATTTGTTCTAGCATCTCAGAGACCTTCTAGTCTCTATAACTTTTGATAGATGATAAAAGTATTATAAGAATGGCATCAGCCCTTTTGATTCATCCATTCTGTTCCCATAGACTTGTATATGTAAAGTTTGCTCTAGCAATGACTCAGACATCCTCCATCTAATTGTTCTGTCACCTTTTGTAGTACTTCTTTACCCTATACTCTGCCTCTAGGGACAGAGACTTGGGCAAACTGAGAGCAAACCTTGATGGGTACAGAAGGTGATGAATACTTCAAGCTTTTCAATATCCTGTGTCACCAGATGACTGTCTCATTCAGCAGCAGGTCCGCATTTTGCTTTACCTCCCCTTTATTCCTCTACTTCACTATAGAATTTCTCCTTGTTCCCCTTCACTTCTGTAATTTTCAATGCCAGCTGAACTTTGGTTTCCTTAATTCTCTTCCTAAAGACCTAAACACTGTTTCTGTATTAACCCCGAGTATCCCCATCTCCACTCTGTATACTTTCTTTTTGTACTTGAGCTTATACAGGATTTCTGCATTGACTCAGCTGGCCTTCTGCCACACATTCTTCTTCATATTGGGATCGACCTTCTCATGTTTCAAGGAGCTTTTCTGCAAGGAAAACTGAATCTCAACAGCCCCTTTGCTGTTCAGGTCAGGGTCCCATGGCATCCTGTCTGTCAGTCCCCTGAAAAAGCTGAATTTCATTCTTATCTTCACTGCTGAAGCCCAAGTTTGCTATTCTGCCATACAGAAATTGTACAGATGAATAGGACTAATCTCATTGACAACAAAAGAGAAAGGAGCAGATGCATCTGTAATCCCTGGAACTGTTCCACAGGTTCTTTTTTTCATAAAAACTTTGCATTTATTAATCTGTATGGTCTTATCAGGAAATAAAATTTAAGGTTATGAAATTTTAATAAAATATAGTGACCTTGAATCTTTTCTTTGGGTATCGATTCACAAATATTAGGTAATAGATGGCATTTTTACTTGGTAATATTCATTCAAATACCAATCATAACTTAAACTATAAGTTAAAAAAAAAGTACAAGTGTCATTATGAACATCCATTGGATAGTAACTGTTTTATTATTATTATAAAATATTAAGTATGGTATTACAACATTTTGAATAATGTATTCACATTTAGGTATCTGCATAATAGAATCTAAGAAAAACAGAACTAAGAAGGAACTGAGAGGTCATCCAGTCCATTTCCCTGCTCTAAGGCAGAATCGGCTCTCTCTGTGATTCTGCACAGACGTTTTTCCACATCTCTTAAAAGCTTCTATGAGACACTCTCCCAGCAACCCGTGCCTGTAATTCACTACATCACCTTTATATGTTTCTCCATCTATTTTCTATTCAAAATTTTCTTTGCTGTTTTTGAAGCTCATTATTTCTTGTCTGATATACATCATGATTATTAAGGATAGTTTATTTCCTGCTCTGTGGATATGGATATCCAATTTGGTTTACATCCACCCAATGTCATTTAACTCTACTTCCCCTATTTTCTTAAGAAAGTGTCATATGAAAGAGCAAATATACGTTACAAAAATGGAACTAGATGACGCAAAACTCCCTTTATCTTTTTCATTTTATAGAAATAGTAGATTGTTTAGGTTGGTTTGACCATACTTGTTCTCCACACAGCTCCATTCTGTGCCCTGTGTACTTCATTCTTATCTCCTATATACTTGCAAATAGCTTGCTTTATTATCTACTGCTGAATTTTTCAGAAAGTTGAAGTTAGGGTAACTTATATAGTTTTCTTCTATAGTCACCTGACCTTTTTTTTTTAAGATACGTGCTAAGCTTCCTATTATCCATGATTCATCAGAATGATTATTGCAACCTGTTTGCTTATACTGCGTTAACACAAGTTATCCAGTTAATTTGTATTACCTCCTCACATCAAGCTAATTCTTAACTGATCATATTTTTGGTCATGTTATTAAATTGTCCCTCAAATGTGAGAGAATCTTTCTGGTGACTGGTTTAGTTACAAATGAGAAAGTGTTGCTCTGTCAATAAATTATCATCACCAACAAATTCTGATTGTGCCCCTAGGAGTCTTATAGAAAATGAGATGTAAATATCCTCAGCAGTATTAATCAAAACAAAAACAAACCCAAACCTGACCAGAAGTCCAAACAGGCATAATATTACAAGAAATAATCTAACCCCTGTGGTACAGCATGCTGTGCTACATCGCTGTTGTATAAAACATGCTGTGCTACAGAGCACTGCTATTCAGTGGGCTCAGACCTAATGTTCAGTGTGTGTCACATGAAATCTTAAAAAAAAAAAAAGTAGTTAATCATAAAAAATGGTTACTGTGCCATGTCTGTGCTCAGGTGGAGTGTTCCTTTTAATTCTAAGGAAAATTTTCTGACATCTTATGAGCCACCATCGATCATAACTCTTGGATTCATCCCATCCTGTTCTAGGAACTTATATAAGGAGTCTAGGTTAGGATCACAGGCTTTCTAGGGGGTGATCCAGGAAAGCCTGACCCTTCCCACTGGCTCTTCACTGATGCAGTAAACAGCTATAATTAGTCCTGAAAGACATGCTTGCGGGTAAGGTTTTAAAAGACTGGATAAATTTTATGAAATGTATGTATTCATTGTGAGAAATAAAGTTGTTAAGATGTAATTTTGAAAGAAACTTGGAGCTGGGAGGAAAAAGAAATGTTAGATTTGAGACTACAGGTACTATAGACAGCATACGATGAGACTAGTTTGGATGTAACTACAGTAGTGCAGCAGAGTTTGGTTGTCGGCACTATATTACAAAACTGACAGAAAACTAAAATTTGGGGGAAAATAGATACAGAAAAGAACAACAAATAATTCAAAGAAGAAATAACTTCATTAGCTGGTTATAGTAAAACACTTTTTTATCTTTTAACATATGTGTGGAAAGACCCATTACAGTCAGCGTGTTACAAATTTCTCCAGTTTCTGAGATTCATGACAATTCAATGCTTAACTTGGGATGAATTTTTTTGCAAATGCCACAATCTTTCAAAACCATTGATAATAGAAATTGAAGATATGATCATAATCTCTGAGTTAATTTTTTTTACTTATACTGAAAGACTAATTTTAGTTCTGCAATGAGCATCAGTCACCTGAGAGATTAACATATACAAACTCCAATTACGTTATGCATTTAAAAAAAGGTTTGGTTTAGTTCTTGTGTCATCCAGCTGTACATAGTCATATATAATATTCATAAATAAAGAGATCAATATTTTGCATTCTCATATTCATCATACGACTGCTTCTATGTATGAAAACAGCCCTGTGTATGGACATTTTCAAATTTTTAAAATAATGAAAAATAAATAAACTGAGTAATGGAATAAATGCTGCCTAGACATGCACATTTCAGACAGTCTTTCCATGAAAAGGTCAGGGCATATTTGAGTGGATAATATCCCACCTGCATCCTTTTATTTTTTCTTTTTCTCCGCTGTATACAAGAATCTGCAGCTTAGCTGGACGCCAGTTTGGCAGCTTTCAAATGTACTAAATTAATTTAAACTCTAATAACCAGTAAAGAAATTAAACAGTATTGAACAATAGCAGCACACTTTGGTGTTTACAAATACATTTATAGGACATCATTCCTCCTCTGAACCCATTGTACATGGCAATTGCATTCTTTATTATAATAGAAAAAGTATAGGTAACAATGAACTGCAAACCTAATTTTTAAAGCATGTAATTTACAAGCATCAAAAGACAACTGGGGTCATCTCAGATTTCATAGCTGCCAGTGAGGGTTTTTTTCTGTTTTCATTAAATGGACTTTAAAAGGATTTTAATTGCATTTCTTAATTTGGTTAATAAATTGATTCTGAGAATATTATGTCTACAGCTGTTCAGCTCTAAACAGCATTATTTAGGCCCAGGAAAAATGTCTACTAGTGCTATTGAGGACTAGACTAACAGATCTTTCTGAAACTGTGTAACAGATCTTTCAAATACTTGATTGTTGAAATTGGCTCATTTCTGTTTACATTAATCTTGTTTCCTTCATATTAGGTGTCTATGGCTACTATCTCCTCTGAGTTTGCAAATCACATGCTACAAATGAGACACAAAATGGGAAAAAAGCCTAAGTCAGGTGCAAAATGCAGGTTGGTGTGAATGCAATTTGGGTTTATTATGCACACACTTCTGCAAGTACTGATTGATTTACACATTGTTCAAGCCTAGGAAAAGGTAATTCCCTGCTCTCAATAATGGAACCCAACATCTAACTAAATGCATTGGAAACAGCTGATCTCATAGTCACTAATGTATGTGTGAATATTTTCAGAGATTGCTCAGGTATTAGGCACAGACCTAAGCTTCACTTCTCTGAAAATACATATAGCAAATATGGGAAATCTATATATCATGTTTTTCTACATTCCTTTTCTTTCCTAATGAAAACTAGATAAATATCTTGATAGAATACTATGGGTCAATGGTATCACTGATTCATACGGAAGGTCCCAGGAATGTGTTTTAAGCTGATTTAATGAAAGAGCGGAAGAATAACTGTTTGCCATATAAACGTAAAAAAAATAAGAATAGCTGTACTCTCTATTCAGTTTTAATCTGAATTTAGTATGCTGAGTCTTGATACTTTGTGTTGTCATACACACAATATATAAAGCAAGGGTCAAACCAAACTGAGTGGTAATACTGTATTGACAAGAAATGTGGTTCATACAGAAAATCTTTTCCAATGTTTGTCTAGAATGAGATGCCACACGAAGACTGTCCAATTTTCTCCTTTTCCTCTGGGTTTTATTCTGGTCAGTGTGGTTGTACAGGAGGAGTAAAGAGCTGAAACAGTTTGTATGAATCTTTATTTGCTGAGAATGCACAGAGAATAGGACATGATGCAATGATTCTAAAGAAAATGAAAAATTTCCTTAAAATGTTTTGTATCATGCTGGTTTTGTTCTGGTTTTTTAATTGTTTCATTGTTATTTACTACTGAGAAAAAGTCTTTGGAATGATTCAAGGACTCCTTATAAATCTGGCAGTGTATCTTTGAAAGCATAAGAACCTGAATAAAAAATATGTTTTGTCTGCAAGTTTCTAAAAATTGTTTCTATATTTTTTAAAGGAAGGCCTAAAAACCTATTTAAATCACTGTCAAATGATACATAAATATTGATAAAATACTGATGATTTAGAAATTTTGCTGTTATGTTTGGTAGATTAATGTTTATTCACAACAATTTGAGGTTTGACCCATTCCAATCATTGACCTAATTCACTCAGGAAAATTATTTTTAATAATTTTTAATGACACATAGGAAAGGAACCTATTCCTTTTCATAAAAGTTGAATTAGTTTCTTGATTTTTTTTCTTGAGAAAATTGCAAAAACAACTGGCATTTAATACACATTTTACCCTAAAAGTCTCTGTTTATTTTCCCTTCTCTGAAGACTTGACTCAAAGTTGCCATGAGGAACTCGTTAATTGATAATAAAGAATAATCTTCCTAATTAAATACTCTTAAGTTTAGCTTCTGTTAGATCAGCCTATTAGGCACAGTGAAGTGTATTGATCAAGATGAATCTATAGGAAAACTCTGTCCAAGGTATGAAAAGTATCTTCTAACAGGATCTAGAAAATACAATTTGGCAACATTTTTATATTGATCTTATTTCTTCTTGAGTTCTTCAGCATATGCAGTCTGGAATGAATTGGAGAAGTTGCTCTCTGCCATCCATCTGCTGCCATTTTTCTACCATCTCTGGCTTTTCTGGCAATATGTAAGTATACTTTATCCACAGGAAAAACCTTGCTCTGTACGTATAGCAGTTAATTTCCTCTCATCAGAATGATAAAAAGAAAAACCAGAACTTTTTGTGCTCAGTTATTTTTCCATGAGAAAATCAGTAAGTCACATACACCTATATAAGCCATCACAGCATAGACTTGAAGTAATTTTGCATTTTACAAATCATATAGTAATAATTTTTTAAAAATAAATCAATAGGAAAGTGTACTGGGTCTCACTGAGGTGGAGTTAATTTTCCCTACAGCAGCCCTGATAGTGCTATGCTTTGCATTTGTAGATATAAAGGTGCAGATAACACACCAGTGTTTTGGCTATTGCTCACACATCATCAAGGCTGTCTCTCCACCACTACCCCCTCACCAGTAGGCTGGAAGTGAGCAAGGTCTTTGGAGGAGACATCACCAGGACAGCTGACCCAAACTGACCAAAGGGATATTCCATACCATATCATGTCCACTCAGCAATAATAGCTAAGAAAAAGAAGGGAGGGGGTGGGCATTTGTTATTAAGACATTTGCCTTCCAGAGCAACTGCTATGCATACTGAAGCCCTGCTTTCCTGGGCAGTGGCCAGACATTGCCTGCTGATGGGGAGCAGAGAATTAATCTCTCGTTTTCCTTTGCTTCCACATGTGGCCATTGGTTTTGCTTTATTAAATGGACTTTTTCTTGACCCATGAATTTTTTTCCGTCTTATTTTTTCCCTACTCTGTCCTGTTGAGAGGAGTGATAGAGTGGCTTGGTGGCCACCTGGCATCCTGCCAAGGTCAACCCACCATGAAAAGCTAAAACATTCTTTTTGGATATTGAAGTTGAATGTTTTTAAAGCAAAGTCACAAGAATATGGGTCATCACACATAGGTTGAAAACAAAACAAAACCAAAAAAGCTGTGAAACCCTGCAAGAGCTGTTTTGACAGCTGAGGCCTGAGAAAATGTGTAGCACGAAATGTTACACTTGACTTTTCATATTAATTCAATGGGCATTTTTTGTGGAAATCTTTTTTTAAGTATTCTAGGCAAGTCAGAAGAGAATATTGATCAGCTTTAACTAATGACATGCCCATAAAGTCATCAACAAATAGGTGTCTAATTCTGAAGTGCATGCAGCTGTCAAAGATAATGGATTATAGTGCAGTCGTATTGATAGATAAGATTTTTTTAATGTGTTTATTTAGATGTTAGGTGTTTTCTGAGAGATTAATAAACTAATTTCTCCCTATCTCATTTTGCTGCAAGTTTAAGTGCTTAGACAGCATTAACAAATTATTTTTCCCAAATTATCTGGGGAACTTTGGGAGATAAAGGTTGCACCAAGCTTGGTAAATGATTTTTCTTGGAGCTCTGTATGTGGATATCTCATAAGCTTCACATAGCTCTGTTTCTGGAAATCAGAAATAGCCTAACTGCACAATTATTTTCCCTCTCAGTACGCAGAAACATTGTGATTTGTGATAATACTAAAAAAAGAGCAGAACAAGAGCATGTGAACATCTCTCTCTAAATACTTTTTTCCCACAATTTGAATGTGAATATTCCCTCCTTTAGTTTACTTTTAAAATCACATGGTCTGTAATCAAATGATGTTCGATATTTGTTAGTATCATATGTTGGAAATAGCAATGCTAATGTTCAGACTGGCATATTTCCAACAAAGTTTCAGTGGTTGACAGCTCTCATTTGTACTTCTGTAAGGATTATGGGAAAATTACAAAAAGGTATTTTTGAGCTTCTTGACAAGCAGCCAACCCGTGCTCTTTACCAGGGCCCTTTACCAAGAGCCTCCTTAGAACTACATCATAAAAATAATTTGGTCTGAGTGACTTAGCAGGGAATTCACACCATATCTCCACCTCAACAACATCTATGATGGTCCCTTTGGATTCACGTTCATTCTTCTGGAAGAATATAGTGTGTTGCACAGGCCAGTCCAACAGCCACTGTTTCTTGTCTGTGTCAGTGACAATCTGACTGACAGTTAGTGACATATTGTGCACTCAGGGGGACAGAAGAATGCTCACACAGGATTTGTTTACTCTATAAATGAGAAGCAAATATAACAGGATTATATCGATGGGACTAATGACAAAACTGATGATGAGCTGTAATCTCCTTTAAGAGGGCATTCAGAGGAATATTCTGCTGCTTAGAATTATTCAGCAATCTAGAATTAGCAGGAGCCTTTTATCTTTTTTTTTCCCCCTTTTTCCTTCTTTTTTCATTACAGCATATGTACAAACCTGTGTGATGGAGCTGATGACTGATGATGATGATAATAATGATAATGGCTGCCTGATTTTTTTTCTTAGGCTGCTATTCACCAGTCATGTTAAAGGCATACAGTATGCACTAAGACTTCATTAGGAATTTCTAGGATGAATGATTCCTCTTTTTTTCACCTGAAAATACCTTTAATCTGCATTTCTGATTGCAGGTCCATCGTGTAGAGAACTTTAAATAAAAAGAGAAATTTTATGGCTGGAATTATTTTTAAAATAAAACTTTAAAATAATCAATATCTGAGAAACAAGGAAAGGCTCTTCTATATGTTGCACATACCTCTATTAATCTACATACCATTATTGATAAATCAAAAGGAGTCCAACAAGAGAGTATATTCTGCATATTACCATAGGATCTACAAGATAGTTTTCATAATGGGACAATATAAAATGAAGCAGTCTTACAGAAATTAAACAAAAAAAATTACACATGAAATATTTCTTTAATGACTGACACTGTGTGCTGCACAACACTGAGTATTCTGAATTTTTAACTCTCCAGATTAGGATCAGAGATGTAGCTCTTGTCTTTCATAAACCTTATTTATGAATAGAAGAGGCTGCAAAGGTATTGATTTTTAAAATATCCATCAACAGATTCAACAATCACCTAGGTCTGGTTGATTAGTGGTTGGTCTCTGGTACAGAGATTCTCTACATATGGTAGCATGGTATTAATTTTCTATTTCAATGATTAACCATAGATGATAAAGGTTAGAAAATATAAGAGTGCTGGGTATGTACTGAGTAATTGTGTTTCACAGTTAAAACATAATATGTTGAGTTGACCTTGAAATGAAAAACAGCAGAGGAGAGATAGGGTCATTCTCTTTTCATATAAAAAAAGGGAAATTAACTTTAGGTCATTCCTACTTTCTCGGCCACTGGCTGTTATCCTGGAGGTGTTGTGCTTGAGAGATTTTATCAACAATACTTTGTGATTACTACTGGGCAATCCAGAGAACCACATTAACATTGGCCTCAGAGGACTTTTTCCACATGTCATCCCAGCCAGAGGCTAAAAAGCTATAGGGGAAGTTATGGAGGAAAGCTAATTAGAAAAGGGAAAGGGAATTGGAATCAAGTATAAAGGTAGAAAAATAATCTGTTATTTTCAAAGTTGCAACGGTGTATGTCCTTGTGTGTATTTCTAGCTCCTTTCCTCTGATGCCCTATGACATTCTCACATTTGAGTTACATTACATATTCAATCAGACAGCAAGCTTGGAGGAATATTATGCCATCTTTTTTTTTTTCCAGGAATGAAATCCTATAGCATAACTTTTTCATGAAAGTCATTACTGCATGTTAAAAAATTGGAGACAGATAGTATATGCATTTATTAAGGATCCCCAAGTGTCATAAAACATAGGATTCAAAATATTTGAGACTAGAATCCATACATTTAGATATGAGATGAAAAAAATTAAGGGTGTTATCCAAACGTTTGTGTCTTCATGAAGATCTTTCACATATCTCCTTTCCTGGATAATTAGACTGTGACACAAGAACACTGGTTTTAGGTTTGGTTTGGTTTTGTGTTATAGATTTCAGCAGCTTTCCAGTACCTTCTGGTAGATTCCCTTACCACAGAGGACTAGCTAGAAGTTTACAGCTCTTTCAACATAGCTCATGTTTTCTGTTTTCAAACATTCTTTGGTTCTCTTATATTCGAGGACAAAAATGACATTCTTACAACACAATTAATTTTACTTTTTCTACATGTGTATGCTAAAATGAGATGATTTATTTCCTAAGAATGAGTACTTATTTCCATTCATTAGTTAACCTGGGTCAGACTGTTTAGAGGAAGACATTAATGATTTCAGTGCTAAAGATGTCTATATTTGATCAAGTGAATCCAGTCCTTAAGCACTAGATAATTTTAATATGTTTTTTCTCAAGGCGAAAAGAGGTAAGCAGAAAACTGTATGAACTTTCCTGTCCTTTTTAGGTAGGTAGACCTTCATAAGCTCACCTCCCTCACCTCTGCTCATGCCTTTTTTTTTTTCTTTCATTCCTCTGTACGCTGCTCAAATGGGAAGCAATTTCTAAAGCTCTGTGTAGTTCAGAAGCTGTCAGTTATGAAAGTGGCTAAGTACAGCTGTTAAGACACTGCTGTGTTGCACTGAGCATCACCTTTTTAGGCTGAGCAAAATGGACTCAGTGTGGATCCCCATTGCCTTTAGAATTTGCTCCTCTTATAGCTGTTGGAGAAACCTGCCTGCCTTCAGGCTGAGACAATTATTATTTCATTTATATTTTTATGAATAGCATTTCTTGTTTTGCTATACTTTGTTCAAATAACTACTAGTGAGTTTTCTAATAATGCCTCTGAATGACATTTCTAGCAGGAACACTTGTCTTATTTATTCCCACTAGTGAGAGTGGCACATCCAGTTTAGACATTTTTAAATTTTTAAACCAAAGTGTTTAGCTGCTGTGGAAATCTGTACTATAAAAGTGAATAAAATCATGTTTTCAAAATTCCTAAAATTCTCTTATTCATGTGCTGTCCGTTGTGATAAAACTCAAGGTGGTAGATGCTTAATAAAATGACTGACAGGCAATATAATGCAAGTTGCTAGTATCAGCATTAGTTCTGTAGCACACACTTCAGTTCAGCCTAAGCCCCATATCTGTGAAGAATGATAATTAAAAAAGAATAAATATGAGATATTTTAAATGCCAGTTCACTGTGATTGAACAGACGTACCACTGTACATTTTTTATTTTTAATTATTTTCTTTTCCCAAAAGATCTTTTTCAGTTTTTGCATATTCTCTATTCTGTTACCCATAAGCTTAAGTACCCAGTGCTAAGATATTACTCATTTCCTAAAGTCTAAATTGTGACATTGGCCTTCTTTTCTCAGTTGGCTGAAAAGTAACATTTAGGTTGGATATTTCTGATCTATACTTTTATCATTATAAATAAATCCATCTGGTGCTGTAACTATATATGTATGTAAAATTAAAAAAAAAATAGAAAAGACATTCAGAACATGAAAACACCTATTTTCACTGGGGTTTTTTTTCCCCCAATTGAAGATAAAATTGTAAATATTACAGCATAATTCTTTCTTTTCATACTTAAGTAAAACTCAAAAGATTTTTTAAGAGTTATCAGTGGGAAGGGGCATGTTTCTTAAGATAACAGTTCTACGTATCTGCATGTGTATAGGCAGAGAACAAAAACACTTTTCCCTGTGCACTGGTAGGCCACGGATATAGAATATCAAGCACCGAAAATATGTAGCAGAGGAACTTTCTTTTTTATCTTTGTTTTGAATCTGTTGTCATTTTTAAAAGTAGTTTTATTTTTATCTAATAAGAGTTGTTCTCCCATGAGCAATTGCTGAGGTATCTCCAGACAGGACGCCTTTAACACCGGAGAGGGGGGAAGCACAGCGTCCAGGGAGCCTCAGTTCGGAGCGCCAAGAGCGACGAGGGAGCCCCAAGTCCTCGACAGGACTTGCCCAGGAGCCGGCAGCTCCGCTGACGCGAGCAGCTGACTCACAGGGGGCGGCGCCAGGAGTGACGGCACCAGCCCTCAGTGGGTAAAAGCCCATCCCAGGGAGCGCGAGCGACCAGGGCGGGCAAACAGGGCGTGGCGCGGCAGTTCGCGCGGGCAGCGAGCGGGATGGTGAGCACTCGCCTCAGGACCAGGGCCCGCTCTGGGAGCTCTGCCCCGGCGGTGGCCAGCGTAGGCACCCAGACAGAGCCGATGAGAGGGGAGGCTGTGGCGCAGACCTCGGAGTGTAGAAGGTGCCTCGACTGGTGTCTTGAGGCGAGGGTACACAACGGACAGGGCTGCACTTGGTGCGCCCTGGTGGAGGTCCTCCTGCAGCAGGTGGCTGAGCTGCGGGAGGCTGTTGGAGAGCTAAAAGATGCCAGGGGAGCTGAGAGGAAGCTGGGCTGCTTGCTCCAGGCCCAAACTGTGCAGGGGCCACAAGTGTCCAGCATTGCTCATATAGGAAAGAAGGAGGGCAGCAACCCAGGAAGCTGGGAATTAGTCATGAGAAAAATGAACACAAAAAGGAGGAAGAGGACAATTAACGACAAGGGGCTTCCTCCTAAATCTGATGTCCCCACCCAGAACTGCTTTGCAGTTCTGCAGGGGGCTAACGAGAAAGCATCCAGCACACCTAATGAGCATCCTGCTGATGCACCAGTAAAGAGGATCACTACTGGTGCCTCCAGGAAAAAGTGGCAGGTCACAGTAGTAGGGGACTCTACTTTGAAAGGCACAGAGGCACCCATCTGTTGGCCTTACCCAGTCTCGAGGGAGGTGTGTTGCCTGCCGGGGGCTCGGATCAAGGATGTTGCTGAGAGGCTGCCTGCTCTAGTAAGTCTTGCTGACTATTACCCCCGTCTAGTGGTCCATGTGAGTGCTAGAGATATAGATAGCAGTAGCCTGGAGAACATTAAGAAGGACTACAGAGCCCTGGGAGAGGTGGTTAGGGGCTCTGGAGCTCAGATAGATAGTTTTTTTCATCGATTCTCCAGGACAAAGGGAAGGACCTTAAAAAAGGTAAGCGCATTTGGCAGGTTAATAAATGGTTAGAACGGTGGTGCCATAGTCAGGGGTTTGGCTGTTTAGAACATGGGACTTGATTTGGGAGGCCAAGTCTACTGGAGGCTGGTGAAGCTGGTGTGGCAAGGGGAAGAGCTGTTTGGTAGAAGGCTTGCCAGGCTGGTCAAGAAAGCTTTAAACTAGATGTGTTGGGGGAGGGGAGCATTGATCCATCCCAACACTCCTGGTCAGTTGCCAGCACCTGTAATAAGTGCTTGGAGCAATGTAGAGATATTTCAGCTGCTCCAGCCATTGAGTCGGCTTCATCTGGAGCTCGGCTCAGATGCCTCTATACAAATGCCCATAGTATGGGGAACAAGCAAGAGGAATTAGATATGTGTGCAAGGCTACGGGGATATGATGTTATTGGTATCGCAGAAACATGGTGAGATGGCTCCTATGACTGGAATGTTGGAATGGAAGGTTACAGGCTGTTTTGAAAAGACAGGCCAGGCAGGCGGGGAGGGGGCATTGCTATTTATGTCAGTGATAGGCTGGAGAGTATGGAACTCTGTCTGGGGACAGGTGATGAGTTAACAGAGTGTTTGTGGGTCAGGATCAAAGGGAGAATAGCAATGGGGGACATTACGGTGGGGATCTGTTACAGGCCGCCTGATCAAGAGGACTCTGGATGAAGCACTCTACAGACAGATAGGAGTAGCCTCACGATCGCAGGCCCTTGTCCTCATGGGGGACTTCAACCATCCTGATATCTGTTGGAGGGATGGTATGGCCTGGGAAGAATATAGGAACATTGCCCAGGAAGCTAGGGGCCAGGTTAGGAAAGCTAAGGCCCAGCTAGAATTAAATCTGGCAAGGGATGTGAAAGATAACAGGAAAGGATTCTGTTGGTACGTAGCAAATAAAAGGCAGACTAGGGACAATGTGGGCCCTCTCCAGAAGCTATCAGGAGAAGTGGCTCCCCTGGATTTGGAGAAAGCTGAGGTTCTTAATGACTTCTTTGCCTCAGTCTTCACCAGCAAATGCTCTGACCACACCACAAAAGTCTTGGAAAGCAAATGCAGGGACTGTGAGAATGAAGACCTTAGGCCCACTGTAGGAGAGGATCAGTTTCGAGACCATCTTAAGAACCTGAACGTGCACAAGTCCATGGGACCTGAGGAAACCCATCCACGGGTCCTGAAGGAGCTGGCGAATGAAGTTGCTAAACCACTCTCCATCATATTCGAAAAATCCTGGCAGTCAGGTGAAGTTCCCGATGACTGGAAGAAGGGTAATATAACCCCCGTTTTCAAGAAGGGGAAGGTGGAAGACCTGGGAAACTACAGACCAGCCAGCCTCACCTCTGTGCCTGGCAAAATCTTGGAACAGTTTCTCCTAGAAAACATGCTAAGGCACATGAAAAACAACGAGGTGGTTGGTGACAGCCAACATGGCTTCACCAAGGGGAAATCCTGCCTGACCAATTTGGTGGCCTTCTATGATGGAGCTATGGAACTGATGGACAGGGGCAGAGCAGTTGACGTCATCTACCTGGACTTGTGCAAAGCGTTCGACACTGTCCCGCATGACATCCTTGTCTCAAAATTGGAGAGACATCAATTTGATAGATGGACCACTCAGTGGATAAAGAACTGGCTCGATGGCTGCACACAAAGGGTTGTGGTCAACGGCTCGATGTCCAGTTGGAAAACAGTAACGAGTGGTGTCCCTCAGGGATCGGTGTTGGAACCGGTCCTGTTCAACATCTTTGTCAGTGACATGGGCAGTGTGATTGAGTGTGCCCTCAGCAAGTTTGCTGATGACACCAAGCTGTGTGGTTTGGTTGATACGCTGGAGGGAAGGGATGCCATCCAGAGGGACCTTGACACGCTTGTGAGGTGGGCTGATGCCAACCTTATGAAATTTAAGCAAGCCAAGTGTAAGGTCCTACACCTGGATTGGGGCAATCCCAGGCACTGCTACAGGTTGGGCAGAGAAGAGATTCAGAGCAGCCCTGCAGAGAAGGACTTGGGGGTGTTGGTTGACGAGAAGCTTAACATGAGCCGACAGTGTGCGCTTGCAGGCCAGAAAGCCAACCGTACCCTGGGCTGCATCAAAAGAAGCATGACCAGCAGGTCAAAGGAGGTGATCCTGCCCCTCTACTCTGCTCTCGTGAGACCTCACGTGGAGTACTGTGTACAGTTCTGGTGTCCTCAACATTAAAAGGACATGGAGCTGTTGGAGCAAGTCCAGAGGAGGGCCACAAGGATGATAAGGGGGCTGGAGCACCTCCCATAAGAAGACAGGCTGAGAGAGTTGGGGCTGTTCAGCCTGGAGAAGAGAAGGCTGCGTGGAGACCTCATAGCAGCCTTCCAGTATCTGAAGGGGGTCTATAAGGATGCTGGGGAAGGACTCTTCCTTAGGGACTGTAGTGGTAGGACAAGGGTTAATGGCTTCAAACTTAAACAGGGGAAGTTTAGATCAGATATAAGGAAGAAGTTCTTTACAGTGAGGGTGGTGAAGCACTGGAATGGGTTGCCCAGGGAGGTTGTGGATGCTCCATCCCTGGCGGTGTTCAAGGCCAGGTTGGACAGAGCCTTGGGCCACATGGTTTAGTGTGAGGTGTCCCTGCCCATGGCAGGGGGGTTGGAACTAGATGATCTTAAGGTCCTTCCCAACCCTTGCTATTCTATGATTCTGTGATTCTATGAAAAGACTACGAAAACCTTCAGAGGTTTGTGAAAAGCTGGTACTGAGATTCAGCTATTACTCCTGCACATGAGCCCAAACCACATTATACTGATACAAGTTTCACATCTGAACTAAAGAAACTGATCTCATACAAATACCAGATGATTCTTGTATCTTAGATAAAGTTGGACATGTATGAGGGATCTATTGTATTTACAAAGTACTAGTATCTCAGTGCTCAGAAGAAAATATTTCTGATAATATTCCTCCCCACCCTCTGCTGTGCCATTGGTCTATTTTCCCATGGTTGACGTCATATAAACTAACTAATCAGAAGAGCTAAGTGGAAGAGGAAATTCATATCCTCCTAAATAAAAATGGTAGCTTCCTCTGTATGCCTTTGACAATTTCCTTTGAAGAGCTCACATCTGCATTCCTTATCAAAAAAATGTCAGTAGGGTAAGTTTCCTCTATGTAGTTCATAAAAAGTACACTGTGATCACACTGGACAGGGGTGTTATAAAACTGCATTTTACCCTTTTGTTGATGGATCTGCAACTAACTTTCAAAAGCAGACAGTTTAATAGCACATCTGTAATCCATAGGTGTATATTTAGACATAAACAATTGAACTTTATTATTTCTCTTAAGAAAAAAATATTTCTGAACCTGACTTTTCTAGTGATGTGAAACTTTGAAATCTATTAAAACAGGCACTTTATGAATAAGCCATTCTATTTAGTATCCGTAACCTTTTTCGGCATGCCTATGATGAATCTCTCAGCGTGGCAAACACTCAGATGCATTTTTAAAGCCCAGAGCAAGTGATATCGTGTAGCTCATACCAATCAAATATTATTTATAATAAATCAGAACAAAATTACATGTCAGGTATTCAAAGGTTATGAGCAATAAAATTGCAGTACGAAGTCATTGGCAGAAGGAGAATATCACTACTGCAATCACTCTGCAATTATCCAGTTCTAGACTTCTTTATACGAAAAGTGGAATTGTAACAGTTTAATGAAACAGTGATAACAATTGTAAGCTAGTATTTTTGTCGTCTTCAGATTTGACTTTGCTAGGATGTTGTTGAGGGGCTAAAGGAACAAAATTAACAAGTGTCTAAAAGCCACCTTATGTTACTTATGTATCAATAAACATCTGTCATGATGTCTAAACCATATCATTTAGTCAGAATAAAATCATCAGTGTGCAAAGTATAGTAAAATTACTCTATTATTTTCTTTCTTCATGGCATTTTGAGGGTTATTAACAATACTTAAACAGAGGCAACTAATGTGGGAATTTCCAGTCAAAATCAGAATACTTCAATAAGGTTTCTGCTCTGAATCACCCTCTGGAAGAATTTCTCCCTTCTCCCTGCCTCCCCTTCCCCCCTCTCTCTTTTTTCCCTTCTTCATTTTCTTTCCTTTCTTTCTCTATATCTTTCTCCCACTCCCTCCCTGGGTGATATAGAGCACCACTTTCAAATGACTCTTACAGTAGGGTATTGTTAATATCCCCCTTTTCATGTAAAATTTGAAAATATATGTTTAGATTACTAGCATTGACTACAATAAAGTAAGATACTGCACAAGGCAGTATTCTTCAGGCAAATAAAAGAGGTGTGCACCTCTGATCACCAAGACATAATCAGGGAACATTTAGCTTTCTCTCCATGAGGAAGTACCTTCTTGATGAATTATGAGTCAGTCTGGTAATGCGGAGAGCTGGACCAAAACAAAAAAAAAATGCTGATAGTTCACTTTTATCCTAAATCCCTGAAGGTTAAGATAGAGCAAAATTCATTACTCTAAGTTATTTTAATTTGTACCTTTCTCTCATGTGTGTAAACTAATATCCATGAAGAAGAATGTATAAATTAGTTCATCAGAAGTCTAGAGACCTGTTACATGGGAAATCACAAAATTACTTTTGAAGTCATAAAAGCTCTTAGATGTACTATAAATTTGTTGTAAATACTGTGTGGTTGATCTTACAGTCTTTTGGCAGGCAAAATTCTCCTTGATGCCAATGGGAGTTTTGCTATTATCAGAATTTCAAAGACGAAATCTTCTATAAACACCCTAGTAGTCTAAAACATTACATTTTATTATCTCCATGAGAACTATATTCCTTACAAACTTAATAATAGTGAATAAATTTGTTCTTGACTTGCAGCTCTGAGAAGAGTGATGCAGATATAAGACCGTATCTAAGCCTTAGGTTTATAAATAAGCAACTGGGTGTACTTTTTGTGCTTCGCTGATTCACTGTGCTCCACATGCCTGCCTAGCTGTCTGCTGGGATGTGGGTGCATTTGATTCTGCGGGAGCTATGGCTCTTTATGTCACAAATTGCAAATGTGAAAAATCATGAAGTTACCTTAGATAATTTGACTTGTTAATACAATATTATTAAGTTAATATTTGTTTTTCTTTGTATTAGGATAACTCAGCTCCTATAAAGTTTCTAGCCAGCCCTGCATGGTGCACAAAAGACCATCACAAGGATTTTTGCTTTGTGTAAAAACTTGCCATGTGCCAAGCAACGTCTTCAAACCCATGAGGCATAAGAAAACAAGTATGCTTGCAAATTTATCTTAATATGTCACTCCCTGTCCCCTGCTGATCAGTGAAAATTATTTGTTTCCATGCTTTCTATGAATTTCTGTGTATAAAAAGAATGTGTCCCTTTTATTTAGCTGTTAACTGCATCTATATTTGTTGAGTTAGAAAGAAAAACTGTAGTAGAAGCTAAATATTAAGGACTAAAAAAAGTACCTACATACCCTGGTTGGAATTTTGGGTTTTGTCAGCTTAGATGTATAAAAAACATTTTTATTATTCAGTGTTAGGACAGATACGCTTGTTAAGTGTGCTGAATTAACAGACATCAAACTGGGTGAAGAGCTTGCCAAGGTAGTGTATAATGGCAAACAGTTGTAGTACTTCTAGCAACCCATCCTATTGCACATCATTCTCCCTGTGCCTTATTTCATAGTCACTTCAAACTTCAAACACTATCACACAAAATACTTCTCCACAAAACCTCATTTACCAGTGCTGTGTACCTGGTGTGAAATGAGCCACTTACCCTCAAAAATAACTGTTAAAGGTTGTTAGAAGGCAGTTTAATCAGCTAACAGTGCTCTATATGCTGTAATAAAGTGGCAGTGCTGCCATTGCAACCCAGCCTTTACAGGATGCAGAGGTGTAACTTTTTGAACTGTGTTCTGGTTGGTCCTATAACTCATTGAGGATCACTGGACCAGATCAGTTCTTGTAAAGTAATTTCCAAAAGAAAACCAAGTGTACTAAAAACTATTCTAGTGTTTAAAAAGGTCTTTCCTCCTAGACTAGCTCCAAACAAATATTCCATTGTGGTTCTGATGTAGCAAGTTCTTTTCTTCTTTTCTTCTGGGTAATATGGGGAGTGGGGGGTGGGGGAGGGGAGGGAATAAAAGTCCCAATACTAAAAGCTATAATTACTTGTTGTGGAATATTAAGTATATCTATCATAACATGTCTGAACGTCTCAGCACCCTGGCCGAATGTTATTGTTTGGTGATTACATATTATCCATAATAGTATAATGCTATTGGAATAAATTTCTACTTGTATTTACAAATGGAAAATTTGAGCTATTTTTTCTCCACTTAATCACCAGTGAAAGTTGATTCTGCATAATTTAAAAGTTGATACATTTTATCCTGTCTGTGTTGCAGATGAAAATGTATGCATTACATATATATTAAATTACATTGCATCCACAAATTAGTAAGCACACGCTTATGGTATTCAGTTCCGGCACTCTCTGTGGAAAACTTACATTGATTTTGTCTGTGATTTTGAATGTGTGCTATAAGTCAATGAGCAGTGAAAGGAGAACACAAGTTATTTGAATCTCCAGAGCCCCTTTAATCAGTTGCTTCTTCCAGCTGACATCCTTGGTTGTTCAACACGGGGGACGCTGAAGGCAAAACAATGACCAAACCCTTTTCACATGAATTTCATAGTGAAACAGAAAATGAGGTTGTCAGTTTCTTGGAAGAAAGGACTGTTCAAAGACAACTGTTTGCTATAGAAGAGACAGAGGGCAATCTGACATCAGTTGTAGTGTGATCCAACAATGTGGGTTTGTACTGCTTTGAAAAGTAAATGGTGGTGTGAATTAAGAGTCCTTCATGACCACCAAAGGTCTGTTCTGATGCCTGCATTACTTGGAATTTTCCATTAAGACGCAATACCTGTAGATTACTGTAGTATAATAAAAACATGGTATCCAGTATATTTTAGAAATTACAGTTTGTATGTCAAGTTCAGGTAAAGGGAGTTTTCTCAGCTCTATCCAGGAGAATGATGAAGTACTTCCCACTGCTGTGTTAGAGTTTCAGATCTGTTGTTCCTTCCTGAAGCTCTCCCAAGTGGATATTAAGCCATGAAATCTTCTGATTCTCTGACTTACGGTAATGCTTTTGGAACCATTTACTGTGCATTCCTGAGCTCTGATTGTAGAACTCTGCAATGAATTCCATTATTTCTAAACTCTATTTATGTATTTATCTCTACTAGCAAACAGTATTTGCTACAGCATTTGTAAATATATCTGGAGTTCTAGAAAGAATCTCTTTATTGATTTTACTTTCCTCTAATGATTATTCACAAGAAACATAAGACTGAAACACAAGGAGGTTAAACTAGAATACTTTAGCAGAAATTCAATTCCAGCCATAGAAGAGGTTTTATCCACACAAACCAGCAAATTATCCTGCTGTAATGCCTGAACTTTAAAGAAGCCTCTGTGTATGCATGTGTACACACCAACATCATTCTATAAAACCTACCTCTGAATGTGTGTGTGTGTGTATGCATTGAGGTCGGTGTGTATTTAGGCACGGTTATACATATTGTTAAATTCATTTATATGTTGATGTTTATACAATCACATGTATGCAAACACAGCTTGTTGAAAGCTGATAACCTGTCTTTGGTAAAAGAATGCTTATACACTGATTCACTTCAGAGCTAATTTCTCGAAATCTACATTCAAAACTAGAAGAATTGTCAAATCACTTTGAAAACAGGCAATTTCATCAAAAGAAAATTTCCGTCACCTAAGATAGGACTTAACATTTCCCTCGTTGAACACCATGGGGTTCCTCTCAGCCCATTTCTCCAGCCTGTCGAGGTCCCTCTGGATGGCAGCACAACCCTCTGGTGTATCAAATACACCTTCGAGTTTTGTCTCCTCAGCAACCTTGCTGAGGTGCACTCTGCCCCATCATTCAGTTCATTAATGAAGATGTTAAACAGCATAAGACACAGTATTGACCCTGGGGTACACCACTAGCCATTGGTTTCCAACTAAACTTTGTACCACTTATCACCATGCTCTAAACTCAGTCATTCAGCCAGTTTTCAACCCACTTCACTGTCTTCTCATCCAGCCATACATCAACAGCCTTTCTATAAGGGTCTTAGGTGATACAGTGTCAAAACTTTTAATGGCATTCAGTTAGACAATATCCACTGGTCTCCTCTCATCTACCATGACAGTTATTTCATCACAAAAGGCTATTAAGCTGGTCAAGCATGACTTCCCCTTGGTGAATCCATGCTGATTACTCCTGATAACTTTCTCATTCTTTATGTACCTGGAAATGGTTTCCAGGATTAGTTCTTCCATCACCTTCCCAGGGATCAAGGTGAGGTTGATGGGTCTGTAGTTCCATGGGTCCTTCTCTCTCACCCTTCTTGAAGATGTGAGTGATGTTCCTCCAGTACTCCAGTACCTCTCACAGATATCATAATTGTCTGAAAGTAATTGAGAGGCTTTGCAATGACATCAGACAAGTCTCTCAACACTTATGGGTGCATTCCCATCAGATCCCGTGGAATTTTGTATGTCCAGTTTCCTCAGGTATTTTCTAACCTGATACTCTTCCACCAAGGATAAGTCTTCCTTGTTCCTGGCTTTCTGCCTAATCTCTGAATCCTCTGATTTCTGAAGGGTGGTCTTAATAGTAAAGTCTGAGGTGAGGTGGGCACCACAGCTTGTATTCCCATTAGGTGCACAAACACAAACCCGCACAAACACAAACCCACGCAAACACTCCTTTACACTGCAAATGTATTTATATACATATGATAGGCCACACAGAGTGACACAGACACATTCAGCACACAAAAGCACAAATAGCACTAATGCCTTCATCCTGCTTCCCTCTTTAGCTAAACAGAGTTAGGATACAAACACATACATATGTAAATACAATGTGGATCATTTCAGGAGCTGGGCTTACACTTCGTCTACGTCTCCCCAGTTGCTGGTATGTGAATATATGAGCCCTTGAGGCTGCAGTCCCACTTCAGTTCCTGGTAGAGGAAAAATAAAATTAGAGAATTTTAATTTAAAATTAGTTCCTTTCAAAATACAGGATGAGGTTTTATATCTCATATACTTTCCTGGTCATTATCAGATGTGTATAAAGAGAAAAAATGTCAATAATAATCTCTCTTTTTCTTCTGCTTCTCTATCTGGCTTCAAGCTTGTTTCTATTGATTTTGTTTTGTTTTGTTTTCTTCAATGGGGGAAGCATGTTGGAAGTTTCTTGCCGTTCTGTTGCTATATGAAAGTTATAGTCATTTAAGGAACTTAAACACTGAAGAGAAGCAGTTACTCTTGCATTACTTATACAAATACACGCATGCAGGCCAGTAATAATTCTTCACAGTTAGGTATCCAGATACTGTCAGATATTTCACATGAACCTTATTCCATTGGTCAAGAGTTTCAGAGCCTCACTTGAATGTAATGCCTTGGGAGGTCAGGATCATGCAGGGAAAGACGATTTTTCTGCCAGTTAGTGCCAATCCTGTGGAGAATCTTAATAGTAGAGAAGAATCCTTGATTTGGTCTCTGAATTTCATGAGGAGATAATGGACCACTAGGGTGATGTGCTCATCCTGACCTCTGCTGCTAAGCAGATGAGCTTACACAGCTTATAATACCAAAAGGTTTTTCAGGTTGCTCTGCACATGATTCAGGGCAGCAGCTTGAAGCTGGGTTTCCACATTTCAGTGTACGCATCTTACTGGAGTATTTTAATTTTTTTTCTTTGAAGAATCTCTTCAGTTTGCATTGATAACTAAGTATTCAAAAGTTTACTACATGACATATATGAAGTGGAAGACTATAATAAAGCTTCTGATTCAGATTAGCCAGAAAATCAAATTGAAAAGCTTTCAGTACATCCCAAATATGTATCTTAATCTTCAAGCTAAAGTGGGAGTCACTGACTGGATCCAACAAAGATATAAGGATCACACTGCTGCTTTTTGTCATCTGTACAGTAGATCACAATCCAAAACATGCCTAATATAGTGACTGAAAAGTAAGGTGTGTTAGAGAATGGCAATCCAAATAACCTATGCCCAAAAATCAGCGACAGGAAACATTAAACAAAAGGGTGTTCATGACTATTTCCTCATGTTTACTTGTTTTCCAGCAGGCACCTTTTTCCATTCAAAGTCTAAATGGGGGAAATAATCATAATCATTAGCAATAGAAGTAGCATTCACCTGACCAGATATAATTCAATGCATTAGAATCCCTTTATAATCGTTAAAAATATTAAGTATTTTAATATGCAGTTCATTTAATCCGTAAATAGATTTCCAAAAGATGACAAACTCTCTGCTGACTGTAATGATAACCAGGCAAAAATCCTTGTATTGAAAATATCTAAATGAAGAGTTAACATATACTTCTTGGACATAGAGAACGGGATATCCTGGACATACTGGAAAGGATAGCAAACAGAAACGTATGCATTGGACCTCAATATGTCTCTACTTATGTCTGCTATTTGAAAAATTAATACAATCCTTGTATTTTTTCTCTTGTTCCCAAAGCAAATGAGAGAAAATAATAAGACCAGGATTAAATAGGTCATTTTGGGATATGGAATTGTTCTTCCTAACTGTCACAAGAATAGTTTAACCAAAATCAGGAGCAAAAGAGTTTATAATATTATTAATGTCACATAGTTAACTAGCAATCAGTGAGCTATATATTCAGGATCAATATGATCAATATTATAACGCTAGATGATTACAAAATGTTAATAAGCAGCTACACATTTCAAAACACCCTTCTTTAACCAAAATCCTCTAAAATTAACCCTCCCTTCTCAATTCCTCTGCTCCCCGTCTGGAGGTCACCAACACCTCTCACCAGAAATGCAGGTTCCCCACTTGCTCACCCCTTGCAGGAGGTGTGACCCCTCCAGCTCTGCCTGAGGAAGCACCTCTACGAGGTCCCCTGCACCAGCAGTGGGAGGCCCTGGGTGCTGGTCCCATGCTGACACCTCACTTCAGGTGCATTCTGCTCCTGGTGCCCAGCATGCTTTTGTTTTGTTTTGTTTTGTTTGGGTTCTTATTTAATTTTTTAACATACTTCTTTTCACATTGCGTCCTTCTTTGCTTCAAAAGCCTCTGAAAATTCTTGAGTAATGTTTGATCCAGCCGATCACTGCCTTACTGTATAACATTGACAGTTAGAGGTGGGTGGTTGAATTCCTCCTTAACATCATAATTTTTTTGACAAACACTATACTGACAGTTTTGTCTGTTCAATCCACTCATACAGGGTGTGCACTAATATTCTTACCTTGACAGGTAGTGTTATCCAGGCTATTGGCCAAGGATGGGTTTGCAGCCCCACACTGATTCAATGCACCAATCACCACGGCCATGGCTTTTAAGAGAAAGTCAGCATGTGCTGTATTTCTGAAGCAGAATAGATTTTTGTCGAAAACCTAGTCCATGGGTACTAGAATGTCTGTAATGCAGTTACTTATTCAGTCCCAGTAAGAACTAACACTCAAGTGTCATTAATTAGCACTACAACCAAAAACAGATATGGAGCTTTAACAGCTATAGACACTTACAAGCAAGGTCTGCAAGGAGAAACTCTACTAGAAGCACACAGTGGGTACTGCAATAAGAAACAACAACTTTTCATAGTGGGTAGCTCTCTGCTAAGGGGCTCTGAAGTGCCCATCTGCCACAAGAGGCATGCTGCCTTCTGAGAGCTAAGGTCTGAGATGTTGCTGAGAGGATGCCACAACTTATCAAAAGCACAGGCTACTATCCATTGCTGCTCTTTCATGTGGGCCCTAATGACACCACAAGCTAGAACCTGGGCAGAATCAGGGATGATTACAAAGCTCGGGAAGTGCAAGCGAAAAAAATTGCTGCCCAAGTTGTCTTTTCTTCCATTTTAACAGTTAGAGGAAAGCGTGCATCCAGAAATAGATGTATAATGCAAATCAACTTCTGGCTTTGTGGCTGGTGCTGTCATGAGGATTTTGGCTTTCATGACAACAGGACATTCTTCAATGGCTATAGCTTGTTAGGGACGGATGGGATCCACCTGTCCTGAAGAGGCAAGGGAATCTTTGGCAGCAGGCTGGCCAACTTGGTGAGTTGGGCTTTAAACTGAAGGACTCAGGACTTTGGACCACAGGTCCAAAGTGGCAATACTCACACCATTGCAGCCAACTGGGGAATATGCCAAGCTAATCAGACCAGCGACAAAATTTCCTTACCTGCCTCCCAAGACAAGAACCAGAAGACCAATCATCTCAAGTACATGTATACAAATGCATGCAGCCTGAGGAACAAACAAAAGGAACTGGAACTCCATGCCCACTCAGAAAGTTATGTTATCGTAAGAATAACTGAAACATGGTGGGACAACTCTCATGACTGGACGATCAAGATGGATGGCTATAGGCTGTTTCGTAAAGACACACATGTAAGGGAAGGATGAGGCGTCATGCTCTACATTAAGGAGAAACTTGAATGTATAGAAGTCAACTACAGTGACTGTGGAAGCCCTGTCAAATGCTTCTGGGTCAAGATTAGAAGGGTCATTTCCAAGGAGGATCTTAGACTAGGTATCTGCTACCAATCTCCAAATCAAGACAATAAGGCACACAAAGCAATATTTCAGTCATTTAAGCAAACTTCGGGTCAACAAAGCGTGGTTCTTACAGGTGACTTCAGCTACTTAGACATTTGTTAGAAGAGCAATGCATCAGCTCCCAAGACATTCATCAAATTCCTGGAATGTGTAGAGGACTGCTTCCTCATACAAATGTTAGATGTGTCAACCCAGAATGAGGCACTGCTGGACTTGCTACTCACAAACCACAAAAACCCACTCTGTAATATCTTGGTTAGTGATAGCCTTGGCTGCAGTGATCGAAATATTGTGGAGTTTGGGATCCTGCTGAGCGCACCGGTTATTACTAAGATAAAGGTTTTAAAACCATCCTGACATCTGCTGGAGGGACGGTACGGCTCGGCACAAGCAATCCAGGAGGTTCCTCGATTGTGTGGAAGACAACTTCCTCTTTCAAGTAATAGAGGAGCCAACAAGGAGAGGTGCCATGCTTGACCTCGTGCTCACCAACAGGGAGGGACTGGTTGGAAATATCACGCTCCAGGGCAGCCTTGGCTCTAGTGATCACGAGATGATTGAGTTTGAGATCCTCAGGACAGTGAGAAGAGCATGCAGCAAGCTCACTGCCCTGGACTTCAAGAAAGCAGACTTTGGCCTCTTCAGAAACCTCCTTAGTAAGGTTTCATGGTATATAGTCCTAGAGGGCAGGGAGGCCCAAGACTGCTGGTTGATATTCAAGGATCACCTGTTACATGCTCAAGAGTGTTGCATCCCAACTAGAAGAAAGTGCTGCAGGAAGGCCAAGAGACCTCCATGGATGGACAAGGAGCTGCTGAGGAAACTTAGAGGGAAAAAGAAGCTTATAGAAGGTGGAAGCGAGGACAGGCGGCCTGGGAAGAATATAGGAACATTGCCCAGGAAGCTAGGGGCCAGGTTAGGAAAGCTAAGGCCCAGCTAGAATTAAATCTGGCAAGGGATGTGAAAGATAACAGGAAAGGATTCTGTTGGTACGTAGCAAATAAAAGACAGACTAGGGACAATGTGAGCCCTCTCCGGAAGCTATCAGGAGAAGTGGCTCCCCTGGATTTGGAGAAGGCTGAGGTTCTTAATGACTTCTTTGCCTCAGTCTTCACCAGCAAATGCTCTGACCACACCACGGAAGTCTTGGAAAGCAAATGCAGGGACTGTGAAAATGAAGATCTTAGGCCCACTGTAGGAGAGGATCAGTTTCGAGACCATCTTAAGAACCTGAACGTGCACAAGTCCATGGGACCTGAGGAAATCCATCCACGGGTCCTGAAGGAGCTGGCGAATGAAGTTGCTAAACCACTCTCCATCATATTTGAAAAATCCTGGCAGTCAGGTGAAGTTCCCGATGACTGGAAGAAGGGTAATATAACCCCCATTTTCAAGAAGGTGAAGGTGGAAGACCTGGGAAACTACAGACCAGCCAGCCTCACCTCTGTGCCTGGCAAAATCTTGGAACAGTTTCTCCTAGAAAACATGCTAAGGCACATGAAAAACAACAAGGTGGTTGGTGACAGCCAACATGGCTTCACCAAGGGGAAATCCTGCCTGACCACTTTGGTGGCCTTCTATGATGGAGCCACGGAACTGATGGACAGGGGCAGAGCAGTTGACGTCATCTACCTGGACTTGTGCAAAGCGTTCGACACTGTCCCGCACAACATCCTTGCCTCAAAATTGGAGAGACATCAATTTGATAGATGGACCACTCAGTGGATAAAAAACTGGCTCGGTGGCTGCACACAAAGAGTTGTGGTAAATGGCTCGATGTCCAGTTGGAAACCTGTAACGAGTGGTGTCCCTCAGGGATCGGTGTTGGGACCGGTCCTGTTCAACATCTTTGTCGGCGACATGGGCAGTGTGATTGAGTGTGCCCTCAGCAAGTTTGCCGATGACACCAAGCTGTGTGGTTTGGTTGATACGCTGGAGGGAAGGGATGCCATCCAGAGGGACCTTGACACGCTTGTGAGGTGGGCCAATACCAACCTTATGAAGTTTAAGCAAGCCAAGTGTAAGGTCCTACACCTGGGTCGAGGCAATCCCAGGCACTGCTACAGGTTGGGCAGAGAAGAGATTCAGAGCAGCCCTGAGGAGAAGGACTTGGGGGTGTTGGTTGACGAGAAGCTTAACATGAGCCGACAGTGTGCGCTTGCAGGCCAGAAAGCCAACCGTACCCTGGGCTGCATCAAAAGAAGCATGACCAGCAGGTCGAAGGAGGTGATCCTGCCCCTCTGCTCTCGTGAGACCTCACTTGGAGTACTGCATACAGTTCTGGTGTCCTCAACATAAAAAGGACATGGAGCTGTTGGAGCAAGTCCAGAGGAGGGCCATGAGGGTGATAAGGGGGCTGGAGCACCTCCCGTATGAAGACAGGCTGAGAAAGTTGGGGCTGTTCAGCCTGGAGAAGAGAAGGCTGCGTGGAGACCTCATAGCAGCCTTCCAGTATCTGAAGGGGGCCTATAAGGATGCTGAGGAGGGACTCTTCCTTAGGGACTGTAGTGGTAGGACAAGGGTTAATGGCTTCAAACTTAAACAGAGGAAGTTTAGATTAGATATATGGAAGAAGTTTTTTACAGTGAGGGTGGTGAAGCATTGGAATGGGTTGCCCAGGGAGGTTGTGGATGCTCCATCCCTGGCGGTGTTCAAGGCCAGGTTGGACAGAGCCTTGGGCCACATGGTTTAGTGTGAGGTGTCCCTGCCCATGGCAGGGGGGTTGGAACTAGGTCATCTTAAGGTTTCCAACCCTTACTATTCTATGATTCTATGATTCTATGAAATGTTAGAAGAGCACACTTCAACTCTCGGAGCTTAGTTGGGAGGGATTCTGTGGGAAGCTTCCAAAAGGAAAAAAAGAGCTAGTGAGTGCTAGGGGATTTTCAAGAATGCTCTCTTGGAAGCACAAAAGCGGTTCACCCCCTGCAAAGGTAAGGGAAGAAAGAAAAGAAAATTGGAAAGAAAAGAAAATTGGAAAGAAAAGAAAATAAAATTGGAAAGAAAAAAAGAAACCTACATCTAGCCTTACTTTGCAGGGCAAGTTCTGACCTTTAATATTATTTTCAGCACAACTTTAAATTACTTACTGCATTATCAGTATCTCTATAATATAGTTCCTTTGTTCCATTGGGATGTTCTGTAATGCATCATTACATGTCTTCTCCCTGATTTTTCTCAAGGGGTTTCTAATATAATATTCATCACGCATATCTTCAGATGTCCATATAGCAGATGTCTTAAGTCGAGCTGTTCATTTTAGGCTTCTGTTACAGTCAATGATGAGAAATAGTCATTCTCAGACATTATTTCTCTGACCCTTTTCAGCTGTCTACTTTGTGATTAAATTAATCATGCCCAGAAAGCATTTAATTCGCTTTACAAACCACAAAGAAAATCCAGGCTGGTTAGCTCAGATGTAGATAGCTGAGGTTCAACACAGTTACCCTTCAACAGCTGTGGAGTCTGTTGAATATCCTAGTGTAGTTATGCAATAGCAAACATGCACTTTTAGACATGCACTTTTAGACAAATGAAATGCACTCCTGTGCAGTGCAGAAGCCTTGTTTGTGCTGCACGGACGCACTATGGGATTCCACATAATCTCTTTATAGATCTTTAGAAGATTTTTTAGTATCCTGTGTCATAACTACGTGTATACGGATATTTTGGGTTAGACGTTTGTGTTTATGAGTCAAGTCCTAGATGTCTGAATCAACAGCTGAACTAAGTCATAAAAATCTGCTAATTTGAACAGAAGCCTAAACACAAAGCTTAGATGTAAACACACAGCAGATAAGGTAACTTTGTGCTGAAGTTTGGTGAGATAAATTTCATCCCATTTTCTACATGTGCTGAAACCTTCTAGTTTGCTGCGTCTGTTGTGCATATACTGTCTACACCACCTAGCGCTTGACAGCCTTTATTGTGTCAATGTCCCCTATTGCTCTAGAAGAAGGAACAATTTCTGTCTTCCTCTGAAGATAAGAAGATCACACATGATTGCAAGGACAAGACAAAGCAGTTAAGCAACCTTACATCCTGCTGAAACACAACTTTTTACCAAAACAGCACAAAGTAACCAACAAAGGAACAAACATATATAATTCCATCAAACAAATAAAACAGTGGTGCTATAAGAGTTATAAAACAATATTGAAAAAGTAAATGGAAGTTAAAAGTTTTTATTTCATATAAGCAAAACTTTCAGAAAAACTCAAAATATGCTTCTCTCAGAAATTTTTCCTTCATAAAAATATTCTGACTTTTTGAGGATATTCCATATTTCAATCTATCCTCAAACACAGTTTTAATAATTAAACCAACTAGAGTGCCTGTATCAGCCTATTTCATATTTTAATCTGCAAAGAATTTCCCAAATGATAATACTCTGTTGCTTTGGTACTGGGTGAAACAATCTTTCCTTTTCCTAAAACAAGCCCACAGTTGGCTGTTTCTAATTGTGTCATGAGGAAGTGCTCCTCTTTTTTACTGTTACTGAAAAGAATTATGGTGAGATTATATTTGTTTTCCCAGGATATTGTTAGATTAGATAATTTTCACAATGTATGGGGTAGATTTCCTCATGGTTTTGTGCCATTAGCATTTTCTCCCAACCTTCTTCATACTTCTTATTATCTTCCTGTTGAAGGGCAAAAATATTCAACAAATAAATAACCAAAATCAAAGAGAAATTGGGTATTGTGACAAAACAAAAATCTAGGCAATAACTATGCTCAGAACTTGGGCTAAAAGTAAATTCCAGAAACTTAATTCTGAAATTAAGAAGAGGTAGGTTAGAAACTGGATGAAAGTCAGGTAGATGGACTTGAGAAACTGAGAAAGAACCATAACTAAGGCAAAGAAAATAAGAAAGGGATCAGATTTAAGACAATGAGAAGTTTGGCCAGAACTTTAGCTAAGCAGCGTATTGAAGAGCAACATCAGCTGAAGGGTCTCATGCATATGCCAAAACCTGGGATTAATCACTGGTCTAGAGGTAAAAAAAGATGAGGGCTTATTTGTAAATTTATCCTTTCAGGAAAGTAGGAAGTGTGCAACAGTTTGAAAGAAGTAGAATAGCAACACTGGGAAAGAAGAGATTTGGAAGACACTTGAACTATTTTGATGATTATGGTAGCCAGGCTTCCTCTTGGTTCTTGAATATCTTGGCTTTCACATTCCTAGTGCTGACATTCAATATGTGCTAACATTCAATATTCAATTTATAAATTAATGTTTTCCAATTAAAACAAAAAAAAGATCAATTATTCCTGAAAAAAAGGAGTCAAGCACACAAAGGTATACCTTTGAAAACTCAAGTGTGTGTATTACCTTGGTAGTAAAAGTCAAAGAGGCTTTTTTTAATTATTATTTTCTAAGTGAGTAATATCTATTTCATTTTTAAAAGACATATACACTGACCACAGTATAGTTTTACTTTTATTTTTACTGGAAAAGTAATGGTTTATAATCTTAACAGAACAATGCAGAATATATATTCTTGGTTCATAATTATGTGTGACAGTGATAGTCAACCAATGACCTGGTGACTGGCTATGGAAAAGCCAAATTATCACTATTAAAACTGTATGCTATTCCTTTTTCCTTAGATTAAAAGTTTAGAAAGAGAAATGGTATTGAAGTTACAGCAGATCTATTGTTGCAAAGAACATTTACCAATTGTTCTTCACTGTCTTTAGTAAAACATACGCAGATAATTCCATTTTGCAACAATAATATGCATAAGTAATAAGAAAAGGATTTTTATCATTGTTACATATTCATTTGTTATTAATATGGTTATTACCTACTTATTCACTAACGAATCTTGAAGAAGAGACTGATCAAATAATATGAAAAATAAATGTGTTTTGTCCAAGCTGTACAAGTGTTTTTCTAGTCCTTTAAGGAAGATATGAAGAAGCCTTACAGAATGTAGCATCACAAAGCTCACAGCACATCAAGTTAGTCATGATTTGAATTGTTAGATTGATGCCACACTGGTCAATGCCTAGGAGGAAGATGGAATCGGGTAGCTTTGCAGATTGTTACTGGGCTTAATACTTTTGCAACAGGGCCAGAATCCTCCTTTTCTTTACATTACATCTTCCTCCACTACAATATCTCTCTCAGTCCCAAGAGAAAAAAACCCTCACCTTCTCTTGCTATCTAATCAGATTCTACCAATGCAATCAGGCTCTGCTTCCCATAAATAGTATCTTAGAAAACATTCTTATACTATGCTGTATGCAATTCCATGTTATACTGGTCTTGAGAGTGCTGAGATCAAATTGATTTATGCATTTGGTTAATTTCCTAAAATGTAAGGTCAATATATTACCACAATAGAGTTACCAAATATAGGTTTGAGTAGAAAACAAAGTGCTCTCCTGGGGTGATAAAAATCTCATCCTCTGCAGCTTGTGGGACATGTACCTTTTTCATTGTATTTATGTAATTATATGCAAATTCATGCCAGGCTGTATATAACCCCAAAATAGATATTTTTTTTTTCTTCTGACATATGACGAATACATCTGGAAATGACACAAGAGACAGTAAACCTGAAAGGGGAAGACACTTCTCAAGAAAACAACTTAATTACATATCAAAACTAATTAAGACATACCTGTCAACATTTGGGGTTTTTTATAAGAAATTTGGTGCAACAGACTTATTCCGCTGTGGCAGCTGTCTGTAATGGTACTGTATTTCCCAACTGAAAAGTAAGGAACAAGTAGCTCAGGGAGTGATAAAATCATCTTACACACAAGCGATTACTTTTAGCTAATCATCCTGCAGACTCATTTGCTTATACTCTGGAAATTATATTTTCTTTTGTTGTTGTTGTTGTTGTTGTTGTTGTTGAGTTGTTTGGTTTTGGTTTTGGTTTTGGTTTTTAATTTGCCAGTGTAAATAAGATTTACATTTGAGGAAATTTTACTTCACTCATTTTTGCAGATTTTCCAGGACCACAAATTGAAATTGTTCTTTATAGCTGCTTCCTTCAAAGCATTTGTCTCTCACCACAAACAATCCTATACAGTGACTAGGCACTGGTGAGTGTGAATGGAAGCCCTTTTCAAACAAGAAGTAAGTATTCAGTTGGAACCTCCTTTTTTATAGAATCACAGAATCATTTAGGTTGCAAAAGACCTTTAAGATCTTTGATTCCAACCATTAACCTTACACTGCCAAGTCTACCACTAAACCATGTCCCTAAGTGCCATGTCTACACATCTTCTGAATACCTCCAGGGATGGGAACTCCACCACTTCCCCGGGAAGCCTGTTCCAGTGCTTGACAACCCTTCTGATGAAGACAAAATTGCAACATCTTTTCACTCAGTAGCTGCATTGGTTTAAGCGCTGTATCAAAGCAATGCTATTGCCATGCCACAACATAAATCCAAACTGGGCAAGAGAAAGGGGAAAGTCACAGAGCATTTCACCTCTGAAGGATAGTGACCAACCCTGTTGTTTGATCCATTCAGAGAGGATTCAGAAGATACTGATGACTGGTAGAGATCTGTATGATGATCATGTGCTCTTATTTCTTCAAAGGTATCAAGCCTGAAGAAAGATTGATCTCTGAAATGTGATAACAAGTGAAATACTAGAGCTCAGTTCAGTTGTATAAAGGAAAAGGAAGAGCCATACCCTAGGAAAAAAATTCCCTGTCTGGCTGTTCAGAACAGTCTCCCATAGATCCTGTTGTCATACCTACAGGCCCAAGCAGGTTATTTTCATTTTCTGAGGTATGGCAATCGGTATCTAGTTAAAGTAATGAATGGAGTTTGGAAAGCTAAGTAGATGTATTCAGCTTATTGGTTTAGGGAGATGGCTCCTGTTACGCAACTCTAAAAACTCAATTTGGTGTAATAACTTGCACTTGAAGGCAAGATTACAAATGGTTGAAGTAAGCAAAAGAGTACTTGTTTTCTTGTTTTTCAGCACTGTATAAATCCTCACAGCAAGGTAAAAAGATGCTCTGATATGATGATGAAAGTGTAAAACTCTGTGTAGAATGAAGTACAGAATCAATTCTTTTTTCATGTATTTTCTTCATACATATATTCAATAGAAAATAAGCTAATTGTCGTCCTAAAACCATCTCTGATAACACTGCTTGCCCTTGTGCATTATAATGCATGGGCCCAAATCTGTGGTTCTTAATTGAGCAGAACTACCATTGAAAACAACAGGATTTCATTTGATTAAGGACTGAGAAATACGTCCCCATGTGTGCACTTCTTTGTTCATGGTTAGTCAGACAGTAAGTCATGCAAAAGCTCTTTTTAATTACTTTTTCAGATGGTGACATAATTGGTTGGATCAATATCTTGCTTGATTCCTGAAGGTGAGACTTACCAAATGAGACCACTGTCATTCTGAAATATAGAACCTTGAGAATACTTTTCAGTAGATTATTATTTATTACTTACATTCAAATAAATAGAAAATAAGATACAAATTTATACATTGTGGATGGTTTGAATTTGTCAGCATTCTCAAAATATTTAAAATACATCATAACCATTGCTTTACTTTTAGTATAGTTAGAACAGATATGCTCTTTAAGAAAACTGGATACTGCTGCCACAGAAAAGTTGTAGTACCATGTAAAATATAGATAGATGTTCAACAAACAGGCAGAGAATTTTCATGAATTGATTTTTCTTTTTCTTTTTTTTTTTTCTGTGATGGTCGGTTCACCAGGGAAAGAGATGGGAAAATCTGAAGAAAGTTGCTAAGAAGTACCAGAAACCCACATAGACAGTGACATCCCCACTGAGAAAAATATATATGTGAAAAAGCTTTTAGCTTAATTTTTTAAACTGGCAAAAAACCCCACTTGACTTCATCATCAATTTCCCCTCCCAACAGAAACAACCTCAACACCCTGAATTTAGCTAAACATTTGGGCTAAAATGGCCAATAATAGACATCAAGCTTTAATAGGTTTGACAGGCAGTAAGTTAAGAAAAAGAAACAAAAGCATCAATATTATTCATCCATCCTTTTGTTCCCAATCTACTATGCAACCTGAAAAATTATTCACTATTTAATCAAGCTCATACTGGGATATAATAATTTTTGTTTTAAGCTGTTTGCTTAAGTCTGGCTTCAAGTAAGTTAACTGATCTAAACCACTGGAATTCTAGTCAAGAAAAGGAAATTGGATGTGGGGGGAGAGATTTGTGCTCATTTTAACCCTTATTCTTACAAGCAAAATTCATACTGAGATGAATATGAAAATGGCTACCTCACATCCCTGTAGAACCTGTGTCTCTTATGTATGTAGTGTATTGGATGAATGCAGTGTGGAAAGACTGGTATTAACATTTTTATATATCTTGGGATTCTTTGCTAGATACATTCGAGTCTTTTAAAAGCGAGCATATTTGACTGTTGAAAGGAAAACATGTCTGAATCTAATAAACAGGAGTTGCAATAATTTCTGAGTAACAATCAATTTTCTGATGTGTAAATTATTTACTGTACTTAATGACTTGTGGATTGTGTTAACAATAACCATATGGTCCAGTAGAATGTCTTTTGTAATGCATGTTTCTAGTCATATAGCAATAAAATATGCTTCCAAAACTATATTTTAGCTCCTGTGTTTTCTTATCCCTATGTTAATGTTAATGCAGAGTGCTGGAATCAGGCTAACTTCCACCTTGTTTAGTGTTTGAGAGAATTATTTCCTCTTGCATTTGCTATGGATATTAACCCCATTTCCCTTTACAACCCTCCTGGGGCACATACCAGTTTTGTTTTGCTCTCTTACCCAGCAGATGTTTTATACTTTCTTTTGTCTTTCAGTAACGTCACCATCACCATCAACTTCTAAATGTGTAAGTCCTCCAGGGACACCGTTCAGGATGTCAGTAGTACATATTAGTCCTGGGCCCAATCCTGATGATTTTACTCAGTTAAATCCTGATTTCACAGGCGAGACTGACTGGTTTTTCTGAGGCTCTCAGTGAATGAGAGAATCTGCCTATCTAGCAGAATCTGATGCTTCCCCACACAAGTGAGGAAAACAAGAGACTGCATTTTAAAAGCACAGCAATTACACATTATTTGGGTATATGAGTTTGGTTAATTTTCAATTCTGCAGCTCTGTTACTCTTTTTGCCCTTGTGTGCAGACTATAAGAATAACATAACTTTTTAAAGATTGATCTAGACAAGATAAAGATCTTCTGTGATTAAGACATTGTGGCTTCTTGAGCTCCTTTTTATGTTTAAAAAGTAAAGTAAAGATTTGTGATCAAATTTAAAGTGTTTCTAATAAGGATTAAATTTAGATTCCATTAGGCAATTTTTTTATACAGCCTAAACAGCAAATTGTTGCTACAAACATATTAATTGGGTTTTAATTATAAGATACATGTTTACATGATATGACTGCTAAGCTTTCTTGAAACTGTTTCTAGTAATGAACTAACATTCTGAGACATATTTATGAATGCTTTAACTGAGTAACTAAGTTATAAGATGAAGCAAGATATAATAACAAAAACAAGCTAAACCCCACAGTTGGATACAAATTAAGCAGTCAGGCATTTCATATAACCTTTATTGTTATAATTACTTTTCCACTTGAGTCCATCTTCTGGTGTATAATCAAATCAACGTGTATTAGCTACAGCAGCTATAGTACATACATCATCCTGAGCTGTGTAATTTTTAACATTGGACAGTTAAAGAAAACTCACTTATAAAAAGATTTTTACATTCACCAGCTACTTGGAAAAACATGGATAGGCATACTGTAAAACATGGAATAGTCATTAACCCTCTCTAGATAGCTGCTTAACCATCACATTATATACTCTTTTCATTAAATCATCTTATCCTAGTAATTCTTTTTCCTTATCAGACTGTTTTGTATGCATTACTAGTCCTAGTTCTCTTAATGTGAATCTCTGCTTCAGTTCACAGCTGGGGAAGCTGAGGCAAATATTTTCAAAGACTTGGTTGAAGGCAAAGCTGCTATGCTCTATATTTCAAATGAGGGTAGCAAGAAAAAATCCTGGGATCCAGAGTGATAGATAACTCAGGAATATCACAAAAATATATTAGATGATATCCCAGCAAAGTGTACAGTGTATATGGGGGAGTACTGGTTCCTAGCACAGTACTGACCCAATGCCTTAGCTGTGCTCCATGATATGGGGACACTGTGCACACCAGGTGAGACTGTTTAATTGGGTTGGACCCAAATACACTGGAAACATTAACTTGCTTTTGTTTTTAAAGGATCCTTTGTTGTTTGTGAATAATAAGGGATTACTATCTCACTGCACTGTTACAACATTTGATTAATGTTTGTGAAGTGTTTTGAGATGCTTATTTGAAAGACAATAAAAACTACAAAGTATAATTATTATCCTTTCTCTGAATTCCCCCAAGTTCCAGGTAGCTCATAACATTTTAGGGAAAGGCTGTCAGAGTAACCTCATAGACTCTATTAAAGCAATGTATTTCATCTGTTTACTGATAATTTCCATTTTATGCTTTTATATTTTCCTATGTTCTGTTTCTTTCCTTCAGCTGAGTAATGTATGAGACAGAATGATATGTCTGATATGATGAAAATGGGGCTGTTCCCAAGACTGGGACTTTTGATCTTGGCAACCCGTTGATAAACTACTTTTACAATGGGGTCTCTAAAATGAAGAAAAACAAGCAACGAAAATAAATGACAGATAAAAAAGTACAGACTATGTCAGATATCTCTCAGAGGTTTAGTATGTGCCAAATGATTTTACTGAGAAATTCCCAGCTGTACAGGTAGATCTTGTTTTTTTCTGGTTTGTGCACTTCACTTTTTCTATATCAGTTGGGCAGCTGAGTTAGTTTTGCATTTCTGATGTAGAACTCAGATCAGATATTTTGAAGTCAGTCCAAGGCTACGCAAATTGAGGAGTGTGGTTGTGCTCTGTGTGTATGTGTATCCAGATACACTGCAGTTTGATACACAATGTTTAATAGAATTTGAATGTTACCTTTCTCTTCATATATTGGTAACTGAATGGCTGCTGGCAATTACTCTTCAAACAGTGCAGCATCTTTGTTTTGGTAAAGGTTTCTTATATAATTCAGTTGCTTTTCTAGCTGCTCAGTGCTTCAGGATGAAAACAGATCAGGACTCTGGCAGATATTATAAAACAGAAATACAAACCAAGTTTTCTTGATGTTCCTGTCACAGGGCTGGATAGGGTACAACAGTAGGAGAGAAACACTGAAAAGCAGTCCTGCACTGTCTACTGACCTGAATACAAACAAATCAGGAACCATGCTGGTACTCCTATTCTGTGCCCTTTCTTTCCTCGACCCAGCCCTCAGGAAAACTATATATAAAAAAGAAACAAACCCCCAGAAAGTCACACAATTATAACGTATATCCCTCCTCTGTGGTATGTTTCTTTGAGCTTTAGACTAGCAGACAGCAGTGCAGCAGCGGAAGTTTTAGCACACAAAATGTCTCTATTAGTTAAAGCAAAACATACAATAGGAGCAACACGGTGTGCCAGAAATCCTTACAGTCAAACAGTAAAAAATATCTAGAGAGAGAAAAAAGCCACAAACATAGAATAGTAGGAGCTTCAATATGTTGGTTAGATTACCAAAGATGGCGAGGGGGAGAAATGTAGAGGAAAAACATGTTTAAAAATCACACCTTAGATTATTCCAAAACAGGTTAATTTTTCAACTTCTGCTCCCCCTCCCAATTTCTGCACTGATTCTATTGCTTTCCATTTAGATAACGAAAATGTAGACAGGTATAGTATTCTTTTTAGTTAAATTGTTGTCCATTTTTGAATATCCTTTGCAATTTGTGCTGCATAATCTAAGCTTTCATTAAAAAGTTATATTTCTAGCACAGATGGTAATGAAGATAACCACAAAAATATCAACTAAATATAAACCAGGACAGTGATGACTTTCATATATTGTTGACAGCTTGAAACAGTAGCTCTGAAAAAAACTAGTCCAGTGGGTGATCAGGCCCATTTGTCTCAATGCCTGGTTAACTCCTGCTATGTCTAAATTGAGGGACCTAAGGACACCTCCAAGCAAACAGGTCTAGATGGAGGCACCAAATATGCTTTCAACACATTATAAGGCATGCCCAAGTCTCTCCCCTCTTCCCTTCCGCGTGCCTTGTTCTCTCTCCAACAGTGACCCAGGTGTACAAGTCAGATGAGATCAGTGGTATGCGTCGAGAAGGTCCATAATTTCTATGATCCTGTGACAAGGCTGCAGGGAATGCATCTGTAGGACTCAGAGTTAGACTCTTAACCCTCAGTCTGATGCTCCTTATTCTCAAGTGCAAGGGAGTTTTAGCTTTGATTTTCAGCAAGACAAGTTTTCTCTGTCAATAACAACTTTGCTTTACACAGGAAAATATTTTTAAGTATAATTTAGATTGTGGTTTTAAACAGACACACCTAGTTCATTTACCCAAGGAAAGGGATTTAGTATACAATACACAGTAACAGAGAGACAATATTACAGGCATGGTGATACTGAAATCTACTCCCCACTCAAATAGCTGTTTACATAGAATGCCTTAGTTTGTACTGTGTATGTTATTTCACTAACTAAAGAAGTTCCAGGAGCAACCGGGATCTCCAGGGCAAACCCTCCCCCCCTGCTTATGCTTTCCTTAAGTCCTGTGATGCTCAAGAAAAGAATTACAGGGATAAACCAGACAAAAACTTAAACCAGGACAGCTGTTGCAGAAGGATTTTAAAGGGCAAAGAACAGCTATGTCTCAACTTTTTTTTTTTTTTTTTTTTGAGGGGGGGGGCGGGGCGGGTTTGGAGTTTGGTCTCAGTTCTATTTTTTTCATGCAGATTGTATAAAGAATACACTGTCCCTGAAGTAAATGGCTGTGTGATTCACTCTCTGCAGCCTGGGGTGGTCGGACATGACCCCAAATCTCTAACTTCTCTGTCTTTATTATTTTTCATTCTATTATCTGCCTCCTAACATTATCTTCACTGAGAAATCAAAAATAACATATCAGTGAAGAAAAACACCAGCCACAGAACAAAACAAAACAAAATACAAAAGCCCTAAACTCTCACAATAAAACACAGTGGAACTGATCTCGCAGCTTCTATGCTTGCCTCTTTTTCATTTTTCAGCTGCCTGGACTGGATTGTAAATGCACCAGACCTTTTATTCTGCTTTCACAGAGCCCAGAACAATGTGTTTTGTTTGATTCCTAAGGATTTTGGCAGTTAGTGTGATAAAATAGAAACATCTAAAACCACTTCACTGATAATTCTCTGCTAAAGAATATTCATTTGATTTGATAATCTGAAAAATTTAGTCTTTTGCCCATTTGTTTTTATGGGTTACAAAAAAATATCTTAAATTCCAGCTTCATGTTTACAAATACAGTGGAAAATGCTTGTAAAAAAAGGCCAAATCTTTCCCTCCGAAACCTGGATGTAGCCCAGAAGCCAAAATTTCTGGCTTCACCTTAACAGCTTTACAAAGCAGTGATGTGCTGTCAATACAAATATCTAACATCAGTCATCCTGGGAGTGACATAAGATAAACTTAATTTCACAAAAAGATGATAGCATGTGGAAAACTGCACTCAGTTTATTGTTTATGGATTAACTACCGCATATTTGTGTACACATACATATATATATCTATGTATGTATATATACATAGACACAAAAAAGCATATGTGGGAAAAAGTGCTTAAATTCAGACATACCTACACATATATAAATATATGTGTATATATGCTGTACGTACATACACTGCACTGTTTTATATTTGACTTTTATAAACTTACTGCTTAAACTTGCAATAAAATTTTACTTCATTTTGCAAAGGAAGCCACAACTCTTGTTGAAATTATGCATTTTGAGGCTCTTATACTGTAAGTAACCTGCAGTGTTCAGGTTACAAATATGTCCATTAGCTAAGAAAAATAACAACACCATGTAATAAAAAGCTATTTCAACCACCAGGAATGAATTGTGAATATCATGTCTATTTCATTTTAGAAGAAAATAAGAAAATAAATAAACAAATAAATATGGTAGTGACTCATAAATCAAATTTAATGTTAAAAGGATTGGTATCCAACTTTGTTTTGTATTTCCTATGGCAACTTCATTCCCACAAGTAGTAGCAACCTGCTTAGTGTAGCTACTTGGTGTAACTTCACACAAAAAAGGTTTGTCCTTAAGAAAGATAATGAAACTGTTTCCTCCAATAGCAACTTATTTTTATATAGTTTACATTATAAGCCAAATCTGACCTGACAGTGTCCTTGTAAAGCTTCTTTGAAGTACTGAAATGCAGATTATAGTTAGAGTCTGTGAGGGTTTTCTTATGAAGAAGGTATTAGGATTTTCACTTTTCATCTTTGTTTTAGAATTAGTCTCTTGACAAAGTCTGTGTGAACTCTCTTCAGATGCTTCAGTTTATTTGTCAGACCACTGCACAGCAACACAAAGCATATTAATTCTTGGCACAAGCATTTTGTCTCCAACGAACATCAGGACACCTTCTGTCCTATAATTAAACTGAGCCTGTTCTTGGATCCATTTATCCAGGCTGGTGCCATCTTCTGACTGACAGTCCTGTGGTGATGTACTGGTGCAATGCATCATCAAAGTAAGATGCTGTGATGATGCATTACTGGGGTGGGAGAGCAAGGTTGGTTTAATTCTATCATCAAATGAGAGCACAGGGCTTCCCCAGAGCCATGTGGCCACTCTGATCCCAGGAGTGTTTTCACACCACTGTCAACAGAGTGCAGAGCAAGGTGAGGAAGCGTGTGATAAAATAACTTACACTATGAAAGTATCCACCTTTTTACAGGTAAGATAGTGTTTTTTAATAATCCATGCAAACAGGCTGGGCTATTTAAATTTCTCTAGAAGGCCTTTATTGGTATGAGGTTGGAAATAAATAGGTATTAATGCAGGTAAAAGGAGAAGAATTACAGGCCTTTGTTGGAGATAAATCAATGTTGGGAAAGGATAATCTCCATCCCCTTAAAAAAAAAAAAAAAAACAACAAAAAAACAACAACAACAACAACAACAAAAAACCCACAAAAAAACCCACAAAAACCCACCTTTTCCATATTTGGGGAATTTGGACATTTTGCGTCATAGCTTCCTTTCTCTTGGTTTGAATCTGCCACTGGATCCCAAGGATCTCTTGGGATCCTGGGATCCAGGTATCTATATTTCAGGAACACAGCGTCTTTCACTTTTCCTTCTTCTAATACAGAAAGTGATTGTATTAATTGCCAATAATCCATTCAACAGAATGCGTCACAGAATTAATTTCGGCATTCAGGAAATCAGATCTATTTGAGGAGCAGCTTTTAAGCATATGATTGACTTTAAGCATGTGCTTAAGTCAATAAACTTTAATGAGGCAATGCTTAATGGCTTTCTTCAATCAGGGCAAAGGTAGTCTGTGTTGACAGCTTACAGCTTTAAGCTTAGGCACTAACATTATTTTAGGATTTAAATATCTACTCTAAATACAGCAGTATTCAAATAGGCTTTCAGAACCAATGTGTTCTATAATATGTGAATTTTAGTATTCTAAATTATGCAACCAAAACCCCCAAACATTAAAGCAACATTCACATTAACAGACTTTGTGTCCAGTCTCTAGTATAAAGCAAAAGAGAAAAACCCCACATAATTTTGTTTTGGTGAACTGCAGTACATTATAAGAGATTTTAAACCCATTTGGTTACATGTTTTGCCCCCTCTCTCTCCTTGTTATGCATTAACTACACATTTTTTGGAAGGGTTAAAGTTGCTTAAGGCCAAGACAGCATTTTCATGCTATACTCCAGTGCTATGTTTAGATAACCCTATGATGAAAACAGGACTTGTATTTATGCAGAATAGGAAAACAATCTTCTTAACCTCACATGATATATTTAAAAGAGAAATTCACAAATTTGAAAATTTTATTTTTCTTATAAGTAAGAAAATTGAGTGCATTATTAAGATCTGGCAGGACAAAATAACTGTCTAATGGTGTAAAAACTTCATGTTTTTAAGGCCTGATTTTTAAATCTCATTTTCTCTGCACATTTTAATTCATCATTAAAAATATCATCCTTTACACAAACAGGAAGTGCTGTTAATTTGTATGGGATGTCCGTAAGTAAGGAAAAGATAGAAATGCTTTTTTTAATACAAAATTTAACCTTTGCTTTGTGAATGGCATAATGATAATAAAATTCAATGATTTATTTGTTGTTAACATTCATTTAATATTGACTGCATTCCAGCTCTTTCACAGATATTCACACTATTGAAACACCCCTTTTCCAAATGTACCTCTTCAAACAGGTCTGTTGTGACAGAACGCTTGACTTCTGTCTCCCTCTCCTCAAACATTACACTGATACTTCAGTGCAGTTTGGGGCTCCTGGAAAGGGCCACACTGTGCATCATGTTCAGAGACACTAGAACCACAGTAACTCCTCGTTCCTTTTCTTCTCTCTAATATCTGGGACAGTGTTGTGGGCCCATCCAAAACAAATGGCCCTGATACACCAGACTACCACCTTTCTTCATTTCTTTCTGTTAGGTGATATGGGGCCTGACATCTGGGGAAGTGGAAAGCTTTGCTGGCTGCTGAATTCTAAAACCACTAAAGATTTTTAAAAAGAGTGCCATATTTTGTTTAAACTTACAAGACAGACGTTATTTTTTCTGAAATGTACTGAAATAAAATCTCAAGCTGAGCTGCAATTTTAGTAAGCTATCTACCTACTCCTTCTACCCCTTATGCAACTAAGATGCTTAAGCATCTTAATCAACTTTAATGGTAACCTAAATGCTTAAAGAAAACAATGCAGATAGGGAAGACAAAATCAGACTAAAATCTTTCAGAATTAAGTACATTTATTTTGCTTTTTCCTACAAACACTGCTTGTATAGTTTACAAGCAAATTCCAGGTATATATAGGCTACAAGAAAATATGGCCTTTTGACATACCATAGGTCTGTAAAAACAATTGCTCGCTTAGGGAAAACTCATTACTGGTAAACAATCACATGTTAAGATCTCTAAGGGGGTAAGCTATCCAGAAACAACCCTAGGTAATAGCTACCTATTTATCTGCTACCCTGGAAACATGCTTGCTATTTTTTTGTTTTGTTTTGTTTCGTTTTTTTTGTTTACCCCCCCCAATACACTTTCTAGCTGAGCTTCATAGTTAGGTTAATTAGAAGTTAGACATGCTGCAAATTAAAATCTGAAGCTGTTTTAACTCTTAGATTCCCATGGACCAAGCAAGTTCATTTATATAGGCTCTCTAGTCCTCAAATGTCCTTTAGAGAATGTTAAGATTTTCCAGTTGGCAATACACCATGTGTTGAACAGTTTCACTATTCTGTGTTCTCGGATAGAATAATTAGTGTATGAGGAGTTTGGTAATTTCCTATTGTTTAATTCTGATGGTTTGAATTTTCAGTTTGCTGGAATTATTTTTTCTGATTCGTGACCTTTAAGTATAACTTACTTCCTGATTTTATGGTAAAACCAAATGAGAGAGAGGAAAAATGCTTATCTATCTTGTTTTCTTAATAATTTTCTGAACTAAATAAATCCAATTTAGAAGACACATTGCACATTATTGCTATTTTAATGGTCAACTTTCTTAATAATTTAATCAGTAATAAAGGTGCATGTGTCTGTGTGTAAGTGACTTTTTTACCTTTGAGGATCCTCTCGAAAGCTGGTTATGGCCATGTTTGTCACTATGGAAAATGCAAAATTTACCTATTCAAAAAACAGTTTCCAGGGACAAATCTGTATGTGTTTACCTCATTATTATATTAAGGAGAAGGAAATTAAAAAAAAAAAAAAAAAAAAAAAGGCAAATTGAAAGTTCAATTTAAAACCAAATTAAAAAAGCTTTCTTTTTAAGACGAGTTTGCAAACAGCTAGTGAAGAAATTACAGGTTGCAGATACAGTTTCATCTGTCAATTTGATGTCTGATAACATTGATATCAGCGTAAGAGATTATTTCTAAACATGAAATTCAAGATTATTTGTTACCATCATATTCAGTGCCATGTGTATATATATTTACAACAAATGTAAAAACTTGATCACTATACATGGTACCAATAATTAACTACATGAGAAGCAAGCAAAAGCAGGAAAAAGGAGTACTTATAATACACCATTTTTTTGTTTTCCTTTATTTTTTTGTGAATACTGAAACATTTTGTGTTCATAATAGGCTTCATTCCTGCATTAAAGGTGTTTTGTAAGTGGCTAGTATTTTATTTAAACACACACCATAGCTGTAATTTGGAAGGAACCCTTTTTCTTTAAATGTGTTTACATACTTTAAAAAAGAGAGCTGATCCACATGCTGCAGGCAGCCTTGACATAACTATAAATTGCAGCACAGCTGATACCTAGCCCTGGCAAAGTGTATTCATTTAGTTCAGTGTAAATATTATTGCCAATCCAAAGCTTCTCAAAAATATAAATTCACTTCTTCCTTCAACATTCCTTCTTCTCAGGCTCAGTCTTTTCCCTTTCTATCTTTAAAAGCCTGCAGGAAAAGGAAAAATATGAGCTTATCAATTTTGTGAAAGTTTGCTAGATAAACTAAAAAGAATTAAGCAGGCACACATATTGGCACACATACACAAATAACACAAGGAGAAGCAGAAAAGTATTAGGAAATAAAATGAATCTTTATTTAAAGAATTAAAAGAAGGACTCTGCAGTCCTTGTCTTAGGAAGTATGTTTAGTTCAGCGTGTCAGTCATCAGAAGATTCATTAAGTTTTCCTTTGGTATTTGAAATAGGCTAAGTAGTTACCAAGAATAAGAGCCTGTTTGATTTCTAAAGTGTATTTTTCAGGTATCTCAGTGATCAGAATGGAGCAAGCTTCCTTCGGAATTGCAGAGACAACAGGAAAGTTTTATCACCCTGTCTCCTTCCACATGGGGTGCCTCTTGCAAGTAAGATAAAGCTAATCAAAGCCTCAAGTAGTTGTGGCAGGAGAGAGTGAATTAAGCATACAGAAACCACTAGGTGGTCTTGTCTTTGTAAGCAGGAATGATTTGATGTGTGCGTTTATATTTTAATTGAAATGAAATGCACAGATACTGTGTGCAGCAAAGAGTATGTTCACTGTAATGAACGAATCAAATCTTCTGTGGTCTTAGATGTCTGTCTAAAATCGATAAATATGACATGAAGTATTTTTCACTTTTGTTTCTCTCTGCTCTTGCTGTTTAAAATGAAACTATTTCAGTATCAATAAATAAATGTGTTCCCCAAGGCGTGATTCTTATTCACCTCTTCTACACTGTTCGCTTTCACAATGGATTGGCTGACCATACAATTCTGATTTTCAAATCTGAGTTTCAAGAAGTGATATTGAGCTGCTTTGAGTTGTCATAGCAATTGCATTTCTAAAAGAGATAAGTAGGTTTCTTATTCTAAATAGCACTGCATCAGCAGGGTTTTAGAAACTATAATGGAGCTACAGGACTCAGTATTCAGAATTGTTGTATTGAAATGATCACATCATTTATGAAAACACATACCTAGATATCCTTGACCATTTATGACAGCAGTAATGATAGCAAACACAGCCAACCTCAATTTAAACATGAATAAATATGAACCTTTCTGACATCAACTGTTCTTCCTTTGACAGTTTCACTGTATACTGACTAAAGAAAACATACCACCATTCCAGACCATATTTCATCTTAAAAAAGCAATCTGGCTTTTTACTGCCAGCACAGAATCATAGAATCATAGAATCATAGAATCGTAAGGGTTGGAAAGGACCTTAAGATCATCTAGTTCCAACCCCCCTGCCATGGGCAGGGACACCTTGCCCTAAACCATGTGGCTCAAGGCTCTGTCCAACCTGGCCTTGAACACCGCCAGGGATGAAGCATCCACAACCTCCCTGGGCAACCCATTCCAGTGCTTCACCACCCTCACTGTAAAGAACTTCTTCCTTATATCTAATCTAAACTTCCTCTGTTTAAGTTTGAACCCATTACCCCTTGTCCTACCACTACAGTCCCTAAGGAAGAGTCCCTCCCCAGCATCCTTGTAGACCCCCTTCAGATACTGGAAGGCTGCTATGAGGTCACCACGCAGCCTTCTCTTCTCCAGGCTGAACAGCCCCAACTTTCTCAGCCTGTCTTCATATGGGAGGTGCTCCAGCCCTCTTATCATCCTCGTGGCCCTCCTCTGGACTCGCTCCAACAGCTCCATGTCCTTTTTATGTTGAGGACACCAGAACTGTACACAGTACTCCAAGTGGGGTCTCACAAGAGCAGAGTAGAGGGGCAGGATCACCTCCTTCGACCTGCTGGTCACGCTTCTTTTGATGCAGCCCAGGATACGGTTGGCTTTCTGGGCTGCAAGTGTACACTGCCGGCTCACGTTAAGCTTTTCGTCAACCAACACCCCCAAGTCCTTTTCTGCAGGGCTGCTCTGAATCTCTTCTCTGCCCAGCCTGTAGCAGTGCCTGGGGTTGCCCCGACCCAGGTGTAGGAGCTAAAGATGCTGTAAAATAATAAAACACCTTTATGTCTTCCTGCTTTTCAGCAGCTGGAAACACTGTTGAAGCTGGCTGGTGTGGCAGGGTTTGAGACTACACTGTTGATGAGCATTGCAAAATTGACAATTGTATTACGTACCTACAGTAGCTATATATTTAATATAGACTAACATGCTGGCATGAATTGTGTCTGAGTTACATGTGCATAATCAACCATGTTTGTATTTCATACATAGACATCACAGAGGGAGAAGAGCCACCAGAGTCCAGCTCAGCACACCTGTAGTATGAACCATTAGCTGCAAGGATCTGCCTTTCTCCGTTGAGAAATGATTGGTTAGGTGACTAGCCTATTTACACAGGTATATGTAGCTAGGTGGCTTGAATTGTCCTTTCACTTACTACAAACCCAAACTGAAAGAATTGTTTTTATATACCTATTTTATATGTGTTTTCTGGGTCATTTGGAGAGCTTGTCTAATTTCACATGGCATATTACATTGATCTATGTTAATTAGAGGTCAGCCCCCAGGTCTGTTTAAATATTAATTGAAAAGAAATTTTAGGGAGAAATATGCCACTTCAAGTTACCTTCTACCACTTCTTAAGTTCTCCATTGCAACAATAGCTTCAGCATCACCTTAACAGTGCGATATCTGCGTTAGCAACAAACGCTAAAACTGCTGATAAAAAAACTCAAACCCAACTGCTCTCTCCTTGCATGCCAGCTTCACAGCCTATGCACTCAGGTCCTTAGAACCTTTAGAGCCTGCCAATTTTAGGTTGTCCTTTGGAAGCACAGCCCCTTGGAAAACGTCTTTTTAACCCCATATTATCACTTGCTGTCCTCTTTCCTTTTTCCTTATGTGCATTTGGCATCTCACTGATACAGAGCAAATCAAAAAAAGATCCTAATTTGAGAGTGGGTGAGTTGCAACGCCAAATCTGTCTTTCTCCAACTGCATATTTAGGTCCTTCTGAAGCAGTAGGTACAAGCCACCATTTCCAGAAGTCTCTCATCCTTTCCTCTGGCCATGCTCATGGGTATTTTTCATGCCTTCTCATGATAGGGAGGGAGTCTTTAAACTTTCAGTTTCTTCTAAACATGATTTTCCAGTGGAAGTTGCTCTGGGTAAAGGTTTAGTTTTCAATAACAGACACTAACTTTCCATCTCAGCTCTCCAGCATGTAACTTCCAGCTCCCACAGGTTCAGCTAGCTGCCACTCCTCCCCACTATGCCCACAAGTTCAAGCAATTCTAAATTACAGTTCTAACAGTGGAAACACAAACAGGTGTGTGACACAACATCTTAGTTCTGGTCTGTAAAGAGCTCTGTTATATAGCTTGCGCTATAGGTGGCTGTGTGCATAACACAAACCTGGTTCTCTTGCTTACTAATCCTTTTTTACCCTTCAATACTGGAAGTTTAGGTTTATGGGTTCTGAAGTTAATTTATGTCTTTTTGCCAAGATGAAAATGAACTAATTCCTATGTTTTTAAATGGATATTTTCCTTTTAGGCTCCTGATAATTTCTGAAAGAGTCATCCACCTTTAAAGCTAGGGGGGTTTTTCCCCATGTGTTTTAGAGTCTTTTTTTTTTCTTTTCTCTTGGTGTTGGGTTTTTTTTGTTGTTTTTTTTTTATTTCTGGCAAGGCAATCAATATTTGGCAATCAGCTTAGCATATAATACATTTGCTGCTGAAATAATTGATGTATATCAACTTTATACATAAAACATGACAAAAGCCCATCAGCTATACTTTGCAGTCAGGAGATTAAAAATAAAAAATATTGTTAAAATTTGATTAGCAAAAATGTCCTACTTATTCAACTAGTTTGCATCAGTGTCTTTTCAATGATAACTAAGCTCTTTAAAAAGTCTTATTCTGTTTGATAAAAAGTCACTTTAAAGAGAAGTTTGAAAGTTACACTTCCAAATTCTGTTTTTGAAGACTTTAAAAATGCGTTTACTCATTTGAAACATTGCATATAGTACAGTAAAACATATATGCTAAGCAAACAACTTATAAAATCATACATGTACAAAGCAAATCAAAATACCTTCTTAACAGACCTGACATAAATAAAAATTTGTCATCTATTAAATTCACGAAATTAAGCATGTTGAGTGCAGATGACTACATTCATGTGCACGTGTATATATCTAATCCCACTGAGATTTACAAATACAGACCAGTACCATACAATTTATCCTATTAGAATTATTGAGCAAACACATGAAGTAGCATCCTAATCGGTATGAACAGGCATAGCATGATTAATTTCATGCTTATAGAATTAGCACAATATGACATCATCTGTAGAAACTAAAAACATACTGTTCTGCAGACCTGTGCTTACTTATACCCAGCTGGTCAATTGCATCCTTTCACTTGTGCTTGAACTAAATTTCAGTATAGATTCCTGTATATTCAAAAAAAATATGTCCAGACAGTTTAAAAGAATCACCGAATCACAGAATCATAGAGTATTTCAAGTTGGAAGGGATCCATAAAGATCATTGGGTCCAACTCCCTGCTCCTCGCAGGACTACTTAAAACTAGACCAATATGTCTAAAAGCATTGTCCAGCTTCTCTTTGAGCTTTGATAGGCTTGGTGCCATGACCACTTTCCTGGGGAGACTGTTTCAGTGACCAACTACTCTCTCAGTGAAGAACCTTTTCTTAATGTCCAGTGTGAACTTCCCCTGATGCAACTTCTTTCCATTTTCTTGTGTCCTACTGCTGGTCACCAGAGAGGGGAGATCAACACCTCCCCTTCCACTGCCCGCCTTGAGGAAATCATCAATTAAGATGAGTTCACCCCTCAGCCTTCTGTTCTCCAAGCTGAACAAACCGAGTGACCTCAGCCGCTACTTTTGCACTCAAGACCTTTCACCATCTTGGTCGCCCTGCTCTGGGCACACTCTAATGGTTTGATGTCCTTATACCGAGGCACACAAAACTGCACACAGTACTCAAGGTGGGGACACAACAGTGCAGTGTAGAATGGGACAATCACCTCCCTTGACCAGCTCACTATGCTGTGCTTAATGCAACCCAAGACCTGGTTTGTCATATGCACTAAAAGAGTCCAATTCAGCAGACTCATTTTAGGAAACCGTTATAGCATGAATTGAAAGGTACCTTCAGAGAGTTGGTTTCTTAGCAAAGATTTTTTTTTTAAAGCCTAAACATGCAGTTCATGTATAGGTCTTTGCGTTACAGAAGTCTAGCACCGTTTGTGATGAAACCTTGGGTTTAGCTTCTGTTCAGATACTCAGGAAATATAAGAAATTATTTTTCAGATTGTGTCAAATAATATTACAGCAATTTGGGATGGCAGCAGGAAAAGAAGTACCAGCAATAAAAGGGAATTTTTACAACTGAAATTAACTTTTCACTTTACTAGTACTTCAGCTTTGTTCTACTCTTTATGATAATGATCAGAAAATAAGGGGAAATGTTATTATTACAAGATCTGTGATTCCGTAGATTTTCATACGTTGTAGTCATCACACATTCACTGCAGACACCAGCTCAGGTATGTGTTCATATCTCTTAATCTGTACTTTGTATGAGATTTTTTTTTTTTTATTATTATTGTTGTTAATAATACTACTAATAATAATTTCAACCATTGAGTCATGCAATTCAATTGTATATAATTCCTGCAGTAAAATAAAAAAACAAAGGGAAAGACAAAGGAAAAAGAATCCAAGTGCAAAATTTATCCTTCTTCTGTCTCTTTTTCACTTTTCTTCTACATTAATTGATATTGACCCCTGAGGATGGGGGTGTTAAGATCTGTCACTCCAACATGCTGCTAGATAACTAATTAATACTAATGGTGGAGCTGTGAACTCATCATTCTAAGCTATTAAAATTAAAACATCATGAGCTATCACCACCCGAAGAAGGAATAAAAGACTTTTATTACCAATTGGAAAGTCAGAGCTGATGCTCCCCTTCTGATTCCTAAGGAAGAGGGCAGTGTTTGATTTAATTTACCACAAGGAGTAGGATTTGCTTATGTATACTCTAATCTATGACTGGATCTCCTCTTTCAGCAGCCTGAGGTGCAATGGAAATGATAGAATAACTTTTATTTAATGACAGTCATTATCATTGAGAATTCTGAGATCTCAAAAAACAGAAGAAAGTTTGTGCTCTTTAGAATGGCAATGACAGAAGGCCCAGCTGAAGCACCAGTGAAAACAGCTTAAGGGAGGACCTTTTTTAATGGCATTTTTAATGGGTCTAGGTTTTGTCACGTAGCAATAAAAGCAATGAATTAGGGAGGAACTATTTATAGAATCATAGAATGGTTTGGATTTGTATAACCTGGCCTAGTGGGAGATGACCCTGTCCATGGCAGGGAGGTTGGAACTAGATGATCTTAATATCCTTTCCAACCCTACCATTCTATGATTCTATATACAGAGCTATTACTCCTTTCAGAAGTGGGGAGAATGCAAAAGCTGTATATGATATGAACCCCGCAAAACTTTCACAGTTGTAAATAAACAGCCAGGGAGAGAGATCTGAGTGGCAAGACCCAGGGAACAGGATGTGCTTATGACAGGAAATTTCTGCCCTATGAATTTTTTCAGGTGATTAATTCACAGAGCATGATGCCACCTGAAAGCTTGGTATATTCACACTGCTGTATTCTGAGAATTGCTATTTATTTGATAAATGTCCACAAGGCCCACAGAAATCAAATGACATTCATAAATCTAAACAGGAGGCGATAAAACCACAAAGCTTAGCTTTTAATAAGCAGGGATTTCCATCTGGTAGTTCTTCTAGTGACATTACAGGTGTGTGCAGCAGAGGTGTTTATGGATGCACAATTTAACTATTCCCAGGATTTCTTCCCAGAATATACATCTATTGATTCAGAAAAGAGCAAACCACCAGAAACTTGCACCAAATAATTTACCAAAAGGGTAACACTGTGACAGCACTGAAAATTCACTAGCAAAATGAGTAGGAAGAAAAATGTGTGGGTAGACCTGGACATAATATTCTGTAAGGGCTGTGGCTTCGCTAAGGCTGCTGTAAATAGTTTCTTGTATGATCCTGTTTCATTGAAATGTAAACCACATGTTCAAATTACGTGGCCAGAGGGATCTGTAGCGAGCTCAGATGCTGATTTATAGAAGTGTTAGCTGCAGCTTAAAACAGTAGTCAGATTTTTATGTAGCAGCAAGCATGATAAAAACTGGTGACAGGAAAAAGATTGTAAGAAAATGATACTTGGGGTAAGGTGTTCCTTTCATTGTGTCTTCACAAAAAACCCAGTGGGCATGGATCAGAATATCTAAAACCTAAATGTGGAAAAAACAAAAGATAATTTTTAAAGGGAAATTGGACAAAAAAGATCAGTTTCACCCATTTTATTTTGTGGTATAAAATTTAACTGATTGTGACTTATTTTAGATACACTTCTTGTGTCAAAATAAGAAGAAATCCTAATATCACATTTCAATCCAAGTCTGAAGATTTTCATAATAGAAATAGAGAACTTTTTCAAATCAATCTTTTTTAAGATTTTTCTTTAAAAAGACTGTTGTCAATAGCAAAAACATACTTTGTATGATATTGAAACTATTCATAGAAATGGAAACAAAAAGAAGGAACCTGAATATTGATATTTTCTATTTTTTTTTACAATCTTTCAAAAGACAGCCAGTAAATTAGATTACTTTTACTTATAGACATCAAAGAACACAGTGTCTCAGAAATACTCTGAAAAATGGCATTACATGCACCAGATATTCTACACAGTACCAATAGAAGACCAACATACAAAATGTGCACTGTGAAAGACCTAAGCAACCATAAAATAAGTTCAGAACATAGTTGCTGAAGTTCTCCATCAGAATTACTTAAGTAATTGTCACAATCAGCCCCTGATAAGAGACCTTTCCCGTTAGCATGGACTAACCCTGTCTCTGAAGAAAGAGGCAGGTTCATTTACAATTTTCACCAAAGCATCTCAAAGCTGTGACCAGAACTAAACTTACTAGACACAAACATTTCAGTGTTTGGGTTTGACTAGCAATCAAGTAACTATGCTCCCTAGCATTGGTCAAAAGTAGGACACAACTCAGTTCTGAAATAAAGGATATTGGTGTAGAAAGATTTTTGGCTTAACTAGACGTCCTGAAAGCATTGTTCAGAAATTATTACATTTAAAAGTATTATTACTGTGATGAAATATTACAGCATCAGTACATTATCCTAAATTATATAATTTTCAGGACAAGTCTGTGCAAGTACAGTCATGATACAAATCCAAAGTCTACATTTACATGTAATGTCATATATACTTCAATAAGAGCATGTCCTTTAAATGAGCAAGTAAAATATTAATGCAATCTCTATACTGCATTTTTTTTCTAAATTATTTAAATTTATAACATAAGTGAGAGAAAAAAAACCCTAACAAACGACCACCCCACAAACTGATATAATTAACAATTTAACAAAGTATGTATTTGGCATTCTTGGCTAAAGTAGATGGTTTACACATAAAGTGAGTTTTGTTCATGACGCAAGGGAGGTTTACATCCTGTTCTTTGATTAGTCCTAGACTTTGTCATTAATTCATTAAATATTGGGATGCTTTCAGTTTTTCTCGGCACATCCTATTCAAAGTTTTCTATTCTATTCTAGAGAAGTAGAGCTGCAACTTCATGCATTTCTAAAAATGCAATTTCACTGACTAGAAAACTGTTTAAATGAACATGCTTTGGAACTGAACAGAGACTGGATTATTTCAATTTCACAAATTTCATATTTGTCATTTAATAAGCCTTGATGTCGCTATGAGGTTCTTGGTTGTATTTATTTTTTCCCTTCCTCTGACTTCCAAAAAAGTGATTTTTATGAAATTTTCTTAAACATTTAATTTGCCTGAGATGTTAGTTCTATTAGACACTTTTCCATGACTCTTGCCTTTCTACTGCTGGTGTTTGTTAGAATTATTTCATCACAAATTAACCAGAGAAAAATAATACGAGAAAATGTCCCCCTTCTTCACAAATGATTGCAGTGGTAATTCACAGTAGCATGTCTACCATTTCTATCAGACTATTTTGGAGTATATAAAAGGCCTTCACAAAGTCTAATAATAAATAACTCTATTATGTATATAAGTAATAGTATTTTTATATGCTGACAAATGCAGGTGACTAGTTGGGAGACTGCCCATTTTTAAAAATGTAATTCAGGTCTCTCTGATTTTGGCTGCAGCTGGTTGATTCAGAATACTGTATGATGCACACAGCTTATTTCTAAATTTATTTAAGTGAACTTTAAGCCTCTGAATTGTTTATGGAACCAATAAGATGAAAAAGTTAATCAGCGAGAGAAGTCTGAACTTCAGTCCTACTCTGGAGTTGAGCAGTGGCTGACATGTAGCATGGTGTTTGCAGCCTGAATATAAGCCTTCCTCTTGAAGCTGTGTTTTCCTTACATGTGAAGTAGAAAAGATATTTTCTGCTGAAAATGGTTTCCTATAGGCTATATAAAAAACTATCAGGAGTCCTAGGAAGGCAATTCAGAATGTCTGTCTCCATAAAGGAAATAATCTCTCTGAAATTTTCCAAGAGCTCTGCAACTGTCTAATCTTGTCAACCATGCTTCCTCTTTAGTCACTGAGGAGATAAATTTCAGTCATCTAGTGGATTATGGCAATTAAGAGTTCCTCTTTACTTGATGGAGAAAAACCGCATTCCCAAGCAAAAGGAGGGGTCTGATGTCTCTGGTGAGATCTCTCTAGGGTTGTGATCACTTTCTTCTGACTCCAGAGAGATTCCAAAGTACTCAGGTGGAAAATTAAAATGTTCTATGTTAACTTACAGGAGATGTATTCCTTTCTGTTACAAGATTTGCCCAGCAGCAGAATCTCCATCAGCATCTCCTAGATCTGAAGCTTGTGCTCTCTTAAAATATGTTTTGTGTGCTTGGTGTACACTCCCAAGGATCAACACATGGTAACCAAGCTTTCACTCAGCTATCACGATTACAAGAAGGAGTACAGTTATCCCAGAGCACTGTTTCACTGAAGCTAATGTACCTTGGTTCTTAGTTCAAGGTCCATGGAATGAAGTCTCTGGGCCCTTGGAGTGCAATGGAACATCATTGCAGTCCTTGTGGCATAAGTCAGACATGAAACTGATAAACAAAAGTCTGATGATCAAGCTTTCTCACACAGCCATGTTTCCTCATTGTGTGCCATTTCTAAGCACTCAAAATAGTCTCTTAGAACTCTTAAAAAATTAGTCCAAAAATTAAATAAAAAATTATATGAAAGCAAATATTCAAGGTGTGGGGTTATTTTTTTTCTTTAGATTCAGGGTGCAAAACACGACTTTTCACAAGGATAATTGTCTACAAAGGATTATGCATTGACAAAAGGAGGAAAAAAAAATTTGTCACACGCCTGCCTACTGCAGCCACCTCTCAGACCAGTAAACCTGTGTCTTTTTTTTTTTTTGCCTTTTAGGAAATGAACAACCTACAGAAGGTCTTCCTTTTACTAATGATGACGATTTTTTCTTTTTCCTGATGGAAGAGTGAATAATGCTTCTAGTTCCTCACATTCCTGTAATTTTTGACAATTCCCCAAAACAGCTGTTAGAACCGTTGGAAAATTACCTGCTCTGTGCATGATTTACTCCTAGTTTTCACTTCTTTCTCCATTACCCCAGGAAACCAAATTTTGCTGCCAGTTTGGTCAGCTCACCAAAGTGCTAAGATAAACTTTGGGGGTTCTGCATTCTCTCCTCCTATGGCTACCATGCAAAATCTGTTGATTTTAACTTGCAATTACCACAATGCAGTATCTCATACACCTAGCCAGGTTAGACAAGTGAGAAGACCATCAAGTATTCTGTCATTCTGAACAGGTAAATTCTGAGAAGGAGTTCTGTTGAATATTTGGTTGCCATTTCTTTTAAGATACTGGTTGTGTGTGTGTGTGCAGCAGCCTGATATTTAAATGAAAAATAAAACTGTATATAAATGAATGATATTTTTGTCTAGATTTTATTTTTTAATTAAAAAGTAGTAACATACAGTAAGTGTATATTGTGGTAATAAAACATCTTATCACAATCTCTGAGTAAGCTCCAATGGAGCTGTCATGGTCTATTATGCTCCAAAGTAGCCGTTAGGGTCTATTACATCTATTATCATACACATCCATGACAGATTGTTCTTTTTGGGCATTTTTTTCATTAACATTATAAATAAAAACCAAAAAGGGTCTGGATTGCTCAGGGTATTGAAATGCAGCAGAAAGCCTTTCACTTGGAGGTTGCCCACTGAAATCTAACTCGGGTCAGTGGTAACTGAAAATTGCTGTTCGGTGATGCACAGAAAAGGGGCTTAATATCTCAAAAAACAATTCTAAAGCACTGAAATTAATAGAAGTGCTGAAAACGACTTCAGTGATTACAGAATTAAGTCCTTACTTCAGGTTCCAACAGTTCACATTGCAGCTAGGCACACACTACTAATGTTTACACTAATTTGCTGTCTTCACCAGACAAGTACAAATACAGTCACAGGTCCAGGAGTCTTCTTAAGTATCCTGATGAAATTGCAAAAAGGCTTTACAGTATTTGTTGCAGTTGTTACACTGTTTCATATCATGGTTTTTTTACCTTTAAAAAAAGGTAGAATGAAAGACGTTATATTGAAATGTAATGAAGATGATAAGAAGTATGGGACTTCTTCTGTATGAGGAAGGGTTAAAAATTACTTTTCACCATTAGAAAGCACAACCAAAGTGTCCTGGGTTCAGCTATAGCAGTCATTTTTCTCCTTCTTAGTAGCTGGTGCAGTGCTACTTTAACTTTCAGCCTGGGAACAATGCTGATAACACACCGATGTTTTTAGTTGTTGCTAAGTAATGTTTATTCCAACCAAGGACTTTCTCAGTCTCATGCTTTGCCAGGGAGGAAGGGAAGCCGGGAGGAAACAGAGACAGGACACCTGACCCAAACTGGCCAAAGGGGTATTCCATACCACACCACGTCATGCCCAGTATATAGACCGGGGGGAGTTACCCGGAAGGCCCAGATCACTGCTCGGATCGGGCTGGGTATCAGTCGGCAGATGGTGAGCAATTGTATCCTCTCCCCTTGTTATTTCACTAATCATTATTATCATTGGTGGTAGCAGTAGTGGTTTTGTATTATACCTTAGTTGCGGGACTGCTCTTATCTCAACCCGTGGGAGTTACATTCTTCCGATTCTCCTCCCCATCCCTCCGGGAGCGGGGGGAGGAAGAAGGGGGGGAGTGAGCGAGCGGCTGTGTGGTTCTGAGTTACCGGCTGGGCTCAAACCACGACACAAAGTGAGTATCGTAGAGCTCTATAAATCATAAAGTGAATGGTGGTATTATTTTTCCTGCAATTATTAGCTTAAATCATGGAACTCAAAGACAAAGCAGTTCGAAAGTGCAAAAGTTCCACAAGGAAACGGACAAATTCAAATTCACTGATCAACGGATTAAATTCACAGCAATCCAAATGCAACTACAGTCTCAATATATCCTAAACAGCTTAATGTCAGAAGCTGGAGAAGTGTTCTCCAGATATCTACTACTAGTCTTTTGAAAGGTGGGATCATGGAATAAAATAACCTTCAGTTATATTACTGAGGGCACACTCAATCCCGCTGTCCATGTCACTGACAAAAATGTTGAACAGGATCAGTCCCAACACTGACCGCTGAGGAACACCACTCGTTACCAGTCTCCAATTGGATATCGAGGTGTTGACCACAACTCTTTGCGTGTGGTCATCCATCCAATTCTTTATCCACCAAGTGGTCCATCCATTGAATTGATGTCTCTCCAATTTAGAGACAAGGATGTCATGCGGGACAGTCTCGAACGCTTTGCACAAGTCCAGGTAGATGACATCAACTGCTCTGCCCCTGTCCATCGGTTCTGTAGCCCCATCATGGAAGGCCACCAAATTGGTCAGGCAGGATTTCCTCTTAGTGAAGCCATGTTGGCTATCACCAACCACCTCGTTATTTTTCATGTGCTCTGGCATGGTTTCTCGGAGAATCTGCTCCAAGATTTTGCCAGGCACAGAGGTAAGGCTGACTGGTCTGTAGTTTCCCCTGGTCTTCCATTTTCCCCTTCTTGAAAATGGGGGTTATAATTTTCCTTTTTCCATTCATCAGGAACTTCACCTGGCTGCCATGATTTTTTCAAATATGATGGACAGTGGCTTAGCAACTTCATTTGCCATCTCCTTCAGGACCCATGGATGGATTTCATCAGGTCCCATGGACTTGTGCACGTTCAGGTTCTTAAGATGATCTCAAACCTGATCCTCTCCGACAGTGGGTCTAAGGTCTTCGTTCTCGCAGTCCCCGCATTTGCTTTCCAAGACTTGAGCAGCATGGTCAGAGCACTTGCCAGTGAAGAATGAAGCAAAGAAGTCATTGAGAACCTCAGCCTTCTCCAAATCCAGGGGAGCCAGTTCTCCCGTTTCCTTCTGGAGAGGGCCCACATTATCCCTAGTCTGTCTTTTGCTTGTTACATACCTATAGAAGCCCTTTCTGTTATCTTTGGCATCCCTGGCCAGACTCAATTCTATCTGGACCTTAGCTTTCCTGACCCTACAATGTCACTGTATTCCTCCCAGTCCTCGCTTCCACCTTCTGTAAGCTTCCTTTTTCCTTCTGAGTTTTCTCAACAGCAACTTATCCATCCATGGGGGCCTCCTGGCCTTCTTGTCCCATTTCCTTCTTTTTGGGACGCAACACTCCTGAGCTTGGAGCAGGTGATCCTTGAATATCAATCAGCAGTCTTGGGCCCTCCTGCCCTCCAGGGCTTTATCCACTGGAACCTTACTAATCAGGTTCCTGAAGGGACCAAAGTCTGCTCTCTTGAACTCCAGGGCAGTGAGCTTGCTGCAAGCCCTTCTCACTGTCCTGAGGATCTCGAACTCCACCATCTCATGATCACTGCAGCCAAAGCTGCCTTGGAGCAACACATTCCCCACCAGCCCCTCCCTGTTGGTGAGCATGAGGTCAAGCATTGCACCTCTCCTTGTTGGCTCCTCTATTACTTACAAGAGGAAGATGTCTTCCACACAATTGAGGTGCCTCCTGGATTGCTTGTGCTGGGCCGTATTGTCCCTCCAATAGATATTAGGATAGTTGAAGTCCTCCATGAGGACAAGGGCCTGTGAGGCTGCTCCTATCTGTCTATAGAGAGCTTCTTCCACAGAGGAGTTCTGATTGGGTGGCCTGTGACAGATCTCCACGGTAATGCCCCCATTGCAGTTGTCCCTTTGACCCTGACCCACCAGGTCTCTGTTGGCTCATCACCCATTCCTAGACAGAGTTCCATACTCTCCAGCCTATCACTGACATAAATATCTACTCCCCTTCCACGTCTGCCCAGCCTGTCTTTCCTAAAGAGCCTATTACCTTCCATTCCAACACTGTATTCACAGGAGCCATCCCACCATGTTTCTGTGATGCCAGTGATATCATATCACTCTAGACATGCACACATCTCTAATTCCTCTTGTTTATTCCCCATACTATGGGCATTTGTATAGAGGCATCTGAGCTGAGTTCCAAATAAAGCCAATTCATTGGCTGGAGCAGCTGGAGTAGCTCTGCATTGCTCCAAGCATTCATTACAGGTGCTGGCATCTGACTGGTAGTGTTGGGATGGATAGGTGTGTCCCTCCCCCAACAAATCTAGTTTACAGCTGCCTTGACCAGCCTGGCAAGTGTTCTACCAAAGCAGCTCTTCTCCTTCTTTGTCAGACAGGCTCTGTCAGACAGGCTTCATAAGCCTCCAGTAGACCCAGCTTCCCAAAGCAAGTCCCATGGTCTAAGTAACCAAAACCCTGACTACAGCACCAAACCCCTGACTACAGCACCAAAATTTTTCTCATTGCTTATAGTATTAGCTAGATTTAACTAGCAAAGCAAGAAATGGTTCCATTGAGAGCTTTAAGGTGTCCAGGACATTTTCATGAAGGTAAGTGCGTATGATACAATGCATGCAGGATACTCATGCCCTTTGGCATGAATGATGAAGGTTAGGCAGGATACAACAGAACATCTCAAATACACCAATGTATAGACAACTGAATTGACCCTAGAACATCCTAACAGATAGGTTAGGGATGGTCATCTAAATGTAGCCATATAGTGACTTTTTTTGTACTGAATTCTATTCTATCAGATCTGACGCTCAGCTTTGGTACCAAAATGTATGGATCTCCATAAGTTTTGTGCCCTGCCTTCAGGGCACATGTATGCTTTCAATATCCTAGAAAAACTCAAGTGGCACTAAATTCCTATGTTTAGGCAACTGAATCCTGCCCCAGATGTCAACATTTGTATTGGAAATTTCTGAAGTTAGATTAGGTGAGTCCAAGCACTAATGATTAAGGACAGGTGAAATAACCCCATGTTTTGAGTCACCGATCATGCATCTCCTATGTCAATCTCCAAGGTCTTATAAAGGTAACACATGTAGCACTCCTGTCTTGTAGGACAAAATCTTTCCAATGAAATCTTATCCTATTAACGTCAACAGCAAACCTCCCTTAGTTTTCAGTAGGTTGATCTTTCTTTAGCTGTCAGACCGGGCACAAGAAAACAAACAAAACACCTCAAACACAGCTTTTCCTCTCTACACACCTCGAATTGGGAAAACGATCTAATATTGTTAGATAAGACAGGCACTCAAGATCAGTTTTTGCGGGTATTAGCAAAAGAAATGCTTTGAAAATTTTGTGAGAAGTTCATAGAAATTATGCTTCAAGAATGTCCCGAAATCAGTCAAGTAATAAGGACATGGCAACTTTAAATGTCCTTTAGGATGATACATTTGTCCACTTCGTTATTTTAACAAAATCCTCCATTTTGACAACCAATCTTGCAGAAGTAGGGTAGATGAGGGTGAAATAATCTTTTATGCAGGTGGTCACAAAGACTGCAGCTATACTCACTACTTGGCTTAAAAGAAAAGAGTTCTTGTCTTTTCCCCACACAACACTGAGAGCAAAGCATACTATTGCCCTTTGTATTTCATTTAATGCTGAAAATTTCCTTTCTTCTGCTTGAACATAGTGTAATGCAACAATTATGTGACACATTAAAAAAAAATATGACAATGCTTGCACTGTATCTAAATGTAAAGAGATCTGCAGTCATTTCAAATCAAAAACCTGCTATTAGCTCACACAATGGATTCCCCAGCTGAAAAGAAGACATAAATTGGAGTGAATCAAGCATACACTGCCAGCAGATCTGCTGCTTGTGTTCACTGATGAGATGTAAATGTGCTTAGCAAGAGTACAGCATCAGAAGAGGACCATGAAATTATAATATAGTGACTGTAATGAGAATGGGTTAATTTGTACCATTTCTTATTCTAATTATGGTATTTGACACATGGGAACAAAACCATTTTCAGCCATTTTCTTTTCTTGTTGCTATCCGTTATTACATGAATGAGAAACAAGCAATCTGCATGCTTTTCTATTCTGTGAAATACAGTAGCATGTTGCATTGTTTTGACCCTTTCGATATTCTGCATAGGTAATTTGAGAGAAAATAGTCCAGTTATGGTCTCAGCAAAGAGCATTTAATGAATTCAGGAGAAGTATAATTTGCATGGAAATAGCCTGAATTATTTTTTTAAGTGCACAAGAATGTAATGGGGAAAAAAAAAAACCACCACCACCCCACAAAAAACCCCCAACAAAAAACTAGGAAACACAAACAGCACGTTTCTCCATCTCTAGCACAATGATTTTAATGAGAATTAAAATTTGTATGAACTTAGCTTATTCTCAGAATGATGGGATTCTAGCTTCATCTTGCAGTGTGTAAATTATCCATGCAGACATATTCTGTTTGTAAGAGAGATGTCTAGCTGGTGAAAAAATATCCAGTTCCACAGGATTCAAATATTATTCCATTGTTTTGACAGAAAATACATATACTAAGAGGCGAAGATACTTGCCACATCTGTCAGATGCTTATAGGAGTATTGGCAATTTGGTTAAAAAATTCCTCTTGCAGTTAACTGTACCTGCTTGGTAACTATGGTTTGAGAGTTATTGCATTTATGTGCAGACATGTACATTTTGGACAAGTGCAAATTAGCTTACTTTTGTGAGTTGCCTCTGCACCCTGTCTTGTCTTTAAAATATAAATATAGAACAGATTGTTGTCCTTAAAATTCACAACCCTGAAAGTGAAAGATGGGTAAGGATAATGGAGGAAAGTAAAAAAAACCCCAACCAAACACAACAAAGTCCACAGATTTTCCTACCAAACCATCTTCAAAAGAATGAGAAGGATGTATGCACTTTGAAGACTCTATCAGATATGAGAGGGAGAAGTGTGATCGGATTTTTGAAGGAGATTTATAGGATTTAGTAAAACTTCATTTGAGCATTTAAATCAAATGTTAAGATTCAGGATATTTTTAGATACCTACTTGGCATGAAGGAGTATGTTCACAAGATGATTCAAAAGTTGTCAATAGAAGGGTTATCACTAGTGAATTAGAATTCACCAGCTTCCTCAGTCTCTTTGAATCATGATGGAGCTTTGATAAAACGTCAGGCATCTAACTGCTTAGCTAAAGATTGATCTAAAGACATATGAGCACTTCTGTTTAGGCATATAAGGAAGTCTGTGATCCAGAATGGCAGTATAAATCAACTTTAGGCTTCTTCAGCAACAATTGAGAGTCCAGGAACCAGACAACTTAATCTTTGCCTGAGAGAAGGATCCCAAATTGCCACAAGTCTGGCTTGGAATTTAGAGATTCTGAATCTCATTTACAAGCATTCATGTCCTATTAATTTTTTTTCCCATAGAATTACAGAACCCTGGGTTTCTTTGATTAAAATGCTAACACAATTTGGAAAATAAATAAATCTAACTTACCTAGTAGAAAATTCATAAACCTGTAGAATTCATAAACCTAGTAGAAAGAGAAAGGAAAGAGCAATAAAACTGTTACAGAGCTACCAAGAAAAGGACACTGAGGTACCCTGACTTCAGGGTATCACAGGAAAGTGCATTCAGATTGACAGAACAGCTTATGCCCACAGTGGTAACAGAGAAACTAATTCCTTTTTGAGTGCTCAGTAAAGGATGTAGCCCTGAAATAGAGGAGAACAAAGGTTACAGGAGAAGAATTATCTGTAAAGAAAATAATTACATAGTATAAAAGCATACACTATATGCACATATGCATATGCACATACACACAATTATATGAATACCGTTATCCTTAGATCCATTTCATTTACTTATTACTGGCTATTTCTTACCTATCACACTAGAAGAAATATAAGATATTTTGGCCTTACTAAGTTTCCCTAAATATATTCACCTATATGGCCTTCTATGATGGAGCCACGGAACTGATGGACAGCGGCAGAGCAGTTGATGTCATCTACCTGGACTTGTGCAAAGCATTCGACACTGTCCCACATGACATCCTTGTCTCTAAATTGGAGAGACATCAATTTGATAGATGGACCACTCGGTGGATAAAAAACTGGCTCGATGGCCGCACACAAAGAGTTGTGGTAAATGGCTCGATGTCCAGTTGGAAACCTGTAACGAGTGGTGTCCCTCAGGGATCGGTGTTGGGACCGGTCCTGTTCAACATCTTTGTCAGTGACATGGACAGTGGGATTGAGTGCGCCCTCAGCAAGTTTGCCGACGACACCAAGCTGTGTGGTTCGGTTGATACGCTGGAGGGAAGGGATGCCATCCAGAGGGACCTTGACACGCTTGTGAGGTGGGCCGATGCCAACCTTATGAAGTTTAACCAAGCCAAGTGCAAGGTCCTACACCTGGGTCGGGGCAACCCCAGGCACTGCTGCAGGCTGGGCAGAGAAGAGATTCAGAGCAGCCCTGCAGAAAAGGACTTGGGGGTGTTGGTTGACGAAAAGCTTAACATGAGCCGGCAGTGTGCGCTTGCAGCCCAGAAAGCCAACCGTATCCTGGGCTGCATCAAAAGAAGCGTGACCAGCAGGTCGAAGGAGGTGATCCTGCCCCTCTACTCTGCTCTTGTGAGACCCCACTTGGAGTACTGCGTACAGTTCTGGTGTCCTCAACATAAAAAGGACATGGAGCTGTTGGAGCGAGTCCAGAGGAGGGCCACGAGGATGATAAGAGGGCTGGAGCACCTCCCATATGAAGACAGGCTGAGAAAGTTGGGGCTGTTCAGCCTGGAGAAGAGAAGGCTGCGTGGTGACCTCATAGCAGCCTTCCAGTATCTGAAGGGGGTCTACAAGGATGCTGGGGAGGGACTCTTCCTTAGGGACTGTAGTGGTAGGACAAGGGGTAATGGGTTCAAACTTAAACAGAGGAAGTTTAGATTAGATATAAGGAAGAAGTTCTTTACAGTGAGGGTGGTGAAGCACTGGAATGGGTTGCCCAGGGAGGTTGTGGATGCTCCATCCCTGGTGGTGTTCAAGGCCAGGTTGGACAGAGCCTTGAGCCACATGGTTTAGGGCAAGGTGTCCCTGCCCATGGCAGGGGGGTTGGAACTAGATGATCTTAAGGTCCTTTCCAACCCTTACGATTCTATGATTCTATGATTCTATGATTTGAGATGCTTCCGTGGCCTTTAACTGTCACTTGCCAAAGGAATAAGCTTCCTGTAGATCCTGTGTCTTGGATGTTAACCAAAAAGTCTTTAATATGTTAGAGTACCTCAAATCACAATAGACACCTGTTTTTTGGCAATGAGCATGCGAAGTTCTGGGATCAGGCTTTGCTGAATATCTCTGCAGCTGTAACTATAGCAGTCATTTTGGCAGGCTTCAGGTACCAAAACATAAGATAGGCAAGGCATCATGCCCAAAATCTAGCTGCTCATCTCCAAAAGGCAGCAGATCTTCCATAAGTTTTGTCTCTAACCTGCCAGCTCCATTTAGATGTATTGGCATCTGAGATGGAACTATGTGCACATGTTTATGTAGCTGAATCATGCCCTAAGTCTCTACTAATTATAATAGGAGCGTAGACATATAGTTCATATGTAGATAATGAGGGCAAAACTTCACTCATTACCTCTACTACTTCTTTATTTATAGCAAAAGTTTGAAGGCAGCAAGATGATGACGCCAAGATTTTTTTTTCCAAATTTTCTTATTTTGTCTTTCTTTTAACCACCTTTTATTTAATTGTATTTAATTCATGTTGAAGTGAATTTAATGTTATTTCTGGTGGCAGTAGCTCAAAACAGGATCTAATTCCATTTATTTCTCTTCTTCCCCCTGCTCTACTCCACTCTTTCTGTTTCGTAACCCACTTTGTTCACAAATTGTAATAAAATATGGGAGGTTTTTTAAGTTATTTGTAAAAATTTAGATTAATATAACTGTATGTCTCTAATAATAAGTGGATATGTCACAATAAATGTAAAATAACATCCATGTTTGTCAAAACTTTTTCAAGTCAAAAGGGAGTATGATTTTTATACAATATGCATAAAGTAAAAAATAAAGCTATTAAAATAGTTCTAAGTGTTTCTAATAAAAATACCCGATAATATAATCAAAATAGAGTTCAGGTTTTGTGAATTTTGTTTTATCATCTTCATTGTAAAAACCAAAATATTTACCTTTTAGTGATGGTTGCTGCAGTTACTGATTTCTTGATATTGCACCTATGGTATATCTCCTTTTCTTTGCTTCCATGAATATCAAAGATGAAAAGAAAACTCTAAAATCATATTCAATCTTCAGACTGCCTAGTCAGTTCAGCTTCCCACTGTGTCCTGTTTGTCTCTGATAATTTCATAGTGGCTTAATGTTTAATTTCTAATCCTTCCTTCTGAAGCTTTTCCCTTTATTCTCTCTCTTTAACAGTCACATAGATACCGGTGTTCTTTCTACCTGCACATCCTCACTTTGGTTCTTGTCAAGGAATTCAGTCTTGTACTCTATGTTTAAAACTAAGTATGAAATTGGCGGTGTATTTTCCTTATAAAGAATTTTCTTTAAAAAAAGACAAAAAAAGGACTAGAAGGACTTCTGCTGTAGAAAACCAATTTTTATTAGAGTATAAATCATAATGATTGATTTTCAAATACAGAATAACAGAAAATAAGTAAGAAATATTTATGACACTTCCTCTCTATTCTCATTCATTCTTAGGAGATGGTTCCTTGTTTTCACACTTGGTTTCAGTTAACCTTATGAATACAGGAGTTGCAGCAAACTCAGTACAAACCTTAATAGTGTTAGGAAAACGTTCTGTTATGGTAGTGCTTCCAGCCCCTTGGCAGTTTTGTCTGAATCTCATTGCTATGCTCTAGCAACAGTATGTGTGGGCTTGTACACGCGTGCATGCACGCGAATGTGTGTGTAAGTTTTTCCGAGCTATCAGGAGCTGGAGGGGCACTGCTGGTTTGGGGATGCCAGCACATTAGGAAAGCAAGGATCTAGGGCCAGTTGCTGCGCTTGGTGCATGTGTTCCTGCTACTGGAAAGATCCACTTTGTACATATGCATGCTATTTCCCACTAGCAGACCCTTTTTCCTTAACTGGCAGAGAGGAGGAAAATATTAGGCAATTGTTTGTAATGTCCGTGTTTGCATGTTTTTTTCTGTATTGTTCTGTGCTTAGTTTATCACCAGTGCTCCTGTGTGTGCTTTTGGGGAACGTATGCTCAGCCTTGCTGGGCCTGGGAACAGATAGCTGTAGCAGCCCACCCTCCACCATACTACCAGATCTGGCAAACCTTTACCAGTATTAGAATCATGGAGTCATTTAGGTTGGGAAAGATCTTTAAGATCATTGTATCCAACTATGTTCAGCAGCAATTTCAGTCTTTAAAAGTTTGACTTTGCAAACTCATAATTTTTTTAAGTTATTTATATTTTTGTGCACTGTTTGAATGGATATTTTATATTAATAAAGCATTTATGGCTTTGATTTTGCATTAGTTCTTGGTTCTTACATGTTGAAAGTAAAAGCTATCCACGATTTTAACTGAAGGACACAAAATCATAAGAAAGGAACCACATGGCTAATAAGAGAAAGTCAAAAAGCTTTGGTAGTTGTCTCACTGGCATTCACAGTTTTGTAGGGAAGTTACTATATCTCAATTAAAATTTATATATATGTATGTATATTTATTTATACTAAGGTGCATTGGGACAGTGATACTTGAAGTAAAGCAAGTTTAGCATTTATCATCCACTGGAAGAGTTGCGTATCTGTGTGTATAAAGGACCCTTCCAGACGATGGTTACAAAAATGTACTCCTGAGCATTATTCATCAAGAAGTTATTTTTTATACACTCAGTACCTAAAATCTGCAAGCCTTAGATAATATTGTCAGAATAATTAGGTTATTTTTACCTCATCAGTGTATGAAATGTAGTGATTCCAAAGTAATATTTCTGGAGAAGGCACCAGAGAGGCTGAGGCTGAGTCAGAGTAGTTAAAACCAAAAGCTAATGGCAACCAAAAGCTAATAGTAAAAACCTCCATGTAATAGGTAATTTCTGTGCTTTAGAATGAAGTTTCCTTGAGTTGAATACTAGAAAGTGAGAGAAAAGATGCTTTTTGACTTGAGAGAGAATTAAAGTCTTGCTCCTTTTTGGGCAGTATGGTCTCTGATTAGTAGGTGAAAAGGATGATTTAGACGCGATAGATACAATTTATGGCATCCATCTTGACTTCTGCTTCTACTTTGGCAAATCCCCTTGTTTACAAAGTGCTTCAGTTGTAATAGCTTTTAAGTATTAGTTATGCAGGGAGTAACTGTAAAAAGAGCTATGGGACCTAACAGCAATATTTTCATGTCTAACTATCAACAAGGGAAAAAAGAGAGGATCATCAAACTGACAAATATGCATCTACTCTGAATGAAATGTTAGAATAAAGGTTTGGTATAAATATTATGTAGTCTGCCTGCAAGAGAAATAAACAATGGAATACAGCAAAACTAAGCTGTTTATGCATATGGGAAATCTCATAGGTAGAAATGTTTCCATATGTAGAAGCTTCTTTATATTCTCTTTTAACAGAAGCAGCACAGTCAGGATTAATGCAGCTCTAGTGCCGTAACAATGTGTGCAAAATACATGCTCTTTCATAGAATCATAGATTGTTTAGGTCGGAAAAGACCTTTAAAATCATCGACTCCAGCCGTTAACCTGGCACTTCTAAGTCCACCACTAAACCATGCCCCAAAGTGCCACATCTACACGTCTTTTAAATACTTCCAGGGTGGTGACACAACCAATTCCCTGGGCAGCCTGTTCCAATGCTTGACAGCCTTTTTGGTGAAGAAATTTTTCCTAATATCCAATCTAAACCACGCCTGGTGCAACATGAGGTCATTTCCTCTCATCTTATTGCTTGTTGCTTGGGAGAGGAGACTCATTTCAGATAGCTGTGGAAAGTGATGAGGTCTCCCCTGAGCCTCCTTTTCTCCAGGCTAAACAGCCCCAGTTCCTTCAGCCGCTCCTCATAAGACTTGTGCTCTAGACCCTTCACCAGCTTCATTGCCCTTCTTTGGACGTGCTCCAGCATCTCAATGTCTTTCTTGTAGTGAGGTGCTCAAAAATGTAGCCTCAGCTGAGCCTCATACATGCATTGAATATGATTTCCTAGAGCAGAACTCACTACTATCTTCAAATTCAGTTGTACAATAGAGGGTAGCCAGCTTTGTTGAACTTCAGGCTCAAATCAGGCACCAAAAAAACCCATCCAAAGCTGCTTTTGAAAGGTTAATCTATAGCATAATGTGGAGGTGAATGGACACCACTTTAGCAGCACTTCGAGAAATAGAAGTTCCTTTGACATGACCTCCCCATGTTCACAGCAGCAATACAGCTGACTACTTTTGTTGTGTTGTGTTTTGGCTTTATGCAACTGCCTGACCTTTATCTTGGCCAGGCAGCCTTGCTGTGCAGTCAGCACATGAAGTCCTCTGCCTGTCCCAGGCTGGCAACTTTTAGTGGACCGCATTAGGCTCCTATCTGTGTCTTAAAGCGATTAAAACAGCTTTGGTTAGAAAAACTCCATTTTCATTTCATTAAAAACTCGGGAAATTGTGAGCCGAAAGGAAATAAAAAGACAAACTATAAAATGAATTTTGGATTCTGTTGACTTTGCTGAAAACCTGAAGAAAGCCAAATGCTTCACCCAGCCCTAATAATGAGGCTTATACTGGCTCTGATAGCAGTCTTTGTGCCACTTATTGCAAAAGCTCCATTTATGTTCTATGTAAAATGTCCAATGAAGCATGGAAAACATGTAATTTGTATAGAGAAAGGGAGTTCTGCAATTTTTTCTGGCATAAACAATGCAATAACTGCTCAGAAAAAGCCTTTTACATTCATGAATGGGGCCTATTATCTGCTCTGTCTCTCTTTGCTTATTCTGAGTTGGAGCATGGTAATAAAAGGAAGGCATCCTCTTTGCCTGAGAACTTTGGTTTTTAAACAGCAAGTGCATAAAAACATATGACAGCTCATTCTTGTCGTCTGATTAAGGAGCAGCCAGTTTTATGGACACTTACTAAGTTGCCAACCAATTAAACACTTGAATGCATTTATATGTATTTAATTGGACTACCTTTTCAAATAAGGCTTTTCTGTACTTATCAAACAAACACTGTAAAGAAGTAGATAAGAAATTCTGAATTATTATTATTGTTATTATTGTTACTGTCATCACTGTTATTAGTGGGAATAGTTAGGGTAAATGCAGAGTGGAGTGTTTTCACAATAACTTTCTGGGAGACTGTCCCCCCTATATAATCAGTTGGCTGTAAATGAAGAGCTATTAATTGCATCTTCAATAATTTTCTCAGTGTTTTTGTTGCATTTTTGGGGAGAAGAATTTACACAAAGGGTTGCTAAGGGCACCGCAGATGATATAATATATTTGGATTTTCAGAAAGCTTTTTGTAGCATTCCACATGACAAGTTCCTTCTTAATCTTCAAGATAAAGCAAGGATTCAGGGCAGAACATTGGTAGAGATACAGAACAGGCTGAAAAATAGCAAAGCAGTGGCTATAGATAGTTCCTGTGAAAGAAGCTATGTCAAACCAGAGAAAGTGTTATTTCAGGTCTATAAGGGCTAGTGCTTTCAAGTCTGCCATGCATGTATATGTTTTAATGTAGAAAGGTGATCTACAAACAAAAAGAACAACTGCAGTCTAATTATATTACCCAAAGACAAAAAAGTGAAAGATGATGAATGAAGGCCATACAGACAGCTAAACTTAAAAAATATTCGTATTTGATTTGTAAATAGGTTATCACAGAGGGAATTATGTTATATTGACAAATACAAAGTAATAAAACTTTAGTGGTGTAAAACCCACTAAATTGTGGCATAGAACTAATGGGTTTAAACTCTAAGGGAATTCTAAAAAAAGGAAACCAAACCAAACAGAAAAAACCCCACACCCCATAAACAAACCAAACCAAACCCTTTTTTTTTTTGGCTGGATAAAGAGACAAGTATTTCATGTCCCCTTTCTAAGAGCATATATTTAGTCTTTTTTTTGCAGTAATAACAATACTTGGCATTTCTAAACAGTTTTCATCAAACGAAGTTACCTGCACATCCTTCAAGATACTGGTCATTAAAGGAATTCATTTTTATGAAGGCTACCTGTTCTGTGAAAGAAATAAGTGAAATATTAGGAGATGTTACAGGGTACAATATTTTTAGTAGGAGTCATTATTTTGGCATTGCATAAATAAGTTCATACCACTTTTGTAAGTGTTTCTTCTTTTTCTGTTTCTGTTTGACAATTACATGTAGGGTAAATACCACCTCTTCACTGATAACTAACTGGATCAATAGTAGACAGTTTTATTGTACTTCTTCCTTTTTCCCCTTCCTTACTAAACAACCTATTCTCCTTTCATTTAAAGGGTAAAAAGCTGGACAAAACACGAAAGCAGTTTTCTATAAGACCTTGTTGTTGATAATGTCATGTTGCCCTTTGGCCTTCAAAAGCCCTTCCATTATGCTTTAAAACTTAACCTTCGTACCAACCAAAAATGCAACCAGATGAATATATTCAAAATTTTTTTTTTCTTTTTTTTTAAGATTATTTTTTTGTTTGGTTTTGTTTGTTAAAAAGCTCATGACATCACATGGCACAAATTTGCTCCTTTGGAAACAAGAAAACTTTCAAATTTGTTTTTTAAATAAACGTTATTGACAGAGGGGAGAGGAGGTATTCACAATGTCTAACATTAAGCCTCTCAATTCAGCACATAAGCTACTATTTAGTCAAAAGATATGTAAGCTCTTTTTGAGTGGTGTGAATTATACTGTGAAAGAACCTGCATTCCTGATTTAGGGATCTGCAATAGATATTTCAAGTTAAACGAAGTTAAACACTATAAATGCACAGTACTGCTGAAGTTTCAATATTTTTATATGATCTGTGTTTTCTACATGAGGTCTAATGATTGCCAAGTACTACAGTATTCCTAAGGGTTCAGGAACAAAAATCACAAGCCTATTTACAATACTTATACTGTTCGTATAAATTCCGAGCTCTTTTTAAATTTTTAATTCCTGAAGGGAACTGCTTTGTTGGCTTAGGAAGTCTGACAGCAAAAATATGTCCGAAAAAGGAATGTAGAGACATACTCTCCTAATCTGGATTGGAGTCACATACTCACTTTAAGATTCTGCTAGACTCCGCAGTTAGATGGGTATTAACCAGCAGTCACATGTTTATGCTGTTCAGTTTTTATAATATGCTTCCTTCTGTCTTACTTCAGTTTTAAATAAAGATGTCTGTGCTTTGCAATGGCTGGCTGCTCTTTAAGAAACTGTTGTCTGCAGAGGCACAGACAGCAAACTAAATTCAGGATTGCAAAGGAGTTTATGGTAAATGTTAAGGACTGTAGTCTTGCAAGGACTACAGACTACAAGGCTGATTTGCAGTTAAAGTTACACTATGACCTAGACCCCCAAAAAAGGTAACACAAGGAGGTATGAGACCTACATACAATGGTATCAAGGAATCAAAAGACTTGTCAACATGTTAGCATGTTATTAGCTTATGACCTGTCATTGTTGACTTATTCCCAAGAAAGAGAAGTGGCCCACAGGCAGAGGCAAGCTTGGCCCTGGACCTTTTGGCCTTTGTAGACCTGAACTGGCTCTGCCACCTAACATAACATCAGGCAAAAACTTCAACAATTCAGGAGTTCAAAGATTTGAAGGATTTTATGAATTTTGTTTTGTTTTGGTTTGGATTTTTTTTATGCACTTCTCCCTCCCCACCATCCCACCCCACAAGAGAAGGTTTAAGGAAGAGGAACAGCAGAAACCTCTAGAATTTGAGGCTGCCTCTTCATAACTATCTTGGTACTGTACTCTTTATTCAATCCAGAGAGGAATACACCTGACTGAAAAGGATGCAGAGAGAAAAGTAAGAAATATAGTCCACATTGCCTATGGTTATATCTATATCAGCAATTATTTTGGATCAATTGAAGATATTTGTACATTAGAAGCATTTGGTGTTGAGCTCCCAGCATCCGTACTGTATGCATTTGGGATGATCTTCTTCAGACTGGTTCTAGTTTGATCCCATGAACTGAAAACACAGTAGGTGAGCATATCATAGAGTCATAGAATCATTCATGTTCTATAAAATTGCTCAAATATGTGAACAAAAGTCCATCCTGAACACTACATCAGTGCTTCATTTCAGAAATTAATCCATAATTCAAATGAAAATTTCAATGTTAATCTATGATTCTAAAAGAATGCCACTCATTACAGGACTTTGGAGCAGGGAAAATTATACGTCTCTTCAGATTCAAAATTTTCTCACCTCATTATGACCTTTAAAATGGTAAGTTACTTTTTTTTTTCATTTTGTTTTTCTCATTGAAAAAGTAGAAAATAAAAAATATTTTAAACCCCTCACAACCAGAATGTTTCAGCATTCAGCCACAAGTTTTTATTTGGACTTTGGGGGTTTTTATAAATTTAATTTTTTTACTTTTCATCTCATTTTAGCACAAAATAGTTTTTTGTTGACACAGTTTTTTTGTTTCTTGTTCCAGTACCTCTCAGTGCAGAGAACTATTTCCTATGCAGCTGCGATTAGAAGTTCACTTGCCATTATATTGTGGCACATTAGTATTACAATGCTGTGCTGGTTAAATTCCTTTCTTCAGGCCAGTATGTCATTTACATACAGAGGAGAGATCAGTCTAAAATTCAGCTGCCTGAACACAGGTGTCTATTTTAGCTGCCTGGATGCCAGCTGCTGCCTCCAAATGATGTTGGCCTCCACATTTGGAAGGTCCCTTATCATCTTCAGCCATACTGGTGTGTTGCGTACTCTATGGCATCTATATTGGCATTCAATTGCAAATAGTGACACCCATGTAGGTAGCTAAAAGTTGTCTCAGAACTAAAGTGTTGTATAAATGACAAATTCTTCAATTTGTATCCACAGATTTTTCAGTCCTGCATAACCTTCTTGGCATTTATTGACTAACAGTGTATTAATAGCTCTATCTAGAAACATAGGTGGTAGAGATGATAGTGAGAAAATCTGAGGAGATGCAATAGACTTTTTGTCATGTATTGAATGCTGAGACATACATTACTGTTTTCCCTTTTTGGAAATTAACCAAAGATACTTTTTTGTCTCTTAGGGACATCTGTTTGAAAAAAAGAAAAAAAAAAGGAAAGAAAAGGAAAAGGAAAAGGAAAAGGAAAAGGAAAAGGAAAAGGAAAAGGAGACAGAGATAAAGAGAGAGAGATAGAGAGATAAAGAGAGGGAGGACGGAAGGACGGAAGGACGGAAGGACGGAAGGACAGAGGGAAGCAAGGGAGGAAGGACGGAAGGATGGAAGGACGGAGGGATGCAAGGGAGGAAGGGAGGAAGGACGGAGGGATGCAAGGGAGGAAGGGAGGAAGGGAGGAAGGGAGGGAGGGAGGGAGGGAGGCAGGGAGGGACGGAGGAAGGGAGGAAGGAAGGAAGGAAGGGAGGGAGGGAGGAAGGAAGGAAGGAAGGAAGGAAGGAAGGAAGGAAGGAAGGAAGGAAGGAAGGAAGGAAGGAAGGAAGGAAGGAAGGAAGGAAGGAAGGAAGGAAGGAAGGAAGGAAGGAAGGAAGGAAGGAAGGAAGGAAGGAAGGAAGGAAGATTAATTTGTTAATTTTCTTGGTTTTCTCTACATAGAAACCTTTCCTGCAGCTACAGGTTTAATTGCAGATTTCTCAGGAGGCAGTCAAGAGAGACAAAGAAGGAAATTAAATTAGAATTGATTCCTTACATATCACTTTGACATGCTTTCAGTTTTCAAAACGTATCAAAGGTAGAGACAATGGCTTGACTTTTGAAATATTTACTGAGTAAGTTTTATTGCCTGAAATGAAATAATCAATATAACTTCTAACCCTTTTTTCCAGAAAGCTTCTGAACTTTTCATTATTTTTTTCAGTGAGAAAAAAAAAAAAACAAAATAAACAAAATATCAGCATCCGAGTATATCTATTAAGATCATGAATGTTTTTTTATGGACTCATTCACTCACTCAGAAAAATACCTACTTTGATACAAGTGATGACACTGGTAAGAACAGTAGCCACAATGTTGGGTTAGAGCATTTATTTTATCCTTTTTCCTGTTAGTCTAATGGGGGTTCCTCTACACTTCTAGGATGTTTTGATTAATGTAGGGAGAAACAAGAACAAGTTCTTGCCACATAGATCATGATTTGGATACATGACCAGTAAAAACAGATTGAACTTGGGGACTTTAATTTATTGCCAATTATTGAGAAAAAAAAAAAACAACCCAAAGAAAACAATAACAAAAAAAAAAAACCAACCCACCCCAAACCAAACCCTGTCATGGTTTAAACCCAGGCAGTAACTCAGAACCACACAGCTGTTAGCTCACCCCCTGCCTTCCCCCTTCCAGGTAGGATGGGGTGGAGAATTTAAACGCCATGGGTTGAGATAAGAACAGTTTAATAACTAATATTCTTATTTAATAACTAATAACAATATACTACTACTACTAATAATAATAATGATAAGGGAAATAACAAGGGGAGAGAATATAAAAATAAAAGGGAAACGGGGAAAAAAAACCAATATACACAAGTGATGCACAATATAATTGCTCACCACCTGCTGACCAATACCCAGCCCAACTCAAGCAGTGATCAGTCCCTCCTGGGTAACTTCCCCCAGTTTATGTAATGGGCATGACGTGCTGGGGTATGGAATATCCCTTTGACTAGTTTGGGTGAGGTGTCCTGTCTCTGCTCCCTCCTGGCTTACTGTGCCTCTCCTCACTGGCAGAGCATGAGAGATTGAAAAGCCCTTGATCGCGGTAAACACTATTTAACAACAACTAAAACATTGGTGTGTTATCAGCACTGTTCTCAGACTAAAGCCAAAACACAACACTGCACCAGCTTCTACGAAGGAAAAAAACCACCAAAAAAAACCCAAATAAAAAACTGTTACAGCTGAAACTAGGACAAACCTATACCAAAAAGTACACCACCAAACCTCATCCCCCCCTTCCCCTTCCTCCTCCCCCCTATTAAGATTGAAAATGAAGACAAACGGTTAAACAGACAGCTAAGCAAAACACCTTTCTTCTCCCTTTCCCAAGCTCAGCCTCACTCCTGGCGCATCATATCCTCCCTTCCACTCTCCTTGTTACCACACATGCTATGCTCACTCCCTTTAGTGAAGTGATGCATGGTGCAGAAGGCTAGGATCAGGGTGTAGCTATTTCTTCCCACTGTGCCTTGTCCTCATTTTTTTGTCTTTTCTTCTACTGTTTCTTCCTTTGTACTTGTTTCCTCTCCACCAACGTGGGTCCTCCAAGGGCTGCTACTTCCTTCTGAAGAAGTATTTGCTCTGGTGTTGGTTACACATGGACCACAGGTTCTTTGGGGGTGTTGCCTATGCTACCATGGAGCACTTCGCACTGCTTTGGCCTTTTTGTTGTTTTGTTGTTTTGTTTGTTTGTTTGTTTGTTTGTTTGTTTTTTCGCAGGGTTTTGCTCTTTCTTAGCTGTGCTTTCTGCTGCCAGCTTTGCTGATGGACTCAGTTGTGACCAGTGGTGGGTCTGTTGTGAGGCTGGCTGGAACCATCTGGAACTGACTGTATTCAGCAGAGTCAGCTGCTGGCCTTTTCTCACAAACGCTACTCCTACAGCCCCCACCACTGCTACCAAAACCTTGCAATTTATACCAAATACTAGGTTGCAGTGACTTCTGGGAGCAAACCCCTGACAGCAAAATAGAAAATATTGAATTTGAAAGCTGCTCTTTCTACGATCAGAAATACTGATGAAACAAGTTAACGAATTGTTGTATGAAGGCAACCTTAAACAGAGGATTTAGAAAATGAAGGTACACATCAGTACAGGACTTAGAAAGGGGACACGAAACATAAGGTTGAAGCTAACGTTTCCAAAGCCTTTAAAGAACAGCAATGCCGGTTGAAATGAACATGCCATCTTGAGTTCAGCCAGTGTCAATGTGGTTTGTTATAGCAGCATGGTGAATTAAAGAACTGACTGCTCTCACTGACCGCTCACACTGTCACACTGAACAAACCACAAGTGAATAGGCTGTAGTACAGGAAGGCTGACACTGGAAGGATGAAAACAGTTAACCCTTCTGGTCACCAGGTTGTGAACTACTGCGGCTGCAAAGTTACCAACAAAGAAGACAGTTTGGATAAACTTTTAAGATGCAATTTATTTCCTCGTAAAGTCACAGACAACCTAGCATGATGCTTCTCTGCAATTAGAAGGATTGTATTCTTCCAGTGTTTCTCCTCTTTGCGATGTAACTTCAGCCATTCTCAAAGCATTGGCTTGCTCTTACCAAAGATAAGCAGGGAAAATTTATAAACTGATTGTATCACAATTTATTTTCTGTCAACTAGCAGGCATCTTTCTGTTTTGAAATTTATATGTACCTTTTTTTCTTCAGGCATGCTATAAATCCCATATGCATGTCTATCTCAGTTTTAAGACATTCTATACCGTACCTAAGACTTTTCTCCAGGCAGGCAACTCAGTTGGTTTTGTCTATTAATTCTGCTTTGCAGTTTGATCTATACTGTATTTTCCTCTGTATTTCCCAGGTAGGTTTCTCAGGGGTTATGTACACAAAGGGACAGAATTTGCACTGCTAAGATTTTTACTTCTTTTTATATAAAATATTAGTCACTCAAAGAAAACTCTGTTCTGCAGTTGAACTCAGAACCCTATGTGAGGACCCTCTCTTTCGCTTAGAATGTGGTAGGTAAAACTAAGCATCAAAGTGCATTGCTTTTTGTGATTGGCAATATAAGCAAGAAAAGCCCAGGGTTAAAAAAATTAATAAACCCTATTGACTGGAGAAAAAAACATTTAAGTCTTGTTCCTTTCCAAGTTCCCTGGAAAAACATAGAATCATAGAATTCTAGAATGATTGGGGTTGGAAAGGACCTTAAGATCATCTAGTTACAACCCCCATGCCATGGGATACCTCACACTAGACCAGGTTGCTCAAAGCCCTGTCCAACCTGGCCTTGAGCACAGCCATGGAAGGAGCATTGGCAACTTCTTTGGGCAACTTGTTCCAGTGTCTCACCCCGTTCACAGTAAAGAACTTCCTCCTTATAGCTGACATAAATCTCCCCTGTTTAAGTTTGAACCTGTTACCCCTTGTCCTATCACTACAGTCTCTAATGAAGAGTCCCTTCCAACATCCTTGTAGGCCCCCTTCAGATACTGGAAGGCTGCTATGAAGCCTCCACGCAGCCTTCTCTTCTCCAGGCTGAACAGGCCCAACTTTCTCAGCCTGTCTTCATACAGCAGGTGCTCCAGCCCTCTGATCATCCTCGTTCCCCCATAATACTCTTCCTATAAGGGAATTCCATAAGGGAATCCCCAAGGGACTTCCCATAATTATGTATAAGATACTTACCTATCTATGTGCACACACTGCTTCTTGCTGCACCTATTTAGGCACTTGTAATTGAAAATTACCATTTTCAAATTACAATTTTCAATAATAAGGAAAAAAATTCACAAGGGTGGCAAGCCACTGGAACAAGTTGCCCAAAGAAGTGGTAAATGCTCCATCCCTGGCAGTGTTCAAGGCCAGATTGGACAGAGCCTTGGGTGACATGGTCTAGTGTGAGGCATCCCTGCCCATGGCAGAGGGGTTGAAACTAGATGATCTTAAGGTCCTTTCCAACTCTAAGCTTTCTATGATTTTATGATTCTAAAATACAAATTAATGTATAGAAAGATGGCAGCAAACACTATTTCTGTAATGTTCTACTTGTTCTGCCTGTTTTCAGTAAACAAGAACAAAAATAACTTGTAACTTAAATGCCAATATTAATCCTGTTTATTAATTAAAAAAAAAATAAAGCTAACCTGTCTTTTATGGCAAGAACACAGAAGTGGGCTAGAAGACCTGGAAAAGCCCATGAATGTAGTTCACTAAGGTATATGACTCTTTATAATGTAATTTTTAGAAGCGCATAAAGTTAATCATACCAGAAAAAAAATAAATAAAAAATTAAATGGTGACTAGTTTCTTCCCTAAAAAAAAAAAATAAAAAAAATTAAAAAAATAAAAAAATCATTCTAAAGCCAGATCAGAATTTGCTTCTACTGTTTTTTCTTAGCTTTCATACAGAAGCATATAGATCTTAGTTTTACTGGAAGTTACATTTTGTTACAGGATATATGTTATCTCAGCATAAAATTGATCGTGAAAACATTTGTGCTTTGAATTTATACATAGTTAAAAATACATTTTTCTTTTAGTATCAGTTAATATTACAGGATTTTAGATGACTATTTTTTATAAATCATCATATAAATATTTAACCAGAAGGAGCTATGCAGATATTTCAGACATTTTTCTAAAACCAGGTCATGAAAACTGCATAATCTGAAAGTTATGCTTGCAAGACTTGCAAGAATTATTAAAATACAAATGTACTAATGTATTATGACTTGATAATAGCTGACCAGTATTTCTAAGACATCCAATGAATAATTAAAATATCCAAAACTGGCAATGTGAAATTATGGTAGTGTAAAACTGACAATAGGTAAACTTAACATGTAAAAGATCAATAAAAGAACTACATTTGAAAATGAAACATTTTTTTTCTTAAGTTAATATTTGTCTTATGCCAAATCCACTTTATACTGATTGAAGAAAGGTAACAGTTTCAAAGGTTTAACTATGCTATGAACAGATATGTATATTTTGATGCTTTATATGTGATTTGTTTACTGTCTTCTATGTTACTGGCTGTATTCCATTAAAATTAAGCTTTTATTTCTTGAGTCTCAGTTATGCTCCTGGGGGTAATTATTCTCAGGTTTTGCAGTTTTACCACTTATTGTACCTACTAATTCAATTCTGGTGATATGTTGCTAATGTATTACAGTTAATAAACTAGCCAACATTGACTAAAGAGAAGTCACCTCATTAATTTCAAGACTATTATAGTATTTTATGTTAGCCATAGATATCAAGCATTATATGAGCAATACCCAAATCACTTGTCTTTTCATATGTTTTCCCTGGACAGATCTCCTGATGTTAAAGTTACATGGGGGTATGACCCTCATCTACAAATTATAATTCTTTATAGAATTGTTTATGCCTTGACTTATCCCTATTGTGCAATACATGGATGTTTTTAATGACCAATGACACGAAGAGTAAGAATGTGCCATGATCCCATTTGTAAGAATTCTAAAAATAATAATAAGGAAAAAAATAAAGGAATACACTTTAAAAGACAGTTTACATTTTCAAACATTTACATAAAAAAAGACGTAAGACAAATATTTTTAGAAATTAAGAAAAAAAAAGAATAAAAGAAGGCAATGAAAGTATCTGGTTGACATCTGTGTAAAAAAGATCTTGATTGTAGTATGGTAAAAGAAAGATCCATTCTTTTGGTTTCGCCTCAAGTGTTTTCTTATTTTCCATACATATGAAAAGCAGATTTTAGACTTGGAAACTTGCCACTTCATATCCAAAACCAAACAAACTAAAAGAAAATATGAAAAGCTACTTTGTTGGAAAAAAGAAAAATTTCACAATAAATCAAATTCACAAGTACTTGCTAAGCAAAACCTGGTAGTTTTTCACAGCAAAAGGGCTGAATTGATTTTGTTGTATCAAAACAAGCTACACTTCCATACTTCAGCAAAGAAATAAACTAAAATTACATTTCCACTGCTACAAGCTTGTAGTTTATATTTTTCATGCATGTTCCCTGGGTGAAGTTATAAGAGGGCAGTTGTTGAAAGAGGACTTGTGTGTGTAATATGTGGTTACAGGGGTGGGAATGATGAGTAGCTAATTTACTTTTCATATATTTACTTGCAGGGGTTCTACTTTTATAGGCTTTTCGGCTTTACTTTTTTTATCAACTGAAATTTATTTTTATGGATGAAACAACCTTTATAATCTAGGTAGCCATATATTTTACTAATATTGGCACTTCTATGGGTCATCTGCACATCAGCAATCTGACCACATACCACTGACGTCAGTGGGAAACATGCTGTTGACTTCTGTGAAAACAAAACATATCAGGACACTGAAGCTGCCTTCCTGTTGCAGAAGCATTTTCTTGCACAGTCTCTTTTCTAGTGTCTTCTCTGGCTTAAATGTAAAGATATATTTATATGTGTATATATATGTGTATATATATATATACAGTGTCATGCAGAGAGAACCATATTGATGCAGAACAATTAAGGTACAGGTATATTAGCCTGGAAGCATGCCATACCTCATATCAGTAGTGCTTCTGGCACCTCTGCAACGTTGCTGTACGGCAATACATCAGGTATACACATTCTCTGAGAGTTAATCCACTCCAACTACCAAAACCTTTCCTAGTATCCTCAATCCTATGGAATAGTCACGCTTTGTTTTATTAGTCCCAAAACATATTATCACACTGTTTTGTTAATTCTCAGCAGTCATTGCAGTTACTTGACTCCAACACTGTTGTGTTAACTACTTATGTGATTTCCATTTGTGACTTACACACTTTTCCTGGTAATGAATTGAACTGAATAACAAGGCTACAAGCACTAATTTGTTCCTAGCAACAATTCCTGCGATATCTAGTTTGGAAACTATACTCCCCCTTAGGGGAAGGAAAAAATAAATAATAAAATACACAATTGGTTTCTCAATTTTTTATTTGCTGTTTTCTGTACCCAGGACAATTGTCCTTTGTAAACCAGTGTGAAATAACTTTTTAAGCTCATGAGGCTTAGTACCAAACTCAGATCCACCAAATATAACAACTTTTTTTTTATTCCTTTTTTTTTAAATCGTAACACAAGGGCTTAGGACTAAATCCAGCAAGGTTTCGGGGTCCAGACTGATGCTTACCAGAGATATTGGAGTACTGAAACAAAACCACATGAAATGAAACTTAGAAGATGTAGCTGCAACATTAACTTCTCTAACTGATTTTATTCTGCCTTCTGAAGACTTCTGAGCTCTAGAATAATGAAAATCCAAGCTGCATGTAAAGGATCTCCTGAACTGTCCCTGGCTTTCAAAAGCTATAAACTATGTTTATATCAGCATATTCAGATCACAGTATACTTTATATATGCTGAAGACAAGTAGGTACTGCCTTTGATTATGTAGGGAACTGTGGTTATTTCCTTCTAATCTAAACTTTTATCTGAGTTGTCTGAAGTTAGTTAGCTTCCAAAAGTAAGGTATAATGAAACAAGATTTAACTGTTTTCATTTAATATGGAAATCCAATAGAAATGTCATGAAGTTCACCAAAAGGAAATGGCAAGTCCTGCACCTAGGGAGGATTAACCCCAAAGCACAGGTATAGGCTAGTGGAAAGAAGATGAAGCAAGGCTCTTTTAATTGGTGCCCAGTGATAGGGCCAGATGCAATGGGCACAAACTGAAACATAGGAGGTTCCTCCTGAACATCTGAAAACACTTTTTTTTACTGTGAGGGTGACCAATAATTGGCACAGGTTGCCCAGAAAGCTTGTGGAGTCTCTACCTCCAGAGATATTCAGAAACTGCCTGGATATGTGCAGCCTGATGTAGGTGGCCCTGTTTGAGCAGGCAGGCTGGACCAGTGACCCCAAGAGGTCCCTTCCAACCTCACCCTTCTTGGCCACCTGGGTACAAGCTGGATTATATTCACCTGGCTGTCAAAAAACACCCAGGTCCTTTTCCACTGAGCAGCTTTCCAGCCATTCTTCCCCAGGCCTGTGGTGTTGCATGGGGTTGTTGTGACCCAAGTGCAGGACCCAGCACTTTGCCTTGTTGAACCTCATCGGCCTCAGCCCCTCGATTCAGCCTATCCAGATCCCTCTGTAGAGCTTCCTACCCTCAATCAGATCAACAGATCAACATTCCTGCCCAACTTGGTTTTGTCTGCAAACTTAGTGATAGCGCAGTTGATCCCTTTATCCAGATCACTGTTAAAGATATTAAACAGAACCAGGATAAAGATAGTAAACAAAACATTGACCTGGGAGACAGCAACACTAATTTCACATCTACTGTGTTTTTACGGTGTTCAAGCCCCACCTTAAATCCCCAGCTTTCCTTAAATGTTACTTGGAAGCACTCTCCATGCATCTATGACACCACTGGGAAACCACTGTCAGAAAGGTTCTGAAACATTCAGCTGCTTTGGTGGATTTAGACACCTTTTTTTTTGAGCAATGAATTGACTCAATTTTAATGTTTTATATTAGTTCAAAATTTTTGCATTTTTACTGTTGAAGTCACAGGGTTCTCTCCCACAACCTAAAGATGACATTGTCAGTGTGTACATTTATCCACCAGTACCTGAATCATCAGTCATCAAAATTTTGAACCACGACACCATTTTATATGTATAATAATTATTTTAATTATAGCAAAAGAGGGATAGGGGTGAAATAATTCACCAAAAAATGCATGCTTTGTTGTCCAGTATTTTCCTCATTTCTCTTTGACCAGGTTCCTTCCTTTAATATTGCAATTGATGTCTTGAAACAATTTAATTGACACAGCAAAATTAAATGCAGGATTAGGCACTCAGTTTCAAATAATAAGCATAGGTACCACACACTTGGCATTTTTTGTTCCTTTTGGTCTACAGGGAGTTTGGGTAATTCAGTACCAATCTGGCTTTAATAATAATACTCCCCATAGTAAACTTAAATAATGTTAAAGGCACAGCACAAACTAACAAAACCAAAGCAATTCAAAGTTATGATGGATACTGCCTTTCACTTAGCCTATTGTGCACAGTTACAGGTATTGCAGAACAAATCATTCAGTGAGAGCTTCCCTGTAATGGGTAAATATAATGCAACAAGTCAAGCCTGGAGTATTATCCTTCATACTGATTTTCCCCTTGCTTTTGCCAGTTTCTGTCCTAATTTGGCTTTTAGCCCATTAATTTCCTCCATTTACGAAACACTCCCCATGGAAGTAGCTGCCTTCTTAAATATATATTGTGTAATTACATATCAAGGTACTACTAGAACAGCAGTTACTATTTTATATCTAAATTGCTATTATATGCTACACCATTTTCTACTATGATTCGCTCTCCTGGATAATCACACTGTGAAGAAATCAGAAATGAGATTTTCCGTATGTTTGAGGTTACTCACTTAGTAATCATACAGTATCACTTGTCATCATCAATAATGTTTACCAGAACGTAAGTTAATTTTCTGAAATAAATGTCCAGTTACATTGGTGAGATTGGCTGTTGACACTGATTGGCAGGAAGAAGTGAGTCTTTCTGGCAGAATTGAAATGTAATAGTTATTGAAAAATGTGAGCAATAAAAAGCTACAGTGCTTTAAAATTTAATAAATACAAAGAAACCTATGTCTGAAACTGTGCTAACTTATTTAGGTACCAAGAGGCTTTGATTGGAAACAAACTGGAAAAAAATATATTGTTTATTTAGAAAGAAAAAAAAAAAAAGGACAAAAAAAACCCCCATGATTTTTTTCCCCTGCAATATATACAGTTTTTGTTCTATCCATCTGCTTTACCACCAGTTGCACTCAGTGTATACTATATACGCAGTGTACACGAATACTAAGAAGGAACAGGTAAGAAAATGTATGAAGCGTTGTCAGTTAGTTATGGTAAGAGACAATCAGCTAACAGATTTGCAGAGACAGGTGCATCTTCTCAGGAGGATCAACGAGTTTAAGAGGAGCTGGTATGACACATGGTTGCTGTTAGCCTCAGCAGGAGTGACAGCGGAGGGGGAGGAGGGCTGGCTGTGCACACAGCAGGTAGAGCTTGGGGCAACTTACCCATTGTCTTTCCACGAGATGCTGAGAGCCAAACTAAAAGAAAAAAAGAGACCACTGCACAAAGTAGTTTTGTAGCCGAACTTCATCCAAATATTTGTGTAACACTGAAAACATAAAATAAAAATCAGTAAGAGAAATGCTAAAAGCTATTTGTTTGTGATGATCTAAAACAAAAGATGCTTTGCCAGACTTCATAATTAACAGACTTTTTACTCTGTGTAGGGCACCTTGCACCTCTTCCCTCCCTAGCTACATGCCCTAACTGAGACCAGACTTATTCAATTTGTATGAAATAAATGAAATTATTTGAGATTTGCGTCTCTTTATAGACTGCCCCACCTAATTCTTCTCTTTTATTGACCTATGTAAAATAGAAGCACTTTCATCATATGTTGGCACTTTTCTGTGGTTCTTGCTTTGCAATAAAAAGCCCATCAGTTAGCACATCTCTATGATTATGCAGCCCTTCTTCATCCCTGGAGGGAAAAACTAGAAAAAAAAACCCTAAACAAAAAAACCCAAACATTTAAACAGCATTGGCAGAACGCTCTAGCATTTTTTCTGATCATTGCTTAGCAACTCCAATAAAGCTTGAATGCTTTTAGCAGCCATCTTTTACTGTCAGGAAACAGTATGGCTTTCCAGAGTAAGACTTTAAAAATACGTCTCTCATTTAGATGTCCCTGCCCCAGGGATTGCTGTTCCAGTTGTGATAATTTCTTTACTATGCAAATGAAGACTTGTAACTTCATTCTCTGCAATGCTGGTATCTATTCAGAATCTATGCTGCTGCTTGGAATAACTCAGATATAGTTCAATCTTTTTTCTAAGGCTCCTAAGATAGAACAGGCAAACGCAACTGCTAATGGAGAGAAACAGCAACTTCAGGAAATAATTCAAGTTTAAGGTCCAGTGAATTGTGTTGCAGGAGAAAACTGCTCAGTTCAAATAGTTTAAACTAATTTAGGATCAAAGCAGTTTAGTGATTTATTAATGACATGTAATTAAGCAGCAGTAAGCTATACATTCAGGATCAATATTAGTAATAACAACAGTTAAACCATAATGCTGGACACTTACAAAATGTTAATAAGCACCTACAATTTTCTAAACACCCTTCCATAACTAAACCTTAGAAAATTTTAATATGCCCCTACAGTTCCCCTGCCCCCCAGACAGAGGTCACCAACACCGCTGCCCAGAAATGCAGGTTCCCCACTTGCTTACTCCCTGCAGGAGATGTGACCCCTCCAGCTCTGTGTGAGGAAGCCCCCCACTAAGGTCTCCTGTACCCATGCTGACACCCCACTGCTGTGTGCAGGCTCTTCGCAGTGCACCACTGTGAGGCTGCACTGCCCTGCCTGGGCTGGGGTAAGGTGCTTAACATGAAAATTTTTAATGCAAATACCTTCTAGACAGTTTTGTCTATATTCAATCTCCATACACACCACATGCACTCACATTATTATATGTTATCTAGGCTATCTGCCTAACATTAGCATGAAGGTACCCTCACAAATTGCCTATTGAAGGGTTCCATCTCTCTCCTTACTAGCATTTGAGGAGCTGCACAGAGACTGGAGTTCGCCTGCTTTAGACAGCTCAGTTGTATTTGCTACAATGCATGTGGACAAACGTGCCTAATCACAGACCAGGTCTGTCACTCTCAGTAAGTTCAGCTACAAAGGTGCCTACTTATTTCAGAGTCAAAATTGGTTCATGAAGACTAAGCTGACATTTTGACTCCAGAAAGCCTGATTTACACAGCTGACGGTCCACTGTGACTCTAACATTGCCATTTTATAAGGAAACAAAATTGAAACTGTTATGCAGTATTCTTTGTAGCTGAAGAACCAAGATTTTAATCCTGGCTGTGTTCCTGATTCAAAACTTCTAACTTGACTTTATTGGCAAAGTCTGCTGAAAATTGAGTGTCTCTTCTCAGGAAAACACGTTGCTGAATTGATGTCACTGTCAGTCAAAGCAGTGTAAAGACACTGTGTGTTATGAAGTATGTGCAACCTTTTCTCTTATACCTGTTCATATCAATACATTGTTGTTTCTCAGGAATATTTTGCATTGTTTATTCTTTATTTACAGAAGTCTATAAAAACTTTCTTTAATAATAGCTGTAAAGCTGATTAACATATCACTTGGCAATATCTTCATAGTTTTCGAACCGAAACTTCAGATTTCAAAATCTTTTCAAATTAGGAGGTGAATATCAAACCCCCATGCAGGACATAGGAAAAGATCTTTGAACCCAACAAGAGTCATTAATAACTTTTTAGAACAGGCTAAGGCCCTTCTTGGAGTATAAACAGCCGATTCAGCATCCACTATCAAAAAAAAAAAAAATAGACTAATGCCTTAAGATCCTTGGTTTAGTACATTTCTTTAACATTGTGCTGCTTGAACTCTATGACAGTACAACATTTTGATTAAAATGAGGGGTAAAAAAGATTATTTAAAAAAAATCTGTTACGCAAATTATGCATCAATTCATCCTACTGATATAAAAAAATGTTCTTGTCTTTTCAAGAGGACATTTGTTTAGAGTTGTGTCATGGTTTAACCCAGCCGGTAACTAAATACCATGCAGCTGCTCGTTTACTTGCTTCCCCCACTCACCCAGTGGGATGGGGAGAAGAATCGCGAGACTGTAAAACCTGTGGGTTGAGATAAGAACAGTTTAATAATTGAAATAAAGTAAAACATAGTAATAGTAGAAATAATACTAACAATAACAATAATACTAACAATAATATTAATAACAGGGAACAACAGCAAAAAAGGAGAAATGAAAGATCAGAAAACACAAGTTATACACAATTGCTCACCACCTGCTGACCAATACCCAGCCTGACCTGAGAGCAATCGATCCCTTTCGGGTAACTTCCGCCAGTTTATATACTGGGCATGATGTGCTGTGGTATGGAATATCTCTTTGGCTAGTTTGGGTCAGGTTCTTGTCTCTGGTCCCTCCTGGCTTCCTGTGCCCCTCCTCACTGGCAGAGCATGAGAGACTGAAAAGCCCTTGATCAGGGTAAGTGCTACTTAGCAACAACTAAAACATCGGTGTGTTACCAGCATTATTCTCAGACTAAAGCCGAAACACAGCACTGCACCAGCTACTAGGAAGAAAAATAACTGTTTCATCTGAAAGCAGAACAAGTTGATATTCAGCAGAGCACCTGTTTTTAACTATATGATTAATTGAAATTTAACTTATTCTTTTAAGCTAAAGACTTCCTTTAGTATATAAAAATAAGAATAGTTTTAGGCTTAAGTGTCATTATTTGTTAAATCAGGATCATAGAATCATAGAATCATAGAATCATAAGGGTTGGAAAGGACCTTAAGATCATCTAGTTCCAACCCCCCTGCCATGGACAGGGAAACCTTGCCCTAAACCACGTGGCTCAAGGCTCTGTCGAACCTGGCCTTGAACACCGCCAGGGATGCAGCATCCACAACCTCCCTGGGCAACCCATTCCAGTGCTTCACCACCCTCACTGTAAAGAACTTTTTCCTTATATCTAGTCTAAACCTCCCCTGTTTAAGTTTGAAGCCATTACTCCTTGTCCTACCACTACAGTCCCTAAGGAAGAGTCCCTCCCCAGCATCCTTGTAGACCCCCTTCAGATACTGGAAGGCTGCTATGAGGTCACCACGCAGCCTTCTCTTCTCCAGGCTGAACAGCCCCAACTCTCTCAGCCTGTCTTCATACGGGAGGTGCTCCAACCCTCTTATCATCCTCGTGGCCCTCCTCTGGACTCGCTCTAACAGCTCCATGTCCTTTTTATGTTGAGGACACCAGAACTGTACACAGCACTCCAAGTGAGGTCTCACGAGAGCAGAGTAGAGGGGCAGGATCACCTCCTTCGACCTGCTGGTCACGCTTCTTTTGATGCAGCCCAGGATACGGTTGGCTTTCTGGGCTGCAAGCGCACACTGCCGGCTCATGTTAAGCTTCTTGTCAACCAACACCCCCAAGTCCTTTTCTGCAGGGCTGCTCTGAATCTCTTCTCTGCCCAACCTGTAGCAGTGCCTGGGATTGCCCCGACCCAGGTGTAGGACCTTACACTTGGCTTGGTTAAACTTCATAAGGTTGGCATCAGCCCACCTCACAAGTGTGTCAAGGTCCCTCTGGATGGCATCCCTTCCCTCCAGCGTATCAACTGAACCACACAGCTTGGTGTCGTCGGCAAACTTGCTGAGGGCGCACTCAATCCCACTGTCCATGTCGCCGACAAAGATGTTGAACAAGACCAGTCCCAACACCGACCCCTGAGGGACACCACTCGTTACAGGTTTCCAACTGGACATCGAGCCATTTACCACAACTCTTTGCGTGCGGCCATCGAGCCAGTTTTTTATCCACTAAGTGGTCCATCTATCAAATTGATGTCTCTCCAATTTAGAGACAAGGAGGTCGTGCGGGACAGTGTCGAACGCTTTGCACAAGTCCAGGTAGATGACATCAACTGCTCTGCCGCTGTCCATCAGTTCCGTGGCTCCATCATAGAAGGCCACCAAATTGGTCAGGCAGGATTTCCCCTTGGTGAAGCCATGTTGGCTGTCACCAACCACCTCGTTGTTTTTCATGTGCCTTAGCATGTTTTCCAGGAGAAACTGTTCCAAGATTTTGCCAGGCACAGAGGTGAGGCTGACTGGTCTGTAGTTTCCCAGGTCTTCCACCTTCCCCTTCTTGAAAATGGGGGTTATATTACCCTTCTTCCAGTCATCGGGAACTTCACCTGACTGCCAGGATTTTTTGAATATAATGGACAGTGGCTTAGCAACTTCATTCGCCAGCTCCTTCAGGACCCATGGATGGATTTCATCAGGTCCCATGGACTTGTGCACGTTCAGGTTCTTAAGATGGTCTCGAACCTGATCCTCTCCTACAGTGGGCCTAAGGTCTTCATTCTCACAGTCCCTGCATTTGCTTTCCAAGACTTGGGTTGTGTGGTCAGAGCATTTGCTGGTGAAGACTGAGGCAAAGAAGTCATTAAGAACCTCAGCTTTCTCCAAATCCAGGGGAGCCACTTCTCCTGATAGCTTCTGGAGAGGGCCTACACTGTCCCTAGTCTGTCTTTTATTTGCTACGTATCTATAGAATCCTTTCCTGTTATCTTTCACATCCCTTGCCAAACTTAATTCTAGCTGGGCCTTAGCTTTCCTAACCTGGTCCCTAGCTTCTCGGGCAATGTTCTTATATTCTTCCCAGGCCGCCTGTCCTCGCTTCCACCTTCTATAAGCTTCTTTTTTCCCCTCTAAGTTTCCTCAGCAGCTCCTTGTCCATCCATGGAGGTCTCCTGGCCCTCCTGCTGCACTTTCTTCTAGTCAGGATGCAACACTCTTGAGCACGTAGCAGGTGATCCTTGAATACCGACCAGCAGTCTTGGGCCCCCCTGCCCTCTAGGACTGTATCCCATGAAACCTTACTAAGGAGGTTCCTGAAGAGGCCAAAGTCTGCTTTCTTGAAGTCCAGGGCAGTGAGCTTGCTGCACGCTCTTCTCACCATCCTGAGGATCGCAAACTCAACCATCTCGTGATCACTAGAGCCAAGGCTGCCCTGGAGCGTGATATTTCCAACCAGTCCCTCCCTGTTGGTGAGCACAAGGTCCAGCATGGCACCTCTGCTCGTCGGCTCCTCTACTGCTTGAAAGAGGAAGTTGTCTTCCACACAATCGAGGAACCTCCTGGATTGCTTGTGCCGGGCCGTACCGTCCCTCCAACAGATGTCAGGATAGTTGAAGTCCCCCATGAGGACCAGGGCCTGCGAGCGTGAGGCTGCTCCTATCTGTCTGTAGAGCGCTTCATCCACAGAGTCCTCTTGATCAGGCGGCCTGTAACAGATCCCCACCGTAATGTCCCCCGTTGCTGTTTTCCCTTTGATCCTGACCCACAAACACTCTGTTACCTCATCACCCGTCCCCAGACAGAGTTCCATACTCTCTAGCCTATCACTGACATAGTGTCGTGGTTTGAGCCCAGCCGGTAACTCAGAACCACACAGCCGCTCGCTCACTCCCCCCCCCCCCCCCCTTCCTCCCCCCGCTCCCGGAGGGATGGGGAGGAGAATGGGAAGAATGTAACTCCCACGGGTTGAGATAAGAGCAGTCCCGCAACTAAGGTATAACACAAAACCACTACTGCTACCACCAATGATAATAACGATTAGTGAAATAACAAGGGGAGAGGATACAATTGCTCACCACCCGCCGACCGATACCCAGCCAGACCCGAGCAGTGATCTGGGCCTTCCGGGTAACTCCCCCCGGTTTATATACTGGGCATGATGTGCTGTGGTATGGAATACCCCTTTGGCCAGTTTGGGTCAGGTGTCCTGTCTCTGCTTCCGCCCGGCTTCCCCTCCTCCCTGGCAAAGCATGAGACTGAGAAAGTCCTTGGTTGGAATAAACATTACTTAGCAACAACTAAAAACATCAGTGTTATCAGCGTTGTTCCCAGGCTGAAAGTTAAAAAAAACACAGCACTGCACCAGCTACTAAGAAGGAGAAAAATGACTGCTATAGCTGAACCCAGGACACATAGATAGCAACACCCCCTCCCCGTCTGCCTGGCCTGTCTTTTCTAAACAGCCTGTAACCTTCCATTCCGACATTCCAGTCATAGGAGCCATCCCACCATGTTTCTGTGATACCAATGACATCATATTCCCGTAGCCTTGCACACATCTCTAATTCCTCTTGCTTGTTCCCCATACTACGGGCGTTTGTATAGAGGCACCTTAGCCGAGCTCCAAATGAAGCCGACTCAATGGCTGGGGCAGCTGGAACATCTCTACATCGCTCCAAGCACTTATTACAGGTGCTCGCAACTGACCAGGAATGTTGGGATGGATCAATGCTCCCCTCCCCCAACACATCTAGTTTAAAGCTTTCCTGACCAGCCTGGCAAGCCTCCTACCAAAACAGCTCTTCCCCTTCTTTGTCAGACCAGCTCCACCAGCCTCCAGTAGATCTGGCCTCCCAAATGGAGCCCCATGTTCTAAATAGCCAAACCCCTGACTATGGCACCAGCATTCTAACCATTTATTAACCTGCCAGACACGCCTAGCTTTTTTAAGGTCCTCCCCTTTGTCCTGGAGAATCGATGAAAAAACTATCTGAGCTCCAGAGCCCCTAACCACCTCTCCCAGGGCTCTGTAGTCCTTCTTAATGTTTTCCAGGCTACTGCTATCTATATCTCTAGCACCCACATGGACCACTAGGAGGGGGTAATAGTCAGCAGGACTTCCTAGAGCAGGCAGCCTCTCAGCAACATCCCTGATCCGAGCCCCTGGCAGGCAACACACCTCCCTCGAGACTGGATCAGGCTGGCAGATGAGTGCCTCTGTGCCTTTCAAAGTAGAGTCCCCTACTACTATGACCCTCCTCTTTTTCCTGGAGGCACCAGTAGCAATCCTCTTTACTGGTGCATCAGCAGGGTGCTCATTAGGTGTGGTGGGTGCTTTCTCATTAGCCCCCTGCAGAACCGCGAAGTGGTTCTGGGTGTGGACATCAGATTTAGGAGGAAGCCCCTTGTCATTAATTGTCCTCTTCCTCCTTTTTTTGTTCGTTTTTCTCGTGACTAATTCCCAGCTTCCTTTGTTGCTGCTCTCCTTCTTTCCTATATGAGCAGTGCTAGACGTTTGTAGCCCCTGCGCAGTTTGGGCCTGGAGCAAGCAGCCCAGCTTCCTCTCAGCTTCCCTGGCATCTTCTAGCTCTCCAACAGCCTCCCGCAGCTCAGCCACCTGCTGCAGGACCTCCACCAGGGCGCACCGAGTGCAGCCCTGCCCATTGCGCACCCCCGCCTCACGAGACCAGTCGAGGCACTTTCTACACTCCAAGGTCTGCGCCGCAGCCTCCCCTCTCATCGGCTCTGTCTGGGTGCCTACGCTGGCCACCGCCGGGGCAGAGCTCCCAGAGCGGGCCCGGGTCCTGAGGCAAGTGCTCACCATCCCGCTCGCTGCCCGCTCGCCCTGCCTGCGCCAACTGCCGCGCCACACCCTGACTGACGTGCCACGCCCTGTTCGCCGCGCTCCTGGTCGCTCGCGCTCCCTGGGATGGGTTTTTCCCCACTGAGGGCTGGTGCCGTCACTCCTGGCGCCGCCCCCTGTGAGTCAGCTGCTCGCGTCAGCGGAGCTGCCGGCTCCTGGGCAAGTCCTGTCGAGGACTTGAGGCTCCCTCGGTCGCTGTTGCCGCTCCGAACTGAGGCTCCGGGGCGCTGTGCTTCCCCCCTCTCCGGTGTTAAAGGCGTCCTCTCTGGAGATACTCACCTCGGCAATCTAGGCTAGCTCTTTAAATGTATTCTGCTAAAATTTTTTCATGATTAGGTCAGTGGAATAAAATGGTTACTTAGTAGTGGTTGGCATTGCTAGAAATTATTGCTCTTAAGAATTTTGAAAAGCCAATTTTGAACCTATTGTTATGCAAAAGCACACAACGTGGAGCTTCAAATCACGATCATAAAGGACTAATGGTTCTTTACAATTAAAGTTTTCTCTTTATAATACATGAGAGACAATATTTGTTTCTTTGGAATTCAGTTGTCCCTTCCAAAACCCAAGAATATTAAGTACCTCACTTTATTATTATTTGCTTTAAATAACTCACTGCAGACTTTTTTCTCTACTTAGCATTAGTTGTTTCAGTAACACTAGTGTACATCCTTCTGTCTACACCACATATCTAATCATCGTCCTTTTTCTTGCCCCAAAACAGTTTGCAATGCAAATGGATTCCTGTATAAAATTAACCCCTTTACATGCACTGATACTTCATGTTCTCAAAGACATTTTGTCATTTCTTATATTGTCATTTACAGACAAGTTCAGCCATGTGAATATATCCTGTCATATCCTTTCTAATGCCAGTGTTTCTTACGGAAAAACAAGTATGAGGTTACAATAGTAAGAAAGTCTTTTCTGTTGTAGCTGGTAGCCTTAGGAACAGCAAAACCTCCGATCCTTATTTCACAATTAATATTTTTATTAAAAAGAAAAGAAAAAAAAAGAAAAAAGAAAAAAAGAAATAATGCCAAGGACCACAGTCCACAAAAAGTGCAATAGAGGCTCTGGTAGTTGTCATACTGATCTGATACTATTCCCCAAAGATTGTTAAGAACTTTTTTAGTTCAGAAAAGAAAGAAATCTAGAGGAAAACTTAAGAAAAGAGAGTAGTACTGTCTATTAAAACAGAAATAAAAAATTTATGAATGTTATATATATAACATTTTTGTAATAACTGTTTCAGCAGCTCACATTTTTAAGATGGCAGAAAAGAGCCTATTGATTAATGATTTCATAACTAATTAAATGAATTAGGGTAGAATACAGAAGTGACAGAGACATCAAGGGTAAGGTCTACTAGTTCATCCTCCTGGTACAATGTTATTTCAAGCTATGTTATTCGGTCTTGTTTTAAATGATTTAAAGAATAAGAGCTGCCCTTGTACACATTTGAATCAACTTTATAACTGAGCACCTCTTGCACAGTTTTCAGAAAATGCAGTTTCATTCTTTTTCCTTAATACTCTTTGGACCATTCTAAAAATGCCCCTCTTCTTATACTCTTGGAAGCAGTATTTTGCATAGTTATCCTATCCTTAATAAACAGTTTATTTTCACTGTTTTTTTCTGATCCTTCTGGCTGTTCTCAAGATTTATAATTCCATGACTGTCAATTCTCTGTCTTTATGTCTCAACATGTCTCTGTTTACATATCCAATATACAAATACCAGTGACAGCCTATTTATTCCTCACTGTATTATACCAAATTTTCTAATATATGACTCCTCCCTTTCATCATTATTTTCAGTTTTAGGCCTTCCTAGCTGCCTTTCACATTTGTGGTTTTAATCATTATACTTGAAAGCCAAAAGGTTCTTCTGCGATGTACACTCAAAAGCTCTTCCTAGGGCCTTCTCATTATTTTTGCTGCTCATTTGGAGAAAGAGATAAGAAGCTGTTTGGCCTATCTTTGGGAATGCAAATAAATGGAGAATTAAAATACTCTGATTGTTGTATGGCTGTTCTTTGATCACAGATTTGCAGTTATATACAAGCTTTCCTAGGCTTTTGATATGGATATATATGCATAGATATGAGCATATATGTGTGTGCATGCGTATATATACACAGTATTCAGGAGCTCAGTTGGATTAGAAACTAGTGAGAAATTGGACAGGTCTATATATTAAGGCTTATGCCTTTTGGATAACTACCCCCCACACACACATTTTTATTAAGCAACTAAATTGAAATAAAATTAAACAAAGAACAAACCCAAGAACTGAATTTCAAAACAAAGAATAAAAGTCATTAGAGGACATAAAAAAAACCCAAAACCCCACACCAAAACAACAGAGATGGAAGCACCTCTTTTTTTACTCTCTTGCTTATTAATTCAGTTATTCTCCTGGGAGGACAGAACTACAAACCTCCTTTTTACCTAATTCGACATACAGGCTGGACTAAAGCTTAACTTATCTCTTAAATAGGGTTTTTTGATGTTCAGAAAAGTAGAATGTAGATGCGATATGCTTGTTTCCAGTCTGTGAAGGTGCTTAATCACCAGGTTATCAAATCTCTTTTTCATTCACATCTCTCAGGGTTTAAGCCCAGCCAGTAACTCAGAACCACGCAGCCGCTCGCTCACTCCCCTGCTTCTTCCTCCCCCTTGGTCCTGGAGGGATGGGGATGAGAATCAAAAGAATGTAACTCCCACGGGTTGAGATAAGAGCAGTCCAGTAACTAAGGTACCATACAAAACCACTACTGCTACCACCAATAATAATAATGATAAGGGAAATAACAAGGGGAGAGAATACAATTGCTCACCATCTACCGACTGATACCCAGCCCGGCCCGAGCAGTGATCTGGGCCTTCCGGGTAACTCCCCCCAGTTTATATACTGGAATATAATGGAATACCCCTTTGTCTAGGTTGGGTCAGCTGTCCTGTCTCTTCTTCCTCCCAGCTTCTTGTGCCCCTCCTCCCTGGCAGAGCATGAGACTAAAAGTCCTTGATCGGAGTAAGCATTACTTAGCAACAACTAAAATCATCGGTGCATTTTCAGCATTGTTCCCAAGCTGAAAGTCAAAAACACAGCACTGCACCAGCTCCTAAGAAGGAGAAAAAATGACTGCTACAGCTGAAGCCAGGACAACATCTAAAATGTGTCAGGCAAAATTACTTTAGCAAGAGCAAATTAGACAGAGGAAAGTAAATGCAGAATTATATAAGTTTATTTCTGACCCTTACCTGAAATTTTGAATGTCTTGTTTTTGAACTATGTCTTGGGTTCATTATATTTTAATGTTTTAAGATTGTTTGTTTCTTTGTTTTCACTTTCTCTTTTACTTTCTTTTTTCCATCTGAATTGGTGCTAAGAATTAGCTAATGGTTCTGGCTTTTGTTGCATCTAAATTGCAAGCCAGGTAAGCTTCATTCTCCAGCAAATTTTGCATTCAGTTTAGCAGACAGACTATGCCCCAAGGGTGGGTAAGCAGACTAATCATGCACAGCCAAGAGAACTTCAGGCCAATTTTGTTTACTGAAATTTGTTTCATTTCCTTTAGCCTCTAACACCTTTTCCATTCATCTATCTATCTCCCAAAAATCATCTTTCACTGATTCTGAACGTGTCTCACATTGCTTTGGTCTCACCTCTTTCTTTCATTTGCGGACCATACAGTTTGGTTCTCATGTTTTGCTCTCTTTCTCATTTTGTTATTACTTGTGCAGAGACTTCCTATCCTTCAGCAGATCAATACTCCCAGCCACCTTGGTATCATCTGCAAATTTACTGAGGGTGCACTCAATCCCCTCATCTAGGTCATCAATGAAGATATTAAACAACACTGTCCCTAACACCGAGCCCTGAAGGACACCACAAGTGACCAGTAGCCAACTAGATGTGATGCCATTTACCACCACTCTTTGGGCTTGGCCATCCAGCCAGTTTCCAACCCAGCAAAGAGTCCACCTATCTAGGCCATGAGCAGCCAATTTGTCCAGGAGAATGCTGTGGAAAACAGTGTCAAATGTTTTACTTAAGTCCAAATAGACAATGTCCACAGCTTTTCCCTCATCAGTCAGCACAGGTCACCTTATCACACAGATAAGAACACACCAAACAATTACCCAATACGGTGCACTTCATACTCATGTTCTGAATTTAGCATGGGTAATTAAGTAGTCTAGAATGGCCATCTGGCCAGATTTACTAGAGCTATGGCACATATGCAGCAGTCATTTGTAAAAATGGCTGGTTTGTGTATCTCCTGGCCTTATGCAGGATGTAAGCACATAACATTAAGGTCAGCTAAGGATGCTATGTTACAACTAGGAAGACTTCTTCACCTTAAGTAGGTACCCATATCGGTTCAGAAGCATATTTCTGGAGAAGTTCTTCAGCTGAACTTCCAAATTCCATAGAAAACACATTGTAGGTGTTTAGCTACTTTGTCAAGTGCCTGTCTCAATGTTCTTAGCCATTAGCTAAAAAGTGTCAGGCATACAAAAGAGAGCAAAGGTGGTTTATAGAGAACTGCTAAGATTTTAACACCAAGGAGACTGTTAGAATTAATCTGATTTATTTCCTGTTATACAGACCAGAGAAGCACATTTAGTGACTGTGTTTCTAACTCCCCTTTGATTCTTTTTTTATTGCTTAGTTTTGAAACTAAAAGCAATAGAGAAGTCATTGCTTTCCTATGGAAGCTGTTCTGTTAAGACCATTCTGAAATGACCTTTATATCTAGCCTAATTTACCTAACTTTGCCTTCAAACCACTACATCTCATTATGCCTAAGGCCACAAAGTTTCTTAATCAGGCATTTGTAGATTGTGATGCAGTCATGTCCTTGAAGAAATTCAATCCATGGAGCTTTTGCAATTTCTCCACGAGGCATTTTCCTCAGCCTTCCTAATTCCATTAATTATTTTCAGATGCTTCTAAAATTGTCAGCATCTATTGTAAAGTCTAAGCATCAGAACCTGCCACAGCAGTCAACTAATAGCTTCATTAATATCATATAGTAGTGCTGAAATAGTCTTATTTTTCCCCTTGCATACTCCATGATGAAGTTTGATTTCTGAATCTCATCTGGGTAATCAAATTCTGTTGGTTATCTTTGGGAGCAGTACTGACTCAAGGTTTCTCACATGTGAAGTCAAAATGGAGATTGTGACACCTATGAGGACGAAAGAGGGAGGTACAAAGCAAGACACAATCTGGAAGTAAGGATTAGAGTGAAAATCTTGAGAGGATGATGTTAGCTGTAGCCAGTGACAGCAGGTGAGGCAGGGTTTTAGGTAACAGATGCCATGGAATTGTGAAGGTCACATATTAAACTTGGCTGCTATACGTTCTACTACATATTTTTCCTTCATTCTTCTTCTTGGAAGCAGCAGGAGAAGAAACATACCTCACTTCCGAGGTAAAGAAGAAAGCAGACTTCTGATGTCTTTCAAAGTCTGTAGAGATTGCAACTTAGATAATGATCCAGTTGTTGGATCTGCTCAAATTCTACTAGTACGCTCTGAAAATGACAGTCTTTCACTCGTCCATGTTAAAAAGTGTTAAAATGTACTTAATTCTACTAAACAATAAACCTTACCTTAATGTACTCACCTGAATTATCTCTTTATGTGTTTATTGCCACTTGAACAATTCCAGTATTTCCACTTTATTCACTGTTCATTTATATTTTCTTCTAAACTACCTGTATTCTACTACAAATACAGACAGTGAATAACCTTGGGCTGAGATAAATTCATGTATGAAACCATAGGAAAATCCATCCACAATAACTAATCATTTCTTATCTACAGTTTCTTATTGCAACCCAGTAACAGAGAAAATTATATGTACATTAAACACGGATATTTTTCTTTTATGATAGATCTTTTTTAAAAACAAGCAAGCCATGTGATGTAAAGCCAAGTACCCTACAAAAGTTTGAATAGTTTATTCAAGGTCAGTAAACTGACCTTTAACAGCCGAGCTTATAACCTCATAGGAAACACTAAACAATTTGTAGAACAAGGCTTTTTTTCTGTTAAACCTCATTGGCTGACATTAATTTTGAATGTTACTAACTCTTAATTATTTACTGATTGCATCCAAGTCAGCTTTTTGAAAACTGTATGAGATTGATATCAACCTAACTGTCCTTTAACTTCCTCTTGTATACCCTTTTAAAACACCGGTACAACATTTCAGCTGTTTTCAAATCCTTTGTGAAATTTCCATTGCTCCTGTTTGAAAACATCTATTTTAAACAGCTTATGGATGTTTCTGGATAATTCCTTGGATGTTCTTAGTTTGAGTGTTCTGGTTCTGTGTTTTAATAAATACTTAATTTCGTTACATTTTTAATACTTTTCATAATAAATCTATTATCAATATAAAATCTGATACTTATTCTTCTGAGGGACTTTTTTTTTTTGTTATTGTTTTCCTGCTAATGCGGGAAACAAACATTTATTAAATGCTTCTGCCTCTTCTGCATCATGATACATAATTTTGACATCTCTGTTTTGCATCAGTCATAACACTATCAGTGTAAGTCACTATATGTGGTTCTGATGTATATACATCAGGACAGACATACATATCATAGAATATGATATGTATAGTAATATAGAATCATAGAATGGTTAGGGTTGGAAAGGATCTTAAGATCATCTAGTTCCAACCCCCACTGCCATGGGGAGGGACCCCTTACTCTAGACCATGTTGCCGAAGGCTCTGTCCAACCTGTCCTTGAACACTGCCAAGGATGGAGCATTCCTATCTATTTCTTTTAGCCATATTTCTTCACTACTCATTATGAGCTGCCTGCATTTTTTTTAGCTATTATATTTCACACGTTACTACTTCTTTTTTTTTTTTTTTATTTTATATATCTTTGTTCTTTAGAAATGCAAAACCACAAAGATGGCATGAGCTCTCCTTCAATTCAGATGATTTTAGTATTTTGTGAGCACAAATATATATTTGGGACACCTGACAAAGCATCTTAAAGATGTTTCAATAATACATACATATATATGTATGGGGATGTATTTGGTGTAACTGTGCATATATGAATATAAAAAAAAAAAAAAGAGAGATATTTTATTTCATTTTTCTTCATCCATAACTTCTCCGCAAGCTCTTGGGTCCTGCATTCAAAAATGCACCAGGATTATACAGTACTTCTTAATATTTCTTCTTTTTTGCGTAAGCACAGGAATTAGATATTATTCATTTAACCACTCTTCCTAAAAGTCCAAGCATTGCAGAAAATATTTTTCTGATCTGATAACATAGAAGAAATAAATTATGTGGAAATAGTAGGAAATAAGTATTTGCAATAGCTGGAGACTGTAAAGAAAAACATGTATAAATATGGAAGAGGGAATAATATACAGAAAAACTAGTAAAATTCGTTTGGGACAAGCTGTGTTTTGTTTTAACATTTTTTTGATGTTCCAATATAAATTGCTTTTATTAAATATCAGCAGTCTCACTTAATAAAGAAGATAGATAAGAACAAGTAAAAGAAATACTAGTGACATAAGAATGTAGGGTCCCTGAACTCAATCCTATTTGCAGATGAATTGTCTTAGTCTACCTGAATTGCCTAAATCACTAGGAAATAGATTTAGAAATGAAAGAGAGCTCTGCCTTTTCTGAGTTGATGATAAAGCAGACTTGTAAATGTGCAATTTGGCTACCGTCTGTGTTATTCTTTGCTGTTTTTTCCTGACTGAATTTAAGTCAGTCTTTCATATGGGTGAGAGGGAAAATAGGAAAGGTGGATAAAAATAAAAATATCTGCTTTGCATAGTGTGTACATTTCCCTGTTCAAAAGCTGCAGTGTTGCATTCACAGAATACAGAATTTTGTCTTATATTTTAACGACACAAAATTAACAACTTTACGTTAAAAATTCTTACCTAATTTTCCTCTAATTCAACATTAAGATTCAAATTTTTATTTCCATGATTACTTTCTACAGTTCCTGTGGTGCTTACAATTCATTCTCTCTCCTCAAAATAGTAAAGCTAAACAACTGAGAGGAAAAAGATGCAGCACACTTAAAACATCTACTTTTAATTTAAAAAAATAACTCTAGGATATTAAAAACTATAAATAAATGTGTTTTCACAACCATTCAAGTAGCTACCATAATGTAGGCAAAATTAAGGCATGTTTGTAGTACAAAAATAGCCTTCTACAACACAGTGCATCAGCAACAGTTCACTCCAAATGTTGTAGATAATTAATTTTCCCTCTGCTTCATTTTGTGTTCTATTAGTTCAAACTTTCAAGTCACAAATCTAATTTAAAGCCTCACAACTGGTCTAATGTGGTAATGTGTTCCAAATGCGTGCAATGTCTAGCAGTGAGTGATAGGGACATCATACTAATTTGCTTCCCCCTGTGCACAATGCTCAATAAATAAATAATATATTACATGTACTCACCATTACTTGACTACAGAAAGTGTCAAAAGCAACAGAAAAGATGAATGCAAGTTTAAGGCACATAGCAAAGAATGAAACGAAGCAGGTATGGGTAGTAGAGACAGAAGAAAAGAGGGAAGAAGAACAGTACAGTCTGCCACAGAATGGCAGTTATTCTGTTAATGTAGCTAACTATAGCTTCACAAGTAGTGTATATTAGGGTACATTATCATATTATTATATTGTATATTATCAGACTACATACTGAATAATGGTTAAATATTAAAAATTTCTGTAACAGTTTTGCTTTCTGTGTGTTCATTTATCTATAGAGAAATATAGAATTTCTTTATATTGTTTTAAGTTCTGATTGTTTAATTACTCACTTTCAGATTTTTTTTTTCCAAGACATTGATTTTCTTCTGTTGTTTAGCTTTGCTTCCTTACTGTGCGTAGAGGTGGTTGTTTTATTTTAGGAGCTTTAGCTTTCATACAACAGAAAACTCCAGTTAAATAATTGTAAAGTTGCTGAAGTTCATTCTGATCTTCTATCCAGCCACCCGAGATTATGCGAACTCCACTGTGGTCAATGAAGTCACACTAGTGCAAAACTTGCATCTGGCAGATTAAATTCAGAGTGCTGGTATTACAGAGGAGTGTGCAGGGAAGTGTGCATGTATAACAGAAAAAGGGATGGTGTGTTGCCCATGTATGGTAAAATCAAAATCTGACTATAAAGGATAGAAAGCCAAAACAGGGGAAAAAAAAAAAAAAAAAAGAATCCCATGAATTGTCAGTGTCCCGGATTATTAAAATATTATTTTGTATAAAATGCCATTACAATTTTTTTAAATTTAATGCAATTTACCCAACCATAAAGAACTCCTTAGAATAAATGGCTGGTTTCCAGGCACAGCTACTGTGCTGCTCATTACAATACCTTCTGACATTTATGACAGTTTTATAGTTCTTGTATTCTGTACCTAGCTGTGCTCCGAAGTGTCTTTACTTTGCTGAAGGCTTTCTCCTGGGAAATGGCACTAAAGTTTTGTGGACTGAAAGGACACTAAAACAGTTTGATGGAAAAAACTATCGCTATAGAATGCAAGCCTGATGCTGATTTGCCTATAACTGTTAAAAGCGAGGGTTGATTTCATAAATATAAATACCTATGTAAATTTATTATCACAAAAAAATGGGATCAACTTCATCGGATATTCTCATATGAGTAAACCAACCAATATGTGTAATGATTTGTCAGATCAATGCCTACACCCTAAAGCAAAATAGTACTTTGCAAGAGTAACCCCATTGGTGGTTTATGAAGACTAAGATTCATAAGGAAGGGTAGGAAAAATGGCAGACCTAGATATAAGCAAAAGAACAGGTAAGAAGGAACAGGAAGGCAAGAAAGATATCTTACTACACAGACTTTGACCTTTATGTAAGGCAGGACTCAAAACAGCATTTAATGATGCCTTCAAATACTTCACAAAATTTTTAATAATAAATAATAAAAATATTATCAACATAATTCAGAAGATGATTACTGCTTTCCCTTTAGAAAAAGAAAAACTTGAACATTTCTATAACTGTTTCGATAATACTGGTTAAATGTTTTCTATAAAAACATTACAAAAACTTGTAATTAAATTATTACAACTTTTTTTTCTTTAAAAGGACACTTGTTATTGAAACAACATTTTATCTGAAAAATTTTGACCAGCTCTAAGGAATATTTTGTATATTTGTCTGGGTGTGCCTTATATGCACTTAGAGAGAGCTGCAAGCAGACAGCCAAAGTTCTGGCTTAACTGTAAAACTTGAATCAAACATCTCTATTGAGCAGCCAGATAGCAAGTGGGAGGCAGATTGAGAAAGATTCAAGTGGACTTAAAGGTGGTACAGAGTGTTCTGCTTTGCAGGCAGCGTGTTTATTCTTGCCGGTATTTAGGATATAGAGCCAAAACCCCATTCATTCCCTGTAACATTATAGCCTTGTCTCCACTCCCTTCAACGTCAGGGGGGAAAACCTTAGAACTAATGACAAATCTACTCCCTCTTCTGCTCTGCTATCAGTGTTTACTGCAGAGGGTTATTAAAAATGTACTCCTGGCACCCCTTTTCCCCTGAACTGCCATGCTAATCAAACCATAGATTGTCCTGAAAAGGGTTTATTTCTAGAGTGCTGCTCCATTTCAGAGTGCTGGCTGAGAGAGATAATGCAATCATCTGTAGTGCTGCAGAAAAACAGGTTTAAATTGTAATCACACAAGAACCCCTAAATTAAATGAGGTTGTTCTGGTCTGTACACAGATGGAAGGAAGACCTCCGAGGACCTCTAAAGTATTTAAGGAGATATTATTAGTGAGTGGTACAGTAGGTAACATTTTTTCCCCTGTATTAGTACTGCACGGGTATCATGCTAGATGGAACCCTATTGCTAGAGATGGCATCTTTCAGATAAAACATAAAAACAAGGTCCTGAACAAAATCAGCCATTAAAAATTGTATGTTATTTCTCATAGTGTTCTCTTGGCCAAATCTGAAGTAGCTAATTACATTCTGCTTGCCTTAATTAACCCTGAAGTGTGTGAAATGCATGTTTTTCCTTCTCATCCTAACGCCTCTGTAATGCAGCTTTTCTCCACACTCAATGTTCATAGAACACTGTTAAAAAAAAAAAGAAAAACAAATAACTGCTACATCTAATTAATTAGAATATTTGAAATAGCTAATAACTGAAAGGTATTTACTTTACTCAGAGGGAAAAAAATGGTAAACCACAATATTTGAAAAATATTTTTACTACTATACAGCAAAATCCATATTATTTTCAAATGCAGAATGAAAAATACCCTAGAGAACTGAAACAGAGCTGTAATATTTAATATTTAAATATTTCAGTGTAAAATGATCGAGAAGTAAAGGCAATGGAAAATGTCAGTCAACTTCAGAGTGAAACAAATACTAAAATCTCCATGAGTACCAACATATCTTGCTAATAAGATATGTGTGAAGAAAAAGACTTGTCTCTTAAAGCCCGCAGGAGTTGGTTTAAAGAAGGTGAGATAACAATTCAGATGTTGCTGTCCAATTCAAATTTATTCTAAATTGGAAATTTTTGTTTCCAAAGGCAACAGTCAAGCTCCTTGTGGCCCCTCTGAATCCTATAGTGTTAGGAGCTTGTTCAAACTAAAAAAAATAAAAAAATTAAGAGTTTTAGCTGATGGAGAAAAAAAAAAAAGATCAAAAATCTTTTGCATTACACTGGAATATTTAGCTTCAAAAGTATTCTTGGTCAATTTATAGCATGTAATGTTAAAACCTGCTCATAATAATACAAAAATAAAAGGATGGGATAGTACATCAGGCTTTGATCTTATCAGGTTTATTGTCCATTCATAAGTGTGCACATTCTTTTGCATTCAGTAGGAATTCTGGGGTTTTATCTGTTAAGTATGTGTGAGTGTCTTGCTCAGTTGTAACCACTAGACACAAGATCATAAGGAAAAACATATTCATTCATTCAATTTTTGTACACACCCATACATAACTTTTATGGACAGTATCCATTTTGAGTAAATGGAAGAATCTAATTATACGAGTTAACTACATTTAGGAACTTTAAGAAACTCAACACAGATTCCTAATTAACCTATTTATCAATATTATCTTTCAAACTTTCTTCTCCCGTCCATGAACTCCTCAGTAAGCCTCAACTAAAAATCAAGACCAGTTTACCCATTTGAGTCTGAAGTTGAAACAACTGCTGTGGGCTTCTGTTATAACATATTTGGCAGTTCAGTTAGTAGCACTGCAAGACAAATTATCCACTTTAGGAAAACAAGAGGAAAGAAAAAAACCCAAATGAACAAAGAAGCAAAAGGAAATCAAGAAAACTTGCATTGAAACACATTTGCTGAGGCAGCACTAAGGCACTCAGAAAAATACCTCTGTGCAAAGGAAAATGCTCTGTGTAATTCCACCTCTCAGATGTGCTTAGTGAAGAATTTCTGCATAAGCATCTGTGCTTGTCAGGCTTCTGTTTTGAACTGCTACCCACAGTTTCTGTGTTACCAGCTGATAAAGTGTCTGTAAAATTTGGTGGTTGAATCATATATTATTTTCTGTCTCCATTGTGGAATTCCACCACCACTTACCCCTTGCAGCATGGTGCTAAAGATCCCACATAGCATAATGGATGAGCAACCTGCTTGAGTCAGTTGTATAGCTGAAATATCACCTGCCGTTTTTATTAACTATGCAACCTCTCTGCTGCCTTAATGATGCATAATCATCAGACTCCATTAATCAAAACACGTCTCAGAATTCATCCTTAGAGTTTGTGTTTTGGAAAGTTCATGAAGTTCTTGTCACATCCATTTCTATTTCATGCTAGTGACACAGCACTTGCATCATACCTGAGGTTTTTTTAGAAAATAAAAATGTAAGAAGTTCCTGTTATGGAGGAATGTTTCACAACTTCAGTATGCTTGCATATATATTATACTTCCATAGGAAAGCCCTGTGGGTGCAAAGCTCCTGGGGGCTTGAAGGCAGAAAGAAGTGGAATTTTTCTGAAGTCTACTTAAGAAAATACTGGTTTCCTAGGGAGAAGGAGAGGCGTTTGTATTAAAGATCAAGGAGTTGAGCCACTTGGGGATTAATTTACTATACCTACTGATAATGAAGAAAAAGAAGGCACCTAGAAAAGAATTGCAGAACCAGAAATGCATATCAGTTGAAGTATGAGTAACAGTAATCTGATCTTGTAACACTAGTTAAAAGGTAGCTCCAATATTCATATAGATTTAATTTCAGTGGTGTACCTGGGAGCACAAATAACCCTCAGCAAGAGGTATAATCACTTCTTAATCCCAGTTCTCTGAAAATTATAGCTGAAAATACTTTTAAATAAACATCCAACATGAAGATCAGTGCTATGCAAAATTAATATGCTATCAAAGCCAGACTGTCTTTGCTTTCAGAGAACACATAACAACTAGCTTGTGATAACTTTAAGTTGTTAAAAGCCCCATGATACTTTTGTGAGAGACTGAGTGTTAATTTTCAATTGTTTGTCCAAATCCAGTGTGGGCACTTGTATTCCTTCTATTTAAAACATCACAATTGTACTTTTAATTGAGTACAGTAGAATTTTCTAGTTCCCCTTAAAATTAAGATAGGCTATGTTGTTCAGCAGTTACCAGATTCCCGTGCATGTGATTGCATTTCACTTGCAGTCAGTTCATATTTTAAAATCAAATAATCCCATAATCTAAGGTTTAGAATACAAACTTCAGTGAATATACATGAAGATACGTTGTCTCTTCCACGCTCTTCCTTGGCTAAGATCTTAGGAAAATATTAAATGGCATCCACAAAACAGTATTGAACTTTGTGAGCCAAATTATATCAGCAGAAATCTTTACATTGATTTCTGCTGACTTTGTATTGGACCCTTTTGGAATAATAAGATACAACAGGATTACAACAAACAAAGAAGAAATTCTGACTTTCCTGAAATAAGCAACAGTTTTTTTATTTCAGTGTAGCCTGCTTTTCATCCAAAGAGACTTTTTGGTTTACTTTGGGTTGGGTCATTTTAGTAGAGAAGGAGGAAATGTCATTAATAAGAAGAAATTATGGTTTCTGCCATTACCAGGTACTGCCAATGTAGTTCATTCTGGCATTGGCAGGATACATGAAATCAAAACAAATACTAAGTAAATATAGGTTTTAAACCACAAAATAGTAAATGAATATAATTTAAACTCTTTTCTGTAAAATGTGACAAAAAAAATGTCAATCTACATCTCACAGCATTAATATGTAAATGAGGAGACAAATTAAAAGGAAATTTTAATTAAGTACAATTCATCTCCACAAAAAAAAAAAAAAAAAAAAAATCCCAGAAAAGTTTAGTCATGGTATAAAATGTAATAAGTGGGCATTTAATAGACAGTGCAACAGATAGATAACAACACACCACAAAAAAACAACCAACACACCACAAAAAAACAACCAACACACCACAAAAAAAAACAAAACCAAAAAAAACCAAACCCCTAACCAAAAAAACCTCTTTAAAAAATCGCAAAAGCTAATGGGAAAAAAATAGATTAATATATAAGGTTCCCCCCAAACCACTCTATCAGTGCTTGCAACCGAAGTGTTTAATACAACCTAAAACCTTAATAAAAATCTCATCTGACAACTGACCCCAGTTGAAAGAATGGTTACAAATACAGTAGGGACTAAAGTATTAATTCATAGTTCATACAGTAATATAAATCACTACAAAACAACAGAAGAAACAATAGGGATAAATGTAATGATAACATTAAATTCTATTTCCAAGTACCTGGGGAACACTGAGAACGGTTGTCTTCCTGTATATATGGTGTAGAATGAAACATACTGAACGCATATACAACTTAGTAAAAAAAAGAAAAAAAAATCCATAAAAAATAGCATTTCTTAACAATGTAGCACAGACCTGAAAGTAAACAAAATAGAAACAGCTCAGGGAGATTCTTTTAACAACAGAAAATTCTGTCAGACAAATGACCTTACAGCTAATGTGTTACCCTATTCCTTGGTGTGAGGCATATCAGAGACATGTTTGGATCAAACATGAGAAGGAGGATGTACTAAAATACACAGAGCTCAACCCAGTTGTTAGCAACCACAAGAGTGCCTACAAGAAACATCTGTGGCAGCTCAGCCTTTTTACTCTTTTGAGTCATTCTTGGGGTTGATTCAGACCCAGCTGCACTAAGGACTGGGAGAGGATAGATGTTTACTTAGAGTTTCCTAGCAGCAGCTGGCACTTTAAAAGACAGAAAGAAGTTCAAAACTGGAGTCAAAATACTGCTGTCTCACTCTTTCTCTGCCTTCCTTATATATGATAAAGTAACATCTTTTGCTATTAATCCCTTGTCCACACACACATTTTCTTTCAAAAACTTGCTGAAAAAATCAGGATTTTCTATACTGTCATAAGGTAGTTTATTGCGTAGGTGAGGTAGTATTACAAAGCAGTCACATAAAAATTGTTAATTTCATAGTGAACATGAACAAATGTCTAAATTTTCTATCTGAAATAGTGAGTATGTTTAAAATGACAACTCTTTAACATTTAAATGTTGCATTTCTCCATGTAGTTAGTATGATTTATACTTATTTATGTGGAGATGCACTTATTATACTGATTGGATATTTACTGGTTTATTCTTCTTAGCACTGCACTCTAGTACTTATAAAGCTGTGATAATATGAACGGGGGGGGTTGGTTGTTTTGGGTTTTGTTTTGTTGGTTGGTTTGGGGGGGTTTTTGTGTGTTCACAAATAATCAAGACATTATCAAAAAAATTCCACTCATAGAATTTAAATAGTGTCAGAATTTGACTTGCAGATCTAAGGACGAATTTGCAAGGTTGACTGTCAGAATAGGTTTTTGTTTTTTTAAAAAACTTGTCAACAGAGTACACATAAGACAGAGTTAATGAGAGACAACACACTGAGAATCCAATTATTCATTTTTTACAGATTGCTTATTGGAATATAAGTATGCTTTAATAGCATACACAAAGTCAAAGAGCCCACATAAGAATAGTCATGATAATTGAGGAAAAATTTATTCAGAGGATTCAGAAATTAATGCATAGATGCTTACCTTAGAAGCTGTCACCTGGGAATTACTTTTAGACTAGCTAGAACACAGGGATTACATGTGGGCAAGAGGAGTGGGTGACATCAGAACATAAGAAAGGCCCAGAAAAAGTGTGTTGATCTATATGAATATAAACCTGGACTCTTAAAATACTTAATGTACATAGGATTCTGGATTAGAAAACTGCCAGAGCACATAGCCCTTCTCAGGTACTTAGAAGTATTTCTAAGGCTATCAAGACATAGGGCTCTTATTTTAGTTTTACTACAGATCATGTAAGACTGCAGAGACTGTGGAACAACATCATTCAAGAGGTAGCTGTCCTTCTGGGAACTGGCATTTTTAACAGATGTGAAGGGTACTGTTACACTCAATATAATTACTTAATATTTTAATACGTTTGTGAAGTTTGAGTCACGTCAGACAAGGAAGTGTCTAGGTTCCAATTTAGAGAAAATAATGTAAGCTTCCCCCTCCAGTCTAGAACACCATGTCACTCGAGCACAGATGTATGGTTTTGAGGGTTTAACTGTAAAATATCCATTTAAATCTTTCATTCAGGCAGGATACCAGATCTGCCCATATGCAGCAGCAATGTTTCTGAGGTTTCAACAAGGTTTTAGGGAAAGCTACAATGTCTCTGGTCTCCCAGGTGCCAAACAGATTAGGCAGACTAGAGATTTATGTTTGTTCTTTTGTTTTCCTTCAGATATATGTTAGGAGTTGAATGATAGTTCAGATCTTGCCTGGGGAGTATTAGGACTCTGATCTGATAGATGTTTTACAAACAAAGCATTGGCAAACCATCCATCTCCCAAGCTATAGACACTGTAATTTGAAGATAAAATATGGAAGAGGAATACAAGCAATGAGGTAGAGAACTACAGGAAAAGAGGATCATTTCGTCATCTTCATCAGCAGTTTTTTAAACAAAAGTCACAAAGACGAAGACCATCAAAGGAAAAGAATGAAATAATCTTGAATATGTTCATATGAAGCTTCTCCCTCTAGTGGGTTGACCATAGTGGGTTGGTGCAGCAGGACATGAGGTGCCCACTAAAGCTAAGATATTTATATCTTAGTAATCAATTGCTTCAATGAATAGTCAGCTATTAAGATTTAAAATGAGATTTAACTCTAATGTTCGTATTTTATGATGCCATGGAAAATACTTTTTGTTTCCCCAGAAATTGAAGGTACAAGGTAGATGTTGATTTTCAGTTTAGAATTAATGTATTTTATTTCAAAATGTGTTCTAAATGACAAAGAATTTAATTACTGTTACTTTTTGTAGAATATAAGGTTAATTTAATTTCAAAAATCTGTGCTATCCGTAAGTCTCGAAAGGTTTTAGCGAAGACATATGTTTTGCTTTAATATTTTGACATAAAGATAATAGCAAGTTAATTAATTACAACTTGCGTATTTGTTGTGAGGAAGTTCCTCTGCTAAGTTAAAAACCTAGGACCTTTATCTTGTCAATCATAATAGGATTTCTGCACGGAAACAAATTCATCGACTGTACAATTTTGTTTCTGGTACCTTGTCTTTAAATGCATCTACTACTATTTGTGATATGTATGATATAAAATGAGATTTATCCACTGGGTTAGATCATGTAATTAAATTGGATCTAGACAAGTCTCTAAGCCTTCACTGTTCCAAAATTTCCTCCTTTCTGGCCTTGGCTTTCCAAAGAACAGTCTTCCTAGTGAAGGCTTCTGCAAAGAAGGCTGTCAGCAAATCAGCCTTTTCTATACATTGTATCACTAGAGCCCTTGCCCCACTCAACAGCAGGACCACATTTTCCCAAGTCATCATTTTACTGCTTATATACTTATAGAAGTACTTTATATACTTTATATACAATAAACCTTTTTGCATTTGACATCCCTCACCAGGATCTGGTCCATACTGAATGATTTCAGTACTTGCAATATATGGAACTGCCCACTGATCTGTTTACAGGTGGAATTATAGGAAAGGAGCACCTGGTGGTCATGATATATATTTCAAAAGGTTAATTATCAGCTAAATCTAATCATAGATTTATATAAAAGTAAAAGAACAATGCATAACCATGAGCAATGTTCTATAGAAAATGACAGTGTTTTGTGTTTACTCCAGGTCAATTTTCATTACACTTAGCCCAAGGAAATGAGAACGACATAGAAAATTAATGGCAGATGCTGAACATGGTCGTGTCATCAAAACTCTCTTGGTTGGAAAGACACAACACCTCTTAGCCTGTACAATGTTGATGATATGTACATTCTCTTGGATACTGCCACTTGTATCATGTCACATGTATAATCTTAGAAGGAATCACAGTTTATTTTTCTATATTATGCACCGAAATAGGCAGTAGAGTCTGTTGGTTTTGTTTGGGGTTTTTTTGCTGGATTTAATGAGCATCCTTGCATGTAAACTAATTATATTTTTCAACTTCTCTTCTGAAGTAGCCCTGGAGCTCAATTTTAAGCATATGCTGAAGTTCTTTCAATTCCAATGACCTCTGCATCACTCTAAGTACACTTGATACATAGAAATTACCTCCTTTTCTCTGCTGATGGCATAAAATCTACATTTTTTTGTAATGTTCATAGTCTGGTTTTTGACTATTGTCATTAGTGTTCTTTTTAGTGGTTTTACTAATTTAATTCTATTAATTTTGTATTGGCAATGTAACATACTGTTACAGTTTTACAGACGATGAAGGATCCAATTCTGCTAAGCCCTGAAGACCTCAATTTACGAGGTCGTCTGTTGCAGTCATGGTGTTGCAAGGGCTATATAGCGGAACAGCCTCTCGAACTTTTTAGATTGTAGCTGGATTCAGCCTGAGAATTGATCATGTTTTATCTGTGAAAGTTGTGGGTATGAGAAGAAAAGATAAAAAAACATGAGCAAAGAGCTCAAACTTTATATAAAATGTTCTGAAGTTGCAGAAAGATGTAGCTCTGAATCAGGCCATTTCAAACTGCGCTACACACCTGAAATAAATCCCATGTCTGTGAGGGTAGTTACTTTGTCCATCAGGTCTATCACAAGACAAAAGTCCTATCTGTAACTACATCATTTATTCTTTTTTATATTGTACTCATATCACCCTTACCATCACAAGGTTAGCGAAAATGAATGGGAATCTCATTTAAGGTATTTTGATTTGAGATAGCAATCCTAGTCCCACTTTTGGAGATTAATAGGTGCTTGAAGGACAGAATTGACTTGCTCAAATAGATCTCTAAAGTAGGCCAGATGAATCATATCCTCTGTGCCTATTTCTCTTTGTTGTCTGTAAATCCTTAGATGATTAGTAGAGTTAAAAAGGAAATGTATCCCATTTATGTCCATATTGGCATAACAAATGCTTGTCTACATAATACCTGAACCATGTAGGACAGTGCCAAGGGAACTCTTCCTAAACCAAGGCAGCAAAGATGCTACCTCAGAAGGAAAACAGGTTGAACAGTTATTCCATGCTCACACTGTTAAAATACCTTTCTGCTCTGAACTGATAACGTAAAACTGACAAGGATCTGCCTACATGAGCTTCAGTCCTGAAGAATCAGACTTGTTTGTTATAGAATCATAGAAAAGTTTTGTGAAAGAACTTGTGAGAGAGCATCTTCGTCTACTTCTTCTCACCTAATGAAGGCTTAATATGCCTATAACATTCCTGGCAGACATTTACTTAGCCTGCTATAAAAATTATCCTATTGTGGCTATTCATGAGACAACTTCACAGTTTTCCCAAGAAGTCTGCTCTCCCTGTGCTTTTCTATCCCTACCAGTAGAATTATATTTGTCTTGCTATAATTTCAGCTTTTTGCTTTTAGCTCTAATCTTAAAGGTCAGGACCTGGAAAACAGTTTATCCTCTTCCTCCCTTCATCGAATTTCACGTGTTTGAAGACTCTTCTCAGTATTTTTTGTGATGATTAGTACAAGTACTTTTAATCTTTTCTGGTAGGTAATGTTTTTCAAACCTCTAATCAATAAGAAATTTCAAGAAGGCTTGTCCCCAGTGAGGAAAGAAAGTTCTCCCAACATCATACTGAACAGTGCAGCTCTAAACTCTCCTTTACCTGGGATACAAATATACAAAGGATCTGTATCTCAGTAAAACAACCAGGTGAAATTTCTACTCTCTACTTGAAGTAACTTCTTGCCTAAGATAGAAGGAGAAAAAGAAGCTATTTAAAAGCTTAAAGTACATCTTCTGCTAGTCACAGGTAAATTTAAACACACTTTATAGAAAAAATGTGCTGCTGCCTCAAAAAAAATCAAAGATCATCTTGAAGAAGCCTTTGACTCATTACCGTTTTCAGCCACTACTAGGAATCACTGTTTATAAGCACAATTAAGAGAAAAAAATTTACAAACTCTCTGATTGTACTTAAGTGTTGTCAGTGTTTAAATGTAAGAGTTTAAAAAAATGGACAATAAAGTTCCTATTTTACAATTTTCAGGTGTTGTTTGTTTGGGTTTTATTTCTTTTTTCACTGATCTATATTCTCCAGCTTTGGTGGGTTGACCCTGGCTGGGCACTCCCCTCCTCAGTTGGACAGAGGAGTGGAAATATGAAGAAAGGCTCAAGGGCTGAGATAAGGACAGGGAGAGATCACTCACCAATTACCGTCATGAGCAAACCAGACTCGACTTGCGGAAATCAGTTTAATTTATTACCACTCAAAATTAGAGCAGGGTAATAACAAATAAAAACTAAATCTTAAAACATGTTCCCCACTCCCACCCCCCCCCTTCCCAGGCTGAACTTTACTCCTGAATTCTCTACCTCCTCCCGACCAGCAGTGCAAGGGGATGGGGAATGGGGGTTGTGGTCAGTTCATCACACGTTGTCTGTGACACATACAAACTGGAGAATTAAATGATATTTTGTATTGTCACATTACTAATGAGATTTAATTATATCTAATGGATAGGATTTAAGTATGATGTTTTCTAACATCAAGTGTTTCTAAATCCACATCAGTGTTTTCTCACTAAGCCAGCCATTGAATGGACTTCAGGATTAGTTCTGAGTCATTCTCTTCTAATTTATCTTTCTTTGTTCTGATTGTCAGATTATGATAGAACACAAATCTGAAGTTATATGTGGAGGAGGTTGCTGAGTTTATGTTAGAAGTGATAAGTGTTAGGAAAAATAATACCCTCATAAGTCAGAAGGTGCCAGGCAGAATTTATTCAAAATGATCAGATCAGCTAGCTAGCCAACATGAGAAAAAGCAGATTTGTAGCAGAAAAGGGTAGAAAAAGATCTGTGAGCATTAGAAACATGTAATTCATAATATGTTGTGCATTACAAGGTTTGCAAGAAGTGTTCTGTTTACATTAGAATAATTTGCCAGCTTTTTGCAAGAGGCAACTTGGCTGATAAATAAGAAGAAAATGTAATGAGGAAAGGGATTGACAGGTAAAGAGAGGAGCTGAATACAAGTGAGTGATATCTGAAAATATTAAAAAATATGTTGAGAAATAAGAGAAAATGCAAAAGACTGGTGATGACTAAATGCAACAAAGGAATTAATAAAAAAATGAGTGCAGAAAAAGAAAAATAATGTGAAAATTGAAGAGATAAAAATATAATTAAAGGATCCAGGAAACTAAGATAAAAAGAAAAAAATAAAAACATGTTCAAAGGTATAATTAGAAAAAGAAATGAGACATTAAAAGCAGCTATGAATGTAAAAGACGTAAAAGAAACTAACTGCAAGGAGATGATGCTGAATAAGTAAGACACTGAGAGATGCTTATATTTTATGATGCAATTGACTCAAAAGAAATGTAGTTTAAAGGATTTGTTTGTTTTGTCGTAATATTTGTGTTGATTCTCCCAAGCTAATGAGGAATAGCCTGGGTACTAGAATATTGAATCAGAAGACGCATTTAACTCAGAATATGTGAAGAATAAAATATGGAACATTACTCTCTTAGGTCCAGAGTGCTGCCAGGTGGAAAAGGAAAGCAATGAAGCCAAAAAAAGCCTTGGTCAGTTTTCTTATCAACCAATAATGTAGTTTCCTTCCTCTTCTTTTATACTGCAGACCTGATCCAATGCTTGAAACACAAAAAAAGGTCGTTTTTCATTAAAAATATAATCATAAATGTTATCCCATATTATGCAGGTTATTCCAGAATCTTGTTGCAGATGCTGAACATTTGTGAAAATGTTCTCAATTCCAAAAGTTTCACAGCTATTAGTATGAGTGAATATTTGTTTTAAAAATCTTACCAGAGTGCATAAATTATTTACTACTCATTGTTCACTATTCAACATTTGTTATTCATAATTGATTCATATCCTATCATGATGAGCTGCTCCATTAAAAGAATGTACATGGATATATGCTATAGCTTATATAGTTTCAGTCCTTCAGTTAGATAGAAGTAATATCATGATAGTGTAAATAACTAATCATGTATCATGAATATTGAACACTGAATAGTCAAAATTAACATTTTAGAAACAGCCTTTAGACCAGAAGTTTTTTGTCCAAACTATTTGTCCAGTACTTTCAAATAACTAGACACTAAGATTGGCTTCTGAATGATTCATGAACAGAAAACAAGGCTAAAGACCTATTTCAAAGCCCTTTAAAATCAATGGAAAGATCCCCGCTGGCTTCAAATAACTTTTGGGTAAGTTCTCCAAATGTGCAATTGATATTATTTACAGTAAGTATTCCAGCCACACAGTGCCTCATCATACATGGTTAATAAGAATTTTGTGCTTTAGGGGAAAACATAAAAGACATCTTTTAACAGAACTCTGGCACAGCATCTTTTTCCTTATACCTTTCCTGTCCACTTATGCTAAAAAAAAAAAAAAAAAAAAAAAAATACAAGCTGTGCCACCTGGAGGGAAATAAAATAAAATACTCTGCCTTTTTAAAATCAAAGAGAAGACAAATCATTTTGCCTATATAACACTGAAAATAAAAAAGTGACATTTTAGAGGAGCATCTAACACCTGTGCATTCGTCCTGATCCACAGGATTGGCTCTGGCTAGTTTAGTCTGGATGCAATTTGCATAGTTGAGCAGTGAAAGTAGTTCACTGTTTTTGATCTTTCCATACTCTGAGACAAACATGTCAATTACAGTTTGTTTTCTTGAAGCCAAAACTGTAGTGCTTTGCATTGTTTAGTACAGTAAACACTGAAAGAATCTGGTATTTGTTCTGAAGAGCTTATGATCTAATTGTTCTTCGCATGAGGAAAATGAAAAGGTCTTGGACTGAAGCTTATGGAACTCCTGCACTGATTAGAGTCCAATTCAAGATCTATGATGAAAGCTTTCCTTTTGATCTGCACACCAAAAAGATTATTCAGAAGCAGAGTGATATCTAAGAGACTAAGTGTTTTTGCTAAACTGTGTCAACAGCTTTTCTTTAAAGCTTAGAGAAAATGCAATAGTGGATAGGATTCATCCTCAAGCACCAGTAACGGCTCTGGATGTTTTGTATGTTGTCTATTTAAAGCACAGAGCAGCAGAAAAGCACAAGTTAATGCAACTGTCAAAAGATTTAAAACAAAACTTGAGAACTTAAGTACCTGACAATCTTTTGATGACCTTCCAGCTTTTTAATAGATAACCATGTAGTAGTACTTCATGCAGTTAACATAAATCATACTATTACAAAGAATTTTTTTTTCTGTTCCTGCTTATGTATTTTTCAAAATTTGGTGTTCATGAAGAGTTCTTTAATTTCATTAAGATGATCATGCGTTGTTAAGAGCTGCCCTCATTAAATAAAAATTACCTATTTTTGTAGACATGAACTTAATTTACCAAGCTCATGATTTTCTTCTGAAATCAAAAGAAGTTACTATCGGAAAGCCAACTCCTGCAGTGAATTTCAAAGCTTTTGTTCAGATTTCCTTTCTAAGTTGATAACATCATTAGGGCTCATCAGACCTGGTTTCCAAGCTACTCTTTATATACAATTTTCCATCATGTGGGAATCAGGAACAATCATCAATGAAAATGCATTGCAAAACTTTTTTTCCCTAACACTTGTTGAAAGTTCAGAGCACAGCTTTGCAAATATTTTGGATTGATCTGAAACAAAAAAACAGTCAGGGTCATTCAACCAAAAAACAGGAAGGTAGTTGGTCAGTGAAAGAAAAATGTTATTTTTATGAGTTCACATGAGAGTTTTGATACTTCTTCGCTATCTCAAATATCTACTGATTTTTACACAGCAGTTTGTTCAGAAAGCAGAACCAATGGTACGAAATAAAATTGGTATACAGCCAAGTTCATTTGTATCTTTTAACAGTATGCTTATTTTAGCCAACATTTAATTCATAAGGCTAGAGCAGTCACTGTATTCTGGTGTAAAACTGATCCTTGAGGAGAATAGATGTTTGCCTTAGAGTTAAAAGGTGAGAGGATGTATTAGGAATAACAGTGGGAGTCATAAACTACAGGCTACACTGTTTTGAAGAGTGAAGGTCTCTTAACAGGCTAGAATATGGCAGGCTTGTATTGCAGTCTAAGACTTCAAAGGAAGCAAAAGCTGCTTGTGTGGGAATAGGAATGTAATGTATTTAATTTCAAGACAAACTTTCACAGAAGAATTAAATAATCCTCTTACCTCACTTGTCCTGCTGAACCCAGGACATCCAATTTTATACCTTAATGTAAAAAAGATGTTTAAAATAATGCATAAAACTACTGATACCAGAACATTTCAGTAAATTCACCTGTGCTTTTTCATACATAAGTAACTTTAAATTCTTCCTCAAGTTCTGAAGAATGACAAAGCTGCAGTATTTTATCACATGATGAAAAAAATAACCCTTATTTGGAAGCTTCAGGGTGAAAAAACTGTTGTTTTTGAGACCGGAATATCCTTTGAGATATTTTTCTTGTGTAACTGGTAGGTATTTAAAAGCATCAAATCACTGTTTTATTAATTTTATTGATCTGCTTCTTGACAAGAATGTAAGAGTTTAATTTATAACCTTTCTACATGGGGGACAGGAACTGAGACAGTAGGAAGAACCTTATAAAGCAGCAAGATACCTGGAATTCATCCTGAAATATTAATTATACATCTGGCAGTACAAAAAGCCTGATTCATAGCCCATTGAAATAAATTAATTAAGTATCTGGCAGACTCTAAAATCCACTGAAGCCAAAGCAAGTCTTAGGAGTCTTTGACTCTATTGGGCTCTGGATCAAACTGCAGGAGGACGAGTAGAATTAGACAGAGAGGAGCAGATCGCCAGCCCTGCTGGGAGTAGAGCAAGCTCAGATCAAGGAGGTAAAAACAGCAGGTGGCAGTGTGTAAACACTTTCAGGCCCCCAGAAATATGTCTAACAGGATGGAAGAGGAGGGGGTCTGCCTCCTGCTGAATTTGTAAGTGACCTCTGTATTTTCATTCTTTGTAAATCTCAGTGAGAGGTGGTTAAGGATTTTGAAACAAGTAGCTTGCTGGTGAAAGTGTAATGGTACAAAACCTCACCTTCTGTTGCTGTGGTATGACCACACCTAACTTTCAGCAGGAGTTTCCCCAGTCATGTACCCTCCAAAACTCTAGACAGCTCTCTTGCTAGGGCTCCTGGACAGTAAGCAGACAGCCTAGAGTAATTCAAATGATGACGGCTAAAAGCCAAATCTTGGTCAGATTATTGAGGAGCTGGTGCCAGACAGCAGAAGACCTTTTTTTTGCAGAGACCTCTTGGTGTCTTCAAGCAACCCTAGCTGTTGTAACATTTTTGGCTGTTGCTAAAACACATTTTGAAGACTAAAAATTAAATCTGCTGGGCACTCCTGGGGGATGAAGTGAAGGTTAGAATTCAAAATGCCTTGAAACAGAAAACGAGAATTAACATGAGCACAGACACAACCATGCTTTTTCTTTGCTTTCCTGCTTGCATACTGCTTGCATGTAATTCTCTTTCTTTACTGAATAATGAGCTAAGAAGCTCCTTTGCTCGGTGCCTCTGAAAATCAAATGGAGATTTTCCTTTTTTAGTATTGTTTTAACTGAAGTAAAGCACAGTATAATGCCTTTTCAGTATTCAACCTCTGAGATGATTGCAGAACAAGGAAAGTGCTGGAAACCTGAGTAGTGTTTCATTCACTAGCTCCCACCACAATGTATAAAGACTGTTTTCTGTTTGTTTTCTTTTGTGTGTGTGTGTGTGTTTACGCTCACCTGTATAGAGCCAGGAGATACATAAGTACCTAGATATCATAATTTTTTACATCTAGACATTGATACACTTCGAGAAGGGACAGTTATAAAACTCTAAAGTATACACATGGAAGTATAAGAGAACAAAACACAATCAACCGCCAAAACAGACCATAAATATCCTTGATCTCACAGTGTGCTGCTATTGGCTGGGAGAAAGTTAATTTTCATCATAGCAGCTTGTATGGGGTTATCTTTTGGATTCATGATGACGTCATGCTCAGCAAAAAAGGTGAGGGAAGCAGGAGGAAGGGGGGATGTTCAGAGTGGTGGTGTCTGTCTTCCTAAGTAATCATTACATGTGATGTACCCCTGCTTTGCTGGAGACGAACACCTGCCTACCGATGGGAAGTGGTGAATGAATTCCTTGTTTTGCTTTGCTTGCACCTGCAGCTTTTGCTTTACCTATTAAACTGTCTTTACATCAACCCACAAGTTTTCTCACTTTTCCTCTTCTGATTCTCTCCCTCATCCCACCGGGGGGGGGTTAAGTGAGTGGCTGTGTGGAGCTGAGCTGCCTACAGGGGTTAAAACATGACAGAGAGTTAGTGCAGAAAGTAGAACTGTATTACATTGACATAATATGATTCAATATGTTCTTGTGCCTCCCATATCCGTGGAAGAATGGGTCACAACTTTACTCGGGACAAGTGTAATACTGGCAGGCCTCTTGCCTTTTTATACAACAGCAGCAGCAGAAATAAAGGGAAAGCAATGATTCTCAGTAATGGAAGAATGGAACCTGAAATGCTTGGTACCCACTTCAGCAGTGAAAGTTTACGAGACATCCCTCTAATTTCATGGTAGGGAACAAATATTTCCTACAGTGTTATACACACAACACTGTGAAATAAAAGAAAAGAACAAAAATAATAAAAAAAGAAAAAAGACATGAAAAAAGCAATTACAAGGTTCATTCCAATGCCTATAAAAAAATAAGAAGTTTCTAAGAAGATTTGTAAAAGTGGAACAGAGTAAGCAAAATTGATGGAGATCAGCTGTGATGTTAACAAGATTGGGAGATTACTAACAGGGAAAGCCTATAGTAACTTTAGGTATTTTTTCTCTGTGTTTCTGAAGATGGATAATATCTGTTTTTTCTCAAGAAAAATCTGCGGTATTATTGATACTGGTTGGTGGGGTGTTTATTGTTGACTTTTTTTTTCAGGGAGAGGGGAAGTGGGGGTGCAAAATAATCATCCTGTACGATTATATGCTAATGTGCAAATGAAAACTTTCTTTAGTGAATAAAGGTTGCATTATAAAGTTTTAAAAAAGGAAAAATCATATTGAGAGAAAACAATGTGTGGTATTGTGAGTTTTTATAAATAAATAATTTTAATGGTTAGAATATTTTTCCTTCAGTATGTACAGAGATGGCACATACACGTCAATTACCATGAATACTTTAGTTTTACAGTGCTACTTTTTCAAAAATAAATACATATGCATTGTCATACTTCTTATAGCCTTGACTACAAAACAGACTCAGATTTCTGAAATTTTCAAAAAATATGTTTTGAGCAGCTTTGAGTTACACCTACTGCTTGTGTAACAGGAGACTGTTATAGACTCTTGTCTTCATTAATATTATAATTTTTGCATTTTCTGAAACTGATCATAACCTTGCTCTTCTCCGTACTACTTATCCTGTTATAGGATACTGCTATGTATTTTACATAAAAAGATGTTTTACAAATTGTAGTGCAAATCCATGGATTCCCACTTCTTTTGGAAACATAGCAAAGTTTAAAATCCAAGGATTTTATGCTAAAATGCCATTTTCTAATTATCCATGAGTTACATTACCTCATTATTCACTATATTTTATGATTGTTGTTTCATTTTTCATTGTATGTGTTACGAAGTAACACAGAAAAATAGAAATAGCTGAATACCAAGAGAAATATAAAATCTAGTAAAGAACTAACTTAGAAACATGAATCTGTTGAATATTGAAATGTTATGAACTCTAGTTTAGCAAATGCCTAAACCAATATTAAAGCAGTATTGATATCCATCACTTCCATACATTGGTTCGCAGTGAGAATTGTAAATATAAATGTAAATGCTGTGCTAATAATAAAGCTAAAATCAAAGAAGAAACCACAGGAATAGCTTACATTAACTAAACAAGAAATTATAACAAATAACACCATGTCAGTGTTCCGGTGCTGTAATGATTTTAAATTAGAAAAGCAACACTTACAGAACAGGTTGCTCATTTAACATTTTTAGGATCTGTCAATAAGATCACTTTTGGTGTGAAACAGCCTATTTATTTTGATTAAAGGAAAATCTCTCCATGAAAATACTCTTGAGCAAATAGCAGGAGAGTTTCTTGACTTGTTCAGTGCCTAGAGCATTCTTGCATATCACAAGGGTTTGATAAAGAACCAAATAGTGCTTGAGGATCTGAAAAAATGTCAATGATGTAGTTTGTGGATAGCCTGTTGAGATTACTAAAGAATATTGTTCCAACAAAGGATGGGAAGCTAGAGATCTGATTAACTCCTTGACTGCACTGTTTGTAGTTATTTAAAATATACCACTTGACGGATGGTAAGAGTGCTCTCTCTTATTGAAATAAACTTTCTAATAAGTCATTCATGCTGAGTAAAGCAGATATCAAATAATGCTTAACAAAGATTAGCTGGCTGCCAGGGTTTTGTTTTGATTCCTGTTCTGTGAAAAACAGTCATGTCTATGAAGGTCTCTGTGCACAAGTCAGTTTCTTCCACTCTGGTGTGCGCATTGTGTCTTTGGAGATACTTGCAGGCAAAAGAAATATAATTTGTATCAGTGATAAAAGGACTGCAACAATACAGTCTGACAGGTACTACTCTGCTATGTATAAATGTGTCATGCTTGCTATTCTCATTTACTTTGGCTGCTACAAAGTCTTGAATCTGACCTTGCGAGGAGGTAAGGTGTCATCTGGATGAGGAGCCTATCCCTTCAGGGACAAAGAGGGCATAAAGTGTTTTGTTTAGTTATTTTTATTCTAGAAGTTAAAAAAACCTTCATAAAATCTTATATAAAAATAAATGACATAAATGAAAATATGAGGAACCATAGCATCATAACACCTTTTAAACGGAATTCAGTTTTAAAGGTCACCTGTTTTTTTTTACAGAAAACCCTGAATAAAAAAGGTTTATTTTTCTAGGACTATTTTTGTTGTCTTTGTTTTTCAGCTTCGAGGCAAACATGTCAGTTTTGAAATATAAAAATATCAAAATCTTTATTTAATTCAATATAATATAGATATAATAGATATAACTTAACTAGTAAGTATAACCTGAAAAGAAAATAGGAATTTAAGCTAAACAGATTATAGACCCAAGTCTTGGTAATAACTGAGGCAGATCCAATTTTATGCAAGCCCAGAAGGGAAGCAGGAAGCCCTTGTCATAATTCAAGTATATGACTTAAAATTTCTTGTCTTTTTAGGTCACCTGGAAAAGTTGAGTTGGAAGTAAATATTTCTATTCCCGATGTTTAAAAAGTAGATTGATTAATAATTCTAAGAAAGCTTATAACTTCTACTTTAAACAACTTGACTTCTTACTCACCTTTCTTCAGTCAGTGCTTGCACATTACTTCCCAGTAAAAGGAACAAGCTTGATGCAGGTAAAGCTGAATATTGTATTTAGTTGCACTGAATATTGTCTTTAATTGCACTTGCAGGACTTTTTAAACAATTTGCAATACAATGCTCAGAAAGTAAGTCGCAAGAGCAAAGAAAAGTTGATGTGCATGCTGGAAGCAGACTATATCACTATTATTTTCCTAAGTTTAGGACACAAATAACAAGGCATATAACATTACAGAGACCATCCCTAGTTCAAGAGGTATAGGCCAACATCTGTGTTTTCTCCACTGCAGCGTAAATCACTAAAACAGCTTGAGATCTGATGATAGCTATGATCTGACATAATGGCTATGTTAGTTGTGCTCTTATTTCCCTGCACACCAATGTACAGATGGATAAAAATGAAATTACATTATATCCTGTGGATAATGTGGATTGTATTATACTAACACATATTTCTGCAGAAACTTCTCGTTTGTACTTGTGAAAGGACCTGTCCTGAGTGTATTTGATAATCAAGGTCTGGAGATAAAACCATCTGATTTATCTAACCAGTCACACATGAGACAATTCAAATTGCAAAGTTTGACAATAATTCAAAGTGTAAACAACATCAGTATCAATCATGTGTTTAGTAAATTAAGGAAAAGTTAAATCATATCTAAATATAATGACAACATACATTTCAATGTTATAAGCAATATATTTAAAATATATATATAATGTGAATATACTGACAACATACAGTTCTGAATATTATATTCATTGGAATGATATTATAATAATAAATTCTTCAAACATGTAAACATTGGTTCGCTGTGCATGGATTATTCCTATGTACACAGTACTACATAATACAAAGTAGCTCTAATCATGCAATGGCTATAGGTCCCATGTGTCAATGTTCCTAATACTCACCAGCTAAGATCTCCCATCTAGTTAACATGTTCCTGTTTACCTCAGCAGAAGTCTATGCATTGTCTTAGTTATCTTTATACTCCAGAACACTTCATTTTTTGATCTTGCTCTGCTACTTCAATTTTCTAGTGCTCTTGCTTTGCTCAGAAATACCTACATCAGTAGAAACATACCCATCTTCAGAAATGCATTTGTTTATTCTTCTCCACTAGCTAAGCAGATATCCGACTTGTCTAGCCCATCTGCGCTTTCTTATTTCTGCTTCAATGTTTCCCTTATTATTCCCACCCCATCTCTTCACCTCAGAGCTCACAATTTTTTGTAGTCCAAAATAGACATTATTTTAGTTCTGTCACTTACTGTCAAAGAGATTATGTAAATGTATTTCTGGCCCTATATGAAGATTTACTTTCTTCAAAGCAGTGTGACAGATTTGCTTGTGGCTGGCTGCCATACCCTTAAGACAACGTAGTGATTGTTCCTCCCTGAACTGATTTGCCTTTTACCTGTATTGTGTTTTCAGAGGTTTTTAGAAGGGAATTGGAGCCAGGTCTCAAGCAGGAGGGTAAATGAGCTTCAGCAGCAGATGAAGATTAATATCATCTATGGATTTATATCTGTAAGAAGGCAAGAACTGGAATCAAGGAACAAGTGGCTAAAGAAGCTGGTGATAAAATAAAGAAATACAGTAGAAGAAAAATACGTTAATTTACCTTCAATTAAAAACGTTCATTCATTTTTACTTCCAATGATTTACTTCTAATGATGTATTATTTTTAATTTTTTACTGTTATATTTATATAGTTATATATAATTTTACATGTGTAAATGCCCCAATACCAATATCAAGTCCCTTAAGTTAATTTAGTTTAGCAATATAGCAATATTTACTAAATGTATAAAGAATCAAAAAGTGTTAGTAGTTTCACAGAATAGTTACTATCATTAATTTGTGTTAGTTTGGTGTTCCTCCAGATAACTTTAACTTTTATGAGGATTCAGTATCCTATTGGCAACCAGTCAGCAGCTGTGTGTATTTGTATACTTTGGTCTTCCACCACTGCTAATATAAGATGTTTTCTTAGGGACCACTACTGGCCTCTGCATGGAGCTTTACATCTGACGTGATAATATGTTGCATCTGTGTCAGTTAAAATCTATCTTTCTTACTCTTATTCCCTACCCACCTCAGTGAAATATAAGTTTTCCTCCTTTTTGTTAGTACATACTCTGTTTTGCACAGATTGTCTGGCCTCTGAGGAGCTAGTACTTCACTGTATGTCCCCTCTGCATGTCCACCAAAACTGTTGCATGAAAGGTCCCATAGTGAGCAATTCTCAGGATTTCTTATTGAAGCATAGATTTTTGTTTCTATATTTGCATAACTTAGGTAGAAAGAAATTCTGTTTAAATACACACAGCGAATCTGTTCATGATCTCTTGGTTTTCAAGTAAGTTTCTCATTTTTCTCTGTGAAGTAATTCTTACTATCCAGAATAAAAAAATATCAAACCCCCATAATCTGAGAGTGTCCATACTATTTTTATTTTATTTCAGTGGTGTAGATAAATCCAAAGCAGATTTCTTTGTGTAGGCAATAGGAGGGAGATTTATCTCCTGCATTGAATCTACATATAGATACAAGGCCTCAAATCAGACAAAGGATTCAAACTCTGTAGAAAGATAGGAAAGAATATTCTCTCCCTTAAAAGAGAGTACTGGGGGACAAGGCTATTTAAAATGGACAAGAAGAGTTAGAGGAAGAAAGTTGGTTTTTGGTTTTTATAAGTAACAGAAATGTAACTGAGCTCAGTTCCAGTAACTGAGCCTCAAATTTTTCTGAAAATTTTAACCTAAACAACTTGCCTTAGAGCACATACAGCATTGCTGGCAGAGCTAAAAACAGATTTCCTGAGAACTCTCAGTAAGAGAATTCCTTTAATTTAAAAATATCCTGAATTATCTTCTGAAAATCCAACTGCTAAGAAGCCACTTCTTAACTTCCTTCTGAAAATCCAGCTGAAGATCTTACTTGCTCTATTTTTCATCTACATATTTCAAAGATGCGTGCAAAATCCTTTTCCTTAGCCCATGTAGTACACTGCATTTCTTTCTAGACAGTAGCCTCTTCCAGTGCATATTATTAGTCCTGAGCTCATTACTACATGTCACTCCTATGGACTGAACTCTGTGAGTCACTTTTGAGCTCATAAGCTTCTCTCCAAATACTTTTCAATATGTTAGCTCTGTTATTCCACATTTGACACAACTGTGGAAATTTTAAGGCAGCTTTAGTTGTGGTCATGTCTAAAAAGTTATCCTCCTGAAAATCATCTGTAAAGTAAGCAAAACAAAACAATCTTAATATAGTAACAGGGAAACATTTTCTACTTGACATCAGATCAGCGATATCCTCATTTTGCTTATTTAATGGAAGACTATGATATTGTTTATCTTTAATCACTTTTTTTAATTTAACTGCAATCTTAAATTAGGTTTTTAATAAATTTAAAAAGGGAAAAAAAAGACATGAAACCTCTCTACAATTGTTGGGGAAGTAAGAAGAAGAGACAAAAGTGATTTGTTTTTCAGACTCTGCCTGTAAAGATTTTTTGTTTAGTTGTCATTTTGTTTTGTTGATTTATTTTTATTTGTTTGTTTGTTTTTTTAAAATAAACAGACAAAGCAAGTTAATGCACTATATCAAAGCCTTTCTTGTCATGTAGGAGGGAATTCATATCACACAAAAATCAGATAAATGAACTCAACTAGTTTCTCATTCTTTATAATCACCGAAGAGTAAAGTAACTCTGGAGGACATTTTTTTCCTTAATATTTTGCCCTGAGGGTTTGTTATCAGCAGAAGCTGATATGTAGATTTCCTTGGGAAGTTATGATCCTGCTGCACTTCTTGCATCTCACCCTTTGGCCAGTTCTTTTTTCTCTGTCTCCTGAGTTTTGCATATAAAACTCCCTGACTTTGGAGTGAATTGAACAATTTGGTGATCTGATTGTACACAAGTATTTCTCCCCGCCACCTTCCTGCTTCCACAAACCTACAGGCTAGTACTAAAGAAGCAGCAGAAAACATGGCAAAGGCCAGAAGGAGAGTGGGGGAAAAAAAAAACCACTGTCAGAAACAGCCTAGTCTTAAATCAACCCAATTTATAAAATAGATAATTAAGAAGCTATGCCATAAAATTTTAAACCAGACTAACTGAGGACTTCTGCCAAATAGTGGGCAGTCTTACCCTTACCTCTGGCTCCAGAATCAATTCTCACTGCTCCAGGGAAGAGGCTCAGCTTAAAGCTAGCACAGCAGAACAATAGTTAGTTTTCAAGCTGCTCAGTCAAACTGGCTGCCTAAATCCTTTTGCTGGCACAAGAATAAGGAACCCGCAGGGAAAGATGGGAAGAGATGGAAGAACCCCTTTCAGTAGCAGCTTGTTCATAGGTTCTAATCAAGTGATAGTGAAACTTAGCCTGAAGTATTTCTGCTAGAGTCAAACAAAGTGTGCTCCAGAAAAGACTCTCCATTAAAGAGAAAGTTCACAATTTATTTGGATTAGATGCATAATTGTTAAATATGCAAGGCGTGGTGAGATGTCTTTAGCCATTCCCATTGAATTCAGTGACTCAGGTGCCACTATCCAAGGTTGCAGATGTTAATCTAAATCTCAATATTAGCAATCGGAGATTCAAATGGGATTATTCATATGCTTATTAACTCAAGTTAATATGGGCAGAAGTTCTCTGAATTCTGAATCTTCTGGGATTGATCTGTTAGTTTGTTGCTGGGGGGGGTTGGTTTTGGGGTTTTTCTTTTGTTCTTTGTTAGCTTTTTTGTTTGGTTTTTTTTTTGTTTTGGTTTTTTTTTTTTTTTTTTTTGGTTAGTTGGTTTTTGGTTTTGTTTGTGTGTGTATAGTTTTTTGATAGGGTATAAGATGAAAGCTTCTTAAAGGGCATATATTGATGCTGCAATATTCCCAGCAGAATTCACTGGCTCCTTTGCATAAACAAAGTGACCTAGATGCAACAAGAAACTTGAAATATCAGGGCTTAATCAATTATCTGGATACAATCAAATGACCTGGTGCTTTCATCTCTGTCTTTCAGGAATGTAATAAATCTGCTCTTACATAGGCAGTTTGTTTGTTTGTTTTTCTTTTGCTTTGCTTTATTCTTTTCTGTAGCTTCTATAGAATTTTACACGTCATGTTTTCTCCAACAAAAATTAAAATCCATATGGGTGATGTGAAATAATTCAGTGATATCAGAAGATTTTTCAGTTTTGGGAATTATAAAAAATGTAATGTTGAGTTTAGTGTATTTTTATGACTTGTACTCAAAGAGGTCAGTATGCAAAGAAAATAATTTTTTGCTTGAGACTTGAGTTTTAGTCTAACTGAAATTGTTTTGAAACTTCATTTTTTTTGTGCAAAGGGAGATATTGTGTGTTCACTGTGTTGTGGAAAAAAGTAGCCTGTCAGAATGGACCTATGGTTAGCATCTCCAGAAAGTTTAATCTGGGCAATCTTAGATATCTGTTTCATGAAATGCATTGCTCTCTGAAGATATCTATTTCTCCCCAATGTGTATAAAGTGAGCCTGCAGCAGAATAAGGTATCTGTAAGTTAGATTTTATGTTAGTTGAATCCCATTTTATGTATGTATAAGGCTTCAAAAGCAAAAAAAGGAGAAGTCACAAAGGAGAAAAGTTTACTGCTGCTTACAGCTGTGCCTTGAATTGGAAAAGCTTGTTCCTGTGCATTTCAGCCCCTGGCTCAGCCACAAGCAGTCTATCCCATCACTATGGAGATGATCATTTAGAGCTGTCACCACAAATAACTTCAGTTTCACAAGCATGGGGGGATGATCTCTCCTACACATTTTGTTACTTTGAAATACTTTCAATATGTTTAGTTACAGACGAAATTGAAAAAAAAAAACCCAAAAAAACCCCAAAATGTCCCCCTTCTGGAAGAACAGATTTTGGAATGAAATGACAAATATTTCTAGTCCCTGTGAATGGGCGACAGCAATCTGCTCCTTCAGCTAATCCCAGAAAATATATACATGTTCTGGCAACTGAAGCAATTTACTTATCTCATATGGGACTTAAACATACTGCCGTAAACAAATGGCAATACTAATTAATAATAATTAATAATCATGATTTACTATGATTCTGGCTGAGAAAGCATCGTTAAAAAGAAGAACATGCTTTGGTCTCTGTTTCCTTAAATTAACAGCCATTTGCTTTAAGTTTCTATATAGACTTCATTAGCTTCTCTGCTGAAGTAATTACTCCTGTTAGCAAAGACTTGTATTTACATAAGGAATCCTTAAACTAGGTGGGAAGCATCAAGTTGATCTGCACTGGTAAGCAAAACAAGCAGATTACACAGGTGGAGGGCAAGTATATAATTGATTCAGAAAAGGAGACTAAAAATATAAACAAACGACATTGTGTTTTACATGTCATGCGCCATACTGGCCTTTCCTACCATCAGATCACTGTGTACTGCAACACTAGTGTGTGAGGCTCACTAGATTGACATATTTCTTAAGGACTGCTTTGTGTTGTGACAATAAGAACCCATAACAATTTGGGATTCAGAAGTGAGCCCTCAGGACAGTAAGAGGGTAAGCCATCTTTCTGTCTGCTCTTTTGTTTTGAACTTACCTTGTGACAAACATAAGCCTGATCAGAAAATCTCTGTGTGCTCAGAATTGGATTAAAGATATTACATATTTTTTACTGCCAGGAAGAGCTCAGCATAGGCACGCAGGGACTGAAGAAGAAACGAATGAGAAGAAACAGGGACAGAAGGAGAGAAAAAGAGAAAAAGATCATTTTAAAAAATATTCAATTTCATTTTAAAGTATTATATTTTTTCTGTAGCAGCACAGGTGATTTTATTTGTGTGTGGTGTCACAGTGGTGATACCACTGTTACCTTGGTCTTTTACTGTGACCTTGATCACATGAAAATGTGTACGGCTTTTTTTTTTTGGTAGAACGTTATACTTCTCACACATCAAAGTGACGATATTCCCTTTGCGTTTTCCTTTTATTTTTATCTCGGCATGAGACTGTATTTTTTTCTGAAGTGTATGTTGAACTTCTGCTTCAAATTGCATTCTGATTTCACAAAATGATTGTTAGCTTAATTTGAATTTTCTTTCTTCAGCATTTATACTAAATTTGCAAGATTACTGAGGATTTGACCCAGGGAAAAATATACACTTCCACATGTAATTTAGATTATTTCAGAGACATACCTCAGCAAAGCCAATATCTCAAGTGGGACCACACTTTGATACTCACAGTCATTTTATAGTTCCACTTTATTTTACAAGGAGTCCAGTAGAAGTGAATGAACATGATTCTGATACACTTTTCTTTGTGTGCTGAAGAATAAATTACCCTGTCAGTTATATTTGCCTGGCTCCCAGAATAAAGTAATTCAGTGTTTCATGGAAACCTGCTTGAGTAAAAATTAAATGCATCATTTTTCTGTCCTGCTCTTCATTGATCTGGAAAACAGCTAGTTGCTCTCCTCTCAGTAGCTTTTCTTTATGCATTTGAAAACTGGTATCATGGTCTAACACAGCCTTCAGTTTTCTAGATCAAACAATTCCAGTTTCTTTAATTATTTTTTTTTAATAGGTCGCATTTTATAAGCTGATAAGATTTGTCTGTTTTTGAAAAAAGCACAGCACTGAAGTGTCCTATAAGTTTGTGTAGTTTCTCTAATTGTTTCAAGTTGCTTTTTTTACAGGTCTGCAGAACAAGACAAAATACACTATTAAAAGACTTACTTTCCACATATTCTAGAAATGCAATTCAGAATGCCTATGTTTTCTTTTCTTTTCTTTATAATTTAAGAAAGGAAAATAGTTTCTGAGGGCAATGGATACTCTTTGAGAAAGAGACTTTATAGAGATTACAAATAATTCTCTGGTTTTGTTTTAAGAATTTATTACTGTTAAGGGGAGAGGAAATAAGCAGCTTCCTTGTTTACAGCCATCTTCTTAATATACTTCAAAATAAAATTTGCTATTTTGATTAACTTTCTGGTTTTATTTAGGCTCAGCTTGATTCATCTCTGTCTCCATTTTAGATTTCCACATTTGATTTCTTTTCAATGTGATATTTCTCCTACTTTTATATTGAATTTACTCTTACCAATTTCAGTTAATTTCTACAATTGGTCATGATAATTCTAAATTCTAATCCTATTCTTCATATATTTTATAATTCTGCCAAGGTTGGTGGCAGCCCACATATTTAAGTGGGTTTGTCTATTTCACCATGCAAGAAGTTAATGTAAATAGTAAATAGCACTTTTCCAAAACAGGTTCATTGGATATGCAGTGTATTGCAGTGCTAGACAGACATACTGCTGTTAACTTTGAGTAAATTATGTTCAAAATCAGAACAGGTGTATCTGTAGAACAAGTAATCAACACTGGAAAGGCTGCATTCCTGAGAATGCCTTTGAATAGCATTGCATTAGCTTAGGTATCCGTAACAAAGCACTGCATTGTGGAGTGGAGGTATGTTCTGGGAGACCTCACTTGAAATATTTTTCCACTTTGAAAAGGTGGCTATTATTTGTGTGTTTATTGATTTTCAACTGGCTGTGCAGTCACTTTATAATCATTACATCTAGAATACATTTCTATGATTTTCTTATAAGTTTATGTCAACAACTTTTACTAAAGAAATATTCCTGTGGTTTTCTATCAATCAATCAACTCTATCCCATCCTTCTCACTTCTTAAAAAATTGAACTGAGATGGTTCCACATAGTTTGCTGTTGAAAAATCTTAATTTTTGATTCTCATTTTACTATTGTATTCTTTGTACTTACACACTGGTTTTTTAATAATTAGCTAGCAGCATCTTTCTGTGTATTGCTTTTATGTTCATCAGTATAGATTGTCACAGGTTCCTCTTTTCCTTTTTATTGAAAACTGATTTAACTGAAAAGTATCATTCACTAACTCTCTAATAACCAAACCAAACCTCCTCAGTTCTCAGATTTTAAGTAGCAATTGAGAGATAACAATGAGAAGTCCCACAGTTGCTCTCTAGTATAAATTTCTTCAAACAGTCTTAAATATTTCTAGCTATAGCTGAATACTCTTTAAACTGTTCTCTCTCTCTCCATTCTTGCTTATGTCTGTACATGCATGTACATACATGTTGTTAATTTTAGCCTCTGGCCACAGTCAACCTTTTTCATTAAGTTTCAGGGGGGAAAAAAAGGAGGGCTGGGAAGCATTTCAGCCTCTTACGTTATATCTGCTGTAATTAAATTAGTGCCAAGTTTAGGATGCTGCAGAAAGATGCACTATGCCTCATAGCACCCTCTGAGGCACTAGCTCAATACCGACCAATTAAGGAAATAGCTATACTGCTTTTAAAGTTGGGAATAAAATTTGCTTGAGTTCAATGGGAATCTTTACAGTGACTTCAGCAGAGTTTGGAACAAGTATTTACGACAAGGTACTGGAACAGTCTTTAAGTACAAAATGTATATCAAAATTCCAATTTCCAACTTTGTAAGCATCAATTATTGTTGATTTATAAATTTTCCATGGCTAAATTCACTGAATCTCACAATGAACCTCTCTTTACCACCTGCTCTTTTATACACACATCTGCCAGTCTGAAACAAGGAGCTACAGGAAACAACAGCAACAGGTATGGCAACCAAACTTGCTACACCTGTTGCACATAAAGGGCTGTGCCAGGGTAAATGAGGGCCACACAAGGAAGAGAGTTGCTGCATGGTAGCAACATGATGGCAGCCACTGTCAGTTCACAGAAATGAGAAGTAGGGATAATGTAACTTCTGCAAAGTTTTGCATCCTAATGTCATCAACGGTGCTTTCAAAGAGGCAGCAACAGTGCGATTGTGTTGGGTTGCAGGAGGCTGGATAATTAGATATGTTTGGATGTTAAGATAAGGAATATTGATCAGGCTGCTTTCCCCATCTTTTCAAAGATACTGTCTATACTAGACAGAATCATTCTGAGGGCAAGCAACACACCCAGACCAGGTTAGTCCAAACTGATCCATAATCTGGTTACTATGGCCTTCTGATGGCTGATGAGGCTTTGGATCTGCTTTGCAAAGAGAAAAAATGAGTTTTTACTAGGTAGGTAGTATAGATATAAAGAATGACTGTATAGGTAAGAAGCAGCAATGGAAACTTCTCTGTCTGGGTGTAAAAAATGATATTTCATATTCCCTTAATTTTGAAATAAATTAGATAAAGAGTTCCATGGATACAGGGTTCTACACATAAAATGCAGGAAATTGTGTGTGCAGGTAGCACATACATTCCTCAAGGAAACCTAAATACTAGTAAGCCATGTATTGACAGCAAGCATTCTTACGTACTGAGCTCAGCTGTCTGTACTGTTAATTGCTTGAACGATCTCTGATAAGCTTTTGGCCCACGTAAATGTTTACTCTCCTAATCAATTTCTGTGCATACTTCATGTGTTCGCACAGAGATAATTTCTAGCATGTATTTTAGATGTGACCACTATTTTGTGGGGGATCAGGGAAGGCAATATCAAGGAAGCAAGGCTATTCTGTACTGGTTGGCACTAGTGTCAGAAATGTTTATGAGCATTGTTTCTTCCAGTACTATAGGTGTGGCTCTACAGCTCCATTAATGGAGACAGAGAGCTTCCTTCAACATCAAATCTCAAAACTTTGTCTTAGGTCAACTAATTTCTCGCGTTCTCTCTAGTCTTCTTGTCTTATATAGAAATCTAAATTCTTCCATTTTTTGGTAAGCCTACTAGTGTTAATTGCCTAATCACAATTGACCCGTTCATCTCAGACTGGAACAAAAAGACATAAAACAAATGTCTTTTCAATGCAAATGATTGATAGCAACCCTGTCTTGCTGAATAGCTGAATCCTTTTTCACTAGTCTTCATATGAAATAGTAATTTAAAAAGAAAATTATGTTTCCACTGTTAGACTGCTGTTGAGTAGAATTCTCTTGCATGAGAAGTATCACACGAAAAAATGTGTATGTGAATGCAGGTGTTACATTATTTTGGTAATAATTTACTTTGGATAAAAATTATTACCAGGCCTTTGAAACAATAAGGAAAAAAAACCAATGCAAGAAAAGCATTGTTTGCATTGAGAAAAAGATTAGTCTGCATTGAGAGGGAACAAAACAAAAAAATCAAAAAAACCCTCTCAGCAAGCCTACGAAGAACCCCAAAGAACAGGTTAATCCAAGATTCTTCCGAACTTTCTTTTTCCCTCCTTTCTCCTTACAGCTGACTTTCAACTTAACCCTTTGGCTACTGTTTTTACTGTAGCTTCAGAGATGAACAGAATATGACAGTTTCTTTTATAATTTTCATAACACTTTAACGGGCAGTTTTTATGCCAAGTACATGACAAAATAATGTTGATTATTTTTTATTATTATTCTTATACTTGCTATTATGGAAACTGGTGAAGCAAGGAAAACATCCAGAATATGAGGTAATACCTATTCCATGCAATCTTTTATTTTATGTAATAATAGTAGAGTATTTTTTGAGATGGAACCAAATAACTATCTTTGTATCATTGGTAGGAAATACTAGTATTGCCTACATAGAATGAAAGATACTACTTCTGTCAATTTTACTATCACATGGCCTTACAAGCAGCAAGGTAGGCATAGAAACTGATGGAAGAGAGACAGTAGTGTTGGAAATGTACTATACTTGAAGATAAAATGTGTCTTTGTATGAAGTCAAAGATATTTTTCATTCCTGGGGAAAATACAGTAGAAGAAATCCAAACTCTTCATTTGCGCCTGGTTTATATGACGGCATCTTGCCAAAGATGTCCATACAAAGAAATAGATTAATATTTTTCTATAACTTTTGATGGTGCAAAACTTAATCTAAGAAGCCACTATTCACTCTCTGACCATGCAGCAGAATGATGAATAAGAAGAAAATAACAGAATGTGACACAGCATAGACCAGGTCTGTCATGAAAATGAACAGTTGGGAGCCAAGTATTGGTTGAGATCAGATTCTGAAATGTTCAGTTCTGCTGGGTCTGTGAGGGAAGCTGACAGAGAAAATTGTGTGCCTCAGGGAGCACTGACAGAATTTCTGCAAGATGCACAATGCCTGGAGTGGCAAGCTAGAGTGAAACTGCACCAGTACCTGAATGTAAAAGGAAAAAGCTGGGGGAGATAGAGAAAGAAAAGGCAAGAGAACCTAAAGGCAGCAATTGAAAAAGTTAACATATATGAAATCAAATAAAATAATCCAATAAATGTCAGACTGTGTGGGCCAGATCTCAGAAATAAAATATAACTCAATAACTGAAATATATATTTTAACAGAGATGGCTTCATGCTGCAAGACTCAGTTCAGGGATGTACAGGTATGGGGTTTTGGTTCACTGCATCAGATACAATTACGATCTTCAGAGAGAATGGCTTTATTGTGATAGTAACATAAATAAACAATACAATTAAGAGTAACTCCATTGAAAGCAACCAATTTACATCAGTATAGTAAAACTACCCATGAGAATAAAACCAGAGTTCTACATCTGCACTGGGGTTTGGATTCTGAGTCACACAGAACAACAGCATGCAAGGGCTTAATGCCAGTCTTTGGTTGAGGCTTATATGTACTAGTTAGCCATTTAATATGGTTTCACTGAGTTATACATAGAGAAAAGAAGTAATTTCAAAACCAGAAACTGTGTTTAAGAACATAGTCTTTTAACAATATCTTTCCTAATATATTTCTGTGTGCACATGTATCCGTAATGACTACTAGATGATTCTTATGGGAGTTTTGATATATGCAGATCTCATTTCAGAACAGAGGTGTCTGTATGAGAAATCATACATACAGTAGTTTAAAATAATTTCTCCTTTCTACCCTTAGGGAGAAAAAGACAGTAATTATAAAAAAATGGTTGATTAAATTTATTTAGAAAATGTGGTAGACTTCATGTTACAAATAAAAGTTATCTGTGTGTATCCCCAGTAGGAAGCTGGCTGAGTATGGAGACTTGACTTTCCTCTTAACTTCTCAGTTGGTAATGTAATCCATTGATGAGACAATATAAGAAGGTTCTCAGTTCCTGCTCTTTCCATCCCGTAGTTTAAAACAAAGCTGTATTCACCACTTTGTGTCTAGAACCTTATCTACATCATGAATTAATAAAAATAAAGATTTTAAGCAACATACTGGCCTAGAATGTGCAGCAAGGTAACCACTTCATGAAAGTAAACAGACATATCAGAATTGCACCACCTCTTTTTTCCAACTCCCTCTCCCAGTGTACAGATATAGTGCACTCTGTTTTGCAAAATTAAAAACCTTATTTTTGGAACTGAAGAATACTTTCCTTTCACAAGGCATGGAATCCCATACAGCAATGATTTAGGCTAGAAGGTTCATTTGGTCAAGACTATTACAGTCCAGCAAGTTTGATTTCAGGATCCCCGAAATATTGTTTATGTATGGGAGTCAAACCCTAACCTCAAGTATCTCTACCAAAACTAATTCCACTTCATGCCCTGCAACTCAGTCTTTTTCCTGATGATTAGCATAGCTTTTAAGTTTTACTGATATTTAACCAAAATTCTCTTCTGCAACTGGAGGCTATCACTTTTCTTCCTTTTCTTACTGGCTAAGGGAAGTAATTGGTCCCAGACTTTCTAAAAACACAGTTTTTTGAATTCAAGGACAATAATATGCGTTTTCAGTCTTCTTTGGCTGTAGAATGTATGTGCTCAGTTCATTTAGCGTTTTCTCAACTGTCTTCTTTTTCAAACCTTTTATTATTTCTTTGTCTCTCCTCTGAACTCTCCAATTCTTTTTTCATTTTTTTTTCTTTCTTGTTTTAATTAAATCTGCTGCCCAAAACTGTATTTAGAATTCCAGCTCTGTCCAGACTAGCGTGGGGTACAACATAACCATTTCTTCTCTTCTCATATTTTCATACGATACTTCTTTTAAGAGGACTTGAAAAGGGTGAGGGCGAAATTATGCTAGTTCTCTAACCTCCTTCTTTTAGAGATATAAGGAAAGAGAATATTAATGTGTATTGAGTTGACATGCCTAGTTGTTGCTAGTGGAGGCTGCAGGGGTAGCCTCTGTGAGAAGAGGTCACAGCCACCCTGTGCCAGTAGAGGAGGTGCTGCAGGTGCTGCAGCAGATATTCCCTGCAGCCAGGTGAAGAGACCACAGTGGAGGAATGGAAAGGAGTATGGGGAAGAAGGAGCAGCAAAAAGAAACCTCCGTGTCCTGACTACAACCCACCACAACCTCAACCCCCTGTACCATCTGGGGTGGGAAAAGGAGGATGAATTGAAGGAGTAGAGTTGAGCCTGGGAAAGAAGAGAGGGAAGGATATTCTTTTATTGTTTGACTTTTTGTTTACCACTACCAGCATTATTATTAGTAATCAAGTATTTATTTGATTTGGCAATAAATTAATTTTCCTCAAGTCAAGTTTCTTTTGCCCACAAGAGTAAAGCTATCTGATTGTCTTGATCTTAACGCATGACCTTCCTTACTCCTTCTTATTTTTCCTCCCCATCCCCATGAGGGAGTGGGGGAGCAATTGAGCAGCTGGGTGGACATTTAGCTGTTTGCCAAGCTTAACCCAGCACATTATGGTAGATTTTTTTTAGGTTAAATTATGCATATTTTTATGTGTTTCTCATGTCTGGATTTTTTTGAAATGACAAATAATTGTGTCTAAACCCAACAAAATGTCAATAGAGAGCACACACACACACAAAAGGTGGCTTCAGTGACAGCTTATAAAAGTATCTTTTTAAAAAAATAAAAGAAAAATAAAAAAAAAAGAAAAACATTGAATAGGCTTCCTTACTTTATAAAGTGAGAAAAGAAATCCACATGTTGGGAATATAACTCATATTTTGACAGCTACTTTAATCTGCCACTATAACAAAAAAGAAATTGCCTGTTCATATGTCTACATCAGTATTTTACTTTGGATCAGGGGAATACTTCTGCAATAAATCTCCAGATCATATTCACTTGCTGTGCTTAGGTTCTGATTCTGAAGAATACACATTTAATCCATTCAGATAAAAATGAACTAAAAACTGTGATCCAGGAACTTGGTGTACTCTCACTCCAGGATGGCATTCAGTCCAGGGGACCAGACAAGAGCTAATTTGAAGTAAAGCATCCAAACTGCACATAATGAAGATACTGGATCTGCATCGTTTGTTTTGCTGAAGACCTCTGCTTCTGTTACGCTTCACTACTTGCTACTATTCCTATTACTCTTACAAAGAGAATATTTTGGTTCTCCCCTTAACAGTTCAACTGAAAGAGAAGCAAAGGACCTTGTGCATATTGATCATCATATTGATGATCTTTCTAAGTAAAGGTCCAGAATGGAGAAGAAAACGACATCCTCAGAATAGGAAATGAGTAAATTGCTGGCGGCTGATTTCTAATTATTACATATCCTCTGTATCGTTGACTTTGTAAATGTAATTCCATCTAATAGGGAGAAATGTGTGGTGGTTTTAATAAAACACTAATGTTTTGATTTGGTTTTTTTTTGTCTTGTTTTGTTTTGCCAGGAAATGTTACCTGCCAGGCTGCTTGGAGTTGATCCTCCAAGGTCTATGACACCAGAGAAAGTTTCCATGTAGAGTGCCATCTAGGGCCTACAGTATCTAGACTCGAAGTCTGAATGATGTGTGGACTGCCATCTAGGATCTACAGTATCTAGACTCGAAGACTGAATGATGTGTGAACTGCCATCTAGGATCTACAGCATCTAGACTCGAAGACTGAATGATGTGTGGACTGCCATCTAGGATCTACAGCATCTAGACTCGAAGACTGAATGATGTGTGGACTGCCTGGAAGTCAGGTATAACTGAGGCTGTCTGCCAATACAGATGCATAAACAATTAACAAAGCATTTAGCAAAGACTGAGAATTTCAGAGTTGTTCCCTCTGTCAGTTTCTAATCATCATTTGGGTCAAAAGTACTGGGAGACAAAAAAAAATCCTGTATCTCTGAGGTTTGTGAAGACTTTCTTATTGTGGTCAAGTTGTATGCCTTTCCAAACCTGAAGAACTATTAGGAAATGACTAAAATTTTCTGACTCCTGTAGATGTGATCAGGGCTACCACTTCTAATCCCTCCTTCCATCATTACCTAGTAGATGTTATGCATGTGTGTAAAACTGGTCACATGATAGCCTGTAGATCTTACTTATAATGTGCAACAGGAAGCTCCATTTGCACATTTTTACTTTAGCGACTTAAATATGTGGTGCCATACTTATATTACGACCTTTACTTATTTTATTTAATTCAATTGTTAGGTCCTTTTAGGCACAGTCATGCTTGTTATATTGTTGCTCAAATTCCACTTGAATTTTCTCATGTATCACATATATTGACTAACAATCTCTGAATTTCTGCTTAGCATCAGAGATGAGAAAATAAAAAGATGATTAGCTCATATGGCAGATTTAGTTTTGATGAGGTAACAGAGCTTGCTTCTATTTTATTCTGATCAGGATTTCTGAGAGAGTCAGCAAGGGTTGAGAGGTCTGCCCCAGGAGTAGGATATGTCATGTTCCTTCTTTTGGCCTGTATAATATTCCCACTTAGGGGAATATTAACATGTTAGATCCTTTGTACAACATTTCTCTTTGTCAGCACCTTGCTTTGAGACTTCTGTCCTTATCCTCAAAAAAATGACACTTGACATATGACTACAGTGGCTTGGGGATTGGATGGATTCATCTTCTGATTGTTATGCAGTAACAGATTCACGTTGAACCCTCCCAATGCCTAAAGATAATACAGAAGTTGAAAAATTTCTTTTTGACATTTTTAAGTCCTTTGTTTGTAAAATTTGATGTCTGATACCCACTGGTCCATGTTTTTCCAATTCTGTTATTCAACATTTAACTGTTATTTTAATTCCATGTGACCACTAGTCCTAAACATAGAAAGTTTTTGAGCAGGTGCTGCTTTTATTTCCTCACAGATTTGTATAAATTTTAAAGAACCAAGGAAACCCCATATTAATAATATCGCCATAATTATATAGTTTTTAATGACAAATTATTACAGAAAAACATAATAATAACAATCACACATATGTGAGATACAGATACACATGGTGTTTTCATAAACCATTCCTGTACTGTATTCTATGTGTGGTAAACAGTTGTTGGGATTACCAGGAACCCACATACGAGAAAACATTATAGTTTGCATAGGGGTCACATAGTTCTGTCATGCACAAAACTGTATATCAGCCTATGAAGACTGTCCATAAATGCCCATGTAGTTTTCACTAGATTGCATGTGTAAGTCCAAAACCAAAACAACTAGTTCCAGTGACTCTCTACTTCAGAATGGGAAACAGGGAAATGAACATACTGATATCTTCTGTAATGATTTTTATATGTCTTAGTAATACTAAATTCTGTGAAAAAAAAGAATAAATACAATAACAGATTGCTAAGTCACCATTACTGAATTCTGCTTTGGGAGTAAAGAGGCCAAGCCTGGCTACTTCCAATGTTAAATTATCCAGCAGATTTAATTCACTTTATCATCTTTCTATTCTTTTCATAGATATGTTCATTTGTTCAATAAATGCATGTTTAAATTGGAAGAATTTAATGCAAAGAATATAACGCAGAATCAGAATCATCTGATGCATTCAGAAGATGAGAATCTACTAATTTATTTCATATCAGACTGCCATTTTGCTTTGCTGGTCTATAATATGTAGATTCTTGTTTTATGAACAGACTGAAAATGAACATTCATTCAAGACCATTCATCTGAATTCTCTCAACCAGACGTAAAGCTCTATTTCTTTTTTTTAATTCCCCATTTCTGGGCTGTATTCTCCTGAACAGTTTCACATTTCTAAAAATACATATTAATTAAATGGATGATGTCTGAGCAGCAGGTAAAGTTACCATGCTAAAGTGCATGACCTAAACTAACATTTCTAACAAAATAGTAATATTTGTTTTATAAATTTGCTCCCAAAACTACACTGCCTGTATTCACAGTGGTTGTAATATACACTCTCATGACCATTAATCATGTTCTTCTATTAATGATGTTAGGCTTAGTGTTGATTAGTTCATTTTTACCCCCACTTCACCCCATCTAATCACACAGGCAGCTGAGATTGCTTGGCGCATACTTCCTGTGCAGTAAGTGAAACTCTTCTTTTCCTTTTCAGGGGCACTTTCATGTTCTCCTATATTAATATTTCTGTGTAACCATGAAGAAATTAAAAAAGTTAAACATTCAAACAATTTGATTGAAGCTCAGAAGAAAGAACAGGTGAATCTAAAAATGATGCTATGCTTTGAAACATGCACTATTCACAGTGCCATCACTGTGACATCAGTGCCATGGAAGCGTGAACAACTAGAACAGTTTCTCTGGAGCTCAGCACTTGCACAAGACTGAAAACTCAAAGAAATTAATGTAATTGAAACATATTTTGATGACCACTAATCAATGTTTCCATACTGCAGTACTTCTAGGTAAATGTAAGAAACTGCAAGTATGCAAATGGTATGGACTGAGGTCCTGAAAGTGGGAGAAATGAAGGCTGTGATTTAAAATTATCCCCAGCCCTAACTTTAACATTTTAAAAGTTTTGTGTGTCCTACACTGGCTGTACTCCTAATCCATAATTCTTTCCAGTGGTTTACAAGGATTAAATTAGGAGAAATGTAATGTAAATCTCTAAAATAGGACAGAAGCCTGATGAAATTTCTTCCCAGAAAACTCTCATTTAGTTTATTTCTTGTTTTGAAGGAGTGTTTCTCTGAACTGTGTTTGTTTTGACTAAATGGTACCATTCTGTACAAAAGCTGCTGTGTAGCTGATACTGCCCTCTCAGATCTGAAGCGAATGAGCATTCACCTAGGTGAATTAAAAGTTGACTTTAACCTGCTGAGGTGACTGGTGCTAGGGAATAATTTGTTAGGGAGTTTAGGATACATACTAATCTAAGTTTTTAAAAGCATTTGTTACCATCCTGGGAAAGGTGGTGGGTAGGTGAAATTGAGCTGTTCTTGATGAGTCTATAAGAGTCAGAAGAAATCCACAAAATATTTAAGTTTTATTTTCTTGAAAAAAAAACCCTCTATGAATACACTCTAATATTTTCTTAATTAGAGTTTTGGTTGTTTGTGTTGGGTTTTTCTTAATATTTTGAGATGGTTAAAAAAAAAATACCATGCTTTCTAGAAACAATTTATTTAAAAAAAAAAAAGAAGCTAAAAAAAAAAAAGAACAAACAAAAAAAAACAAAAGAAAGAGGAAAAAAGGGAAAAAAAGCATTAAGAGCCAATCTATTGTCAACCTGTACCTTCAATACCCCTTTCTAGCACATATTCATTAATTAGCCAGCTGCAGTCAGTGAGAAGTGTTTTCTGTGAGGTTATTTTCAATGACAGACCCTATAATACTGTGCTGCACCTGTTCAGTCATAACACCACTCAGCAATTGGCTTTAAGTTATTAAAGAAAACCCAGTGCTACGAACAAAAAAACCTCCAAACCAGTAACAAAGTTTCAAAATAATGAGTCATTATAATGTCAAAATTAAGTCATTATAACATTGCATTATAATGATAGCTTCTAATTCCAGTTATATAAAATGGATTTTAAAATGGACTATTCGAACACATGTAGGTAAAGCCTATTAGAAATCCTTCAACTTGTTGCTCGTTGGAAGTTGCCCATTGCTCAGGATTCATAGGTGATAGTAAGTCCTTATTCAGGAGCTCTGGCCTTTTGAGTTGCATGTAGTGCTAATGAACATCTTCACACATATTTGCTGGATTAAATACTTTAAACATAAGTATTTTTTTGAGGTGGGACACAGTTTTATTGATATAAATTTGGAATAGCTATAGTTATTATTGTAATGCTTTCTTTTTCCATTCAGCTTTTTGAGAGAGTGAGTACAGAATTTGTATACTTACTAATTTAGACATGAATGCAGGGATTTTATTTCCTTATGTTTTAAAGGTATGTGTCCATAACACTTTCTAGAAAGATTCACCATCTGACAATGGATTTAATTTCTATTATCTTGAAGATAAAAGTTTGATCCATGTATTAAATATTATTATAACAGTAAAAGCAACTGTCATAAAAAGAAAGAGAGAAAATTTAGTTCACTAAAAAGACTATGGAACTCAAGGAAATATGATGGTTTGGGCATGCCACTTTGGTTACTCATGTTCGATGTCCACAGAAAATTGCTAAACTGTGGAATCAAAAGCTGTGGTAGTTAATTAATTGTGGGTCTATTTAGCATGTTCCTTTGACCAAAAAGTTTATTATATGGCAAATCATCATTAACTCTATTATTAAAGCCTATGCAGACATTTGTGAAATTCCGTGATGTAAGGCACCGACATGAGAATGTGTTTGGAGGGTTTAACATGATAGAGAAAAGTTTATTTTCTCTATATTACTGAATGCTATTTATGTCTGCCCTTTCTTTTTTTAAGCATGAGGAGAATATGTAGCAGACACAGAAACACTCAGGGATATAAGTCCCAGTTTTCTCACAAAAAGAAATCAAAAGAATAATTAACTGCAGTGTTTGCAAATGCTGCTGTATGCACATCATGGTTTATTAATATAGTTTAGGCAAACAGCCAAGCTATATGATTTTTGGCTTACAATAACAAAACAGCAACAACAAAAAAAAGAAAGATCTAATAGGTACTTCCCTCTTTCAATGTGACCTTCTAAGAATCCTCAGGAAATTAGTGCCAAGTTCCTTAGTTATGCCTCCTCACCCATACTTGCCCTTTTTAGCTCCATTGTGCTACAGCATACATAAGTACACAAATTATTTGTATTTCAGCTAACTTAGAGGAACTAAAAAGCCTCTCATTTACCTTTCAAATTCCCTGCCTCTGTTTTTCCTGCAGTGACTCCTGTGGAAGAGGTCAGCTGCTTTCTTGAAGTCTGTGCTTTTAAATACTTTTTTTCTGACTTATAGACTGAATAAAACTAATTGAGGACAGATCAGACTACATTTTTCAGTTTTTCTTAGGTAAACCAGACAGCTGCTTTCTTTTCTCCTTTGCATAAGAAATTATAACATATGTGTCTGATTCCATAAAGCCTTAAATATGTGTCTGAGTTGTATATAACCTACAACATTCAATAATATACATGTATGTATGAGAACTACATGCATGTAGAATATTCAACAAAATAAAATTTAACAAAAATCAAGCAACCATATACTTTGCATGTGTGTCTGCGTGTGGAAGTCTCAGGTATGCATCGCAAAATCTCCACAGACGCACATTGAGAATTCAAAAGCCCATTGGATTTCCCTGCAGTAGCTTTACTCAAACCTCTGAGACAGAAGCCTTTATAATTAGTCTTATGGGCTGTTACCATTCAAGATGCACCATGAAATTGTGAAAGAGGTTCCAAAATTATTAACACTCTAATTGCAATTGTATGTATTTGAATTTTAAAAATGCTTATTGGTCTGAATCGTGAGTTTTATTGGGGTGAGACTGGAACATTTAATTGTAGTAAATGGGGGCTCTCCCTCTCATGTTTGCAGAACCTGAGCAGGCAGCAGCTGTTTCCACTGCTGCTGGATACAACCTTTTCTGCACCATCAATTCTTAATGCCTGCTTACTGATCACTGGTTGGTGATCAGGCCCTCCTTTTTCATCTCTCCACCCTGAAAAGCTATTGGAGCAAACCTTTCACCCAAACTGTGGAAAATGAGAACAGCTTCAGTTCAGAAAACAATCTGAACCAGAATCACAGATTTTTTTCCTTTGGACAAAAATTCAAACTATATGGACAACATTTATGCACTAAAAGCCAAATTCCAAAACAGTGGTAAAGTGATTCTGATATTTTTATTAATAAAGATTTTCTCTATCTGTTTAATGTCATACAGACTTTCATGTCATAAAGAAAAAGGTGCATAGGGATCCTTGTGTTAGATGGATATATTAATACTTAAAAGTGTAAATGTTATGTAAACACTGGTACTGTACTGTTGGTTTTCTTAAAGGTTTATATTTCTTCCATCAGTTGAGGCTAAAGTAAACCAGCATAAGTCTTTTTATGACTGATACTTGCTGCTTGATTAAGACAATAATATTACCATACCAGAGCTCATCACATACAAAGAGTTTCAAAAATTAAAAAAAAAAAAAAGGGAAAAAGTAGAGAACATTAATAAAAAGGGAAGTGTAATAAATGTTAGCTCGAGATTTTCTCTTTTGTTTGTCTACTAACCTAAGCAAGTAGCCTTTTAATTTTTTTTTTTTTTTTCCTCTGGAAGCTCAGACTGCTTTCCTATTTATTACTACTGGAAAGGAAGAGGCATTACAAGAAGAAAAAAAATAGACAAATTACAGTGTAGTCTTCTAAGCACTAGGTGAAAATGTATTTTTCTTTCAGAGCGCACTGAGCTTCTATTTTGTTTGTTCTTCTCTGAAAGGGGATATCTCCTGAGAGTAACACAGTTACCTGCCTAAGTTGCTTTAACCCCATACCAAAAGTGTATGCTAATCTGTTTTTGCTGGTGAACTAAACTACACGCCATCATAATTGCTGTTCAGTATTTTAAAACCTGCATAACAGATTGCTGTAATAGAAAGGAGGGCAGGAGGGTAACAAGGCAGGAAAGAAAGAAGGCAGGAAAGGAGGAATCAAGTGAGGGAGAACATGATGGAAGAACAATCCTCTGGGTAAATTAATGTGAGTAACTAAAGTTTAGTAAAGTTGCTTATTTATCTACAGTGACCACACTGTCATTTTCTCTTAGTAAAGGGAAATCATTATTATGATGATGCCAGTTCTAATAGGTATTTTATGGAGGGACATAAAGGCAATATGTGAGATTCATCAGTTAATATCCTAATACTAGCCACCATAATATTCTGGGTATATTAAAAACCAAACCAAGAACAAAAGTAAACCCCAAACCAAACCAAAGCTAACCCCTCCAAAAAAAAAAAAAAAAAAAAAAAAAAAAAGAAGCAAATCAGGGGGGAAAAAAAATCAACAAAAACTACCACCAAAAAAAACCACCGAAAAAACCCCAAACAAACAAAAAAAAAACGCCCTACCAAAAAAAAAAAAAAAAAAAAGAAAAAAACCCAAAATAAGCCCCCCAAAAAATAACAAAACCAAAAATCCCCACACTTTGAGATCAGAAAATGGTTGACAGTGTCAATATGGAGACTTAATGTTTCTGACAAGAGCTTGATTAAACTCAAGAGAAGGACCTTATTTGTAATCAGATGGAGTCAAGATAGTCCAAACTCATTCTACCTTAATTTAAGCTCTTTAATGAGTTGTTTAAGTATTTAGGCTTCATCCTTCAGGGTTCCCCAAGACAGAAAATAATTTCCCCACGCCCAGAAATTGCTTAACTCCCTAGGAGCACACCCACTCCTATATACTCCTATCTCTATTCCCTGACTGTAGGGCAAACCTAACTATCTAGATCGCAAAGTGAAAACAGACTGTGAAGCAAACTTTGCATGGTGATCAAGAGGTTCAGGATGTCTTGCATCATGCTGCTGAGAAGCAGTAGCATTCTTACTTTGAAGAAAATAAAGCCATACAAAATAGACCCTGGAAGTCAGCTAACCTTAATAATGTTTAATTAATCAATTTTCTCCCTAACTTTGTGTCGTCTACTAAAATAGTTAAATAACTGTGCTCTGGATTCAACTCATACTCTGAGGGACAACTCCTCTGACTGAGATACTTTACTATTGCAGAAAAAGTTTGGCAGTACTCATGGATCTAAATGACAAATAAAAGAAGAGCACACACCTGAAAGACAGCAAGGAAACTTTACTCAGAAACAAAGAATACTACTTGTCTAAACCGTAATTCTGAAAGAAGTGTTCAGAAAGGCTAAAATGTGGTGGACAGAGTAACAAAATGCTCATGAAATTATCCTTAAAGTCACCTACCCTTATTATAACTAGATGATCTTAAGATCCTTTCCAAACCTAACTATTCTATGAGTCTATGATTCTATATCTGATTTTAATTTGAAGTTCTATGAGTATCATCTAAGCAGTTTCACTGCTTAATTTTTCCTCTCCATTGGCTTTAAGGTTGCCCCTAAGGCAGCCTCTTCAACCTGACAAATTTCAAAGTATACTTTTTAAACAAGTGAACTTTTCTCGTAAGAGAGAAGATTTTCCTGATATTATATATTTCTTGCCATGGGCAAGAGGAATAATATGTATTTCTTAGTAATATGTTTGCATGCATGTAAATTCAGGAAAACTGAGAAGGTGTGGAGAAAAATAGTTGAGATGAAATGAAAACACAAGATGTATGTTCAAAATAACTGAGAGCTTATGTTACTTTTGACCAATGTTGGGCTAATACAGGAAGAATGAGAACAGTATCTTTTTGCCAAGGCAGAACTGGAAAACTAGGAAAACTATCTTGCTCATGACACAGAATGTCAGTACTACAATCAATAAGCCCATTTGCAGAATCAAGCACATCACAGCGTTATTAGGCATCTCCTATCACAACATTCAAAATGACACAGAAAGTTAGAAACACAAGACATTTTTACCTATCACATAGCATTTCTTGTTATCTTAAGAACCTTAATACATTCTGACAGTCTGTCATCAAGCAATCCAGTTTCAGGATAGCTTTTCTGGCTTAAGATTTCACAACATCTGGAGTCTAACACAAAAAACATCCACTGTACTAAAATTACTATTCTTCCTGTTAATGATCTCCACAGGTGACCAACATGAAAAGCAGTTACACTTTTTCACTTTAAGGGTCTCATTAAACTATCACATGTTTGTATGATGAAAAACCTGTTTATAAAGAATCTGCTTCATCACTCCTTTCTTTTCACTATCTTCACATTATGTGAAACCAAGGAGATTTGTGTCAAAACCTTTGCTTTCACATTTTCTTCATTGTGTTTACAAATTAATGTAATTAAGAGCTAACAGGAGTGAGTTTGTCACTTAGTGGCATGCCTTTATTTGTTTCTTTGTTTATTTTTTTTCCCCATACTACCATTCACAAGCCTTCAGTTTCTGTCTTCTGCCTTGTGTGTGAACTACACTTCAAGAAATCTGGTTGGATTTAACTCCAGATTAAGAGACCTAAGGTTTAGTTCCTACATGTAGACTAGATATCAAAACTCCCAGAACAGCTAATTGTATAGTCAAAGGCAGTAAAGGAAATCTGTACATTTACTCAGCCCATTGTAGATAAGTACAGTCAGCTAGCTACCCTTCAATTCAATAGCCCTTACACAGGCAAGAAGTGCCATTTCAAGTCACTTATGATGTCTGGGTCATCTTTAGAAGCTCGTAGATATTACAGAGGACATATAGGACACCTAAGCTTGTGTAGTAGATGGAGACCAGATAGGAATCTCTACATCATGTACAACAGCAAGCGCGTCCAATGTGCAAAACTAGAGTATCATAGCTGACACACTCTTTTCACCTGAATTAAATCTCCATTGACTATAAAAACAAGAGAAATATAGGCAAGTTAACATGTAGACACCTGCATCTAGACCTGTAAATTTAGGTTCCTTCAAGCTGAAGCTAAATTTCAGTTGTTCTATTCAAGTAATATTTTGGAACAATAATATTTTCTATAGAATGTAACTAATTCAATTACAGTTAAATGTTCCACATGTTTCTGTTACCTTTACCTAGTTTTAATTCTTAAAGTCTCATTTCTTCTAGTTCCATCTTTTTCTTCCTCGATGTTTTTCCTAATTTTTCATTTTTTCCATAATTATTCATGTTTACAAATCTTTGTCTTCTCTGTTGGAAGAGTTTCATATGGGTTGGTTTCGGGAGGTTTTTTTTGGTTTTTGGTGGGTTTTTTTTTTTGTTGCTTTTTAAAGTGCAGAAGCTCATTGGTCTTGAAAAACCATTCTTCTTAGGTTGTCATTTATTTCCTTTTTAGTTATTTTTTAGGTGTCTTCTTTTATTTGTACCTAACCTTCCCAGTATACTCTAGGAACTATATACATTGTTACTCAACCTGTACAGGTAAATATGAATTATTTTATGAGAAGCAAAAGAATAAATTTCATCCTTAAGATAATTACTTAGGGGCTCCAGTCATCCTCTGCCTCATAACCGTTCAGTGTGGTTTTGCACTTAAAAACCTGTTTTCTTTTTTTTTTTTTTTTTTTTAACTCCATAGAGTAAGGAAAATTAAATTATATGGAAGACCTTAGGGGGTGGATAATAATATATTGATTTATATTGTCAAGTAACTTATGAATAGCCTTTAAATATGTGTAGCAAATATAACTATTCATAACAAAATTTCTTTGAGAAAGTTTAGTTCTGGATGTAATCTTAGGAATTCAGTTCTGATTCTGCTTTATGCAGGTAAAGCAGAAATCCACTTTTGGCTTCAACAATAGAAAAGAGCAGATATGGACAATGCTGAAAGAAGCATAGATATGAGGCCTGGTACTTCAGGATCAGGAAAATGAGGAAGATGATGATAAGGGATCATTCAGGTCAGAAGAGTTCCTACTGAAGAGTCAGAGAACATCTCGTATTATGACTAGCTCTACTACAGAAAAAAAAAAAAAAAAGGAGAGCGGTGGTGATGGGTGACTCCACCCTCAGAGGAGCAGAGGGCCCCATATGTCATCCTGACCAGACTCAGAGAGAAGTCTGCTGCTTTCTTGGGGCCAGGGTAAGGAACGTCACCAGAAAACTCACTTGTCTGGTATGGCCCTGTGACTACTATCCTTTATTAGTCTTCCAGGTGGACAATGAGGAAATCTCTTCAAGAAGCCTGAGGGGACTCAAGAAGGATTTCAGGGCCTTGAGGTGACTGGTTCAGGAAGGAAAAGGCCAAGGCACTTAATGCTGCCTTTGCCTCAGTCTTTAATAGTCACACCAGCCATCCTCAGGGTACTCAGTTCCCTGAGCTGGATGGCAGAGATGGGGAGCTGATTGAAGGAGCTGAAGGAGCTGGCAGAGGAGCTTGCTCAGCCACTCTCAGTCACCTATCATCAGTCCTGGTCTCGTGGGCAGGTCCAAGAGGATTGGAGGTTGGCCAGCATGACACCTCTCTACAAAAAGTGCAGGAAGGAACTCCAGAAACTACGGGCCTGTCAGCCTGAGCTCAGTGCTGGACAAGGTCATTGAACAGATCATCCTAAGTGAGATCATAAAGCATGTGTGGGAAAATGGAGGAATCAGGCTCAGTTGGCATAGGTTCATGAAGGTTTCTTCTTGACCAGCCTGATCTCCTTCTACAATAAGGTGACTCACCTGGTTGATGAGGGAAAGGCTGTGGACATTGTGTATTTGGACTTTAGTAAAGCATTTGACACTGTCTCCCACAGCAGTCTCCTGGACAAATTGGCTTCTGACGGCCTGGATAGGAGGATACTTTGCTGGGCTGGAAACTGGCTGGATGGCCAAGCCCAAAGAGTGGTGGTAAATGGCATCACATCTAGTTGTCTACCAGTCACTAGTGGTGTCCCTCAAGGTTTGGTGTTAGGGCCAATGTTTAATATCTTCATTGATGATGTGGATTAAGTGCACCCTCAGTAAATTTGCAGATGACACCAAGTCGGCTGGGAGTGTTTTTCTGCTGGAGTTTAGGAAGTCTCTGTAGAGGGATCTGGACAGGCTGGATCGATGGATTGTGGCCAATAGTATGAGGTTCAACAAGGCAAAGTGCCAGGTCCTGCACTTGAGCCACAACAAACCCATGCAATGCTACAGGCTTGGGGAAGACTGGCTGGAAAGCTGCCCCATGGAAAAGGACCTAGGGGTGCTGATTAATGAGCTGAACATGAGCCAGCTTGTGCCCACGCTGCCAAGAAGGCCAATGACATGCTGGCCTGTACTTGGCACTGGTGAGGCCACACCTCGAATATAGTGTTCAGTTCTGAGCCCCCCACTACAAGAGAGACGTTGAGGTGCTAGAGCCGGTCCAGAGAAGGGCAACAAAGCTGGTGAAGGATCTGGAGCACAAGTCTGATGAGGAGAGGCTGAGGGAACTGGGGGTGTTTAGTCTGGAGAAGAGAAGGCTCAGGGGGGACCTTACCACTCGCTACAGCTACCTGAAAGGAGGCTGTAGTGAGTTGGCGGTCAGTCTCTTCTCCCAGGTAACAAGTGATAGGACAAGAGGTAACCATGTCAAGCTGTGCCAGGGGAGGTTTAGATTGGATATTAGGAAAAACCTCTTCATAGAGAGGGTGGTCAGGGATTGGAACAGGCTGCCCAGGGAAGTGGTGGAATCACCGTCCATGGAAGTGTTCAAAAACCGTGCATATAAGGCCTTCAGTGGTATACTTTAGTGGTAGACTTGACAGTCCTGGGGTAACTGTTGGGCTTGATGATCTTACAGGTCTTTTCCAGCCTAGTTGATTCTATGATTATATGAATATCAGCACAAAAGATATTTTATCAGAAAAATTGTGAAATAATTGTTGCCCCTCATTAGAAAATACTCTTATTATCATTTAAGAAGAAAAAGCTAGCAGTGTTTGCAAGAGTCTTCACTATTCACTCAAGCATTTATTTGTTATTTTTAACTTTTTTTCAGGTAACCATCTAGAAGCAATAAAATAGACCAACACACAGTGTATAACTGAGTGTCATTTAGCTCAACAATTTGGTAAATACTTGGAAAAAACATAGCAGCAGTAAGACCTGCCGTTAAAAGGTTCACAAATAAGAAGACATATGGAACACCTTTGACAGTTTTGGCCAACATGGGAAAAAAAAAGTTACACCAACTACAAAACTTTTTCTGCAAAATACATTTGCACATTATTTATGATTAGAATGAAGAAGACATAGAATCATAGTGGCTGGGAGGGTCATCTCAAGTCCACCCAGCCCACCTCTGCAGCCAGTGTAAGGCTACATTCAACAATGGGCTCTGTAGCAACAAAAAGATACAGATTTTGCAACAAGAGCATCTACAAACTTACAAAAAGAACTCGAAGCTTTCTTCGTAATTCAAATTAGTAGGCTGAATTTAGTCCAAATTCCTAGCCCAAACACAAAGAGCACACAGCTATAAATCTTAGGCTATAATGCTAATTAGCATGAAATTAGCACATAGTTATGTTTGATAGCAGGAATTTTAAAGATGTATAGAAATTAAATGTAAGTATGTATAGCATACAGAACTGGAAATGTTGAACTCATCTCACTTAATATAGGCTCCAAGATCCTGTAAACTTATTTTTAAAAATATCTTTTATAGTCAATATTACTATTTTATGGAAATTAAAATAAAATATGTGAGGCCATGCTTATTTTTCCCCTATTTTCTTACCTTCATGGAAAAAAGCTTCAGTTTTCTTTTTTTGTTTATTTTTAATAGTTTAGAAGTTTTTCACTATTTATCCTTAGTTCTCCTTGAAGGTCAAGCCCCAATTAAATTTCAGTAAAGTCTTTCTCCTACACACAAAAACTAAGAAAGCTGAAGAATCTGTGACTTGGTGCCAGAAACACAGGGAACAATAAAATCTATATTGATAGATTTTTATTTTACCTATACATATGTATGTCTATATGGCTGATTTCACAATAGTATCCTTTGGAAAAAAGTGGCAAATTCAACTTCCTTGTAAATAAGAAGTCTTGGAAGTTCAGAGTGAAATGAACTGGGCAGTTCATACATCTCAGAGGCTTTATTCTATTTTTCTGCTTGCCTCAGGCAGCAGACAGTTCATCTGTTTACAGTGTCTCCATGTATTTGAGGTTATATCTTTTAAAACCATAGAGGACAGAAATACATTTAAAAAAAACTTTAAGATCATTGAAACCAAATTTTTAGGGAGTATTGAATTTCAAATTCATGGGAAACACACAGCTCTATTTACACCAAAATATACAGGCATGCATCTAGGGGAGTTAAATCTAGAAATTGCTTTATAATTCTTCCAAAGAGTGTAGGAGCATGACAAAAACCACTGAGTTATACTCAGCAGCCAATTTTCATTACCTTTTTTTTTTTGTCGTAAATCTATTCCAGCCTTTTTCAACCCTTCTAATTCACTTAATCTAATGACCGATCTTTCTTTGATGTATTAGTTTATCTTTTCTAAGACCACAAAATAGGAAAAAGAAATAATCAAAATCTGTATAGAAAATATTACTGAAAAATTGAAAATGCCAGGCAAAAAGCATTTTCCTTGAAGGGCTAAAATACAGACACTGTCATGTCTGTGAGTATCTTCAACATAACAGCCTGTGACTCGCAGGTAATATGTAATGAGTGTGGATGCGGAGGTTGTTATGGTTTCAGGGCCTTCTATGACTTTTACTGAATGTAAAATCCTACAAACAAATATGTTAGACCTGATCCTGGAGCTATAACTCACAAAATGAGATAGTCTCCCCATACAGTGCAAAAGACGTACCTTTATTTTAAACCAAAATCATCTATCCCTCCTACACAGAGAAAGCTAATCTTGCTTCCTATATGCTTTCAAGAATTCCGAGTAATTGTGCTACCATAAAAAAAAGGTTTTCCACTTAGTACTCATGCGTAATTTTGTTACAGAGTGTTTGGGAAGTATGTAACCATTCCTATAATTAATATTTCTGCTAAACAATAAAAAAATATTAAATATTCTGTTTTAAAGGAACATTTCTAGCATTAGAGACAGCATAAATATTACTGGTATTCAGTGGCTGTCGGGTGCCTAACTGCCCTTCATGCTTTTGAAAGTCTCTCTTTTTTTCTTCTGGACATTCTAAATAAATCAAAGTCAATGGAAAGTTTCTCATTTAGTTCAGTGGTATTTAGATCAGGCCATGAAGGCTTGAATTTGTTCCCCCCGATGACATCAAAACATCAAAACCTGTCGACTTCTGACTTCAGGACAAGTCCCTAAAATGCCCTCCTTCTCATAACATGTGCCATTTCCTTTAATGCATTCATATTTCACAAAATGTTCACGGTTTTTATTTCTATAGTTTACCTGTAAATAAACTATGTATTTTCTATGAATTCATCGTCACTATTACCACAGATTTCTAGATTATCTTATTGTATCTTTAATGTTTAATTTAGCATTCTGGTAGTTTTTCCTCCAATTTGTTGGGTACATTACAAAAGCGAACACCCCCCCACTCCTCCTTGTACCGTGCTTGCCATACACTTATAGAATATTTTTCTAAGAAGTTTCTTTCTCCTAAATGTCTTGTATGACACTCTGCAGTTAAAGTAAGAAGGAAAAAGTAAAACATAAAATGAAGTAAACATACAATGAAAATCCATGTTTAACACTATGAAGTATCTGACTCCTTTCCCACCAAAAATGCTTTTTTCATTCTTCAGTATTGACTATATGTTCTTGAAATAACAAAAACAAGGACTGTGATTGAAATTACTTCTGTGCTTGACCCTTTCCTCTCCTTGACTTAGTGTTCTATATCAGATTGCTTGACTATCTTATCATTCAGGGAAGAAAATATTCAGCTCCAGATGAATAAAAATTATTTTTATTTTTCAGTCAATGGCAAAACTTTAATATTCATAATACTTGGAATGAGCAAGAGGCTGAATGAAAATTATGCCAAAAATATAGTTCAAAATTTTTGTTTAAAAGTGTTTTTTATGAATATGTGTTGCTTCCTTGGTGAGGGGTAACAGTAGCAGCATTTGGTTTCTTGCTACTAACTCTAAATTTGTGAACTAACAACATATTTTTGAGGACACTTGGCAGTTTCTAAAAATAATATATATGATAATCTAAAAATATTTTAGCAAATTAGAACACAAAAATTATGAGCAATAGTTAAAAAGCAATTATCATGCAAAACTAAAGAGATAATGGATGATCAGAACACAAATATTGCAGACCTCTCTTATCTGTCTTACATGTAATACTCTTTTTACCTAAATGTTATTAATTTTTTGATGTAAAAATCAGTATTAAAGTATTATCAATTATCACTGATAAAAGAACTTGACTACCATAAACTTCAGAAGTGAGCAGTTCTGTATCTCCATTTGATTTTGCATTCTTTTCTGAGTTACTTAGAGAGAGATGTTGAAAAAGGGTATCATAACAATTACCTTGTTTTCCTTATACTGTTAACATTTGGAAAACTAAACAATAACAATAGTCTGAAGAATTTAGACATGTCAGAAATGTGTTCTCTTCCCAGGCCAGTTCTAAGAAATGGAAGGTGTCAGTCATCTCAAATTTGTGATTTGGTCCTGAATGCAGCTACTGTCCTTAGCCCAATGAAATATGAGGTTTGTGCCTCCTCACATCATTAGGTATACATTTTAAATTGCAGTATTATAGAATACTTGAGGTTAGAAGGGGCCTCATGAAGTCATCTAGTCCAGTTATTCCCTCCAAACACAGCACAGATGGCCAACTTCCTCCTCAGCTTCACTGTTAAAGCATAACCAGCAGCTTAAAACAAGTGATTATTTTCCCGCATAGCTGTTGTAAAATGGAGTATTTCTTCCGGTTTGGGGCTTCCTAGTAGAAAAAAGCCATTGACAAACTGGAGCAAGCCACTGGAGAGCCACCAGATTGCAAAGTGGCTGGAGCACACTGTATTACAAGGACAGGTCGAGTGAGCAGGATTTGATCAGTTCAGGGAACAGAGGAAAAGGAGTGAACTTAACATTGTCTTCCACTATTGAATATGTGTTTATAAAGGAGATGTAACCAGTTTTTTTCTCAATGATGCACGGCAAAAGTTAAGAGGAATGAATGCAAGTTACATCAACGAGAATTTCCTCTTGCTATTAAGAAAACAACAGCAACAAAACCACAGAGTGGTCAGACATTGTAACAACTTTCCTCTACAGATTCTGAAATATCCTTGCTTGGAGATTTTCAGAACTCTGCTGGACAATGCCTGGAGAATCTTATTTTAAAGTGAAAGTTTTCCCAGGTTGCTTTGGTCAGGTGGCTTATGGTTCCTTAAAGCCTAAATTGTTCTGTGTTTTCACAATTTAATCTATGTGACAAATGTTGAGGGAGGAACTCTAGCCTTACTCAAATCTGAAGAGACTCCGGAGATAAAAAGCACAAACTGTACATCCCAGTGGGCTGATGAGAGTGGTGAGATTCCTCTGATAAAACATATAAATGTTAGCTTGTCCTTGTATACTGTTCTGGAATAAAGTTGCTAGTTTCCTTCAAAACAAAATCAGATGTAACTCTAAGGATATTTCTAGTGTAAGCTTCTGAAAATGTTTGTATCTTTCTGTTACTGACTATAGAAAAGATCCTGGAGTTTTAGTTCAGAAGTTGATACTAGCGTTAGCAGAAATTAGAATCACAGAATATTTAGGGTTGGAAAGGACCTCAAGATCATCTAGTTCCAACCCCCCTGCCATAGGCAGGGACACCACACATTAAACCATGTCAGCCAAGACTCCATCCAACCTGGCCTTGAACACTGCCAGGGATGGAGCATTTGTGACTTCCTTGGGCAGCCTGTTCCAGTGCCTCACCACCCTCACAGTAAAGAACTTCTTCCTTATATCTAACCTAAACTTTCTGTGTTTAAGTTTGAACCCATTACCTCTTGTCCCATTGCTACAGTCCCTAATGAAGACTTACTCTCTGGCATCTTTGTAGGCCCCCTTCAGATACTGGAAGGCTGCTATGAGGTCTCCACGCAGCTTCTCTTCTCCAGGCTGAACAGCCCCAACTTTCTCAGCCTGTCTTCATAAAGGAGGTGTTCCAGCCCCCTTAACCTCGTGGTCCTCCTCTGGACTTGCTCCAACAGTTCCATGTCCTTCTTGTGTTGAGGACACCAGAACTGTACAAGTACTCCAAGTGGGGTCTCACAAGAGCAAAGTAGAGAGGCAGGATCACCTCCTTCGACCTGCTGGTCGTGCTTCTTTTGATGCACCCCAGGATACGGTTGGCTTTTGGGCTGGGAGTTCACACTGCCGGCTCATGTTCAGTTTCTCCATACATATATAAATATATATATACAATACCATACAAAATGACTGCTACAAACATACTCTTCCTGTGTGATGGTCATGACCATTATAAGCAGTAAGATGTCTCCAACAGTAGAAAAATTCAGTGTGTGATTGTGATACAAGAAAAGATTTATCAAGGATCTAGTTATCTTTTCATGTTCTAGATAAGGTCTGGTTTTGTTTTCTCAATTACTTTATGGTCAGGATATTTGAAGGAGTCTAAGTGACTAAGAAAACACGAATTACAATAAATTAATTGAAGAATATGTGGGAAGTTTTGCAAAGTAATTGTTTACCAATACAGTGTTTCATTTATATTTTTTTCCTTTTCCTTTCTTTTTTCTTTACCTTGCCATGCCTTGCATTCCCCTCTCTTCCATTCCCTTACATTTTTCTGTGAGGTGAGTCTTTAATAGTGGAAATGCTTCTTCTTTTCATTTTTTAAGCAGAGCAAATCTTAAGTCTGTTAGTACTGTCTATGGAGCCATATGGGTCTCCATATGGCATTTCTTTTGATAACTGTGCCATATTCGATATCTTACCCAAGTGCATGTCTGTGTAATCAAGTGTTTTATCTTTAATTTCCTGCACTGATGTGTAGAAGATAACTCTGAGTGTATTAGCACTTTTCTGCTTTATCTGTCTGCCATTAGATTGGAGGAAAAACATGCTCACACATTCTTTAATTGGGTAGTTAACTGGTCTAAAAGAAGATGTGGCAATATGAAATGTCTTCTGTCGTGAATAGTTTGAAACTCTCCATGGTACTGACCATTTTATTGCCATAAATAAGCAAGTTGAAATTTGTCTTGAAGAATTTCAAGAACTAAATTGCAGAATGAAAGCATTAAGGGATTTTTTTTTGTTTCTGATATTGCTTACATGAATTAGGAATGTCACAAAATGAGAAAGTAATTTGTTTAAAGTGTTGTAAACAGAAGGGATGGGTCTTTTTTATGCAATAAGCGTGACTTCCAAAAAGACATTAATAGAAAAACATAGTCTGAAATATGTCTGAAGATGTAAACTTTGTAATGTCAGGTATTTCAGTTCAGTTAAAATTCATTATTTACTTGATACGCATAGACACAGTTATGATTTTGTATCATGACATGCCTCTACTAAACTAAGGAAAACAAGGAAATTTACCATTTTTGATAAGGCTAAATATAATTAAAAAGTATTGAATAAATATGCAAAAATAAATGAGAATTATTGTATTGTATTTGCAATATATAAGCCTTAAGTATTTAATATATTTTGTTCTTGTAAAATAATTTTGGCTTCCTTCTACAAAGCCTTCAGGTGAATAACATGCACTTTTCTATTAGAAATCTGTTACAGGGAGTAATGACTTGCTTTAGAAAAATCATAGATGTTTATATTAGCTTGCCATGGAAAAGAACTATCCATTGGCAAAATAAAAATTAAGTATGTTCCCAGTATTATGGTATCCAAATTTTAGATAATATTATTTTTTAAAATCTTATTCTATTCAAAGGGGAAAGAAGAAATATGTTATCATTATTAATATTTTCCTGAGTTTTTATAATAGTTTAACTGTTTACAAGGCAAATGAAAACATTAAGTATGACTCATAGACCCAGTCTTTCACCTTTTCATTCTGAAGGTGTGTAAAATATGTAGTCTTAGTAGCAGATACAAGCTGTTTGACAGCCACCTTTTCCTCTGAGTAGGAAACAGTTTCTTCAAGGGAGATTAGTATCACAGTTTGATTCTAGGGATAGGAGCTGTGATATGTTCTTGAGTTAAGCTTGCTTGCAGAGTTTGAATTGAAAACAAAAATCTTCCAGTTATAGAAATGCATGAATATTTTGAAAATATATTTTCAAGCATTGCTTAAAAAAAAAAAATTACATTAAAAAAGAAGTTTAGGAAAACTTAGTTTGGAAATATTTGGAAAACCTGATGCACATGCACACCTTGTAAAGCTGACTTTTTCATGCGTGAATATTTCATACTGTGCATGCACACACTTAGTAAATCTTTATTTATCAGCTTTAATTTCATATGCAGTGCATCAGTTTACTGGCCAGTACAGCATTGATCCACAAAGCAATACTGAATACATATTTATGATGGGAGAAGAGAAGGTTAATGGTCTTCCAAAACTCCCTTTCTGTTTTAATCTTTGATTAATTTATTAGAAGGGGTAATATACAACTTCTCTTCGTTTGGGTGGGGTGTTTGGTTTGGTTTTGGATTTTCCTCTTTTCAGTTATAGGAACACACAGGAATAAAATCTCGACAACAGGTTTTCTCAAATATTTCAATTGTTTAAACATTAGTCCATTAATATGTAAATATTCATAGTTTCATATCAAATCAAATAGGTCCCCTTGTCAAAATTTAACAGCTACATTGAAGGTCTGCTACAGTAAAAGACATTGATGGTAACAGTATAGTTTGGACCTGCTATTGCAAAGCTCCTTTTACTAAGTAAAAGCAAAAACGACCCATAAACATATCAAAATTCTATGGGTGGAGATGGAAAGCTTTACTCTAGGCTTTTGATTTTTACAGCGTCTTGTCTTTATCTGACTCTGGTATCCACATAGTTTACCACAGCAGATTCACCAAAGTGCTACCACAAGTGTTTGCTTACTGATGTGTATAAAAGTTCATGCATATTTAAAAATGAATACAGAAAAAAAAAGGTATATCCAATGACTGTGCTGATGTAAGAAGCTGCATAATCAGTCACTTTTCTTGTAAAAATATCACTTATACCTCCCTCTGCAGAACTAACCTATTCAGTAGATAACAACTACTGGTATTCTCTATACTGTAGTTATTAAAGCACAAACCCTAAGGAAGATTATAATCTTTTAAAATTCTCACAAATAAGTAAAAAGAGACAGTTCTAAGACAACTGTCTTGAAAGAAAAAGAAGCGAGGAAAGAACCAAACCAAACCAAAAGTCCAAAGCAAAAAAAATATTCTTTCATGTATACTTTTAGAAAGCTCTTCACCTGTGGTTATATTTATTAGAACAGTTGTTTCAAGTTGCAAGAACATTTCAAAATGTTAAAAATGTGGGTTTCCTCAAAAGGAGAAAAAAACCCACATATCTTATAACATTCGGTTTATAAGGCATGTGGTGAATGGGAGTTTGTACGTATTGACTTGTGTAATAATTACCCTCTCTTTTACTTCATAGTAAATTCTATTTAGTACTTCTAATAAAGACCATGAAAGATACTTGTATAAAGGACAACGAAATTGACTGGAGCTCTCTTGCTTTCTTTCACACTGCCAATAATGCTTTGCAATCACTTTACCAATGAAGGCTTTTAATTATCCAAGATCTGCAGTCAGTTCTGTAACACTGAGCATTCCATTTGAATTTAAATTTATGGCTTTTTTCATTTTCTTATTTTCTTTTCTTTTGTTTTCTGATAAAAAGTTGCCCTGCATCTATTTTTGCTAGGAGGAAGGAGGGAAAAATAGAAGTGGGGAAAGTTAGAATAAGAGAGAAAGAAAGTGGTACTATAAATTTATAACCTTTTATTCAGTTTTTATAGGAAAAAGAACTGTCCTTACGTCAGTGCTTGCAGCCTGGAATGCACTTCATCATTCCACTCTGAAACTCCGATAAGTCCAGATGTGTGACAGCCTTCAGCTCTAAATCAGGCTGTGCACTTCTAACATGACCTTCCCCTAGGCACCACAACAATATCTCTGTCTTTGACTTCCTGTGCTCAAATTGAATCAAGGTACTTTAGACATGTCTTCCTTACCAGCTTTACATATTGTACAGAATAATGGACATCAAAGATTTTTCAATTTCTGACTTACTCATTTCCCAACTCGGATTGTAATGGCAATGATGTGTTTATTCTCTAGAAATGAACAATGGAACAACTAAAATACAATAGAAGAATAAAGTATTGTGCATTTCAGGCATGGCAACTGAATAAATAGCATACAAACTTCAGAAAATTCTTTTGTTGCATTTATAATCTCATTCAAGTCTCATTCAAGGTATGAAATAAACTATGATAAAATAGTAGTAGCATGTTATTCTTTCCACAAGCTTCTTGATTGTTTTTATCAATTTTTAATTTCATCGTCTTTTCTATTGTAATGAAGTATTTTTAAAATTCATAATCCGTATAGTTCTGGGGAAAGTCATAAGAAAGAAAATTTACAAGTTTTAGAGGCTGCTGCTTGTTTAGTACCCATGAACTTTTAAAATGAACATTAAAAAAAACCATTTAAAACAAATAACTAATCCTTACACCTAGCCTCTTCAATGAATTCGTTTAAAGCCAAACACCATAGCAACATTGACTAGAGTTTTTCATTCATGTTCCCTTCAATGGGAAGCAATTTTGACAAATGCACTAGGTGTTAGAAACCCTCATTGCTATAAATTCACCAAACTTCCAAGATAAAGCCATGGATAGAAAATAAAGGTTCTTGAGGTTGGGATAATCCCTGAATTGTGTTGACGTCTACCCGAGTTAGTGGGAACATTCTGTGGGATAAAAGTGTTCCATACCACTTCCACCTAGATCAATTTTCTGTGCTTCACTTTGATGCTTGAGTTAATTTAAAGTTTTATGCAAGAAATGGTAACAGGAAGATTTGCTGACAGGAGCACTGATATCTCAGGGAAGTTTCATATTTGAATCTGATTCAAAATGTTCAAGGCCAGATCCTTTCCAAACCCTAACCATTCTATGATCCTGTAATTCCAGCAGTAATGTAATTCTTGGGAGGAAGACGTAAGACAGCTAAACCTCCTATATATCAGTTTCTATGTCTATGGCATGTTGCTAGAGAGCAATACTGGTAGATACACAGGGCTTCACTGGTGGCTCAATTTACAATAAAACTGGAAAAAAAAAAAATCTGCATGTAACGTAAGCATTTCAAAGCCATTCTATTGATACCAAATCACTTAGAATTAATCAGATTTTGATTCCAGCACTTGCCTTTTTGCCTGGATAACTATGTGTCTTATACTCCTTCAGGCTCAAAATATGAAAAGGTCTTCAGTTAAATCAAAGAATAAATTTTCCGTAATTGGAAACTTATAAAAATAATATTAAAATATTTTGCATACCATGTTTTAAATAATTAAATCTAAAAATTCAAAATAGAACTGTTTATCTTGCCCATAATACCTAACCTTAGAAGCAATGAATCATCTGAAAGCAGGAATGTTAAGTAAAGCTGTTTCCATACTAAATTTAAAAGCTGAGCAGAGTTATTTTTAAGGCACAATTTTCTAGTTGTAGTGCACATTTTATACTTTTAGTGTGTTCCATGATTAAAGACTTTGATGGCTGGTAAAATAATTTGCCCGTAACAAGTTTTTCCATATACACTGTTATTCTCCTAGTTTTTTCAGGTAAAAGGTAGACAGTACATAATCTTAAAAATAAGAATAAATTGTTAATGGACAAAAAAAGTACAGAAAGCAAAAAAGGCTTGCATATCCAATAGATTTTTTTTTTTTTTTTTTAGTATGTTTTATGTGTGGAGAAAGGAGGAGTGAATGAAATGTCTTCACACACTTACACACTAGATCATAAAGGAGCCTGGAATAATGGAGAAATAAATTGCTTTGGCATCTGTATTACAAAGCTAAGCATATGATTGTGTCATGAATGTAGTCTCTCATAAAGAATAATTTCCTATATTGTCATAAAAAATTATGATAGTCCATTAATATCCACTCACATCTCTATCTTTCCGATGCAGCTACCCTAATGTGTTTTCAGGTTTTTTGAATAACCATGTTAAAGAGGATAGATATTCTAAAAAAAGATTTTCTAAAGGGAACTTTATCCCATGTTTGTTCCAAGTGTTCCAGGTTTTTTTTTTTTTCTGAAATGTATTGACCATTATCAGTGACAAGGTATTACAGAATATGCACCAGTACACTGATCAGTGGCACTGATCTTTAATCTTAAATTCTTATAGATGTCATGTAAAACTGAAAGACATGATTTTCTAGATTTTTTTTTATTTTCTGTGAAATAGAAACTCTCCCTCTGTACACTGTCTGTCCTCACAGTTTTCACTTGGTTTTAGTCTCAAACAACCCAATTAGATAATATTTTGCCTTAAAACTTAGATTTTTCTTACATGTTTTGTAGAAGAACGTGCTAAAATTTAAAAGAAAACAAACAACAAAACCAACCAGAACAAAGACCATATGTCAAAATCCATTGCTGGTAAATCAGTAAATCATTTGGTAAATCATATACCAAATAAATTTGTTACTATTGTGTAATAATAAATAACACACAATGTTTCAAGTAACTAAGAGTAAGAAAACCAAAATACTTCAAGCTTGCAAAATATGCGTGTATGGTCTATTGCAAATATATGACTTGAATACTCTAACCAACTGTGGTGGGTTGACCTTGGCTAGCTGCCAGATGCCCACCAACTTGCTCTCTTATTCCCCCTCCTCAACAGGACGCAGAGTGGATTGAGATGCTTGTGGGTTGAGATAAAGACAGGGAGATTGCCTACCATTTGCTGCAAAAGACACCCAGGTTAGAGAAATAATATTTAATTTATCATCAATTAAAGTACATTTGGAAAGTGAGAAAGAATTTTGAAAAATATCTTCCCCACAGTCCTTTTCCAGGCTTAATTTCAAGCCTTATTCGTTTATGCCTCTACCTAGTCCTAGGGAGCAGCACAAGGGGATGAAGAATGGAGGATGTTGTCAGCCCATAATAGTTCCTCTCTGTCACTCCTTCCTCCTCAAGCTTTTACATTTCTCCAGTGTGGCATCCTCCATAGGCTGCAGAGGAATCTCTGCTCTGGCACCTGGAGCACCTGCTCTCTTTCCCTCTCCAGCCTTGGTGTCCATGAGGATATGTCTCTCACTTTTTCTCCTCACCTCTCACTGCCATGCAGTGTTTTGCCCTTTCTCAAGTATGTTTTTGCCAAGGTGCTTGTCTGTTGACGTCACTAATGCTTTGCAGTGTTCCCTTTGAAACTGGTTGGGACTGGATAGAGCCAGCTGTGTCTGGTTCCAGCAAGCAGCATCTGGCCTGTCCTTACAGAGATTACCCCTGCTGCCAATGCCTTGGCATTGACACCAATACATGGGCAACACTTATTTAAAGGATAGCTCCAGATAGCATAATAATGACTTGAAAAAACCTGTGTTGTTCTTCTATTTTAGTTACCTTTCATGTAGTCATATAGTCACTTTTATAAAGCCTTGTTTCTTTACTTAATATATTGCAAATATTGTCATTACAGGAAATCTATTTTAAATAGGTAGCGTATCTATTTCAAACCAGGTATCCTGGGAAGAATATGGGGATAATGACTAGTTGTGTAGGGATGGTGTCAGGAAGGCCAAGGAGCAGCTGGATCTGAATTTGGTAAAGGACATGAAGTATAATAAGAAAGGCTTCTATAGGTGTATCAGCCAGAAAAGAAAGGTCAAAGTTTTCACTGTCCGGATGGAGATCAGTGATGACTGGTGTCCCTTAGAGATTTGTATTAGGACCAGTACTGATTAATAGTGTCCTTGTATTTCATCAAGGACATAGACAATGAGGTTGAGTGTGTATCTTCAGCAGATCTGCAGATGACACCAAGCTGAGTCGTGCAGTTGAAAAGCCTGAAAGAAGGGATGCCATCCAGAGACACCTTGACACACCCGAAAAGTGGGACCATGCAAACCTCATGAGGTTTAAGAAGACCATGTGCAGGGTCCTGTACCTGGGTCAAGGCAACACCTGGTATCAATACAGGTTGGGAGTTGGGGTGTTTGTTCATGAGAAGCAGAACATAAGCCGATGATGTGCCCTCACAGACCAGAAAGCCAACCAAATGCCAGGCTGTATAAAAAGAAACATGACCAGCAGGTCAAGGGAAGCGATTCTGCCCCTCTACTCTGCTGAGACCCCACCTGGAGTACTGCATCCAGCTCTGGAGTCCTCAGCCCAGGAAAGACATGGGTCTGTTGGAGCAGGTCCAGAGGACCACAAAAGTTATCACAGGGATGGAACACCTCTCCTATGAAGAAAGGCTGAGAGAGCAAGGGTTACTTATCCTGGAGAAGAAAATGCTCCAAGGAGACCTTATTGTGCCCTTTCAATACTTAAAGACATCTTATAAGAAATATGGGGAGAGACTTTTAGTAGGGTCTGTAGTGATAGAACAAGGTGTAATGGTTTTAAACTAAAAGAGGGGAGATTGAGACTAGATATTAAGAAGATATTTTTTATGAAGAGCTTGGTGAAACCCTGGAACTGGTTGCTCAGAGTGGTTGTAGATACCCCATACTTGGATGTGTTCAAGGCCAGGCTGGATGGGTCTCTGAGCAACCAGATCTAGTAGAAGATGTGGGGGTTGAACTAGATGACCTTTGAAGGTCCCTTCAAACCAAACTATTCTACGATTTTCTGATTCTAGTGATTCTATGGTTCTAAATAGAGGAATTAGAAAACCTTTTTCTCAAAAGAAAATATAATAAATTTCATGTAAAGAAAAGTAGATTTTGAATTTGTTACATGTGACAAAAACATGTAAGTTAAATTTTTAAATGCAGTAATAACATTTTAATATTTTACAAAAAAATCAAAAAATATGCTAAAACAGTAGAAGATGAAGCATTAAATATCAAACAATGTATATCAAATGTTATATATTTTAGTTGGAACAGTGTCTAAAAGCATTTGGAATTTAATTTGAGAAACGAATTGATATACATCTAAACATTACATAAATACAATGTAGTCAGCAACAACTTACGTTAATTTTTTCTTGCTAGTTGCATGCATCATGTCATACTTTTCTTTACATGACAATCACTTTAAAGGTATAAACAAAAAAAAGTCACACACAGAGAAAGTAAGAATTACTTGGAAACCAACAATGAAGTATTATCTTTTTGTTTCAAATATCAACAACAGTATCAATCATGTACAGTTTATAGAGGGGTTTATTAGAAAGAATTAAAAATAAATTTATTTATACAATTAAGGTAAATTTTAAATATGGAATGGCGAAATATAATGAAAAGTAGTATAGATATGAATCCACTCAATAAAGCAAAATCCTATTTGTGGTTTGACATCCTACCTAATACATTTCTGAGTATTAGCCTATCCATCTCTCCCAAAAACAAATGTCATATTGGCACATTTTGTAACTGTGGTGCATGCATGAATGTGCATATTTGGTATGTAGAGCATTAACAGTTCCTTATGGTTATCCAGACCTCTGTCAATTTGAGGGATCACTGCACTCCTCATAGCTCCTACTATTAAAATAATTTCCAGACCACTATTGTATGCTTATTGCTTATACTATTTTCATTTTACTTCATTCTGTGCCCCCCCCAAAAAAAAGTAATTTCCAAATTCTCATTCAAGGAAATAAAAAAAAAAAAAAAACACCCCACAAAAAAAAACCCCACAACCTGGAGATTTTATTAGAGAAACATAAATAACAGTGACACTTCTAACATTTTTCAGTAATTTGGATATGGCTTTGATGAAATTGGTGCTATCAGAAGATACATGTATCTTTTCATCATTCCTTTCTTCTACTTCATTTGTTTTTGCTTGTTTGTTCGTTTGTTTGATTGTCTGTAGAGGTTAGCACATAGGACTTGTTCTCTAGACGCTTCATCAGCTTCGCTGCCCTTCTTTGAACATGCTTTAGCACCTCAATATCTTTCTTGTAATGAGGGGCCCAAAACTGAGCACAAGGTCCAGCCTCACCAGTGCCAGGTACAGGCGGACAATCACTTTCCTAGTCCTGCTGGCGACGCTATTTCTGATACAACTCAGGATGCTGTTGGCCTTCTTGGCCACTGGGCACGCTGCTGGCTCATTTTCAGCTGGCTGTCAACCAATACTCCTAGGTTTTTTTCTGCCAGGCAGCTTTCCAGCCACTCTTCCCCAAGCCTGTAACGTTCCATGGCAGGACCGAGTGCAGGACCAAGCACTGAGACTTGTTGAACCTCAAGTGGCCTCGGCCCATTGATCTAGACTGTCCAGATCCCTCTGTAGAGCTTTCTTACCCTCTAACAGATCAATACTCCTGCCCAACTTGGTGTTGTCTGCAGACTTACGGAGGGTGTGCTTGATCCCATCCTCCAGATCATTGACAAAGTTATTAAATAGAACTGGACCCTATACTGAATCCTGGGGACCACCACCTGTGAACAGCTGCCAACTGGATTTAATTCCATTCACCACAACTCTTTGGGCCCAGCCACCCAGCCATTTTTTTACCTAGTGAACAGTACACCCATCCAAGCCATGAGCAGCCAGTTTCTCCAGGAGAATGCTATGGAAAATGGTGTCAAAGGCTTTACTAAAGTCTATGTAGGCAACATCCACAGCCTTTCCTTTATCCACTGAATGGGCCACCTTGTCACAGAAGGAGATCGGATTAGCCAAGCAGGATCTGCCTTTCATAAACCCATGCTGACTGGTCGGATCACCTGGTTGTCCTGTACATGCCATGTCATGGTGCTCAGTAACCTTCCCTGACACTGAGGTGAGATTGACAGGTCCTGCAACCTCTTTCCAGCCCTTGTAAAATTGACCTTACAGACAATGACACACAAAGACTAACATACAAATAGCTAAATATCAATAATAGGAGGAACTGACAGACATCACTGGCTGTATTGACTAGAATTAGTATTTAGTTGCCTGAAATTGGAATCTAGTTCTATTTCAGTTGCTCTAGGCTTCTGTCTGTTGTATCAGATGGGCCTTCTGTAGATCTTCTGTCATATCTGTTACTCCTGTGGCCAGGTCACTGTGCCTGTGACAACTTGAATGGCATTAGACACCTAATGTGTGGACAACTGGTCTCACTCAAGATCATCATTAGTTCTTAATGCATTATAGACATACCTTGCAAGTCAAAATCTTCATTCAAAAGCTTTTAGGTACCGAGTCTTACCTTTAGATTCTGGGTGATGAGGTCCTTCAAGCATCTATACACTATAGAAGAGACCAACCCTGGGATTAACGTAACAGTAAGTGTAATTTCCTGCTGACCTTAGGCAATAACAAGTTACTATCCCTTTTGTAGAGAGGATGACTTAATCTTTACCTCATCTACTTCCTAACTGTCTATATGAAAGAGGAAACTACAAGGTACAAACTCTATCCTTGTTAACAACCTGGGCTTACAGTACATCTCCAAGTGGGGTGGAAAAGAGAATATATAGAGTCCTTATTCACCCACTTAATCATGCTTGGGATCTGCAAAGAGCAGTTCCCCACTTTACAGATTTTGAGAATGAAATTACTTGGTAACTGATTTCAGATATAATAAACTCTCAAAGTCTTTTAACTTGGCTGCATTCTTAGCCTTGATGTTCATGAAGTAATGCTTTTATTTCATTTTCTATCTTCATTTAAACAGTTTTGTAGCATATAAATCATTATAGCTTCTTAAAATTTCATTTGTGTTTTAATAAACCATACAAGTTCTTGGCATCTGTGTAGCAGGATCATGCTGAAAAATCTTAGTTCATATTCTATTATGAAAAACTAGCTTTGTTCAATTAAAAAAATCTCATTTACTTTCTTTATAAATGCTTTTTGCCTTAATCACTGAAAGATCTCCAGGCAAATTACCTGGAAATCAAACTACCTTACTTTTCTCACTAGTACAGGCAAATAATAACTAAAATGGCACAGTATTTATTTGTTACTTCTATGGAAAACATCCAGCGCCTTCAACACAGAATCGAGGGGAAAAAAGCAGTCAACTAAATCATGTTAGAAAGGTATACACACTAAATCTACATTGCAAATAGTTAGATAATATAAGATTGCTATTGTTCGCATTTTAAAGCAGGCTCTGCCAACACTTTCAACTGAAGGAACTGCGCTGAATCTGTATTCTGTTCAATGCATCAGATATTAAATTCAGCTTGCAGTACACAAAGTAGTAGAAAAGAATAAGAAATCTTCAGCACTGAGGAAAACATTCTATCAATCAAATTTGTAGATTGACTTTTTACCAGAAACATATACATACTATTCTACATGATCTCAAACTTAGATTGTGCAAAAGAGTACCTTGTAATAAAACATAGAATAAAAATAAACGTTAAAAAAGATCAACCACAAATGTTTTGATGAAAAGAGAAGTTACGAAAGGAAATAACATATGAGTCACTCTCAGTTACAAGTGAGTTCTCCAGAACAATTCTAGTAAGCATTATATTACTATAAGAAGTGATCTAAATTCGCAAGACCTGAAGTCACAAGATTTAATGTCACAATTAAGTCAAGTACGCTAATGTTGAGTTCTTCTCTAAACAAATTTTTAATGCTCTTGAAAGACTTAAATTTGACTTCATAAAGTCACGCTTTTGTGCTGGACATAAGAAGAAATTTTTTATCAGTTGTGTTGTATTGTACCCAAAATGTTATGTTTTTGTCATGATAGAAATAATTTTTTAAAAACTACAATATTCAGTCTCAACAGAAGTACAAGGTAGTACCTGAAAAAGCTGTTTGCTTGCTGATGAAAAAATTGAAAGGACTACCTGCCACTTTTATTTGTCAGAGTCTATGTATGGAGATTTAATAAAATTTATTATTTGTATCTTGGGGAGAGTCCACAAGCTTGATTGAGGACTAATGTCCTTGTTCTAAGAACAGCACAGTTAGTTGTGGAAAGATAGTACTTACTGGATATTTTACAGATGAACAATAATGAATGAAACAACTAAAGAGAGACAAGGAAAAAAATGAAAAAAAAAAAAGAAGAAAGAACAAGATGAATGGCATATCTTGGCATTGTTATAGTCATAAAGTATATTAGGATATGAATACTCTGATGATCAGATTCACTGATGCTGAAGTTGGAACTTTGATATTTAGGGTAGCTCTATTTTAACAGAATTTCAAAACTATAGCAGAAATTAATTTTTCTAGGTCAATGGGATCCAGTTTGATTGTAATCTGAATTGTGTCCTGTTTGCTGTCATAGAAAAAGCCCTGGGGACACCAAGGTCAGAGAAGAAGAATGGAGAGGAGGTGCTCCAGATGCCACAGCAGAGACTGCTCTGCAGTTGCTGGAGAGGACTAAACTGGAGCAGTTATTTCCCTGCATACCATGAAGGATCACTCTGGAATGCATATCCACACTGCAGGGCCCCATGTTGGAGCAGTTGGATATTTCCTGAAGGACTGCATCCTGTGGGAAGGACCCATGCTGGAGCAAGGGAAACGTGAGGAGGAAGGAGCAGCAGAAAGGGACTGTTATGGACTGACCCTAATTCTCCACTCCTCATCCTGCCTGCACTTCCCAAAGGAGATAGAGGGGTTGGGAATGCAGGAGTGAGGTTAAGCCTGTAATAGTGGGGGAGGGGGAAGGTGCTGGTTTACTTTTGACTTTGTCTGTTGCTATCAGACACTTTTAATCGGCAATAAATGAAATTAATTTTCGCCAGGTTAAGTTTGTTTTGCCCATGTAGTAGGCAATCTGCCTCTCCATCTAAACCCACAAGATTTTTCATCTGATTTTCTCACACTGTTTTGTTGAGGATGCGGACAGAGAGAGCAGCTGGGTAGGCATCTGGCAGCCAATCAAGGTCAATCCACCACAATAATAAAAGGAAAAGAAAGAAAGTAGGGATCCCTGGCAGTGTTCAAGCGCAGGTTGGACAGAACCTTGGGTGACATGGTCTAGTGTGAGGTGTCTCTGCCCGTGGCAGGGGGGTTGGATCTAGATGATCTTAAGGTCCTTTGAAACCTAACTATTCTATAATTCTATGACTACCAAGAACATGGTTGCTTATTTGCTCAGCTTATTCCTCCCCTCTCCCCCACTTTTTTTTTGTTTTTTCCCAAATGCCAAATGAAAGACTTGGGATCTAAATTAGAGAAAATAAGATAGACAAATTAAACTGAGTAATTCTTATATTAGTCTGATTGCTAACTTGAAAAAAAATAGTGAAGAAATTGTCTAGTGATGTATATGCAGTGTGAACTTGTAAAGCTTCAGTTCAGGAACAGAGCCTAAACTAATTTAGTTGCAACCTTGGACAACCTTTGATTTTTCCAGTCAGTTCTTAGAACTGTTCAATCCTTGAAACTATAGTGTTATTTAAATATGGGTGTAATGTTCTTTCAAATAAGTAACTTTTATAGATCTTACTAGACAGAATGAATCAGAATATTGCATAATGCTACATGGGTATATTCTTTATAGTCATCCACCCCCCAAAGTACAGAACTAGTATTGTATTGTCTGAGAAATGCTTCAAGGCAATGTAAATTCAGGCCGGGATGTAACTTAAAAAACTGGCAAGTTCGTAAGCTTGGTTGTTGCAAATACCAGACTGTTTAACCCTACTGTACTCTTAACATTGTTATTTTCCTCCAAATGTCCAAGGATTTTCTAGGGGTATTTTTTCTATTTGTTCTACGAGAAAAAGCATAAAGAAGAAATTTAGCTGGCTGCATTCCTAATCTCGCATTTGCAAAAACACGCAAACAAAAAATCATACATATCATCAGTGCATATAAAATCTACCTATCATCTGGCATGGTATTGTTCACATCACTGGGACTAGTGATACAAAAAAAGTGATACAAAAGATTCAGCATATGTGCAATATGATTTAATAAGGGCCATATTGACTGAAATATAAACTGCTGTTCTAAGAAATACCAAAAAATATTTCCTCAAAAACATCCATGACTAAATCCAGCATCATGTCAGCTCCTTGCTCGTGGTTACAGTGTACAAATTCAGAAAAATACATTTTTAACATGGGTAGTTGCTTTTCTTTAGATTCATAAATAGCTCAACTTGATGAATTGAGCAAAGTGTTTTAAAAATATAAAATTTCCCTTAGAGCTAAATGCAACACAGAGTTAATGAAAACATAAATTCAGTAATTTTAAGGTCAAACCCATATTATGGCAGTAATCTGAATGTCCAATACACCTTTTCCTAAAGTTTTTTTCTTTTTCCTTCTAATTGTATTTGCCCATTCTTTCACCTCAGCACAATTTCTACATGTTTCTCGCTGACTGAAAATCATACATATTGAGATTTTTTTTAAATCACATATTTTCTTTTAATTATATTAAAAAAAAAAAAGACAGTTTGTATTTATCATGTGGTTGCCGCTAACTTAGCATACCTCTAAAGAACTGGTCAGATCTCAATGTTTATTAAAAGCCATTTTTATCTCTGTCCCTGTCTGTAAAATGCAGGATGCCTGCTGAACCGTAAATCTAAACAATTATATTCCAACCCTATCAGCTCCTTGTTCATATAAGCTCCTTTCCATACTTTCTGTGCTCTCAGAAAGGACGAGAAAGATGAATAAAGGAGTTCAGATAAATAGTTAAATCTGAACATCTTCTGAATAAAAAGTAAAATCATCAGATGTGATACTTGCCATCAACATTCCAACCTGTATTATTTGTATAAACATCCCTTTGAACTAGCTAAAATTTTTTTTTTGAGGTTTTAAGGGGGTTTTTTGCAATTTATTTTAATTGGCCAGACCCCCATTATCCTGAAAATTGTCCTTGACTACTATTATTTTCTTGGCAAGACAGGTGGTTTTTGCACAATATGTGCAGCAGAGCAAGAGATGCAATTCCAAGAAGGATTTCAAGTGACTAATTCCAAGAGCAAAAGGCAAAGAAGGCATTTCGTCAAATGAAATGGTGACAAAATTAAGTATTGTTTGTAAGTTAGAGTGGAAATAAAATAGAATGCAGAGCAGTCAGAGGCACATACTCCATGCACAAAGGAATATATTACTTCATGAGCAAATTATGGTTATTTGTATTCTCAGCAAGCAATTGTGTTAATTGATACGTATTAACAAGCAAGTAAAGTAGGTGCTATGGAAATTCTCTTTATTTCACATCTTCTTTCCTGTGCTTGTAGTGTATTTGGTAAACTGCAAAGATCTTTCATGTAGCAGTTCAGACTGTACAAAAGGTTCGCAGTCCTGCTTTACAAGTGATTGTCTAATGTTTGTCAAAATTCTGCTGGTGTGTGCTTTCTGGAATTAGGCAGTACACATAGAACTAAACCCTTGTTCGTATTCTGCATTTTTTCATGTCTATTTTCAATAAAGATTTGGGATTGAAAATTGGAACATTGTGTCCTTTATGTTTATTGAACTACACAAAATCAAGACTAGCATTTTCTCCTGACACAATTCTTCATCCCTTTCTAACAGTATGTCACACGTTTTTCCTTAGCTGTTCATTGCCAGTTGTAAACTGCCCCCTTTTTTGTCCCTCCATAATAATAACAACAACAACAATAATAATAATAACAACAACAATAACAATAATAATAAAAAAAAATATTGGTGCTGCATGGCAACTACGTCAAAAAATGATCTGGTATAAACTGAAAAAAAAAAGTGCATGAAAGGAAACTGAGATACAATTCAGGGTAGCATGAAAAAGTATACAAGAAGCATGTATGGAACTGTACCTTGAGAAGCACAAAGTTCTGATGCAATCTTTACTTCCATCATGTTCTTGTGCTCTTTAGTCATTTATAACAGAATAATATAGCTAAATGTTATGCAAAAAGGAATAACACTTCTAGTATTCTTTTCATAGAAGAAAAGAAGTGTTCAAAAGCAAAATACAAAGGCTCAAGGTCACCTGTAGATATTTTATTTCCTCATGTGTCATCTTGCAGCCTAGCTTTTGGGACAAGTTCTGCAAGCCATATTGACAAAAACGTGTTTCTGAATATCCTGGCCAGGGACTGTTGTCATAAGCATTTCCAAATTACTGTATCTACAAAGCACTGAATTAATTAGGCATGATATATTTTTGGCATGTGACTGCATAGAATGTAGCATAATGTCATGAAATCTACCAGCCTGAACCGCACTGTTTGCAGAGGTGACAGTCTCAGGGGAAAATTTTCAGCTCTGAATGCATGCTATTTACCTTGAATGTCAACTGCTAGCTCTCACTATCTTAACCTCAGCTAAATTCCCAGCACTCAGCCAAAAAAAAAAAAAAAAAAGAAAAGAATCTGAGAGAACTACATAAATAATATAATAAACAGAAATTGCTGGGAAATTTAATTAAATTTCATTGTATGCTAGCTTTAAACTACCAAAATAATATGTATATACATGCCTCTGTGTGTGTTTAAGTTTCATATATGTATATTTGTGTTGATGTAAATGTAGTCTTCTTCCTCTTTATGGTAGTGCTGAAGTACTTAAAGTGTAAAGATTTTTATGAAAGAAATGACTGTGTGTTTGTTTCAGAGCATACTTCCATAGTATTAACTATTACTGTTTCAAGATGGTGACCTCAACATCATCAACACTGTAACCTGAAAACTAATTTTGCAACTGATGAGCTACATCAGACTGTGACCCTATGAACACTGTAAAGAATCAATGAAGCATTTTACTGAACTACTAAACTTCGCCCTAATTGTTCTGCAAAACTTTACCTAAAAGACATCATTCCTGAAACAGATATGTATAAAAATGTTCAACTGAAGAAAATGAAAATTTTCTCTGATTGATTGAAGTCGATACTAAAATTCATTAAATGATAATTTGTCTTTTTAAATTATTATTTACTTAATAACTACACAATAATCCACATTTCTAATGAAATATTTTATCAGAAAACATTTTACAGGAACATATCCATTTTTAATACATTCAGGAAACAAAAATATCAGAGTAAATTCTTTTATCATCCCAATTTGAAATGGCAAATATTTCATTTCAAGGAAGTAAAAATGCATCAGTTAATGGTATTGTTCCATATAATTTTGTACAGTAAGAAACACCTTGCATTCTATGTATCATATTTTTTACTGTATTATATTATTTAACATAGAATGTGGCTCATTCACATTTCAAGCTGAGACAAATGTTGAACTAATCGTTTTTCTAAAGAATGGCTATTTTATTTTCCTATCAACTAAATTGCATCATTTCTTTCTAAACTACAGTGGTACCACGACTTGAAAGGAATCAAGGTGAATCATATCTCATTTCATACTCTGAATCATCTGAAGAATGAGGCTCATAATGTCACTGCATGTTTTTACTAGTGCCACTGAAATTGTTATTAATAACAAGAACAAGGAGTAGCAATAGTGTAAGTATACATTTTTGTGCTCTTCTAACCATACGTGGCAAAAGGATGGCCTTTGCAAGAACAGAATAACAGAATAAAATAGATACAGCAGATCTGCAATTTTTACACAAGTAAACAATTTGATAGCACTGTTTAGCATGTAATAGTCTGGGTTAATAAGAGTCTTACTACGTTCACTTCCTATCTGTTGCCAAGGCTTTCATGGGTCTATTAACAAACTTTTTTTCTATACATTATAATAAACTGTCTCAGTGGTCATGTACAGATTTTTCAGATGAAAATAAAAAAAGATGTTTGAAAATCTAATGAGAGAGCAAGAAAGGCCGGCTTCATTGACACAGCAAAGGTGAGCGTTAACATCTTGATCCTATACATTAAACAGTAGATTCCCTTAACGGACAATGGCTAGTTTGTTTCCAATGAACTGGAGAACGAGAAGCCAAAAGAAGGCTAAAAGAAGAATTATCTTATCTAAGTAGCACTGTGAAGAACCATTAAAAAATTTAAAGCATGTAGATACTGCAGGAATGTCAGGGTCAAAGAAGGACAATTGTCACAGAGCCATGAAGTACTTGATGATTTTAGCTGTATGAAACCAGAAAATGCTGTGTTACAGTTGTTATGAATGTTGAATATGTTATGAATGTAGAATGTATAGACTCAGATGCGTGTGCAAATCCAGAATAAGGGCCAAGTATTGTATTTTGCACAGTATCCAGACTTCTGTGACAGGGTGTTGCTGGATTAGAAATCCGTCTTTTGAAAAATCTAAAAATCTACTTGCTAAAGATCATCAAGACAAAGTACAGTTTGTCAGCCTTGTAATCCAATAGAAACTCTGCAATGTTATTTTTCTACAGTCCACTTTACCTTTCCTGAATCCATTAAGCTAAATCAAAATTTTTATACCAGTATGTGAAACTTGAGTGCATTATAGGAGGTGATACGGAACTGCTAAAGGAATTAGATATTTAAAAGAAAAAGAAAAAAAAAAGAGAGAGAGTCTATGTTGCTTCCAAGAAAAAAGCTTTTGTCACAGTTTTGAATGGACACGCAGGGAGGGAGGTTAAATAAAATGGCACATCTGATGAAAAGATACATCTGAGTCAGGATGAACCATCAAGATTCAAAAAAAGCTACTCTAAAAATGATACTGAATCAATAAACATATATGCTACTCATTATTTATTTTCTAAAACAAAGATGAGAGATTTAATCATGTACAGAATATCATACATAAGGTAAAAAACAAACAAACAAGTGAACAAACAAACAGAAAACCAAAAAACAAAAAACAAACCCCAACATTTTAAAAGAGTATTTTTTCAGGTAATACCTCTCGGCACATTCTCATTATGACTCAGAAGACACTGAAGTATGTGACACTTCCATTTTTACCTGTGGATATCTAAAGGAAGGATTTTGCTAGTGAGTGTTGCAAAAAAGAGCCAACTGAGCTTTAAGGAGGCTGAAGAGGTGCGAAGGGTTAAGAATCACTCTAGTGCAGTGAGTTTGAGTGACAGACCAAATGGCTGTCTGTTAGTATGGTTAGATGAAGGAAGAAGGAAGTGGAGGAGGGTTGGGAAAAAGGGAAAAGGTCAGGGGTTTGAATACTGAGTCTTGACAATTAAAAGGGCAAACCAGATAATTTGTCAGGAAACAGTGGATTAAAATGAAGTCAAGCTTGAGGAAATAGATTTATGAGTCAGCACCATGTCATATAGCTCGAGATGGTGATAAGACAAAGAGAAGAAAAAACAAAGCTCTGAAGGACAAAATCTCAATAAAAGACAGACAAGGAGAAAAGAAAAGCCAAAGACTATTTTGAAGCAAAGGTGGAAAGGCAGGGGGTAAATCCACAGGAATATGGGGTAATGGAATACGGTTTATGTTTTCAGTGCTTTGCTAACACTCTTGTTGGCTAGTACGTACTGTTTCAGTGAAATCTGGCTTTAACAGCCTAGAAATCCCAGGTTCATCAAATTAATGAGTATTAATTTCAACATAAATCTGGAAAAGAAAAACTACTGTCAGGGAAAATTGAGCTGGCAAGCAGGAAATGGCTAATATTTCTGCGTAGGGATAACAAGTTTTTTAAATCTTGTTTTTCTTGAGGTTTGTTTTTATTTTGACAAAACAAAACTTACCTACGTGCTTCTTGGTATCTCCCGTTTCTTCTGTCATGTGCTGTCTGCTGTTATGTGGATATATTTTTGGCATGTGCTCTGCCAGATATTAAGTGATTGTTACTACTTTGTCTACTCTTCATGGTTTCAAGATGAATTGAGAGCATGAAGACCAACTAGGCTTGGTACCAAAGCCCATTTAGTCATACATGTATTTAACATGTGTATAACCTCTTTGCCTCACATCAGTTATGAGAAGGTTACAAAATACTTTTTTCTGGTTGGCTGAAATTCTCATGGTGCTTGGTCAGATGTTGCTGTCTTCATGGATATCACTTCATCATTAACAGGTGAGTTGTAGGGGAGCCAGTTAAGCATAAATGGAGTTTAATCAGACCCAACCCTCTGCCAGAGTACCACTATGGCTTGTCTTGCACTGCACTTCTGCCAAGATCAGGGCTCTGTTCTGGTGTGGGTTTGATAATTTGGCTTAATATCTATCTTCTTTCCAGCTTTTTTTATAGCTTGCGCACTTAAAACATTCACTGTCTACAACAGACATTGTATCCCTGAGTAGCAAAATAGAGACCTTCCAGCCTGCCCTGAAACCTGAGGTACCAATGTACGACATGAAAAATTCAGTGATAGTGTAGTGACTGTGGACTGCTTATGAAAAATGCAGACCAGCGTCACCACTCCCAGGTCCCATCCTGCAGATGTTCCCATGTTAACCATCTGCAAGAAGAGTTCTCTTATGTGCTTCGGTTCATGGAGTGACCTGCTCTTCTGCAGTGTAATGCAGTGTATTCAGTTTTGTCACTGAGAGTTGTCTTTATTCTTATGCCTTTGCTGGACTGAGCAAAACATAAAGTCAAACATCTTAGATAAATGATACATGGAGAGTTGGTTTTTTGCCCTGTTAATACTAGAATATTAGATTCCTCCTGTTAAAATTTATTCTAGACTTATACCAAGGATGCTGGGTTATCACTAATCACTGATCTTAGTTTAAACTGCATCAAAGAAAGATTATTTCTCGTGCTTTGGGCACTTTCAAATCTGTCAGGTAGTAGAGGAGCGGGCACTTTCAAGTGCTGGCAGAGCTGCAGCAAACAAGGAAGCAAATAGTCAATCTCAGCCGAGGACTCTGCCATGGAGAAGGAACATTTATACTGCAAATAGCAGTAGCTCACCACAGTCATCTATTTTCTGAGTCCATAGCCATTTATCTGCAAACAAAACTTTGACATTCAATAAAAGGCAGTAAAGAAAATGGGGCAGGTAGGACACATAATGGAAGACCCTACAGGACAATGTAAGGAAAGGTACAGTAGTTGACAAAGATAGCTTGGGCTCTTGATATGACTAGGATCAATTCTTGTAAAGGCCAAAATGACTCTTCAGTTCCTGGAATAGCTTTGAAGGGTTTAGATTTACATCCTGCTACTGAGGAGATACTAAAAACTGAGTTCTCATTGACTGATGTTTGTCCTCTAATTCACTTAGGAATAGTTCTGAATAAAGTGAAAAATAGAGTCCCATAAAAGATTAAGTGGATGCCAACTGTAAATATTCAAGTTAGATGTGTAGAAGCCCAGGCTTCTGGTATAATTAAAATGTGTAAAGATACTTCTATACTTGGTGATACAGTTCCTTTTATAATTTATACCTTTGTGGTCCCTCTTTTGTACCAACTGCAAAGAAGCTTGGGTATCTACTTTCCTGACTTAGATATTTCTATTAAATGGGGTGGAATTGGTTTCTGGATGGGATAGGTTTGTGGGGTTTTTTATTTACTTTTAAACTCAACTTAGATTTTAAAGGAAAGTTTAGAGAGGGAAAGATGGTTTTGCATATGTTTATGTTTATATATTCTTTAAAGTAAAAATATGTAATGTCCCTGTTAAAAGTTGGTAATGGAAGCCCTATTTTGTTCTTCTCTCCTTGGAGTATTTAAGCTATGATTTTGAGATGTCTTAACTGTCCATTTACTGTTTTAATTATATTTCTACTTAAATCATCATGAGAACTTAGGCTAGCAGTGAGTGTTTCAAAAACTCTCCACCTAAAGTCATGTCTAAATTTAAACCTCTGTAAGAAAACCATTATTAAGAGAGCTTAGTGAAAAAGATCTTGTAAAAATTACTGCTGAGAAGGCTTGTAAAGATCATGCTGAGCAGTAGGTCAAAAATCCCAACCCATTGACACCTGCTAGAGTTATCCTGGTAGGTGGCTACTTCTCTTCACTCACCCCTCTTGACACTGTTCTCTTATGTCATTTGGACATATTCAGTAAGGTGATCTAAGGGGCAGACTTTTCCTGTGCTTATCTGTACGTAGTGGAGGTATGGAGACTTGTTACTGCTGAATAGGCTACTTTAATTGCACTTGCCAAACAAGCTCAGCATCATAATAAAGCAAAATACAGGGTGAAGAAGGGATTCGTATCAACTGTGTAAATTCCATTTTGAATACTTCCTTTCTAACCTGCACAGCCCTATTGAAAGAGGAAGTAGATCATCCAAGTCTTATCCAGGCTCCTGTCCTTCTATAGTCTGGCATTTCTGAGGGCACAGCTAGGATCTATTTAAGTTATGTTTTCTGAAGTTTGTATAGATGACATAGTTAAAATTAGCATACATAAGGCCTGTGCAAGTAAGGCATTCTCCTAAGACAGAACAGAATCAAAGCAGCTTTTTGCCAAGTCACAGTAGTGAAAAGCAAATACTGTAAGATGAAAACACATGCATTAAATTGTCAGTGAATTGACTGATGAGGCACTGCAAATAGCTCATGTTCAGCTGAAAATCCAGGTGAGAATCCATGTAAAGAATCAATTGTCTAATTGCTAGAAACATATGTTGAAGAACTGACAAAATGTGTCAGTTGTATGTTTTTCAGGAATAAAGGGAGAAATCTAACCTAAGCTCTGGATATATCCAACTTTTTACTATAGGCAGGATAAAACAGAGCATATATATTCATGTAAGTATAACTGATATAAAACTTTGTAGGAAGTCATAATCCAAGGTTAAGATAGACACATGGTACCTTCATGTCTTTCCTTTGAATTCAGTGGAGATGGTGAGATTGACTGTGTAATGTGCTAGGGGACTGAGGCTTAATAGAGTTATATAATTTAATAGCTTGTAATCATCGATCTGAATATACTTTCAGTAAGCCCATATTTTGATGTTGCCCACAGATTTTGTCCGAGTTCTCACATGTGCCTGTACAGCTGTACAACCTTTGTATGTGCTGGACCTCAAACTGTTGAGAACTTGGGTTTGCTTGCATCTATGGGAGTACTTGCAAGGTTTAAATAAAAATAAAATATCACTTTGCCAGATATATAGATAGATAGTGTCATAGTTTAATCCCAGCCAGTAACTCAGAACCACGCAGCTGCTCGCTCACTTCCCCCATTTCTTCCTCCCCCCACTCCTGGAGGGCTGGGGAGGAGAATCGAAAGAATGTAAACCCCACGGGTTGAAATAAGAGCAGTCCAGTAACAAAGGCATAATACAAAACCACTACTGCTACCACCAATAATAATAATGATAAGGGAAATAACAAGGGGAGAAAATACAATTGCTCACCACCTGCCTACCAATACCCAGCCTGACCTGAGCAGCAATCTGGGCCTTCCGGGTGACTCCAATCAGTTTATATACTGGGCATGACGTGCTGTGGTATGGAATATCCCTTTGGCTAGTTTGGGTCAGGTGTCCTCTCTCTGCTTCCTCCTGGCTTCCCATGCCGCTCCCCATTGGCAGAGCATGAGACTGAAAAATCCTTGATCAGGGTAAGCATTACTTAGCAACAACTACAACATGGGTGTATTATCAGTGTTGTTCTCAGACAAAAGCCAAAATACAGCACTGCATCAGCTACTAAGAAGGAGGACAGCTGAACCCAGGACAGATAGACAGACAGATAGCTAGCTATTACAGAACTGAGGTTTGGAGGTAGACTGTGAAGCTAGAGAGCTGGTAATGTATCCATTATTTACATATCTTTTGTGATATGCATAATCAACAACACAGCACCTGGAAGGTGCATGTGCCCTTCTCACATTGTTTTAAAGCTGTATTATCAGCCCAGCTGTATTCAACAATTACAGTGTTAATTGAGCTCAGATTGAACAAACTCATCTACTGTTTCATTAAAGAATTAACTTTTCCAATTAAAGTTTAGCTTTCTTTAGTCCATTTACATAGACATCATCCTAAAGCAAATAGAAGAACAATTTATCACCATTACAGCTTTCTGAAACATATTCATGATGAGCTTACCCAGTGTCAGAGTTACTGAAATAAAACTGTTATAACAAAATTGATTAGACAGATTAAAGGAAAAAAGAAGTTCAGTATTATCTGTACAAGGAGATACTCAATAGTTAACTCACAAACCAAGCTGTTGTCACTAAAATGTTTCAATAGTCATTGGCTAGGCAAGTCAAGCATATGCATAGATAAAATTAATTCTATTACAGAGCACATACCTCTGTGTGCCTTTGTAAAAATACACTAAGACCTGAGGTCTTCTGCATTTATGCTGCTCGTAATTAAAAAGTAAACATGGATGTCATGGTTTGAGCCCAGCCAGTAACTCGGAACCATGCAGCCCCTCACTCACTCCCCCCCATTCTTCCTTTCCCCGCTCCCAAAGTGATGGAGAGGAGAATCGGAAGAATGTAACTCCCACGGGTTGAGGTAAGAGCAGTCCAGTAACTAAGGCATAATACAAAACCACTACTGCTACCACCAGTAATAATAATGATAAGGGAAATAACAAGGGGACAGGATACAATTGCTCATCACCCGCCGACCGATACCCAGCCCGACCCGAGCAGTGATCTCCACCTTCTGTGTAACTCCCCCCAGTTTATAGACTGGGCATGACGTGCTGTGGTATGGAATACCCCTTTGGCTAGTTTGGGTCAGGTGTCCTCTCTCTGCTTCCTCCTGGCTTCCTCTCCTCCCTGACAAAGCATGAGACTGAGAAAGTCCTCGGTAGGAGTAAACTTTACTTAGCAACAACTAAAAACATTGGTGTTATCAGCGTTGTTCCCAGGCTGAAAGTTAGAAAACACAGCACTGCACCAGCTACTAAGAAGGAGAAAAATGACTGCTATAGCTGAACCCAGGACAGTGGATAAAATATTTTTGACCTACAGTTTCCATAATTTTTTCCTCTTTCCCAATTAAAGAAGAAATGACAGTGATGCTAACCATAGAAGTCCGAATAGTAAGCCACAAAATGCAAACTGTAGGATACAATTATTACTTCAGTTGAAAAGTGTTCAGTAAAAGCTTTCAGGGCTTTAAGCAATACCAAATAAAGGTTTACTCAGTGAAAGGTGCTTTATCTTATTTATTCATTTTTGGCACATCTGAGAGTATGAGGTTTCGTAGACAGTGATATATTTTGGAGAATCCAGGTGGGAACAGTGACACTGAGCAACTACTGTAGGAATGTTTTATTATGCAATCCTTATCTATCTATCTATCTATTTATTTTGCCCTACCACAATAATATCTGAATACCACAGAATACTCACCTGTATAATGTCCTCATGAAGTGTCAACAGTCTCATTTTTAAAGGTGGGAAATAAGAGATAGAAAAAGAACTTTCTATCACAGATTACTTAGGTAAAATATGGCAGTTAGACTGAATTTTTATCTCCTAAGACTACAGTTTGTTACTTAACCATTAGTTCATTAGCTATTTATAAAAAATCAAGTGAGATAATTGAAAGTGAGGCTGTTATTTTCAGTTTGTAGAAAGGTTGAATAAAGTACTCTTGCATCAGGTTCAACAGCTATAACTGTGGATCTGCTATAGCTCTGGGAAAAGTAGTTCTCAATTTGCTTAGTGTGGGTTCCAGTCAACTCCCTTCTTTTGTTCCTCAATGTCCACTTAGAAATCTCAACTGAATCAGAAAGTCTGGAGCCTGGAAAAAGCTCTCCTGATTTGGTTTTTGTTTTTCCTTCTGGAAACCTTTAAAAATTCTTTCTTGTTCTAAAAAACATCTTTATTTTTGGTAATGTTTTCATAATTTCTTCAGCTTCCAACTATGTTACCATTTTTCATACAGGTGATCTGCATTTCACCTGCATTTCATTACAAAGAAATCTTTTTATTGCTTCTCTCTCCCCCCCCGCTTCAGTTTTTCTGTCACCATTTCTGAAAGTTTCAATAGAATCTGGGCATTCAGAAAGGTATATCAATTTCCCAAGGTGGCAATTCTTCCAGCTGCAGATCATGACGTTGAAATTCACCTTTGTTTTGAAAATCTGTCATGATTTAAGCCCAGTCAGCAACTAAGCACCATACAGCCACTCATTCACTCACCCCCATTTCGATGGGGGAGAGAATTGAAAGAGTCTAAGTGAGAAAACTCGTGGGTTGAGATAAAGACAGTTTAATAGGTAAAACAAAAGCTGTGCAAGCAAGTAAAGCAAAACAAGGAATTGATTCACCACTTCCCATCAGCAGGCATATGTTCAGCCATCTCCAGGAAAGCCAGGCTCCATTACAGGCAACGGTTACTTGGAAAGACAAACGCCATCACTCTAAATATCCCCCACTTCCTTCTTCTCCTAGCTTTATATGCTGAGCATGACGCCGTCTAGTATGGAATATCCCTTTGGTCAGTTAGGGTCAGCTGTCCCAGCTGTGTTCCCTCTCAGCTGCTTCTTGTGCACTCCCAGCCTACTCACTGGTGGGGTGGAGTGAGGAGCAGAAATGACCTTGACCTAGTGTTAAGCACTGCTCAGTAACAATTAAAACATCAGTGTGTTATTAACAATATTCTCATCCTGAATCCAAAACACAGCACTATACCAGCTACTAGGAAAAAAAGTAACTCTGTCCCAGCTGAAACCAGAACAAAACCTTTTTTCTATTAGCTGATTGTTTAAATCTACCATAGTAAGGAATAGATGCACAGAATTGTCTTGTCTCAGAACTGCATTGGGACTTTATAGGAGAAATCAGAAGTATACATGCTTCTGAATATATGGCTTATTTTACTGGAAGTTTATCAAAATAAATAGGAAGGATTATGATAGTGGGAAAGTCTGTACTACTTAGGTGTTTCTAAATTTCTTTCTCTTCTCACAGCAGTCTGGTGAGGCAATAAGCACTACTCTTCCCTTTATACAATTACAAACCAAAACACTAGAAGTAGGAGTATTTTCGTTTTGGACATCTAAAATTTGGATTTTAACATCTAAAATACTATTACCCTAGACTTCCTATAGCAGTACAGATACTGAGTCAACGTTAAGTAAATCAGCAGGGCTTTTATCTGCCTGCTTCTGATTTCACCGTAGCAAGAGCTGTACTTTGGGAATACCTGCTTCCCTTCAATGAAAACAGATGATTTTTGGAAAATAAACTTAGTACTTAGAATTGTATATGTAGCTGACTAAAGCAGAGAGATGAATGCCAGTCTAGATCAGAAGCTCAGCCTGAGAACTAGGCCAGTGTCCTAGGATAAGTAATTTTGTGTATATTAATAATTTCTGTATTAATTGCTCTTCTCAATCTAGCTTGAGGGAAAAAAACACCAAGACACACCAAAACCCCAGTGGTCTGATAGGTGATTACTACTGAGGAAGAAGTAAAAAATATTGTGTATGCAATCTCACAGAAAGAAAAAAACATCAATGCTGTTGAAGTTCAGTTACTAAGGCCCACATTCACTTAACAAACCTTAGAAACTTAGCTGAGACTTCTTGAAGCTTAATGTTTCTACCCCATTTTTCTCTTAAAACTTTCTACATATCATTGAAGCTCCTTCTTTGGCAGTCATGTTGCTATAAGGTCAATAGAGAAAAACATCTTCAAGTATTAGTCAGACGAAATAAACTCTTAAGCAATTTTCTAGATAAGCCTCTTTCTCTTTCCACTGACTAGAGAAAAAGACTTAAGGAAACTACAGTCTCAGCTTATAGTGAGACACATGTCCTTTATCATAGGTGTCTAGAAGTTAGATGTTTAGGTCTGAGATAATCAATCCAGAGACCTTCTCTAGCCAGTGTAGAGCAGTGTGTGCTTCTTTAAGGCAATTAGTCTTATACTAAAAAAGGACACATAAAATAGGTGTGACAAATAAGCCTCTTAATGTGCCTTTCTCTTGTCACTGAATATGAAGGGAGCCTATGGTGACTAGCCCAAAGTTAAAATTGTAGATACAGAAAATCACATGAAATGAATTGCCCTTCTGTTAGGTGGCTAAAACTATGTAAGCTCATTTACTGTATTGAACCTGACTCAAATGGAGTTAACTTTTCCAATAGCAGCCCATGTAATGCTGTGCTTTATATTGGTAACTAGAATGGTGTTGATCAAACACCAATATTTTGGCTGCTGAGCAGTGCTCGCACAGCATCAAGGCTGTCTCTCCAACCTAGGACCAGTAGACAGAGTGGGCAAGAGGTTGGTGGGGTCAGAGCCAGGACAGCTGATGCGAACTGACCAAAGAGGTATTCCATATGATGTGGCATTCAACAATAAAAGCAAGGAGAAAAAGGGGTGGGCGGGGGAAGGAGAGGGGGCAGGAGGAGGAAGGGGAGAAGGGGAGACATTTGTTACTAAGGCGTTCATCTTTCTGAGGCCCTGCTTCCCAGGAAGTGGCTGGACATCACCTGCTGATGGCAAGTAGAAAATAAATCTTTCATTTTTTATTTTCTTTTTTTTTTAAGTTCGTTTCCACACATGGCCTTTGGTTTTCTTTACTAAACTATCCTTACCTCAACCCATGAATTTTTCTTCTTATTTTCTCCCCTTGGCCCAATGAGGAAGAGGAGCTACTTGGTGGGTGCCTGGTGGCCATCCAAGGTCAACCCACCACAATTGCCATCCAAAATTTTTATCCATTTTTAACCATTTCCCTTTGAAATCAAATAAAATTTCTTCACTATCCTCAGTAATTTTCAAAGTATTGTCTCAAAGTATTTAGAATGTTATTTATTGCAGCGCTTGTTCTCTGCTGACTGCAGATACAGTTGCACCTGCATGTGATGTGCATGAAGTGCTTGTGTTTTATCTAACAGCTAACACACTTTCAGCAGTTAGGCTGATCCATATAATTGAAGCTGAGGAATGTTATGGTTTGTAATGCGGTACTTGCCATTATTCTTGCTAGCCATTGTAAACCTGATATAAATAAAAGTCACAAATTACTGAAACATTGTCAGCATTGCTAGAGAAAGGGGAAAAGTGATGTATTCACTGTTTATATGATGAATGACTGAAAAGATATAGTAAAAGCAGTATTAGTAAGAACAAAGCAACAGGTGAAGCATCTTTTTCTTAGAAAGTTGAATTAACACTGGTTAATATGGAAATCTATTTTCCAGTATTTTCAGTCAGAAAGTCTTATAATTCTCTATCTCAGAATCAGAAAGCTGAACTACAGAAATGTAGGCTACTGCATTAAAAAAATGAACTAAAGCATAGTGTGCTTTCAGCACAAGCTTGAATTAAAATCAATTAAAATATTTTTAGATGTGAGAATAATAGCAGTTTTTTCTCTCCTTTTTATTATCTTTTAGTTTTGCATTGATTTGTACTTCATATTTTAGCTTGGTACGTAAGTAAAATGAAAACACTGTCAGCGGGCATTGAAAACTACAAAAAAAAAATCTCTGGCCTTCTTATACAGACAGAAACACTTTGGATAATTTGAATACGTTTCAGATAAGCAGCCATATTTCTGGGTGCTCATTAGAGCTTGGTGAATAATTTATAACAAATAATTTAGTTGATGAATTTTAACTCTCTTCGGCTCACAAATTGTCCATGAACAGATTGTGATTTTCCTAAATTAGCTCATTATTCACAATCATTCACTGAATAATTCCTGTGAATAATTCTTTCTCTGTTGCTAGTTTGTGGCCAGTTATTGTAAACAGTTAACTTTCAAACTGGTTTTGTCTGACATATAAGTCCTGGAGAATATTTCTGCAGAATAATTTTTGAAATCAAGTTATCAGAAATAATAAAAATATACTCCTATATTATTTAGTTCAGGATGTAAATGACATCTTTTGGGACTAAAAGAGGAGAGGCAGATACATATTGCTGTATAACTTATGCTCTTATTTGCAACAAATGTACAAGGTGAATTCTCTAAACACAGACATAATCAAGCAAGAGGAAACAGTTCCACAGCAGGAGGTCTCTTTAGCGAATAATCAGTCAAAATCCATCTTTCTTAGCTTCTTTTAGTGGCACTGATGCTTTTGAAGCTTCCCTGCTACTTTCTGTATCAGCTTTTGTCTCCTAGACACCAAGAAAAATGATCTTTATTCAGATACTAAAAACCTTAGTCTGCTTTATGTTTGCCTTGGAAAAATGGCAGAGGTCAGAAGGCTCAGGTTATATTCAAGTCTCTGTCCATATGCTCTGGATCTCAGTTTGGTTTAGATACTGCATTACATGGAAAAGTTTAATAAATGAAACTTCCTTCAATAAAAGTTAGCTGTAAAGAAATTACTACATAGTAATTTCAACTACATCTGTTGTGACAGATTCCACAACACTGCTCATATTTTTCTGAGGTTTGATTGCTGAAATTAATTGAACTTTGATTTGAATAACAATTGCAAGATCAAGTCTCCAGTTCCAAGTTACATTTTTTTCATAAAACAGGCTTTCCATGTGTTGCTATATTTAATCGGAAACCTATAAGCATGCCACACTGTCAGAATAAAACTGTACATTTTAATTTGTACACATTTATTTTTCACATCCAAAAAATTCATGATGTACATTAGCTCACACTTAGTAACTACCAGCTACAGAAAACTCAGACAGTACTGTAACATTCACCGTCACTTATTACCTTCAAGTACATGCTTTGTTTTCTGTGCAGAACCTCTGCTCTATAGCTATGTAGTTTTTAGTACCTAATACTACTTCTAGTAATAAGGATGTTTTAACATGAGTTATTACTCAGAAACTTTCAATAGGTTATTGCACAAAACTTTTAATAAGTGCTTTATCCAATTTTTTTTCCCCAGAAAATCATCAGCAACCCAAGAAAACCTGAATCAAAAAAAGAACTCAGTTATTCACAAGGACCGTAAAGTAGTATTAATACAATGGATTTTTCAGAAGTTATTTTAAAAGAATTTTTTTTAAATTAATTATCTGAATTTTATTTTTCATCTTGAATATTTGGCTTAAAATATTATTATTTAGTTTTCTTATCTGTATTTCTTTAAGAAATGTCCCCTAGGTTCCTAAGCTCCAAAAAAATGTCTAAAACAATTTGTTTGTGAGAGTCCTGCTGTAGAATGCTGTGTTATAATGATGTGAACCATAAAGTCCCAGTTTTCTGGATGGATTATTTCCAACAGTGTTTCCTAAAGAATAAAAATTCCACATACTTGTGATATGATGAGGGTCCTAAACCTTCACTGACACAACTTGAAAGAAAAAACAGATTCTACCTACTTTATAGAACTATTTCCTTAGCCTGAGTAAAAGCATATATTTTTAAAACATGCACTGAAGGGATGACAGGAAGTCAACGAGTTTTTAAGTAGTATACTTAAATAAGAATCTACACTTCCTGAAGTCAACAAATTTTTCAAATAATGAATTAATCATATTCCACTTTTGTCTGATTGCAAACGGGGGAAAAAAAACCCAAACACATAAGGACATGAAGAAAAATTAGTTGTCAGGTTAGTTTCCAGGGCATGGATATCAATGATTTGTTTTGTGCTTTTGCCTTTAATCTTTTAGCAGAAGTACTTGCTTTCTTCCCATGAATTGGAGTTAGCTGGGTGTTATTGGCATATGAACAGAAAGGCTGTAATTTAAAAAATATGTAATACTTGGCAATGAGTTTATTTAGGGGAGCTTTTGAATGTCAAAGACATTTGAGACAGTTTACTCATTTTAGGCTGGGAACAGATATACGTTTTTGTTTGGTTTTTTTTTTTTTGGTCTAGCACAATGAACATTAGATCTATTTTAATTCTTTTATTTTCTTAAAATTTTCTTGTCTCATAGTATTCAGCACACCTGTCCTCAGAAAGTCCCATTCTGTACAGAAGAGTTATAGTCTGTGGCAGTCAGTAAGTCTTCAACTTCCAAGTCTTTAGTCTAACATCAGATTCATTATTATATAGTAACTTGCTCTAACAGCAGAGTATATTAGATACTGAGTGCTATCATTAATTATTACATATTTCCTTTTGTTTATAGAAACAGGGTTATTTTTCCCCAAAACATACATTGGCCCTTCTTACATACATGTATGTTTTTCCCCAAAACATGCATTGGCCATTCATATTAAACTATATGTTTGACATGAAAATAAGAAATTGCAAGAAGTACATCCTTCAGTGCATGTATGATTTAGTAAGATGCAATAAAAAGAGGTCAGTGGAAAGAATGAGTGATTTAATGTTTTATGAATCTTTGCAAAAGATTTCACCTTGAAATTTCAAGGCTATAGGAAAAGATGACACTCTGGACTCCAGAAAATACAGCAGACGTAAATTATAGTTGCTCACATTCACTACATAGCTAAGATATGATGTAGTCTGAAGTCACAGACTAAAGTCAGGTTTTCATAATTTATTTTTATTTGTCACTAAGGAAAGCCAACAGCACCTCCTATAGTCCAGTTCCAACTTCTTGCTCTACAGCCAGGATCTTTCCTGAGAGCATGTTTTGTCAGACAGGTTCTTTATTTTTCTAGTAGCAACGTCAAAAAAAAAAATTAAGTCTAATTAATCTATAAAGATTACTGATTCCCATTAATAAAAGCTGTTCATTTGTTTAATTGAAAAGGTTTTACTGTATACAATGTTTCTTAGAGACATTTTAGAAAATTCAGTAAAAGTACTTGATTTTCTCTTCATTATCTGAATATGTTCATGAATATTTCTTTGAAATACCTGTTATTGCTGCTACCCCAGTGAGCCAGAGTCCCACGAGTGTTAGACATTGACCTACCTGTATGTGCAAGATCAAGAGCACCTCCTGTGAACCATTCCACCTATGTATCTTCTTACAAGTGTGGGTACAATAGCAGAATTCCACGGACTCTCCCTATACAGCCGAAGTACCACAGCATAGAAAATAGCTGTATAAGAGTAAGGCAGTTTACTTTCCCCTCTCTGTTTTACCCTATGTTGGACTCTGGGAGAAAATTTGGTCATTGCTTTACTCTTTTAATGAGTTTAAGGAGCTTGTATAGAAATGCTTATAGACAGGCTATGGAGGAAGTGAAACATGAAAAGATATTGAGTAAGGAATAGTAAAATGCCCATTTGAGATGGCAGCATTCATCCTATGGTGTATTAAGCATCTAGATAACCATATGAAACTTAATAAGTAATGCCCATTGAGTTCACTTTGCATATCTGCATAGAAATTTCTGCTTTTGTGTTCTGTTTTATTTGGTAAATCAACTTTCTCTTGAATAAAGAAAGTGCTGATCTGCTTTCATCAAAGCACTCTTCTATCCATCTAGAGATGGATAGAAATAAGGACAATCTTTATGAAACATTGAAATATTTAAGCTGATTATATTTTTCAGTGTCTGAAGTATAATGCCATTTTTCTTTCTTGTGATTCTTTTCCTCTTTCCTAGAGGAATCAATAACTGTGATTTATATGCATTTTTTTCTTTCACTTTTCCTCTCTTTCACTACAGAGTAAATAATAACAAACAATATATAGAACGTGTTACTCATTTATTGGTAGACAGAATTACTACTTTTATAATGTGTACAATTTCTACAGTATTGGAAAACTACAAAGCTTTAAAATGAAAATAAAAAAAGCCACACAAAAATTGAAAAAAAAAATCCTATAAATGTGTTTGTAGATAGCAATTTTTATTGCAATGAATAAGTGAAAGTAATAAAGAGAAAATAAATGACAGATTTGGTGAGATGACTTTGGCTACCTCTTGGTGAGGTGATTTTGGTTGAATGGCTTAGGGCAAATTGTGCACCATCCTGTCTACTCCAAGCTAATTGGGATATTTAACTTGTGTGCACAAACACGCCCAACTGGAGATTACATGTTCCTATCAGTCTCATACGCTTTTTTGCAGGGCAGAGCCTCTGATGGGAACTCTTCCTTCAGTCCGTTGTAGGAAAATGTCAGTTCAGAAGCTCTTGAGATACAGGACTTCTCTTCGTCTTTCCAGAGAGCTGCAAGAAAAGTGATTGTGTTGCTGTCTGCACTGTGCTTTCCAAAAATGCATTGCTGCCTTCAGGGTCTGCTCTGTGGTGTCAAGCCTGCCAGGCAACTTAGAGGAGAGGTTAAACTGCACTTGATGGCATGAAAGGACCATGGTGGTGACAAACGGTGGTCTGGGCTGTGCTGTTGTGGTGGCTACCCACAGTGAAGGCAGGGTGAGGAAAAGTTGGTATTCGGCTCCTTGTGGTAGGAGTTACTATGTACTGTGAAGTGGGAGGTCCGTGGCTGGTAAATGCAACTCTGAGTTGGAAAATGAATGGAAATGAAGTCGGTGTATTTCCTTGCAACCCAATTCCCTTTCTTCTGACCCCTCTTCATTTCAAGCAGCTGTTTTCTGGGGGCTGAAAAGCTAAAGTGATTGGAGAAGGCAAAGCTTCATACTGCTGTAACATTACAGCTTTGGAATTACTAAATAAATAAAAATGCCCCATCATAAGAAATTACCCTGGTGCTGCTTAAACACAACCTGAACTGACGGGCTTCATCCCCAGGAGTGTTCAAGACCAGGCAGGACAGAGCTTTGAGCAACCTGGTCTAGTGGAAGGTGTCCCTGCCCATGGCAAGGGGGTTGGAACTAGAAGGATCTTTCCAACCCAAACCACTCCAGGATTCTAGGCATCGTTTTTAGTTTGTCATCATTCAAATATACCAGATTTACAAGTAGCTTTAACTGTTCCAAATGAACTTAAGTCATAATTCCATTTTGCTGAACTAATCATTACAGGTTTAGGAACAATTGGAGGTTTGCTTATTAGTTTGGATTATGGTGCTAAAACTAATGAAACCAAACTAGCAAACTGGTTTGTTTTTAACAAGGGAAAAAAGCTAGAACTCTTTTTATAATTTGTTTTGCAAAGAAGATAGGAAACAAGAAAAGGCATAAGGAGGTGCCTGAATAGAACGTTTAAGGACAACTTTTGATAATGTCTACAATAATATTCTTAATATTATTTAATTCATGTACCCCATGTAACCCCTTCTCTTTCTATGATATCAAATCTTATTTTTGTATAACTTCATTTCTGAATATATTTTTACTTATCTATCTTGTTCTTCTTCAGTGGGTAGTAATTTTTTCTAATGACCATCAGTTTCGGAGTAAGAATATCATTCATCTTGCATAAGGCACTGAAGAACTATCAAATTGTAATGATTTTCAGCCATTGTAGACCTGGGCCAGATTCAAGCCTAGTGACTTAGTGATGAAAGCCCCTGAATACTATTAGCAATTCCCTGAACTGCTCAGTTCCCATTAAATAAATGCACAATATATTTGTCATTAGGACTCCTATCTTCTCATTCTAATTCTCCATATTAGAAGCTGTTGGTACTAAAAATAAAAATGTATTTGCATCCATCAGGTAATTTTTCCTCTAGTTGCAATGTTGCATTAATATATCCACTGTTATGGTCAGTTAAGTTTTCCACTGCAAATGAGTGGTTAGAGGATTCCTATCTTCATTATTTTGTTCTAAATTCTGAGCAGTTTCTAGGTGTGATATTCATTTTATGAGAAAACATATTGGAAAACTTAACAAAAAACTAACAAAAAAAAGTATTTTTTACATGATCCAATAAGAATAGATAGCAATAATGCTCCAAACTAATTATAGTCAAGGGTCATCAGACATTTCTTTTGTGAGTTCCATCATTCAAAAATATACCTTACCTGTTTTAATTAACATTGGCACAGAAGTTGTTAGCCAGATGCATTGTTCTGTTAAAAAAAGAAATTAAAAAAAAATCTTGAAGTCATTGTTTAATGTCAGTATAACCACAAAATAATTACCTAGGGTTTTTTTTTTTATATATATAAACTGAAAGCCTTATTACAGAACCTGAAAGCAAGTTATAAGGTAATTGCTTTTGAACTACTTGGTAACTTCAGGTATAATTGCTAAGTAATTTGCAAAATACGTAATTACAGTGGCCCATATGTTCCTATGTCTCATGTGCTGCACAATGTGGAAGTGTGTCACAAAAGTGACTCAGAATACCTAAAACAAGGTATAAGTACCTGAGCAGTATTACTATTAAAGTACCTTGAAGAGAAATCTGAGCACAATCTACAGCACTTTTGCTGGTAAGCAACAGAAGTCATTGCTATTGGAAAGGTGGGAGCCAGCTAGGAAGTATTTTGTGCCATATGTCTGCTTCACAAGCCACTGAAGAAATGTCAGAAGAACATTGCAAGTTAATATTGCCTGAGACAGTGATAACTCACAATGCACTGACAACACAGATTGCAGATGGCCAAATTACCACTACAAACATCTTCTGGCACCTGACAGCTCACCAGATGCTGGTGGGTGTCATTTACTACTTAATCATTACCTGAGGAGAGATTATGGAGTTCCTATCTAGGATTCTGTGGTATCCATGTTAGTAAACAATTGATGGTCCTGATGCAGGAATTCAACTCCGTGCCAGGGTAAATAGTGTCATGTATGTGTGTAGATACCCTGATGAAGTACCTCTATCACCTTACAGAACAAATGCAAGACTGGCTTACCTATTGCTTTGCATTGGTAACCTTAACAATAAGGTTAGCGAAAGCTCCAAATACTAAATAAAACGTTTATAAAGTTGCAGAACAGTGAATCAAAAGCTTCTCCCACATTGGTTTCTGGAAATATCCCTTTAAGCTGGAGACTTAGGAATAGTCATAGTGTATTTGCATGTGGCCATGTAATTGGAGCTGTTTGTCAGCTTCAGATTTTTAATGTAAGGAAATTCGGACTACTGGATAAATATTCTTCTAGAAACCTGAGAGTGAGAATATTCCAAAGTATCCTGGGAATTATACATATTCATTTTTCCTTTTTTTAATATTTTGTCCTACCTTTTAAAATTGTTTCAATCCTGTCTCCCAGTCATGAGCTTATTCTAGATTTTGCCTGCCTTTAGCCATAAAAAAAAATTTAAAAAAGCTCTGCCGACTTCACAGAAACCAAATCACATCGCAACAGATCACCAAGGTTTTCACGAGCCTTAAGTACTTTCAATATGTACTCTCTACTGACTTTATTTTATAGGTATTTACATAGGTTACTTTAATACATGGCTTAAAAGGCTTCAAGTTATTCTTCAGCTTGCAGGGTAAAAATAATGCATAATAAACTCTGAGAATTCGGTCATATACGTTTTTGTGGTTCACAGATTCTTTTTCCTTTTCCTGCTCAAAGTTCCTATGTGACCACCATACTCTTTTCATTCATCAAGCATTGAATACAACAACAGAAGCTAAGATCCTAGGATCAATGCTTGGTTAGCTGCCACACAAGAAATTGGGAACAAAAGCTGTATTTATAATAAAGAATATGACTTGTATTTAGATTAATGTGGTATTAGTATAGATCATAGTAAGACATCCAGGTTATTTTTTGCCAAGTTGCTTTCACACAAGCTGGTCAGCCTGCAGTGTGAGCTGGTGCACAGAGTTTTTCCTCCCCGGGTGGAGGACACTGCACTTCTTGTTGAACTTCATGAGGTTCCTCTCAGCCCATTTCTCCAGCCTGCCTAGGTCCCTCTGGGTGCCAGCACAGCCCTCTGGTGTATCAACCGCTCCTCTCTGTTTGGTGTCATCCACAAACTTGATGAGGGTACACTCTGCCCCATCACCCAGATCATTTGTAAAACAGGACTGGAGCTAGTGTGGTGATCCCTAGGGTATATCACTAGTCACTGGCCTCCAACGAGGCTTCCCACCACTGATTGCTACCCTCTGATCCCAGTCATTCATCCAGTTTTCAAACCAACTCACTGTCTGCTCATCTAGCCCACACACAATCATCTTCTCTATGAGAGTCTATTGAACAGACTATGTGGGAGACAGTATCAGAGGCCTTAATGAAGTCCAAGTTGACAATATCCACTGCTGTACCTTCATGTACCAAGCCAGTCAAACCTTGATTGCAGGTTACAGGACCAGTTGCAGAAACCAGACAATTTTAATGGGATTGAACAGGCAGATGGCTTTTTCCTCTGATTTATTTTCCTTTGCTTTATCTTTAAACCTGTAAGCAGTTAGTGGTTAGGTCTTAAGGACTCTTTATTGTGCCAGATTATCCAGCTTTAGAAGGGCAGAGTTGTCCTGGGTTCAGCTATAGCAGTCATTTTTCTCCTGCTTAGTAGCTGGTGCAGTGCTGTGTTTTTTAACTTTCAGCCTGGGAACAACGCTGATAACACCGATGTTTTTAGTTGTTGCTAAGTAATGTTTATTCCAACCAAGGACTTTCTCAGTCTCATGCTTTGCCAGGGAGGAGGGGAAGCCGGGAGGAAGCAGAGACAGGACACCTGACCCAAACTAGCCAAAGGGGTATTCCATACCACAGCACGTCATGCCCAGTATATAAACCGGGGGGAGGTACCCGGAAGGCCCAGATCACTGCTCGGGTCGGGCTGGGTATCGGTCGGCGGGTGGTGAGCAATTGTATCCTCTCCCCTTGTTATTTCACTAATCGTTATTATCATTGGTGGTAGCAGTAGTGGTTTTGTGTTATACCTTAGTTGTGGGACTGCTCTTATCTCAACCCGTGGGAGTTACATTCTTCCCATTCTCCTCCCCATCCCTCCGGGAGCGGGGGGAGGAAGAAGGGGGAGGGGGGGGGGAGTGAGCGAGCGGCTGTGTGGTTCTGAGTTACCGGCTGGGCTCAAACCATGACAAGAGTTTAAAAGCTCTAGTTTTTCTGAAGGACAAACCTGACAGGTTTCACAGCTCTGCATCGAACCTTCGGAGACTTTCACTGCTCTGTTCAGCTGACACTGTACACTACACTCCTTCACAGCAGTAGAGATCTGAGTATTAACACAGTTCTCTCTAACTCCCTCAGTGAAAAAACAGTAAACCAGCTAACATTAAAACCATCATTTTTTACTCACAATTTTATAAGTACTATATTTAAATTATTATTATGCCTACTGCCACTTATTGCCTATTAAATTTCATTTCTTTTTTCTGTTTTCCTTTCCACATCTTCAAATATATTTCTTCTACCTGGCTTTTTTTTACTTCTCACTGAATTAAATTAAAAAATCAATCAAACAAAAAAATAAATGAACAAAAATCAGAATCACCATATTGTTTAGGTTTGAAGGAACTTCTTAAGGTCATCTAGTCCAACTCCTCCAGTTCAAAGCAGGGTAAGCTAGAGCAGGTTGCCTGGGACCATGTCCAATTGTTTTTTGACATGTCTTCAAGGCCGGAGACTCTACAACCTCTTCAGGCAACCTGTTAGTGTTTGACCACCCTTACAGTGTGTTTTAAATTGTGTCCATTGCCTGTATCCTGTCAATAAACACTACTGAGAAGAGTCTAGCTCCCTTTTCTTCATTCTCTCCTGAGGAGAGACGACAATGGACCCTACACGATTCAATGTGAATCAAGCAAAAACCACTTTATTGTTCCCACGATCCCTTTATATACAGAGTTTTCTATCTCTACATGCAGTCACGCGCCTTTTGATTGGTAAAAGCCCTCTTGCACGAGGCAATCACGCGGCTCGGTAAGTGTCCTTATTGGTTCATCTAATTCCTGGTGTTCTTCCCATGTATCTGACTGCAGATGTTTTCTTCCTCTTATCTTCTTCTTGGTATGCGGCCACATGCTTGGAAGAAGCTCTCTGATGGCTGGTTCACATCCTCTTATCTTCTTCTTGGTATGTGGCTGCATGCTTAGAAGAGGCCCTCATATGGCTGGCTCATCACATGTCCACTGTCCTCCAAATACGACCCCACACCCTCCCTTGAGGTATTTATTGGTAAGATCCCTTGAACCTTCTCTTCTTCACAGAGAGGGTGATCAGGTATTGGAACAGGCTTCCGAGGAAAATGGTGGAATCACCGTCCCTGGAAGTGTTCAAAAACTGTAGATGTGTTCAAAAACCATATCACCCTCAATAATATGATTTAGTGGTGGTCTTGGCCATCCTGGGGTAATGGTTGGACTTCCAACCTCGTTGATTCTATGATTCTCCAAGCTGAAGAATCCCAGCTTCCTCTGCCTTTCCTCATATGAAAGGTGGTCCAGTCCCTTAATCAGTTTTGCTGGACCTTTTCTTGGTCCATTGAATCTATATCTTTCTTGTAGTGGGAGCCCAGAACTGAACCCATCCCTGCAGATGCAGCCTCTCCAGTACTGTACAGAGGGGGAGCATCACCTCCCTTAAACTGCTGGCAACAATCCTACTGCAGCCCAGGAGGTTAGTGGCACTCTTTGCTGTGAGGGGACACTGCTGGCTCATAGTAAGCTTGTTCTCCACCAGGACCCCAAGATCTAGGCAAAGCAGCTTTCAACAGTTGCCTTCCTTCGTATACTGGTACACGAAGTTATTCTTCCCCAGACTTCGGACTTAGCATTTACCCTTGTTGAAATTCACAAGGCCAATGTATATGCAATTAACGCGTATGGATCATGTTGTTATTTTTTGTCATGTTGTAGGAGAACTTTTGAGTCCTTTCATTATCATGAACTATCTGAAGGTGATAAATATTCTGTATGGTTCTTCTCAGAATGACTTCTTTTATATCTAAGAATACCCATGCCTAAATTAGCAACCTTGGAACTCCAACAGCTATTTAGATATTATCTAAACGTAATGTGTTATGAAAAGGCTGAAGCAAAACATTTATGAGGCAGTAAATACAATATCTGACATAGTGTCAGAAAATGTCTAAGGTCAGGATCAGCTTAGAGATGAAAACAATATTAACAGAGAGCAAGCAAGCTCTGAAACAAGTGCTTCATTTGGAGTCAGAATCCAATCCAAAGATTTTCATTCCATAGCCAAGAGCCTTTGAATACATCTGGTACCCAACATCTGACCTGCTATGATTCTTAACAAGTAGCTATCACAAAGAAATCAATCTTTCTTTATTAGTGAGAAGTGTGGCAGGTGTTGAATTCACTACACTTCTCTAATCAGTAACTGGAAAATATTTTTTTCTCATAATTGAGACTTGGTGTTTTCAGTTATGATCAATACTCCTTTCTTTGTATTCCTTGCCTAACAAAGTTAGTATGTGACTTTACTATTTTTATGTGCATTTGGGTCCAAAAAAAACCCAACAAAACCAAAATCAAAAAAAAGGGAAAAAGCATCTTGCCTCTTCAAACTCTGTTAGCCAACAAAAGGGGTATTTCTAATTACAGTATGATTGTTACCCCACACTTAGATGAAGCGGACTTCACTGAGTTCTGGATTTCTTTGATAGAATGAGTGATTTTCCTATAAAAAGACTTTGATATTTAATAAATTCAGAGACTTCTAAAGAAAACACAATAAAAAAAATCTTTCTATTGCCAGGAACAAAACCCATGGTCATATTATAAAGTACAGTAGTTATACAGTACAGTTGCCTTGTAAAAACTGCAACTATCTTGTAAAATTTCATTACCTCACATATTGGCTAAAATTTATAGTCTTGTGTGAAAAAAATAAAATTAGAAATCACTTCCAACCTTTGCTTTTTGTATTTTGAATCAAAGCTGCCTACTGCTATACCAAATACCCTACTGACTACTGCGCAGCTCATTTTCATATGCATTCTTTTGAAAGTCAAAAAGCACAAGGTAGGTTCTGTGATGATCATACATCAACGGGAAAAAACAAAATTGTTTTTCAAACATACAATCTTTATTTCCTTAGAGGACAATCAAGGCAAAAGGAAAACAGCTTGATTTTTGCATCCCACATCATATTTAGTTTAAAACATCATCTTTCAATTGTAAAAGAAGCAAATAGTCTCTTTAGGACCAGAAGCTATATCAAATACTAAAATCTAAATTTTAATGTGATATTTTCACCATTGGAAGATTCAAATTGAAGTCCTCTTCAGTGTTTAATTGGTACATTAAAGCCTATGAGGCTAGAGATTTTTTAGAAATTTGTCTCTGTTGATTTATAAGTTGGTGTGATGACAGAGGATTGACAGAAAGAGGAGTTGAAAAGTTAAACCATTAGTCTCAAATTTCATCCTTGTCACTCTCTGCTTTAAAGAGCAGCTTTCACTTTCCGAAATGTACTTTTTTGCAGAATAATTCGATTTAGCTTTTCTTTAGTTTGTCATTTCAAACACTAGACATTGAAATATTAACCTCTGAACAGATCTTTCTCTGTTATGACTTGTATTCTCTGTCTCTCTGTCTCTCTGCCTCTTTCAAACCTATCTATGTTTGTATCTCATACTTACACGTGTCGTGATAAACCCTGAAAAACAGAGACCGCTAACAGAATAAGCAAAAGGTAACTGCCCATGACAAAGCCTACCTCAACTGAAAATATTCTGCTTGTGCAACATAAGGGGAGTAAGTCTGTGAGCATTTGGAATCCATTCTTAACACGTTAACAGCTAATCCTCAGTGGGTGTTTACAGATCTCCTAGTCGCTATAGAGGAAATTTCTCTTTCTTACTTTTCCACGGTATGAGAGGTTTAGGAATTTAAAGGCTAGAACACACTAGTAATTGTTTGACCTTAGTTTCTATTTAGCAATTACATGATCTTTTCATTACATTTCACGTGTCATATATGAGCTCAGTAAATTTAGTCTCTTTCAGAAATTGTTTGTAGCCAAAAAAATGTTGTGGCTTTATTATTTAAAGGTAGCTGTTTCAGTCTATATTTAGACACTCATGTAAAAATACCTAGATTTTTCAGAGGTCCCTATTATTGACATTCACTTATTGACTCATGCTCATGTGCTTAATATCCTGGTATGGGGGGGTGGGGGTCAACATCTTTAAACGTAGGTGTATATATAAACCATTTTTAGAGATCAGAAAAATCAGATAAGATACGAGGTCATCAAATACAAAATAATAAATCTCAGAACATAAAGGCTAAATCCATGCAACAATATTAAAAATCTTTTAATAGAAACTTTCACATATACTGAAGATAACAGTTTTATAAAATTAAAATATTTTTAAAAACCCATTTAACAGTAAGGGAAAGATAAGAAATTCTATTCAGGTCAGGTCTTTTTCCATTCTATTTCTGATACATCAATCACAAAGACATAAAAGAGGAAGTACAGTCCTATCAGTAAGGTACTAATCAAGCATTGTTTTGTTCTCTCTGGGATGAGAATGAAGCTATTTTCTAATACCACATCCTCTTCTCCTGAAGCCTCTGCTAATCTCCCTCCTTGGCTGTTTCTCTTTGACTCTTGGAAAGAAGCTTGCTTAACTGCAGACCAAAATCCCCCTATGTGAGGATGTGCCACACTGAGCTGGCCATATGTTAGCTGTGTGCAAATGGTTGAAGTTTGGAATGTTTCAGGAGAAATCTAGCCTCAGGTGGTTTGTTATGAGACTTGGCAGGTTTCCTTTGGTGTGTCCCCCTTAACCACTACTGACAGTACCTCTGATAGATCTGCTTCTCATGCTGCAGAATAAGCATTTGCTCCAAATACCTCTCTTTTCTGCTACTTTTTTTTTTCTTTCAAAATCATACTCAGATGCTTATCACTATGATTTCTGACTATAGCAGCTTTTCCAGACAGGGTAATGTCTGGACATCAGGTTCTTCTGAAGGTTTCTCCAATAGGCAGGGGTCTCCCATCACTGGGCCAGGAAAGTTTAAAAAAACCACAGAGCTTTACTTTCAGTTGTTGTTTGAGCAGTCTTGGGAACTGCTATATTTGGCTATGGTCAGCACTAGCTACACGGCCTTCCAAATGCACTGTCTGCATGTTGTAGGGGCCACAGTGTCTGAAGTTTCTCATTACAGTCACTCCAGAACTTTTCCTCCTCCTCTCAGCTGATATTGCTGGCCAAATTAAGCGAATGTGTACTTGCAGCCAGGGAATTGTTTATGAAGAATCCCAGCATCCCACACAGGAGTGACCATGCATGACACAGATTAATGGGTCTGAGTTGTGCTGCAGACCATGAAGATATCCTAGAATGGTACTGAATGCTGGCACCAAGTGGGCCCAAGTAGCAGGACATCCAATTCAGACAGATCCTTAGAACCTCCGATTTTAGTTTTCAACCTACTTCTCATCAGACTCCTCATCATATGACTTGCATCAAGGATTAAAAAAAAAACCCACCAAAACCCAGTACAGGTTAAGTTTAGGACATGATATCTCTTTGGCTCATAAAACTCAAGACCTATCAGAAAATGCACACTGCTTTGTTTACACCCATTCTCTTCCCATTCCTCATGAAGCTGATTAAATCCCACTCAAAATAGTACCTTTCGTATCCCTTGTCCTGCTGTCTTTTATAGCATTTGTGAAAGCATTGAATCAAGTCCTGCCTGAAAACAGAGCAAAGCTCAACAGCCCAAATAGGCCACGTTGAAAGCTGGTGTTCAACAGAGCCTACACAGGAAAGTTGCTTGACAGCGATCAGTGATTTCTCTTTGGCCTGTTTCCTTATTGCTGCACAGACATGGAGGATGTCAACCTTTACCTGTCAAGTGTGGTATTCTTTACTTTCCTATGGACTCCTGTATTTTTAAAGTTCTAAATACATTTTGAACTGTGGTCTTTAATTTCTATGTCTTAGTTCCTTCTATGCAAACTAGAATGAGGATATGTTCTTAGGTCTCAGAGGAATTGCATGGATAAATACTATGAAGATTCAGAGGTGTTAAGACATTAAGCTAATGGGAAACTTGATGGTTTTTCTATTAGCTCTGTTATTTTGACCTTATAGAAGAGGCAGGAATGCCACACTGGATTGGTGGTACAGAATAATGTATTAATGATAGAATTTTGTCTCGTTTTCTCATTCCCACTGAAAGGCTTCCACTTACGAGACCTAAACTTCTTCATGTTGCTAGCTTTCTTCTTCATATATTAGCAAGATGAGAGCTTGGAGAATACTAAAAAAAAAAAAAAAAAAAGAAAATGCTTCTCTCTTCATTTGAATTTGTAAATGAATTCACTTTGACTGATTTTGAATCCCTGCAGTGTGTATTTTCCACGTGTATTTTAGCTAAGAGGTTAAAAGGAAAACACATCCAGGAAAACAGTTAATTTTCAGGAAGAGTTTTAGGCTATATACAGAAATTGAATCACAAATTCACAAATGTTCAAACAGGAAGCAATTCTACATTGACTATAAATATTATGCTTGTCCAGTAAGGGAACAGAATACCTATGATGTCAAATACTGAGATGATCTGTTAGACCCAGAGCACTTCACAAAAGATGCTGTTGTATATCTCCCAGAGAGCTCATACTTTACAGGATTTTGAAAAGTCGACAAAATATTATGTGAGACATCATTTACTTCTTCTAGAATAAAAGCATGTATAATTTCTGATTCTTCTTAACTGCAAGACCCTGACTATTAAGGTAGTGTCAATTGCTCTTAGATCTATTTTAAGGCCTCTTTGCAATTCAGAATCATAGATAATGAGAACAATATAAACAAGATTCAGATAATGACACAGAAAGTTTAAGTAAGTTCCTGAATCCTGGAAAGGGCTCAGGTGTGTTATACCTTGAGAATGTATAAAATATATATGTATGGCCCTATGAGACCTGCATGCAAAATTATTTCTAGTTTATTCAAAATGCATGCTATTTAGTTTTTGCTTATTCCAAGTGTGTTTAGTAAACAAGAGTCACTTGTGAATGATGTGTTCTAAAATCAAATTTAAGGGTAAACTTAATTATGTCCACAGATGGTGAAGCATAATTGATGACAGTATGTCAGTGTAAACTGGAACTAGCTGTGTCTAAAAACATATCATTGCTATCAAAAACATAACAACATTATGAATATTTTAAATGACTATTTTATAAAAAGGATGTGCTGGCTAATTCTGGTTGCCTCCGTACCTGGCCTAGTGTATGTCAACAATTTTTGCTTATGTGATTTTCTGTTTCATTCAGTACTACAAATCTTGATCTTATTATTGCGGAAAAAATTCCACAGGGGAATTATTTTGGTTGCAAAAGAAAAATACATGGACTATACTTTTCATGAAACCATTATGGGGGCGCTTCCACCTGAATTTCACGGGAATTAAGCAAGAAAAATAAAAGAACATAACCTTCTTTTGGCATGATTTACCATTTCCAACAGTGAAATTCCTTGTTGTTATTATTTCATTTGATAGCAGCCACTTCCTATTTACATAAAACAGAGGGAATGTAACAGTAGAAGAGCAGAGGCACCTCCAAAGGGAAGGCAGAACATTTGTTCATTATATGACCACAGTCCTCACAGGTGAAATTGCATTTCAGTGGTCTGAACATTATGTAAGATTACCCAGCTTATATGTTTCCAAGAAACTCTCCCTATGTTGTTCATTTATTATAATGCTATGACATTTTGAAAGCTTTATTTTTATTCAGTTTTGTTTTCTTTCTTTTAAATATGGATTTTTCTTTTTATGATGAGTCTTTTACAGCTTGACTGAAAACTGGTAGAAGAAAAGAACACTGATTCTCAGGTAACCTTCTGTATAACTAATTGGGGTGTGCACATGGTCTAGGGTGCTTGTGAAGAAACTTTAATGTCACCCTGCCTTAGGTATGCAGGAATAGCATTAGGGTGTTAAATGTTCTTAATCTCAGATTATTCTTGTCTGCTCAGGAGATGCTTGCTAAAAGGAAGTAGCCATTTAGATTGGATATTAGGAAAAAATTTCTTCACTGAAAGGATAATCAGGTATTGGAACAGGCTTCCCAGGAAACTGGTGGAATCACCATCCCTGGAAGTGCTCAAAAACTGTGAAGATGAGGCCCTCAGTGCTATAGTTTAGTGATGGTCTTGGCAGTCCTGGGGTAATGGTTGGACTTGATGATCTGAAATGACTTTTCCAACTTAGTTGATTCTATTCTATTCTATTCTAATTTACAATATTTAGATAAACTCTCTTCTAATTCTGGGAATTCAGAGGAAAAATGGAATATGCTTCTATAAATCATTAAAAATCTGATGTTCCTTATTGACATTCTCTCACATAAGTAACTGAACAAAGCAATGATTTGCTCTGTAAGAAGCCCACGTAATGAAAGACCATAATAGTGTGACAGATTGGAAAATACACGGTATGAGAAACAAACAAGGATATCTTCCTATATTTTAAAACCTATCCACACCTATCACTTCTCCCAAGGACAGCTTCTAATTGCACCTGTTGTCAACACAAAAGATGTTTCTTAGTATTAACATGTCAGTGCTTTGCTGCTATGTAGCTCTGAAGCAGCTGTTGCTGTTCCCAGGTGGACAGTATAGTACATGATAGGGAAATGTTGCTGAGGAAGTGTTGTTTGTAAGCTACCATTGCCCTTGCAAGATGTTACAAACAGCTGATTACCATAGTAGCATCCCTCCACCCCTGCGTTTCCATTTGCTGGGGCCTTACCTTCCCTGAGAATGAAACAGAAAACAATTTGTGAATTCTCTGCCATACAGAAAGGCTTCCATAATGGCCTCCTCCAAATGCAGAAGACACAGTGGAATTGGTCTGCAGCATTAATGCATAAGTGTGCTGAGGGAAAGAACATTTTAATTTAAGTAGATTTTATGCTTTTTTTTATTATTAATAGTATGCTTTTATTTATGTTATACTTGTTTCCTGCCAGAGGAAAATTTAGATTTCATGAAGCAATTACAAGAAACAGGCAGAAATAGGTTAACAACAACGTGGAACAACTTTACAACTCTGAATACCTGAATAATTGGAAAACAAAAAAAAGGAAAAGCTGAATACTTCTGCCACGAAATATGAGAACTGTGGGAAAAACATTGAAGAAAACATTCCACTACAAGAAGAAATTTAATAGGTTAGTGCAATTTCCTCTTAAGAAAATGTGTCCAATGGATGCTATAGCTATTCAAGCATATCCCTGACACTTCTGTGAATATAAGTTTATTCATCCTTGCTTAAATGGATTTTTTCTAGGGCTGAAAAATAGCAGTAGATCAAAACAGCTATCTCATATGTTCTACTGTGTTATACTACGAGTTTATCAACTGTGATTTTAAAAAAAATAAACCAAATAAAATTTAATTTAACATCCATTATTAAATCTATGTTTAAAACAAAAAAAGTCACCACAACATAAATATCTAAATCGACTTTTATTACACTACATTCCCTATTTAAAGGATGTGACGATTTGATGCTAACCTATGTCAGAAGTGAAGCCATAAGACTTGCTCTAAAGTTCAGATGAAATCAAGTTCCAAATGTTTATGGATGTACTGAGTTTATCTGTGTAGGTTTTAGTAGCAAGGGGGAGCTTCAGAGGTGGCCTCTGAGAAGCTGTCCCCATGTTGGACAGAGCCAACTCCAAATGGACCCACTGCTGGCCAAAGCTGAACTGGTGGAACTTCTGTGATAACAAATTTAAGTAAGGGTGAAAACGTTGAACAGCAGCTGTGAGAGACAACTCAGAAAAATGTGAAAGTAACAACCCTGCAGACACGAAGAAAAACGAGGAGAGTGGAGGTGCTCCAGAGCAGAGATTCCCCTGTCAGCAGCCTGTGCTGAAGACCATGGTGAGGCAGGTTGTCTGCCTGCAGCCTATGGAGGACACCAGTGGAGAAAGTATCCATACTTCAGAATGTGGAAAATCAGGTGGAGATGCCCTGAAGGAAGCTGAAGTCCATGGAAAGCCCACAAAAGAGCAGACTCCTGTCAGAATCTGCGACCCATGGAAAGGAGCCCACGCTGGAGCAGGCTTGCTGGCAGGACCTGTGGCCCCATGGGGAACCAATCCTCAAGCAGTCTGTTCCTGAAGGACTGCATCCTCCTATGGAAAGGACCCATGATGGAGCAATTCTCGAAGAGCTGCAGCCTGTGTGGTGGCCCCACACCAGAGCAGTGGAAAAGTGTGAAAAAGAAGTGGCAGAGATGAAGTGTTATGAACTATCACATACCTTATTCCACTTCCCACCTTGTGCCACCCGTGGGGAGAAGGAGACAGAAGAGTCAGGAACGGGAAAGGAGTGAAGATGAGTTTGAGGAAAAGGGTGAGGAGTGGGGAAAAGATATTTTTAGTGTTGTGGTTTTTTTCTGTCCATCCTGGTATTTTTTTAATTAGCAATATATTACATTAATCTTCCCAAAATCGAGCCTGTTTTTCTCATGAAGATAGTCAGTAAGTGATAACTCTGTCTTTATCTCAGCCCACAAGATTTTCCATCTTATTTTCTCTCTCTGTCCTCTTAAGGAGGGGGAGGTAGAGAGAAGTTTCATAGACACATGGTCGCCAGCCAAGTTTAACCCATCATAATGTATTATCTTTTGAAAGCTATAAATACCTCTAATGTGAAAAGTCCATTTGCTGCAGTTTTACTTTTCTGTAAATTCATGTCACTTATATGTGTTAGGATTGGCAGAATTATCTCTGGAGCTTCTTAGAACCCTTTACTGACTTCATAGGACACCCATGGCGATGAGCTTTCTAAATGATTGAAGCAAAAAAAAAAACCTGCTGAGTCTTACAGATTCTTTGTAGAAGTTAACAGAATTGGTTTTAAATGACCCCTATCTCTTAGGAGACTATGGGACATTTTTCTAAAAGTCTTTGTTCTAGAGGGTGCAGTATTTTATTCTGTCAGATCTCCTATTTTGCCTGACAGCCACAGGTGCACGGATGATCAGAAAGCCTAAGATGGGAATTCAGTGAGTCTCAATTCAAACCAAAGTTTAGGGAAGCGAATTTCATACCTATGTGTGAGACATCACGATCAACATCTACGATAAGGATTTGCAGGAAGAAGTCCAGTTTATTCAGTCTATCCTGGTTACTTCGAAATGTTCATTCAGCAATATGAGCTCACCTTGGAAAGGGAGCATCACCTTTACTACTCATTTCCAGTAAATTAAGCACTCTATACTTTGCGTGCTTCAGGCAAGACAATGTGGCCCATTGGAATTAGTATAGGACTAGGAGCTCCTGACTTCGAATCCCAGCTCTCTTAAAAGCTTGATTTGCATCATTCATTTGCCATGTTAAGCAAGATGCTTAACGCTGTTAGTTTCTCAATAGAAAACTTCTCTGAAAAGGGTACTAACATTTTTTATTTTTTTCTTCCCAAGAGTCATGTAAGGATATATCAATTTTGATTTGCAAAGCATTTTGAAATTAAAAACCTATGTTTTGTAATACAGTAGTATGACTGCTAAAACAATTAGCCTTTCATTCCTTTATTACAAATTTGCTAACAAAAATGTGCATTTTGCTGAGATCTCACTCACTTTAGTAGACAATCATCAACTCTGAGGTGAGAACCAGGATCCTGGGAGAAATTTTCATTACTGGATTCTCAAACCTAGCTAAACTCAGATTATTCTATGTAAAAATTTTGAGTAACTTTAAGTGATTTGAAGCAGAAAAGAATAGCTGTACCACAAAGGTTAGTTGTGACACTGTGGAAGAAAGTTATTTGCAATGTGGCAACTTAAACAGATAGATCTTAAAAAAATCTCCAAAATTTCAGTAACTTTCTAAGATCCTATTGCACAATTTTATAAAATTGCAGGTTCTCAAGTGCACATTCTTTGTCTTTGGCATCTGACATAGCCAAATTTCGTTTATAGCTGCCATTGACTTTGGCAGTTCTACTTCATGTACAAGCCATTATGCAATAGCTGTCTTTTGATAAAGTGTCATTTCATGCTTTTTGAGATAACTGGAGTAACTGGCAAAGAAAAAGGAGAAGGTACTGTATAATCATATGTGATGAATACATTCTGTGCCGCAAAGACAGAGAAAGCAACAAATAAAAGCAAAAGAAGGAAGATTTATTTTCAAATTCCAGTAGTTTAAATAGTCAAATGCATTTTGAATTTTAGAATATTGTAACTGAAGCTTAATACTGAAATGCTCAGTTTATTACAACATTTTACAAAGAAGCTTTCAACCACCTGATATTTCCTTCTGTTTTATAAACATTGGATCTATAGTCCTGGAAAATTTAACTTCTAGGATAGCTTTATTAGAACAACATTACATTTATACTCTTAATTTCTACCCTAGACAAATCCCTTACTGAGGAAACAATTCAAAATTCCTGTTGATTAAACTATACAATATATTTTAAGCAAATTTCTTATATCCGACCAAAGACATAACAAAAATTGCACAGTTTATCTTGTGTGACCTGAGGCCAACCTACTTGCATGCATCCAGAGGGAAATGGACAGTACTTTAGACAGTTGTACTGTCCCATATTTTCTGGCAAATGCATTCTGTTTTTCTGGTTCATCTATTATTGTTCTATTCTAAGTTCATGTCTGCCCTTAATGTTCAATACAAAAGCTAATTATTGTGCTAAACAGCTTTTCTAAAGGCTTTGCTTTTGCATCTTTGGTGCTTCATGAGCAGAATGGCAAATTAAAACAGATAAATGATCCAAAATTGAAAACAATTTTTCTACTTATCATTTAATAATAAACACAAAGCTTTTTTAACAGAACATATATATTCAAAGACATTTACACGTCTGCTGTTCTACAACTCATACATCACCTCCTCACAGATTTTTTTTTAGTAATAGCCACGTAATGAGTCTGTTTAGGATACATCTTACTAAATGGCTCTAATCTATATAGGTTCTCATACCACACTCATCACCATCGTATCTGTGTGCCTTCCAGTAGTACATTAAGCAATGTGACTAACATCTGCCACATATTTTGTTCTCTCATAATTTCCCCAGGGGGAGAACTATGTGCAGTGGAGTGTTTTGTTTTGTAGCTATTTATTTTTTAAACAGTCCATGACTTGGGGGTTATTTAGTCCCCAGAGGGTCACGCAGACAAAGTAAAGATTATTGTGAGTCACAGAATGGTCACAGAAAAGTGTAAATGGAGATAAAATACTTACCTTGGACTGAGATGTTGAAATGAGTGTCCAAAACATTCAAGAATATTTACTGATATCTACCTGCACATACCCATAAACTTCTTTCTGCAGAGCCACCTTAAGAAATTATACAATATCTTACTCCTATCAGGTGGATGAAACTTAATTTTTTAGACTTAGCAAACCACAATATGCACCTGGTGCTTTTGTATTTCACATCTGAGAGTTGATATAGACAGTTTACCTGTATCTTGTTGAAAATGACTTGTAATTAACTTAAGTAGCTACCTTGGACTATACTGCAAAGGTAGGGATCTAAGTCAGAACTACACTGGCAGACTGTTTTATGTTCTTTTCCATTCAGGACCACATATAAATTTAACTATTGGCTTTCTCATTTGAAGACAACAAACATACAGCAGATGCCTGCAAGAAAGCAAGTACGCTCTTGCTTCCATGAATCAGGGCATAAAGACAGTAAAAGACCTATTTACATCCTTTATCCCATTTCTCAGACCATGTGTAGTTCACAAATGCTTCCCTCATGGCATATTTGATAGGATTTTTTTTATTTTCCAGTTGTTTGAAGTAGTTCAAACTAAGGTTCATTTACTTCTTCACAGCACAATTGTATAGCTTAACCAATCTTAGCTGGCTGTCTGTTCCCTCTGAGTTCATTCTTACTCTTCTTTACCTCTTTTTAGTTTCTTTCTGTGGTAAAGCAACAAATTCTTAAGACAATAAATTATTTTTCCATCTCGGGGCAGGGAGGGAAGTTTAAGGTGAAGAGACACTTGGATGCATAAGTTAGAAAGCTAAGTTCCTGACAGTCAGTCAGTGTCACCAGAAGGCAGGTGGGTCAGGTGTTAACTTCAGTGCTCCAAGTCTGTTTCCAAGGACTAATCAGGGCATTAAGGAATATGAGTACATTCTTTGTGTGAATGAGTGAGTAAGAATTTCTCAGAACTACCCTAAAGCCCACTAGACCATCTGTTTATGCCTTTATTCTGAGTAATAAAAGCATTATTTGGTTTATATGTTTCACTTGTTTCTAAAAAAAAAATTAAAAAAAAATTAGTTTATTCCCTCTCTTTCCCTTGGCTAACCTGAGATATAATTTGCAGATGCCATGTTCCCTGTTTAACTATTCTAGAATCAAATATCTGACTCTTTTCCCAAGTGCTACTGTGCCTTTGTGCTTTCTAAACCATAGAAGGGCAGAACAAAGGGCAGAAAAGGCTTTCAGAGTGATGCTTCTTTCAAAAGATATGTGGAAAATTTCTGGAAATGTATACAGCAAATTAGAAGATTGAGGAAAATGTAGTCTTTTGAATTTAATTATTATTTAAGATGTGCTCCATTGTACATACTAATAAACCATCGTTTGTATTAATTTAAGTAGTATGGCATCACTGGTGTCATTTATCAACATGATACTGCTATGAAAATTTAGTTAATAACAAAAATAATGAACCCTTGTACAGTTTCAAATTGCTTAGCAGAAAGGACTTATTGTAAAATTTCAAATTTGTTTTTAAGCAAGATAATGTAAAATGTGCAAAATCTGATTCATATTTATATGCTTTAGCTATGTGGAAAGTCCAGACTCATTAATACTTCATTTAAAGAGGTAGAAAAGCACACAAAATTATTAATTTAAATGCCATTAATCAAAATAATCAGGGTAAATACAGATATCAAAGAAGGCGATCAAGCATTGAAGTTGGGATACCTAAAAAATCCAGGAGTGAATTAGACACCTTCAGGGAGGTGTCTACTTCTCATTTATTTTTAGTAGTCAAACCCAGCAGAATTGTCACTATTTTTCACTGCAGGTGTTTTCAAATTAAATCCAGCTTATTCAAAACTATCCAGAATTGCACTGTGATATAATGTGAAGAGCTTCAAAAAAAGATAGAACTGGAATATTCCGTAAGCATCAAAGGGAACTGTCAGTTTGCCATGATGAAGGCCTATAAGAAGTGGATGAAAGTCTCAAGAAAGTGAGAGAGAATTGTTTCAAACACAGACAGAAGCACTACGTTGACATACGAAGGGAGGGACACAGGAGAGGGAAAGAGAACAATTCATCAGAAATTCTTTATGCAATGAATATCTTGTTTTTCATGAAACTTTGCCCCCATTTCTCTAGTATACTACATAATATACCTATAGGGGTGTGTGTGTACACATATGTATATATACATGTGTGTGTATATCTGTATGCATATACGAGTCTATATTCTAAGCCTTTTCAGAGATATTACCAAAAAATCCCTTTGAAGAATATCTTACGAAATTTCGTTTTTGTCCTTGCTCATGTCTCTTGGTATTACTATACCCTCTTAACTTAAATGTTAGAATCTTAATAGAAACACTTGTTTTGAGATGGCCTTTCAGAGTTATAGTTGGTGAAAACAGCAATGAAATTTTCTTAGCTCCTTGATTATGCTTAATCAAGCTTTAAAGTCAGTTGGGATCTGCAACGTTTTCACTGAGAGTTGGTATGGTGAAAGTGTTCCCAATGACATGCTGACTCAGTAATCATCACTGTTATCGGAAAAGGGAAAATGTTTTATGATGGAATAATGTTCTGTCAAAATTACCAATTCATCAAAAATTTCACAGAAATACAGTGATTTTTTTTTTATTTTTCATTAAAAAAGTATGTTTATGGTGTAAAATTTAAAATTATTTAAAGGTTTTTTGTTTTATTATTCTGTTCAAAACTAGTGTTATAACTTAATTGACACGGTGGTGAAGCTCAAACAAGCTGAGGGTTTTCATCCAATCCTATCCAAATATAACAAATAAATATTAGTCAGTATTTATATTTACTTCATACTTTTACATTAACACTGTTGCATTTTGATTTATTTCAAAACAGTTTCTCAATATTTTGATTTTTTAACTCAATCATGGGAAAATAAAAAGCTTTCCTACAATATTCATCTAAGTGTTCTCATAATATGTTGACTGTCATAAATTTAGAAACTACTTCTGGGAAAAAAAATGTTCTGCCTAATATATGTCTTTTTATTTAGATAATAAACTCTCTTACTATGTATTTGCACAAGGTATAATGAGGCTTCACATTACACTTACATGAATCTGCAATAATTTTTGTTTAATAATGACCAGAAGAGAATAATAATTCTATTAGCTATAATACTGTATTTAATTATTTCAGGTTTTACAGACTTATTCTAGTTAATTGCAGAGACTAAGAACAAATTTTCTTTCTTCATGTTTGCAAATAGACTTCTATTTTGGTTTCAGTTATTGATATTGTGCTGTTTGAGGATTTCGCAATACATACACTTAGCTTTCCTCATAAATCTATCACAGGTAAAGAGAGGCACTCAGAGACACTCATACATTCACACTTTTAGCGGTAGTCAGAATTCTTTACAATTGCTTTTAGGTATTGAATCCTGCAGTTCATTATTAGTTCCTTCTAAATGAGGTGCAAATATTTATCTATGTACTGTATTTCAGATGAATTAAAAAGGAGATTACATGTTATTGGCCAGCTTATGTGTAATTTTTTCATTTTGTTTTCCCTTTCTCTTTCCCTTTCCCTTTCTTTTTTTACAAATATATTAGAATATTTGGAAAATATGCTGGCAAATTTTCTACGCTTCCTTGAGTGACGATAATTTCACTAACAGAGATCATACATCACGTACAAGGTCCAAATGCATTACTTTCAACACAAATCTCATTTGTTTTGTTTGTTAACAAAAGTAAAAATAGAATAATGAAGTTTAGATTTAGAGGTCTAAAGCAATGTAATTTTTAATATAAAAGTAATTCCAACTGTAATAATTTTCCATAGAAGTTACTTTAGGGAAATTCAGGCTCAGTAAGAAAACAAACAAAACAAAACAAAACAAAACAAAAACATCCCACGGTTTAATTTTCAGCATATCATAGAATCATAGAATCATAGAATTTAAGGTTGGAAGGGACCTCAAAGATCACGTGGTCCAACCTTTCCTGGCAAAAGCATGAAAGCACAGTCTAGACAAATGGTCCTACGCTCTGGCCAGCTGAATCTTAAAAGTGTTCAGTGTTGGGAAATCCACCATTTCCCTGGGGGAAACTATTCCAATGGCTGATTGTTCTCACTGTGAAAAATTTTCCTCTTGTGTCCACTTGGAATATCCCTGGGAATATCTTGTACCTATTACCCCTCGTCTTTTCCATGTGACTCCTTGTAAAAATGAAGTCTCCATCTTGTTTGAAGCCACTGTTTAAATACTGGCACATGGTGACAAAGTCTCCACTAACACCTTCTTTTCCCAAGGCTGAACAAACCCAGTTCTCTCAGTCTTTCTTCATGCAGCAGGCTTCCTAGACCTTTGATCATCTTTGTGGCCCTTCTCTGGACCCTCTCCAGCCACATCTTTTTTGGCATAGCCTTAGTAGAAACATTAGTTGAGCAGCTTTGAGAGTTTGCTCTCATTATTTGATTTTAGAAGACTGCAGAAATGATGTCTCACAAAGCTCAATGTGTCAAAGGAGTGATTCGGCATCACACAAACGAGTTTTCTACTACTCTGCATGTTCTCAGCTTGCATCTTGGGTACTGTTGGTATTATTAGCATATACAAAGATGCCTTTCTTATCTCAGGTAATGTTCAGCACTTCACTTCAAAAAAGACTCCGACTCCTTTCTATTTATGCAATACAACTCTCCTATCTTGCACCTCACAAGGTGAGGCTGACAAGAAATATTGTGTACGATTAAGTAATTTCATGCCTCTAGAAGTTCATGACACATTTTCTGTATCAAAAAACCCTAACAAAATAAAGGCAATACCAATCTTCCTGACCCAGAAAACATGTGAGTATCTCTCTTATTAAAATACCTCCCTATTAGCAACCAAGCTAGAAAACAGGAGCTAAAACATCTGGATAAGAATATGAGTTGCTGTGCTAAACACATCACAGTTTATTGCCAGACTTTTATGGATATAAAAAAGCATCCAATAAGACAGAGAATGTAAGTAACATTTATTATATTTCTCAGAACATGCAAGGTTGTGATAGCTTCCTCATCACTCTGGCTGCTCTGGTCCTGTCCATTTGTGTTTCCGTAGCATTAGGAAGAGATTTTATTTGTGGTCCCTGCCTCCTTCTGTCTTGCCTGCCAAGTAAAATGACAATATGGGAGCAGGCATCTTGAAAAAAAAAAACAAACAAAAAGAAATTAGAAAAAAACACCCCACCCTTTAAAAAGGAGTAACAGTAAGTACATTCTCCCTGCTGAGGAGCTAAAGTGTGTTATTCAGCTCCTTTGAGGCAGTCTTCTTATCCAGCCATGGATTACCAGATATATGACTTGATAAAGTTCCAGATGGTATACCATGGAAGACTTCTCCATTTTGTCATTCTTCTTATGTTCACTCACCTACTTATGTTCACTTGCCTTCTTTCCTTTTCATTTAACCACTTTTCCCTTTACCACTTTTCCCTTTCTTTCTCTCAACTGATTAACCCAACACTGGTGCAAAACTTGCTTGAATGTTACTGGCTTCTATCTGCTTATTACATTTTGGATGACCCAAATAGAAATACTTTAGTTCAATGCTTTTGGGGTTTTTTGGGGGTTTTATTGTTTTGTTGTTGTTTTTATGTTGTTTTTTTCCCCCAGAATGGAGAACTGTGCAGACTTAAATGATTACTGATCAGTCTAACTCTTGTACTAGCTCGAGGAGAAGATGTTCAATGCAACTCAGTACAGTATCAAAACTAATCCTAAGTAGAATTGTGACAAAGTTTACAAGCTAAGGCATGGGCCATGCTATGATAGCCATACTGATTTTCTGAAGTAAGATGATTTGTGCCATATGGCTGAAGATTTCTTTACAAATACTAAATCACAGATATCTGTTTCATACTCTGTCTCAGTAGAATCATAGAATCATAGAATAGTTAAGGTTGGAAAGGAACTTATGATCATCTAGTTCCAACCCCCGTGCCATGGGCAGGGACACCACATGCTAAACCATGTCACCCAGGACTCCATCCAACCTGGCCTTGAACACTGCCAGGGATGGAGCATTCACAACTTCCTTGGGCAGCCTGTTCCAGTGCCTCACCACCCTCTTTCTGTGGTATTCCTCAATCTACCTCTTCACACTGTGTCAGCCTTCACTGCTGCAAGAATGATAATGCTCACCCCATTCAAATGCGTGAATTTCTTCTGGACACAAGAGCTTTTTTCCCTTTCTTTCCTCTGTCTCAGGCTTCTGCATATGTATTTTAAGGTTACCATTACACTAAGAAGATTTGGTAGCTCACCCTGAAGAAAGTTTTTTGGGGCTGTTTTCTAGTCTTCAGCCATCCAGAGTTGCAGCTCCTTGTCATTGATCAATTTCTGAAAGCGATATTAATTTTCATTCAGGAACTGAGAGAGAAAAAAGAAGTTGAAGTGTGTTATTTAGGATTTCTTCCCAAATGTAAAATTGATTCCTACAGTACACGTGCATGGGTGGGTGGTTTTCCTTTTTTCCTTTTTTTTCTTCTTTTTTTTTTTTCTCCTTTTTTTAAATTTGTGTGTGTGTCATTTTACTCTCCATAGTCACCAGGAGGCCTGAGTGGTCCTGCTGAATTATGGCAGAGATCCAGTATAGACGCTGAAGTTTACAAAGCCCAGGTGGCATGCTGACAGATGAATTGTGATGGCAGCTTGAGGGCTCGGTATAATAAGCATGATGAGGGGGTGGGTGAGGAATGAGGGTCTCTCTGGATTTGTACATCCTTCATCTGATCCCTTAAGCTTTCCAAGAGCAAAATTCATTAGGGAGATTAAGTGCAAGACCACATGTCTGTTGTGACAAGTGAGTGCAGCTGCATTTTTTCCCATTTGCCCAGCTCTGACACTTCTTAGGTCATATGAATGGCCTTATGGAACTTATAAACTATTTGAAGCTCCAGCTTGGGCATGGGGCATGCAGTATTGATACATGCAGCCAGACTTCAGAAGGTCAGCCTGCACCTGCTAAGACACCACTTGTCTGACCGACTGCAAAGTTTTGAAGAATGCCTATTTAAATGGCCTAGGTAGTACACGTTAGATAATTATCTTCTTAACCTGCTTGAAACAAAACTGTAGCACCTGATCCTGCACAAGACTTGAGTCTTCTGAGCCCCCTCAAGGATGATTCCACAGTTTGATTCTAATTAGTGGATTAAAAGTGAATAAAGCAGCAGAGTTAATTTTAAGTATTCTGCTCTTTTCCCATGTTTTATCCCACATGCACCCCAACTTAAATACAGTCTGTAAGCTTCCACAACTGTAGGAAGATACATTAACTGTTGGATAGATGCCACATCTGTCTTGAAAATATTAGTAATGGTGAGACCAATCTCTTATTTCTAGAAGGAGTCTGTATGCCCATTTTGCGTTTCTACACAGGTAAAAAAGATTTATTGCAGATTTGTCCATCTGCTGCTTTTACAGGCTAGGTAATGGAATGCATTGAGCTTGATCCTGAGCGTGATATCTTATTTCTCTCTTTCCTAATTGTACCCTGCATGTATCTTTTACAAGGTACTGTATCTTTGAAGCAGGTTAGCTTCCTGGAGATAAAATGACTTTTCATATCTGTTCTGAAGGAAGAAATTAAATAGATGCACTTCATCTGTATGGGAAGAACTATTATGTTTGGCTAGATGTACATAGCTTTTATGCAAGAATAATTGGAGACAAAACTCATGTAAGGGCACTGAACATTTCAGGTGTAAAAAGAAGTAAAAAAAAAAACACATCAAAAGAAAATACAAACTGATAGTCTGGGGTTAACGCAATGACACTGAATTGTTTCCTAAGTTGTTGGTTCATTCTATTTTTCATGTGTTAGAGGCTGAGATTCATTTGTCTCAGGCTTAATATATTTCCAACCGCAGGAGCACTGAGGAACTTCCTTCCGAGGTGTTTACTGAGGTCATCCTTGAGACCTTTGCAGAGGATGTCTTACATTACAAGTGCTATCTGCAGAACTGAAATAAAAAAAGTTGTAGTGAATGTGGATACCAAGAGGGTCTTATTAAAGCAAAATAAAAGATGAAAGAGGGGACCAAAAACATTAACCTATGAGAAAGGGGAGACTATGACCATTCTGATGCTCAAGATTCTGTTTCAAGAGTTATGCTGGAACATATTTAATAAGTTATATTGCCAGGTGAGAAGTAGTAAAGCAGCTCCACTTTGCTAAGTGTATGGCTTCAGTGCTAAAGAGAAAAGGACCATTTGCCATTTCTTTCATATTGCATCGAGGATGATAAGGAAGGAAGAGATCTCAGAGCACAGTTTCAGCCTTATTTCTGTTCTTATTCTTTTGCCATTAACCTGCTGTCTGGAGCAGCCAGTGGGGTGCATTGCCTAGAAACTAACTAGAAACAAACTATTTCAGAATATAGTTTGTTTCTATGTCATTGTGGAGGAAGAGAACTTTGACTCCCTTCTGTGGTAATGTTTTATGTTACCTCCTCTTTGCTAAATTGTTAGGACATTTTAAGTTATAATTTAGGTTTTAGCTATTTCTATTAGTTTGGGTCCACTTTGTGTAAGCCATTTGAATGTTTCAAACATCATTTGAAATACAAGGCATTTGAAAAAGGAATGAACAACTGATGGACTTAGATAAACAGTCTAAACTGTGGAAGAAGGATTTTACAGATATGAGTACAGAATACAAACTGGGGTGACCGGCTTCTGACACACTAATCAGTAAGACTGGGCAGCGAAAATATGTCAGTGAGGTTCAAGTGGATTAGTGTCCTCTCCTAATGATACCAGTCAGTGTGATATTTTCCTTTGCTTCATATCACAATTTAAATTCAGATAGCAGATGTATCTGCACCTGTACAAGCATTTATCTGGTGAATGAAACATTATTTTGTGTAATATCTCTGTGGTATTTATAAAAGTGTCTGTGACATTGTTAACTGTAACTATGCTAGTCAGATCCCCCAGTGGAAAAAGAAATTCAACTGTTAAAGGTATTTCAGTTAAGGTATTTTAAAATTAAGATTCATTAATAGAAAGAATCATAAAATCATAGAATCACGTAATAGCTTGGGTTGGAAGGGACCTTCAAAGTTCTTCGAGTCCAACCTCCCTGCATTGAGCAGGGACATCTTCAACTAGATCAGGTCACCCAGAACCACATCCAGCCTGGCCATAAATGTGTCCAGGGATGGCACATCCACCACCTCTCTGGGCAACCTGTGCTAGTATTTTACCTCCCTCATTGTAATGAATTTTTTCCTCACATACAGCCTGAATCTCCCCCCTGTTAGTTTAAAACCATTACCTTTCATCCTATCACAACAGACCCTGATGAAAAGTCTCTTCCCATCTTGCTTATAGGCCCCTTTTAAGAACTGAAAGGCTGTAATATGGTGTCCCTGGAATCTTTTCTTCTCCAGGCTGAACAGCCCCAACTCTCTCAGCCTTTCCTCATAGTAGAGGTGCTCCATCCCTCTGATAATTTCTGTGGCCCTCCTCTGGACTTGCTCCAACAGGTCCATATATTTCCTCGGCTGAGGGCTTCAGAGCTGAACACTGTACTCCAAGTGGGGTCTCACCAGGGTGGAGTAGAGGAACAGAATCACCTCCCTTGACCTGCTGGTCACACCCATTACCAGTACTCCCAAGTATTACCCTTTTTCTGGTCACCAGAGACCTCCATGGCCTGACCGCCATGACTTCTCAAACATCATGGAGAGTGGCTTGGCAACTACATCAGCCAGCTCCCTTGGGACTCTGGGATGAATCTCATCAGGTCCTATAGATTTGTATACGTCCAGGTTCCTCAAATGGTCACAAACCTGATCTTCACTTACAATGGGAGGGTCTTTGCACCCCCAGTTTCCACTTTGCAGTTCATCCACTCAAGATGTGTGGGGAGAGAGCCTGCAGGTGACGACTGAGGCAAAAATGTTGTTGAGTACCTCAGCCTTCTCCTTGTCCATTGTTACCAGTTTACCAGTCTTGCTCATCAAGGGGGCACACTTTCTTTGACCTTCCTCTCCTGGTTGACATAGCTGCAGAAGCCCTTCTTGTTATTCTTTGCATCCGTTGCCAAGTTCAGCTCCAGCTGTGCCTTGGCCTTCCTGATCCCATCTCTGCACAACTGGGCAGTGACCTTATTCTCTTCCAAGGATACCTGAACCTGCTTCCACTGCCTGTGTATTTCCTTCTTGCCCTCTAGTTTGACCAGCAGGTTTTGACTCAGCCATGCTGGCCTTACTCCATTCCTTACAGCTGGGGATTGCAAGTTCTTGTGCTCTAGGGAAAAATGTCCTTAAAGTTCTACCAGCTCTGTTCTGCTCCCCTTTCCTTGAGATCAGTTTCCCAGTGGATCCAATTGACTAACTCCTTAAAGAGGTGGAAGTTAGCTTTCCTAAAATTCAGGGCCCTGACTTCACTCTTTGTCTGTGTCACCTCCCTCATGACTTGGAACTCTACAAGTGCATGATCACTGCAGCCCAGGCTATCTCCAATCTTGATGTCACTGATTAGCTCGCTTGCATTGGTGACCATCAGGTCCAGTATCACATCCCCCCGGTGCTGTCTATTACCTGGTTTAAGAAGTTGTCCTCCATGCACTCCAGGAGTCTCTTGGATTACCTACGGCAATTAGAGAGTAATACTTTTTATGTGTCTTGTTCAGATGAGAAGCCTGAAGGAAATTAGCCTATCTTCCATAAGAAACCTCACCATCTCAGAAAAATAACTTACCATTTGTGTTGACATGATGAACATTTTTTAATATTAAGGTATTTTCACATAACTGAAGTAATTCTGTTAAAACAGTAGAACATTTTCTATATAGAATCTTTATTAAACTGATGACACTGATGATCATGTTAAGGATTAAAAAGTACTTCTTATGAAATTTTAATTTCTAGAAACAGAAAAAGTTACAAAGAACTTCACATACTAACAACTCATTGACACAAGCCCAAACATTTAAAAGCTCTGATGTGAACACTAAAGAGCTACTCTGGCCCTGGTGGCTTTCTGAAATAGGGAATAGTGAATCTAGTGAAGTTTCATCTGCCATAATTTACAATTTTATATAATCTATGACAACACAGTCATGAGATGCTCTTCAAGATTTTATATTCCTAAGCTTAGGTGCAGGTATTTAATTTATGCTTCGAACATTTGCACTGGCTATTGTGGAATTTCAGAAACCTGTCTCACATGTAAGTATGAATGTGTTTTGCACTGAATCCCATCAATAAAACTTAAATTATATAATCTCCAACTTCTTTGTGACTTTAAATTGTCTCAAGAAGAAGAAAACATAACTGAGAAACCAAAATCAAAATGGTTTGATAAGATAATTTTATACTAAAGAACATTTTAGCAATTAATGCTTCGGTATGCTCCAGGTTAAGAGGAGAACAGCCCTTGGGTTGGCATCGAATTCCCACCCTAATCCATGGCTGCTCCTTTGCTATCCCTTCTGCCCTCGTGCTCCCATGTTTCTTGTCCGATGCTCCTTGGTTGGTTGTTCTGATGATTTAGAAAACTGAGTCATGAATCTGTGCTTACCTTTAAAAACATATCTACATGTCCTATAGACAACATTCTTCGTTAACATGTTTGCAGTGATTTGTCAGCTAAAACCTTCATTCAAATATGGTATTCCTACTTACAAAGCAAAGAATTGGAAGCACATTTCCTAACTATCACAGCCTTTTCTGTTATGTTTGTCTATGCAGAATCTGAAGGCTGGCTTGCTCTATCTAAATGTCGACATCTCCTCCTGAATATCTATGCCAAAACTAATTTCCCTAAGCATTCTTAATATATTCCTTTATGCTCCTAGAGAGAGAGAGAGAACCAACCGTAGTGAACAATTAATCTCACCTTAAAATAGAAGGAACAAATTGTTCCCTAAATATGCCTCTTTGCTTCACTTGGAGGAACTATAGTGAGATTTTTAGAGAGACTGTCTCAGATATAGACTTCCACATTATAGACAACTAAAGCCAGGTGAGATGATTTTCACTTTTAAGTATCAATATAAATAGCTGCATCACCATTTATATGAATAGCTGTGCACAGGGAGCCAGTGTAAAGTTTAGATACATTAAAGACCCACATCATGAAATTATAGCATTTACATAAGAAAGCTATGGCAGTTCCATAGCAAAGCAACTTTCTAAATTACTTTGATGTGAAGTTGTAAAAGTACAGTTTTGGTTCTAACCCAGGATATTTTTCAGCTTTCATAATCCATTGTGTTTATAGGTCTCACAGATAAAGATGTGTGGAATAGCAGTGCAGTGACTTTTCAGAACTTAGTAACTACTCAGTCCTCGTCTGTAGCTAAATATAGCTGTGCATCATATGCACAGCCTCACCCACACGTGGCCTCTCATGCACATACATGTAAAGAAAAAAGAAAGTATATATACATTCCAAGGTAATACTTATTGCAGTGCAGAGGCCTCGCGTATGAATCTTTATTTGCTTAAAATGAAGACTTTCAGAAGCTGTTAGAGGCATAACCAAAGAGAGAATCAAAACTGATAATGTTGAGAGGATACAATTATGTTATTAAGCAACATTAAACAGTTTTGATGATCTGAGTTCTTTCAAATTCTTTACCTATTTTTCAAATATCTTGTATCTGAAACTCTTTCTCTCTTTCTCTTTCTATTTCTCTGTCTCTTTCTCTTTCTCCTTCTGTCCCCTCTCCATCTATTCTTCACCGTAGAATTCACCAGAGCCTTTGAAAAGTTTTGAACATGTTAAATCTTAATCTCACATTCCTTAAATATAACCAGATTTGACTGTTGTCTATATTTAGCTGTGTAGAAACTTACAAGTGGGCCCATGTCTCTCAAAGTACCAGCCACTCTAGCACCCCACCTACTCGTCCTACCGCAACATTAATTTGTTATCAGAGCGCTCAGTGAGCTTCTTGTAACCATTCTCTTCTAATAGTTGCTTGCATGACCATTGTTCCGTCTTGTCCTAAAGGAAAATATGTCATAGGCGGTATCTGGTTTTATTGTTTGACTTTTTGTTTGACTTTTTTCTTCTCTTCTGCTTATCACATCTTTTTTCCTCCTTTGTCTTTTTTAATCTTACCAAGGCTTGTCTTTTTATCTTACGAAGACTTGTGTTTTTCTTATTCTGCTTGCAGTTTGTTTTGGGTTTGGGTTTCTTTTGTTTGGGGTTTTGTTTTTGGTTTTTTTTTTTTTTCTTTTTCTTTATTTTGTCTGTTAATCTGGCTATATATTATTTTTGCTGTGATTTTCTTCCTGTGAGCTCCACCTGCATGACTTGCAAAATTTGACTACTTTGATTATATAAACAGGAATTCAATTACTTCTTAGCTGGGCAGAAAAAGTTAAAGTGAATTCTCCATAAAACAAGGATACCTATGTAGGTTACGTTAATATGTATGTAGGTATTATATAGGCATTAAGTTAATGATTACTTTATTATAAACACATTTTTAATCCAGTGCTCCCTGCATATGAATAGATAGTTTCTGTACTGCTATGAACTGATGAGTTTTGTATTTCAAAGAAGTGTCTTTTGTTTATTTCCTTTGTCTTTCTGACCAGTGACAAGGTTTACTATAAATAAAACATGCGTAAAGCTATGAAAGTGGATAATTTTTGAAAGACCATCACTTCTCAGAACCAGTATATTGTAGACAATTTTGAAATAATACACTGGCTCAAGTGCCAATACCACATATTTTTGAAGGTGCTGTTTTTCTTGATAAAACACTGCCCTGCTGCACTGACCTGTGATCTATTGTGCTGTTTCCAGAATGTTCAGAAATCCCGCAAAGTGGCAGAATGACACACTGAGCAACTTTTCAGTAAACAGCACATGTTCAGTCAGTTTTATTAAACCTTGAAGCAACAGATTCACTGTACATGTGATAGAGAACCATATTGTCCAGGAACATTATATCTCACAGTCATAAAACATTTTCAACTTAGTGTCTGCAGAGCAGATTTGTGATGACACGCGTTGAATCAACTACTTACAGGCTTGCAGTCCTTATTGGCAGTCCTGTCTTGGTCACATGTATATATATTAGTCACAGGTTATACATTTTGTTGGTGTTATTGCAATTAAGATTTAAGTGGTCCAACTAAAATTTAGGTAAATTAATGACAAATAAGATTCCTAGTGGTGATACAGTTTCAGGTTTAATTGTAAAGTCATGTTTTTATCTCTGTTCCGGGAATGATTACTTTTGTGACATGGAATTGCTCATCACCAAAAATAGCGTGGGCTTTATTTTGGTAGTGAAGTTCACAACACTGAGCTGAGTGCATGAATTTGCACTTGAAGATACTGAACAGAAGTGGAATACAAGTATAGAATGGATAATAGCCAAATCAGAATGCCTATAGGAAATATTCAATAAACTGTTTCTCTCTTAAAGCTGGAGCGCCTACATCTCAGGCTAAAGGTAGATGTCTCTGTGAAACAAAAATGCAAAGATCAAAACATCTTCCACTTCTAGAAAAATTGCACTTTTTTTTTAATGGGTCTTGCCTTTTCCACAATAACTTGTGTCTCTTTTATTTTTCTCAAAATTCATAAGCAGTACTGGAATGGGACTGTTGGTGTCCTTTTTTTTTACCGGAAAGACAGCTCTCTTTTCAAGTCTGAACAATCAGGTTCCTTCTAATCCATTGTCCTTCTTGCCCTGTGATTTTACTGCTTTTCTCTACGAGGTTTTTTTACAAATTCGATACTTTTACCTTATATTGTAGGCAGCAGACAAATAAAACAGAGTACAGATCTTTTTAAATGTTTCCTTTTGCAACTGCTCTACTTTTCATAGAATTGATTAAAAATTCTTTGGGTTAGAGAGAGGGAAAATAAGCGTCATTTTATAATCTCATGGCACACGAGTGTAGTCTGGATTCCAGACTCATTTTCAATGCTTATTAATTTCAATGGAGATTGAGGGTTTCTGAAAACACTGTTGGGGAGTCTATAATATTTTAGGCATCTACTTACCTTTAAAATATGACTTACAAAATCAGTTTCTTGAAAACAAGAGCATGGATTTTGATATGATAAATTAAAAAAAAAAAGGTAACATGAAAGAGTAGTAGAACACAATTATATAATTTAGCTTTTAAATAAGATTAGGATAAATTCTAACCACAGCCACAGTCATATATATCTAGAATAGTTCTAGTGGGGATGATCAAGTTTTTCTGAATTTGCAGTGCTTCTTTAATTACTTTTTCTTTACCTTTATATCTTCAAAAATAATTTTCTATAAATACTGCAATCTTCATATTATAGCAATATCAGACATATAAGAAATCAAAAATTTTTCTTTTTTTTTTTCAGAGAAGATCTTGAACCTCTCTTGCACAGGTATTTTTATTGATGTTGAATTTCTTAAGGGAGAAACACATGTAGTAGTGTAACTCAGGGCAGTAGAGACATTACTCGCATCTTCAACATATTGAGATGAATTAAGAATAGATTAAATTGATAGCTTAGAGGAAATAAATGATAAAACTAAGCATGTTCATAATTTTACTCCTAGTTACATTTTAAACGGTTATATCTTACTGTTGGCTTAATCTCTAATATAGAGGGAATTTCAATGTAAAATAATTACATTATTTTTCATAGCACCACACACATCCTACAATATAGATTAAAAGCACTTGCTAAGCATCAAGGAAAATGTGTCACACTGCATGAGTTGTGGAAACAAATTTTTACCATGCAAGACTGGACTGACAAGAATAAAGAGATATGGCAGACAGAAAGAGTCACAGCTGTCTTCAACTTTCAAATTAACTACTTTACAGCAGAGTGGTTTCCATGGCACATCACTGTTACTCTGAGTACATTTTTATTTCTTCTTCTCTTATTTTTTTGTTAATTTTTAACTTTTTAATTACTAACCAGAACAGATTTTTGACTCTCTGTTAACATAGGACCTGTTTCTAAAAAGTCCAGAGCAAGCTAGTGCTGCAGAAACTGAAATTGCTTAGGTCTGTGTAGAGAAAGTGAATGCATTAGAGTTGAACTGGATAAAACTTATTTTCTAGCATTTTCATCATACTGAAAATAAGGTGGAACCTGATTTAAGACACACTGTTCCTCTTATACTCCAATGAAAGTGCACTACATTTACAGTCATAATAACAGAGGTGTGAATCAGACCTTTCAATGTTAGGAACAAAACTGAAGGCCAGTGACTCCTAAATTTATGAACAGCTGAACTTGATATGGTTGTACCAGCTTAAAAAATGTAACCTGTGAATTAAACAGAAAATTCACCTCACACTAATTTTAATGCATATTTAAAGTACAAATCTGCCTTTTGTGCTGTATTTGCCTATTTTATGATCATTTCTTTCAATGTTTATTGATAATCTTTTTTTTTTTTTTTTAATTTTCCTGATTTGTTGCCGTTTTTTTTCCCTTTAGCAATCAGCCCCATGGCCTGTCTTTTACAGGTATACATCAGTATTACAGTATTCCAGCACTTAATTCCACCTCTTTGCCCTGGCTTAGCATAGCTCTTCCCCGTAGGCAGGAGGCTATGCTGAAGACTTCCAGGCAGAAGTGCTGCAGACAGATAGATAGATTCTTCCTCTGTCTCAGAGAACATTGGGAGATTTATGTATTTTACTCCAAGGAGGTACAGTACCTGAAGGAGCCCCTGCTGGAGTAATGAGCTACACAGTATGCTTTTTAGGGCTCAGCCACTTGATAGTCTTCTGTCTAAAGCAAAATCTAAAATCAAATAAACAGACCACCCTAAAAAAATAAATAAATAAAACGTCCTGTTAAAAGTGTTTTTTCCTCTTCAGGGAACAGATTACTGAAAATTTCCCAGCCTGACTTCTCACTGTTGTGAAGCATCCTGCCAGGCTTTGTCAGGTGAAGTATGCAAGGTGACTGATGGTAAGCAGCATGATTCATCACAACAATGAATGTGACAGGTCAGGAAATACCACACCAAATAAATCCTCATTCAGTCAAAAATATTAGCTAGTTATTAAGTACTGATGGCACTGGATGGATTCTACTGGCAGACAACCTTGTTCTGTTTTAGTGAACATTTGCAGTTTGGATCAAACCCTTGTTTTTATGAAGTGAACAGTAAAATTCCTCTTGACTTCAGAAAAAATACATTCTGCCTTCTCTCATAACTCAAAGATGTTGTACAAAGTTCAAGAGTTCTAAATATCTACTAGAATTTATTTGTAACATTGGGAGATACTATGACAATGGTTAAGTAAGTGTTAATTCTCTGTGGACAACTATTTTTCTTCTCTGCCATCTTACTTCAGTCCAGATAATCTTTTCCTTTCCTCTCATATATACCCTGAAGAGGAATATTAGCAACCACAGGCACAAGACTATTTGTGGGTAGTATGTATAGTACATAGTATGTATGTATGTATGTAGTCTGTTTGTCTGTAGTCTATCCTGTTTCCACCCCACCTCACTTTCCCTTCTCTCCCTTCTGAAAGCCAGACTAACAACAAGGGAATAGAAATTTCGGTATTAGAATATTCTTCATCTTCAGCTATTTATTAAAGTATATATTTCACCTCTGCTTTGCTCAATTTTGTTGTATGGATATGCCAAAATTTATTGGAAAAGTAGTATACAGTAGTGAATATTTTTGTTTCACTGTTTTCCTTTTATTCCTAGTTTCAGCTGTTAAGAAGATGTTGTAGAAGGAGAATGTTTCTCTTCATGCAGTAGAGCAAAAGTTTGCTTAGATCTTTATTTGGCATTTTTAAATAATTGCTGTAACTCAGCTGTTTACAAAGAGGTAAGTTTTTTCTGGGTACTATTTCACCAGCTTAATAGCTAGTTTTATATAGATGCTATTCATAGAATCATAGAATGATCAGGGTTGGAACGGACCTTATGATCACCTAGTTACAACCCCCTGCCATGGGCAGGGATGCCTCACACTAGACCATGTCACTCAAGGCTCTGTCCAACCTGACCTTGAACACTGCCAGGGATGGAGCATTTATCACTTCTCTGGGCAACTTGCTCCAGTGCCTCTGGGAAACTGAAGTGTAAGTAAGTTGCACTAAAATGTATAGGACAATCTCTAGCAATACAATGCGTGGTTATGTGCTTTGACTGGCATTTATGCCTGTTAGTGTCTGTTTTTTCACTTTCGCCAAATCCAAGGAATACTTCTATGTATGTATGTATAGGATAGAGTTGTTCTTTAAAATACCCAAATCTTCAGTTTTCATGCTTAATGCTTTTCAGAAATTGTGGTCCAGTTAAATAGAAAGTTAGAAGTCAAATTTTGATATCCAGCTGTAAAAAGGAAAATCACAGTGCAATCTTCATACACAGCAAAATATCTAAGTCACTTCTTTAAGTAGAAAAATTAGCTCAGCCTTAACAACAGAACATAATAACATCTAAAATGTAGGGGTTTTACTAAATTTTTAAAAGAGAATAAATTTGTATTATGTTCACATCCTTTGGGAGATATGAATTCTGATCATAGTTAAAGGCTGGAATAGCTTGAACATTATATTTTCCTCTACATTCAGTGTCAGGTTAGATGTCCACAAAAGTATTCCCCCTGTAGCAAGTATGATCTGCTCATTCATCCACCTAAGGTCTCTCAGTGGTGCAGTTTCTGAGAGAAATAGGTCGGCAGGGAAGCAGAGGGTGAGAAATGGTCCTAGTGATTTACATTTCCATCACTGTTGTTATGAAGTGTTTGAGTTGGGAAAGACAAGATACTATTTTCTGGATGTGTCAGGCCAATAATTATCATTTAATACTCCTTTCCCTGAGGTCTTTTCTATGGAACAAAGGGCATTGACCCTTGCGAATGTTAATAATCAATACGGTTTACTCTGTTCAAAGCAATTTCAGTGGCTAATAAGGTTGCTGCTATCTGTATTTTAGTACTGGTTTTGCCTGTGTTAGTAACACTTAGCGGCATGATTAAACAAGCCCTTTGTTTGCCTCTCTCTCCAGATGGGTACTTGGCTCAGTATGACCCAAAAACAATTAGGTAAGTGATGTTGCTGTGCTATTTGCATCTGACCTTAGATGCCAGATATCCTGTATGCCAACACTGAGCTCAGATAAGCCTATACACATTGTGTGTGGGCCTTGAACTCTCTCAAATACACTTCTGATTTCCCTTATGAAATAACTGAGGTCTTGTTTGCCCTGTCAAATTATTTAGTTTTGCTGCCAGACGTGACTTTTACATGCCTGTGAAGAATTGCTTAGGAAGGCAATAAGGTTCTGCTCTGACAACATGGGAGATTCACATGAAAGTTCTGGTTAATTGAACCCAAACCTCTAATTGAATCTGCAGGAGCTGGATCAGTGACAACTAAAGTGAATCCAACTGCCAGGTTTAATTCAGCAGTCTCTTATGAACCACTCATTTCATGTGTGCAGCTCCTACACATCATCTGGATAATACACATTATCTGTGGAAGCAGGTAACCCTTTTACAGCCTTAAATCTGCTTTGCCTTAAGTCTGTATTCTCAGATATACTCTCTCAAGGACATATGAAAGTGAAAGACATCTTCAAATAAATTGTTCCAGCAATGTTTCTGTGCTCACAGAACACTTCCTACAAAAACATAAACGAAGTGCAGGTTTTTTAACAATTAACAAGGAAATGATTTAAATCTACAATGAAAAGTTCTAGAAGTGTAACTTTATACTCAACTTGGGAGCCAATCCCATAGGAACAGCAGATCTTAAAGTGTTGGAAGTCCCCCAAAGCCTTTGAGGCCTTCTGTGAAAAACTTTACTCTGTGAAAATCACACCACAGATCTTTTTTCCTTAACATGTACTTTGGTCAAACCTTCTAATTTGGTTTTGCTTGTATTCATAACTGCATCATTCATAATATGTAGCATTTTGTCTCTTTTTTCCTATGTTTTTTTTCCTTCATGCTTTTTTCTGTTTCCTCATTCTCACAAACTACAATATAGTTCAACTACAGTATTGAATAAAGGATGCTACAAAACACCACATTACAATTTGCTAATGTTCAATCCTTTTTTAATTATGCTGCTATAACAGTACATGTAACAGCTCCAAGCCTCAATATCTGTGTTGAGGAAAATACTTATCTTTCACTGAATGATAGACTACATAACAGGGAAAAAGGCTATAATTTTAATATGTTAAAATTTTCTTGTACCAAGGCCAATGTTAAACACTATGTGATCTACCACACAGATTTTTTTCCACTGCAGATTTTATTGCTTCCATTTATGTGAGAGAGAATGAAGTCAAATAAATAAAAGCTCTCTAAGTAAGTCATGCAAACAGAAACAAATACAACTTTTTTTAATAACAGTGATTCCATCTGGTCTGTTGTTTTTGTGTGGGAAGAATCTTCAATGGCTTGTTGTTAACTTCTGATCCCAGAAGAATCAACTTCATCTTATTTCTTTCCTTAATCCCTGGCAATTGAATTTCAGATAAGAAGGAGGCTATCTCCTTGTGACCCATATTTAGCTAAGATAAATCAGTTTTATAAAGAACATGCAAGAAATCTCACTACAGTTGCTGGATTATGATCTGTTGCAATATCTCATTTCTCAAATTGAAAAAAAAGTTTTCCTTTCTTTTCCCATTCCAATCATATGCAAATAATTTGTTGGCTTTATTCCCCTTTTCACAGTACAGTTGTTCATTAAGCTTTAACACATTGTCTGTGTTATTCACCACAAAGCACTTAGCTTCCCTCCCTTCCCCAATCAAAAGTTGGAGGGTCCTAGGGTACCTGCTTTTTATGTTGCTTTTTTCATCTCATTAACTTCCTTTTCTAATTTACACTGTTACTCAAGATATGCTTTTTGTGCTGCTGCTGCAGCTTAGCATATTATCCTACCCCTCATGACTGCTTTGGCAGCTTCCCACAAAACACCCAGGCTAGTTTCTTGGTTTTTATTGATATTAATTTATTCTGAAATAGTCTTCATCTGTTGCACAAATGCTGCAGCTTTAATTAGAGAGTTGTTAAATCTCCATACTTCAGATCTCCTATAATTCAGTACACCACCCAGAGTCATAGACACCAGAAAATTATCAGGCAAAGCTAGATTTCAAATGCCAGATGGTTACACGTTACAATGTATCATCATAAATAAATAAGAAGAAACCTGGTTTAATTGTAGTGGAACTAAAGTATAAAAGGTACCCTATTGCCTGTTTCCGTGTTGCTGTCAGTATGGATCAATGAGTATTAAATCTTTGATATACCCTTTCCTCACCTCACTTTTAAATTGTGATTTTACTAACAAAGGTCAAATCTCACATCCCTGTTTCAAAATAAAGAATAACTAAAATCTTCATCTATTACAGCTCCTGGAAACATCTGCCATTAGATAAGAAAAGATCGAGAAATAGACCAAGAATTTGAACTGTGGGGGACATCATACAGATTTGCAACTGTAACAACAGGGCTACCTGTCATAATCTTTTGCATTCTTATCTTTCTTAAATAAGCTCACTGAACAAAAGGAGATTCTTCACCCAATACTATTTTTTAAATTAGATTTGTACTAAAAGTAATGGACCTTTTATAATATGGCTGATTTGACAGAAATAAGTGGAGGACAATCCAAACATATGTAAACTTTATGTCAGCAAAAAAATCAAAAAGACAGTTGTACTGTTGGATGTATTTTACCATGCATTATGCTTTTTATCCTGATTTTACAATTTCTCAGCAGTAACGTACTGTGTAATCTTAATTCAGTTTCAAAGTGCAAATTAAAAAAATCTAGACCAAACCATCATTCTTGTTACCAAAAAAATAGAAACAAATAAAATATAGAAAAACAAGTCAGATTAAGATATTTGGGAAGCGTTCTGAGGTTAATGGTAAACAGACATGCACTGAAGTGTAGGAAATAGTTGTAAGAAATACATTTGTGCTTCTGGAACTAAAGTAAATCTAGTACTATAACTGCCAAATGTATCACTGTGGAGTCTGACTTTCAAGAAATAATTTGTCCTGGATATCCTTTTGCATAAAAATCCTCTGGTTCTTAATATATCCATTTGGTAACTATTCATTTCCTCTTGTGTTATTACTATTTTCACAACTGCAGGGGTGAAGGATGACCTTAATCGGAAAAAGTTTATTTCTTGGGAAGCTTTTCATACACTTGGATATACTCTTTGGAAAGGGAGTGAACCACTGACCACAGAAGGCAAGCTTAAATTAGTGCATATCCTCAGGGCAAACCTCCTGTTCTCTGCGCTTGCCTGAAGCCAACACAGTTCTCTTGCTTTACTTCGTGGTGCAAACTAACCCAATTTCCATCCTCATGTATCTCAATAGCACCTAGGTGAAGACACTTTCCCAAACTTAATGTTTAAAACTTTGGCTAATACATATACCTCTGTCACCACCATGACACCAGACTGATTTTTGCTCGAGCTTAACGTAATTAGTTCTTAGTAATAGAGATTTACAATGTTAACCTTTAGGTTTTAACAGTAAACTATTAGTAATTTTATATATATATACAAACGTACATATGGAAATGGAATACTGTGAAATGTGGTTTTAATGCTAGGTTTGGTTTGTTTCTCCAAAGGAACTTTCAGAACTCACAAGATGTTTTTGAAACACTTTCAAAAAAAAAAAAAGTACTACTTATAAACTGCTACCTAAAATTTTGAGGATTTTTTCCAAGTCTGCTGCGTGATCTGGTACCTTTTCATTGATTCCAAAATGATTTTGTGTACTTCAGGGTCTTGGATTAATGTGTGTAATCTCTTTTTTCTTTTCCTTTTTTTCCATACTAGAATGAATAAATAGCAGTTCCAGTTGAGAAAGGTCTACAGTTGAAAAATTACATAGTCTGTGATAACTGACAATTATCTATGCTAATTGCTGCATAGCTATAGGTGGCAAACTCTTCCTTTATTTCACGGTGGGCTGTTTTTATCATGTGTATAAACTTGGGTTTCTTTTTTTCTTTCCTTCTCTTTTAATGAATTGGAAACAAAAATGTAGCCTTGATAATAGTGTCTTTTGACTCATAGAATCAAGATGGCAGAGGCAACATCAATATCTTTTTCATGGTCCCATTTTTTTCATTAAAATTTCCTCAGAGATAATGCAACAAGTCCCCCAAATAATGACAAAACCAGTAAGTATGGATCTAAAGTGAGACTTAAGAGGAATTTGGGCACCCAAGCTGTAGTCTTTTAGATTCTTCATAGGTTCCTGAGAAATCCCTGAAAAGCCTCAGTTTCAACTCTGAATTTCACTACATACACAGGCTCTGCTCGTGCACACACTTGGAAATATCTTTATCTCATAACTGATGTTTAGCAGAGTGTGTGAATCATATTGTTATTGATTCTTGATGTTAAGAACTTGCTAGGAGATAGAATCATAGAACAGTTAGGGTTGGAAAGGACCTTAAGATCATCTAGCTCCAACACCCCTGCCATGGGCAGGGACACCTCACCCTAAACCATGTTGCCCAAGACTTCGTCCAGCCTGGCCTTGAACACTGCCAGGGATGGAGCACTCACAATTTCCTTGGGCAAACTGTTCCAGTGCCTCACCACCCTCACGGTAAAGAATTTCTTCCTCATATCTAACCTAAATATCCCCTGTTTAAGTTTGAACCTATTACCCATTGTCCTATCACTACAGTCCGTGATGAAGAGTCCCTCTCTGGCATCCTTGTTGGCCTTCTTTAGATACTGGAAGTTGCTAGGCAGTCTCCACGGAGCCTTTTCTTCTGCAGCCTGAACAGTCCCAATTTTCTTAACCTCTCTTTGTTTGGCTGGTGCTCTAGCCCCCTTATCAGCCTAATAATTTTAGTTATTTAAAGGACAAAGGAGCAGCAGGGAAAAGCAGGATGAAAAGCTGCAGTACTAGTGTAAGAAACAGCATGAAGGTTGGACTACTTGTACAGAACAGAATCGGGAAATCATATTCTTCATATTTCTTCATAGTTAGTATACTGGCTTTGGAGACCATGTCTGATAAGACTAGTCAGAAGGCTTTGTAGGGACTAGTGGGCCTAGTCCTTTTGACAAAGTCTTAAAAAAATTCTGTGCCATTTTTTCAGTGGAGATTACTGTTCATACTGCCCAAGTTTGTTACATGGATGGGGCAAGTCATGCCATTAATGAGTGATGAAATAGGCCTCAGAGAGCAGCATGTGATGATCATTACTGACTTTGGGGATTCATAAAAATATTCTGAAATTTTTACTCAAAACCTCTTACATAATAAACCAATATCACTCAAGAAAATTACTACAATTATATGATTCATCTCCAGATTGTAGAAACTTAAAATTCAACATCCAGATGGTGATTTCTGTGCATTAGTGAGGGTGTCAATTTCTAGCAAAAAAACTGTAAGGTTTAGTCACATGGGTTCTTGGTCAGTTACCTAAACAGAGGCATCCAAACCCAAACAAGACATCAAAGGGCAGGCATCCAGGACACCTGCATGTGTTTGGAAACATTTCAGTGAACCTACAATATAGTCACAGTGTTCAGAGTATCAGAGAACCAGGAGATGAAGTAGGATATCTTAAAGCATCTAAGATGGAGATGGCACATGTAAGTGACCGAATTGAGCCTGATAAAGTAAATATATTCTAGAAAACTATTCAGCTCACCTAATGTGATGTCTTATATCAGGGAATGTAAGAGGTGAATAGCTCTCCAGACTCTATAAACTGTTTTGACTACGCTGCACTAGAAAATTAGACACCTGAATAGAGTCCATAAGTAACATAGGCATCTGCAATTACACAACTTCATTTAGATATCTGAAGTTAAATGCCATCCTTCCTGTCTCAACAGGAAAGCTCTTAGGAGAAAATGACAGAGTTCCTCCACAAAAAGATTTCATTTCTGAAATTCTCTTTATGCAAGCCTGATGAGTACCTCAAGTAACACGAAATTTAAGGAACTAAATATTAATTAAATATTTACTCTTTAATTATTGAATTATTTAATTTAATTTTTTATTATTTAATTATTTAATACAGAGTTTTTATTCACCGAAAAATCCGTCATTCCATAGTATTTAAATAACTAAACAGTAATCTCTGCAGAGAAAATTTAAAGGACTTCTCAGATTTTCATTTTCTCCATGTTATAAAATACAATGGAAATGTAAAATCTCAAAGAAAACTGAAATGTGTGCTCAGGAAGGAGATAAAGCTTACAGCAGTGCTGTTCATACATTAATATGAGGGTCCAACATCTAACACATTTACACTAGTTTTTGAAAACTATTATTCATTTTCTAAATGAACAAGGATAAAAGTGGAGAGTGCAGATGGCAGATGTAAGCAATCCCCCAAAGTATTAATTTTCTCTTTATCTGACTCATTTCTCCAATATCAATTAACTCAGGAACTACTCTGTAAAGACATTAGTCATGCACTGCTGGAACAATTGACCAAGCAGGCTCATCACAAGAAAACCAGCAGAAGTACACCTGTAGACATAAAACTGACCCAGTATCTACCACAGTCATAAAACTCCAAACATAAGAATTCATTTGTTGTTTTTTTTTTTCTCAGAACTGAACTTTAGCAAGAAGCAGCTAAAAAAACTCTTGGGAGGATGGAGAATCCCAAATGTGCATTGCACAGAGAGGCAATACCCTGCTTTTTCCTTGTAGTTCGGCACTGTCAGCCAAAGCTACATGTCTGAGAGGCAGCTCTATTCTGGGAAGTATTCCAGATTCATTTATGAGAAAATGAATCGTTCTATGACCAGCATATGCTAAACAACCTATTCTGTACAGGTAAAGGGATATTCTTCCATTTCATACATCACTTCATAACCTCAAATGAATAAATACACATCACGTACAGAGCAAATACCACTCAAATAGCACATTGCAGCACTGAACTTGTCCCTGACTACACATCAGCTGGTAAGTAACTCAAGTTTAGAGCAGGCTTGGTTTTTTTCATTTTCTCCTCCCAGTGCTAGTCACAGTGTACTCTTCAGTTACCAATACATTAAAGGATTTTCCCTGACACTATTAAAACTTTTATCACAGACAAATGATGAAGTAATGTGATTGACCGAAAAGAGCATCCCATCTTTAATCTAACAATACAAGGTTCAAGCTATTCATATGCTTAACTGGGCTCATAAATTATACATTAATACTGAGCCACTTGAATGGTTGCCCCAAGGCCCTGAAATCCTTCTTGAGTCTTTTCAGACTTCTTGAAGAGATTTCCTCATTGCCCATCTGGAAGACTAATAAGTAGTCACAGGGCCGTACCAGACAAGTGAGTTTTCTGGTGATGTCCCTTACACTGGCCCCGGGAAGGCAGCAGACTTCTCTCTGAGTCTGATCAGGTTGACATATGGGGTCCTCTGTTCCTCTGAGGGTGGAGTCACCCACCACCACCGCTCTTCTTTATTTTTTTTCTAGTAGAGCTAGTCATAATACGAGATGTTCTCTGACTCTTCAGTAGGAACTCTTCTGACCTGAATGATCTCTTATCATCATCTTCCTCATTTTCCTGATCCTGAAGTACCAGGGCCTCGAATCTGTTGTAGACGGGTACTTGGGAAGGGGACATGAGCTGGGGGGAATACACTGCCTACTCTAAGGAGTAATCCATTTCCAACCTCCCTTGTCTCCTAGGTCCTTCCATCTGCCCGATGGCAAGAAGTAGGGGATCCTAAGTTCCTTCTTTTGTTTCAGGTGGCTTGCTTGCTTCTCTCAGGGATGGTAGAGTGCCAGTACACCAGTCAATCTCCACCTCAGATTCCTTTATGTTCCTTAGCTGTTTTACCTCTTCCTGTAGCTCTGCAGAGCAAATCATCGACCTGATGACATCTTACACAGCCACTATCTAGCATCATTGACAGGCTCTGGCACTCATTACAGCTACATGCTTATGAAGGACTTCTGTGTGAGTCACCATGTCCTTCCTGGCCAACAGAGAAGACTTAGTGTTCTTTGCTTTCTGCTGAGAGGATGCCATGCTAGAGCACTGTCTCGATGACTGCTAGCTGAGCTCACCTCTGCAGCCTGTTGGGCTACTGGGCCCTGCCCACTCACTCTGGTGCACTGCGCACCTGGGCACCATGCTCACAAAGGTGGTGTTTATCCGCTCAGGGATGGTTCTGTCCGTCCTGGTGCCACCCCCTGTGAGTCAGCTGCTGCATCACCAGCGCTGCCAGCTCCTGAGCAAGTCTTGGGGCTCCCTGGGTGGCTCTGGCTGCTCAGGAGCGAGGCTCCTGGACTCTGTGTTTCCCCACGGTCTGGTGCTGAAGGCCTCCTCTCTGGAGCTACTCACCTTGGTAAATGACCATTAATCAGTCTCTTCTGGGGTACGCTCTTTGCAGTACTATAAACGTCTAGTAAAACAGTAGCAAACCATTGATTCAGCTGCTTTCTTCCCTGCAACCCACTAAAATGCTTTTAAAGGTTTTATACTGATGAAAATCACTATAATACCAAGCTGCCTTCCATTACATTACTTAGGAAAAAGGAACTTAAATGGCTTGGATGGTTTTTGAAGGCTAAAGAACATTTTGAGTAAATATTAGACAAAAGAGATGATAAAGACAGGTAGCTAATAATCATTAAAAATAATTATAAAGAAGGGTTTTAAAGTGATTTCTAAGCATTAATTTGCCTATTATAGACATCCAGCTCTTTCAGCTGTTACATACAAATCACATTCAGAGATTAGTAAACCAAAGGAGGTCAATAAAGTAAACCCATTTCATCTTTGACTTTAAAACTAGTGAGAAGACAGTCAGTCTATGTTTAAGATATCTGTTTCCTTTATCTTCAAAGTTGGAAACAAAAATCTAGAACTGAAATTATAAATTTGAATAAAGAAAAAAATCATGATGGTACTTCATTAATTTTAATTACATCAAATGTACATTAATTGTGTTATATCATATAGTATGAAAAATACTAAAGGAAGATATTGTGAGTATTGTCTCTTTTTCAAACAGTTCAAAAGCAAGGAAAAGAAACACAGCATGAGTTAGGCAAAGTTAAGATCATTCATGTGATGTTACTTATCAAAATGTCAAGCATAACCTGAAAACCTTGTGTCAGCAGTGTCCCAAAATGTCATAAAAAAGAATTTTAAAAGGCAATGCAGAACCTTTTCCTTTAGGCAGAGGTGTGATTTGAGTTCAGGCCTGTGTGCAAAGAAGCAATATTTTAATGCAAACTTCAATACCAGATACCCTTTTTGGTATTAGACAGAATCCTTAAACCTCTATAGCATTTCCTCCAGAGCAATATGAAAAGATTAATACTTACCTGAAAGTAGTGTTACCCAGATCACTTATCTACTGGGACAAAATAATTGTAGGGCTAAGCAAGCAGAATTCCATTAACATGAGTACAACTGCATTTGCTTACAGCAGCAGTGAATTTAACATCCAGATGCCGGAGAGGGGCTCTAGCAATCATCAGGGAGTGTAATGATAGGACAAGGGGTAATGGGCTTAAACAGGCGAAGTTCAGGTTAGATATAAGGAAGAATTTCTTTACCATGAGGGTGGTGAGGCACTGGAACATGAGGCCCAAGGAAGTGGCAAATGCTTGTCCTGGGTTCAGCTGTAACGGTTGTTTTTCTCCTTCTTAGTAGCTGGTGCAGTGCTGTGTTTTCGACTTTAGTCTGAGAACAATGCTGATAACACACCAATGTTTTTAGTTGTTGCTCAGTAATGCTTACTCTGATCAAGGACTTTCTCAGTCTTATGCTCTGCCAGTGAGGAGGGGCGCAGGAAGCCGGGAGGAAGCAGAGGCAGGATGCCTGACTCAAACTAGCCAAAGGGGTATTCCATACCACAGCATGTTGTGCCTACAATATAAACTGGGTTTAGTTACCCGGAAGGCCAGACCGCTGCTCGGGTTGGGCTGGATATCGGTCAGCAAGTGGTGAGAAATTGTATTCTGCATCACTTGTGTATATTGTTTTCTTTTCCTTTTCCCCTTTTAAATTTATACTCTCTCCCCTCGTTATTTCCCTTATCATTATTATTACTAGTGGTAGCAGTAGTGGTTTTGTATTATACCTTAGTTACTTGACTGTTCTTATCTCAACCCGTGGGAGTTACGTTCTTTCGATTTTCCTTCCCATCCCTCTGGGAACAGGGAGGAAGAAGGGGGGAGTGAGCGAGCAGCTGCGACGTTCTGAGTTACCGGCTGAGCTGCTCCATCCCTGGCAGTGTTCAATGCCAGGTAGGACAGAGCGTTGGGCGACATGGTCTAGTGTGAGGCATCCCTGCCCATGGCAGATGGGTTGGAACTGGATGATCTTAAGGTCCTTTCCAACCCTTACCATTCTATGATTCTATGATTGTATGGATAAATGCCGCAGATTAAGTAAGTAAGTAAGTAAGTAAATAAATAAATAAATAAATAAATGCTAAGTTTTATTGTTTCATCCTTATGTGATGCATTCAGACAAGAACAGTTCAAAACACTGATTCTAGTCACAAAGAATATATAAGATACAGATCAGAAGCATGAAATTTTTTATTTGATAAACTTCACAGGCATTATTTTCCTTGTTTCTGAATTGCTTACAAAAAATAAATCAGGATTTCTTGGCATTTATTTTCTTGAATTATTTTTATAAATAATTCTTATTCTCTTGGTTTAGTATGATGACTTGATTTCTTGTAGCATCAAGCCTAATGATAATACTGAGCCATTTTTCTTGGTCTCATTACTCTTTCATGATATTTTTTCTATTCCTTCACTGGATAAATGAAACATTGGGAAAATAAAAACATAAAAACATGTTATGCATTTATAAATAAGCTAGACTAGGGCAATATTGACTACCAAGCTCATTTGCTTGCCTTAAATATCTAGAACTTGTGGTTCTAAGCCAAGCTAGACATCTTAGTCAACTTGTTTAATCGGTGAAGAGAAATAATAACCTAAATGGGCAGCTTCTCTGACATGACCTAAAGTCATAAAATCATAGGATCACAGAATCATAGAATCCTTTATGCTGGAGAAGACCCTTAAGATCATTGAGTCCAACCATTAATGTAATGTTAAAAAGTCCACCACTAAACCATGTCCCTAAGTATCACATCTTCATGTATTTCAATATCTCAGGGATGGTGACAACCAGTTCCCTGAGAAGCCTGTTCCAATTCTTGACAACTCTTTCGGGAAAGACATGTTTCCTAATTTCCAATTTAAACCTCCCTTGGCACAACTTGAGGCCATTTCTTCTTCTCCTATCACTTGTTACTTGGGAGATGAGTACAACACCCGCCTCGCTACAACCTCCTTTCAGGTAGTTGTAGAGAGTGATAAAGTCTCCTCTCAGTGTCCTTGTCTCTAGGCTAAACAACCCCAGTTCCCTCAACTGCTCCTCCTAAAACTTGTTCATCCCAGCTGAATTGTCTTCTAGAAGTTCTCTCCATTGACTAATTCAATCCCCAACACATATACATAATCCAGAACAACACAAGTCTTTGTAGGTCACATAGCACGCCTGCCAAATCTGTGAGAAAATAGTACTGTGGGACCTGGTTTTGGCCGTGTGTGTTCTAGTCTGTTGTAAACATTAGCCTTCAAGAAACCCCTTAAGAAACATATATCCACTTCATGGGACTCTGGAATAATTTGAGAAATACATTTCACTGCTTAGAATAACAAGAATAAGTAATGATCACAAAGATTTCCATTTGGAAAAAAAAATGTAAATCTTAAGGGATGGTACTTGGGAAATGCAGTGTTTTTTGTATTACACTTTTCTCTGTTAAAGCAGAGAATTCTTGTATGCTTTTCATTTCTCTATGTACGTAATGTATTCCTGGCAATGGATTATTGCAATAAATTCTGTCTCCCTCAGGTACTACTGTTTCATGAAGAAGTGAAAAAAGACATTAGCTTCTTACATTTCTCTAGACCAGAGAATAAAAACTTCGACCACTGGAAGTGTATGTAAAAGGAGGTCATCAGCTTTTATAAACGGTATCTCACTGGGCACTAAAAGTTTTAACGCTGCATAAAATATACAGGAGGAATTCTCATCTAAAGCAGCCTAATTTCTATTTCTAATTTTGCTAATTACTTATTAACAATTTTAATTATACAGGAGTATTTAAGGGGAGATCAACCCATGTGTTCTTTAAGCACTGTCCCTACACTGATAAGCAATGGGAGAATCTAGGTTATTATTTCCTTGATAACACTGGACTGAAGTCATGATGGGGACTAACTGACAGTGCAGCAGGGACACTTATAATCAGATGCGTAAAGCCTGGAGGGATGGCTTGGGCACTCAAGCCCCTCCAGTATTTACGTTTGGTATTAAACACTTCGAGTGAACATAATGATTTTGGCTCATTGCCCTTTCCCAATATTTTGAAACAGTCATGCACCCATGGTCATAATAAAGGCAAAATTAACTCCACTGCAAATAGAGAAGAATAGTACCAATCCGAAAAAAGAAATGTTACCCTTACAACAGCCATGTTGACACTATTTTTTAAGAACATATTTCATACTTTCAGGTCCATCTTCTGCTCAGGGGATAAATGTGTAATTGTCGTGGTTTGAGCCCAGCCGGTAACTCAGAACCACACAGCCGCTCGCTCACTCCCCGCCCCCCACTTCTTCCTCCCCCCGCTCCCGGAGGGATGGGGAGGAGAATCGGAAGAATGTAACTCCCACGGGTTGAGATAAGAGCAGTCCCGCAACTAAGGTATAATACAAAACCACTACTGCTACCACCAATGATAATAACGATTAGTGAAATAACAAGGGGAGAGGATACAATTGCTCACCACCCGCCGACCGATACCCAGCCCGACCCGAGCAGTGATCAGGCCTTCCGGGTAACTCCCCCCGGTTTATATACTGGGCATGACGTGCTGTGGTATGGAATACCCCTTTGGCCAGTTTGGGTCAGGTGTCCTGTCTCTGCTTCCGCCCGGCTTCCCCTCCTCCCTGGCAAAGCATGAGACTGAGAAAGTCCTTGGTTGGAATAAACATTACTTAGCAACAACTAAAAACATCGGTGTTATCAGCGTTGTTCCCAGGCTGAAAGTTAAAAAACACAGCACTGCACCAGCTACTAAGAAGGAGAAAAATGACTGCTATAGCTGAACCCAGGACAGTAATTAATGTGGTCTTTCTGATCTTGCAATAACTCTGCTAAAAGTTGGCAGAAGACCTCACTAAACACACTTGCCAGGTTCCTCAATACGGGCGGTAGTAATCACAGCTCCACATTTTGGTTGTTTCTGAGTTAGCTACTAATGTATAAAGCTACTATGACTTTGAGCAATGTAGATTTAATTTCTAAGGTAGTGATTAGAGATTTTAAAAACAGTGAGAAAACATTTTGTCTTTCCCTCCCCCAGTCTTAACTGCTGCTAACCACGGTACAAATAATCTACCATCTTAGTAAAGCTATTAAACAATTTACCTTAACAAGTACAAAGTCATATTCACTAAATAAAAAATTAAGAAATATTTCTCTAAAAGCAGAAATGTGTTTAAGAACTACACTGGATGTTTTAGAGACTGAGCGTGAGATGGAGCTGCCAGAGGACATAGCATTGTCAAAGCAATGTTGTCCTTTTTAACAGAATCTTAGCTGATCAGGATATGTGAGGAGAGGAGTTGTTTAGCTTATAAGAGAGAAGCTGACTTCCACCTGCACTCTTTCCCCTCATAGACAGTGCCATCAACTCCTTTTGTGGAGCTGTAGTCTGCTTCACTGTAGAAACTGGGAAAAGAGGAAGAATCCTTGGAAATGTTGAAATGTTGGCTTTTGCAGTAAGTGAAACAATGGGATACTTTGTATCCCTTCTAGAAATTAATATTGTTATTTCTTTAATGACAGCCCGCAAAAACAAATTTTCCAGTTTTGGTTTCTTAATTATTAACTCTGCAACAAAATGTACCTTCTGTGGTTAAAAATAAATAAATAAGTAAATTAAATACATAAAATCATTTAACTAAATCAGTTAAAGGCATGACAAGAAAGCTACCTTGACATCTGTGTGACCTTTACAATTGATTAGTACCAAATAGGAAAAAATCATAACAATGTTGTCCAAAAGGTAAGTCTTTTTCTCCTGTCTCAGAAAGCAGGGAACCTGAAGGGTTTCTGACCAAAACTGAGGCAAAGACAAACTTTCCCATGCTTCACAATTAGTCATTGTTACAAACCTGTGACTGTTGTCAAAAGTTTAATATATTTTTTTAATTTATTTTTAAAGGATATATAATGTGCATAGTGTGGGAAACGTTAGGATGTAGTGTATCAGCTTCTAATTATTAGGTCTTAAAGCTCAGTGGTAAAGACTTCATACAGCAGGGGAATTTGCACCTTCTTTTAAATCAGTGAGGGCAGGTCAGTGATAAAACACTGAAGCAGATAAGTTTCAGATGTAATCTTATATAACACCTTATAGACTCCTGAAGATTCACATGCAGAACCAATAACTTCTGCTTCCTTTTCTTCATTTCTCTGCCTTAACAAGATCTGGAAATACTACTGGGTCTTGTAAAAAATTCTAAATTACAATACTCTGTCAGAGTCATAAAGGCTTGAATTCTACCTATACTGTTCATGGAAATGAACAAATAACCCCTCTGTAATTACTCTTTAGTCTCAAAACTTACTCCTAAGTCTACTAATACAAGCTTTAGAGATTAAGGAGTAAGATTAACTCCTATATTCCCCAGACATTGCTATGGTGAAGTAAAACAGGCATGAGGAGGTGGAACGACTCATTTGCAATGAATGCAAACAGATCTCCACACAGAGACTATTTCATCATTTAAAAGTCAGAAGAGTGTCTTTTTCAAGATATTAATATGTTACTGTATCATTGTTCTGTGATGTTTTTACCAGCTCTAGGTAAATATAAGGAAAAAATAATAAACTTAACTATAGGAAAGGAATGTTTTGAAAGATCAATTAAATATTATTTTAGTTGAAAGTATCAAGTTCCAAATCAATTGCCAGTGGCTTGAAGCCAAAGTCATTTACTGATTTGTGTCAATAGAAACACACATGTAGTTTGGAACAAAGTCAAAACAATTGGCTTCCTTAGTGTTTTTAGAAGAGTATTTCTGAACTGTACAGGTGTAATTTTATCACTTCTGATTGGAAAGGAAACAAAACCATGTTCAAAATGGAAACAGAACTGTCTTCACTTCAGGTCTCTGGAGAATGGTTGGTTTGGTCTATGTTAAATATTTAGCTTAGGATGAGAAAACCCTAACTCTGGATATTTCTTTTTTCACCTCCAGTAATTATGAAGAGAAGAAAGTTATAATGATGGTCTCACTCACAGATGCCTAAAATTCATAAGTTTAGAGTTAAATGAGATGAATCTTGTCCAAGATGCATATTTTAGGTAGGACTCATTAAGATAACTAGAGTGTAGACATCTGTGTGTAAGCTAGCTGACTAGCTGTCTGCATAAAACATGACTCTGCACCTACAAACTTAGGCAGAAGGAAGATTCTCTCATTCTGGCTAAAAATATTGGTTTTGTGGAGTTATTTGCTAGATACCTAGGAAGGAACAAGCATATGGTTTTCATATCTCAAATTGAAATTCAGACTATTTCTGCAAGAACCTTCTGGTACTGTTCACAGTGGTTACAACAAAAGTTCATATTGCAGTAGTTTGCAATGGGGAAAATCCTGTCTGTCTCTGGTTTACCCTTTGAAAAAATTTTTTTTTTTTTTTTTTTTTTTTAGTGTTAAAAAGTACTTTGAACTGGTAAGATGCTAAAAACTCTGACTTCTGCAAAACTAAGGTGGAAGAGCTTTGTGCCTGAAATTATTCTGCTACTTTTCTGACATTAAACTTCCATGTCACGCGTTAGTCGAAACTTCTAAGCATGAAGTCATTAGTCATTTTGAAACATGAAGAAGACCAATCAATTTGATTACATGAGCTGACTTACTAAACTTCTACTTTTCTTATACATGAAAAATAAAATAAAATGGAGCCACACCAATAACCAAGCTACTCAGAAAATAAATATATATACACTATTATACTTCATTCCAGTGGATTTCAATTCACTTTCACAAGGTAAGTTGTGTCAAATATATTGGCTAGGTCCACTAGAACTGACTGTGCAACCTAATGTTCCATTAGTTTCATAAAATATCAATTAAGACAGGTTACCACAGAAATTATGAGAGAAAAAACTGAAGTGAGTTAGTTAATCATATTTACAAATTACCCTGTCATATAATACTTCCTTTTGGCCTTAGTTTCTTTGCATTTAAAAAGAGCCATCACATTAAACCATTAATTCACTAGACTTTTCAAAAACCTTTTACTGTGTTTTATGACTTTATATTACACACATTTCCTTATAGGCACTTTTCTTGCAAGTCTGTATGACCTTCCATTTAAAATCCCCTTTGGGGATAATGTATATCTCATCTCAAGATTGTGGGAAAGTACACATGTCTCTGCATGAATACTTTTCTGTATGTTTTGCATTCACCAACTTACTTCAGTCTGCCAGCCATAAAAGAATCAACGTGGCCCTTGTTTCTCCAAGTGGAATAAAAGCATTAGTGGAAAAAAGTGATAAAGTTGGAGTTTCACTTGCCATGAGACCTCTTCTGCCAACTAAGTTAATTTAAACTCACCTTTAATTTGTTGTCTTTCTTGCCTTTCATTTTTATTTATGTTGTGAAAGCAACAGCTGGTGCGTATATTCTTCCACTATGGTGTTTTTTAATTATTTATTTAAAAATAAAAATATTATGGAGAACAAATTGTACTAGATACACCCTAGAAACAGTCGACTATCTGTCATTGCATAGTAAGTTTCGATCCAGACTTTTAATAGTTAATTAAAATGGGAATTAGGCCTTGTCTCCTTCCCATATTGTGGTGAATGACAAAGTTTTGGTATGGACTAGTGATATACTTGGCTTTCACTTGTCCAGGACATCACTTTGGACAGACTATTTATGTACCACTGTATTACTGAAGCTTTAAAATGAACAAACAAACAGAATAAACAAATAAATAAAATCCTTTCAAAGCAAACAAATCTGCATTATTTAGCTTTGTTATTTAACTGTGTTCTCAAGATGGTATTTTTTTAAGGTAAATTTGATACATCAATAGGATGCCTGAGTTAAAACATAGACACATACTGTAAATGTTAAAGTTAAAGCCAGGATGGTGCTCTGGAATGTATGAGGGGATTGGAAATGTCCCACACTTCTGTAGCATTTCTGGGCATATTGCAGCAACAGATAAATGGTTCATCATGCTGATTTTGGACTGCTGAAGAGGAGTAGATGGAACCAGAAGCCAGGATCTCTCTTCTATATACAGTTCTTGTCAGTACCTGGCAAAAGTTACAGCAAAATCCTTCCAGAAAATTTTGAAGGGAGCAGCTGTCACCAGCCATGTAACCTTTGACTGTCGAGAGTAAGGAAGTGTTTAGTATCTACATAATGGTTTAGTATCTACATAATGCACGTAAAGAATAAACGTGTTTGATTCAGACACATTTTATAGGTGTGACACACTACTTGATTCACTAAAACTTATATTCTATACAGGTTGGGCCTAATAATGGCTTCTAAGATTATTAGACGTACTTAAAGAAATCTGACCAAAACTGATGACCAAACCAATATTCATCTGGAGATGGAAAGCAGAAAGAAACATCCCTTGCTATTCGTACCTTGCAATAATTGTGCCATCACTCTGTCTTCTTCTGCGGTTTCTACCACGTACACTCCAAGCCAAACAAGTATGCGATAACTTGAAAATATGTATTTACCAATTTATTTACATCTATTTTTATTTGAAGAGAAGGCAGGCTAGGAGACAAGTAGAGCCACTTAGAACAAGCAGGAAGACACTGTTGGGTTATTTAAGCAATGAATTAAATGAAGATGATTTTTTAACTCAGGTAAATACACCTTAAAAAAAAAAAAAAGAATCCAAAATCAGAATGTATGAAATAAAAAATCGGATACTATTTTGGGGTTTATGTAATTTTGAAAAGTCCTTGAATTTGCACATAGAAAGGTAGTTTATGTCTCCCTAAGTCACTCTATTGGCTGAATTTCTTGTTTTGCATTTCTCCTTAAGTAAATTGCCTTAACTTATTCTTATACTGACAAAAATCATAATCACCACAAAGAATATTGTTACAGGACATTTTAGGTGGTTGCATGCAAAACTGTTCACTTCAGGTTTGTAGAAAGCTTTATTCATCACTGGCATGATCAACATGAAAAGAAAATAAGTAACAAACATCTAATAATGTATTGTGAAAAATATTACAACTGTTTTATGAAACTTTTTCTCTCTTTCATCCGTTTTATGTTGTAACTTGTATTTTTAATACCTAACTCATAATAAACTCTTTCTTCCTTAAATGTGCTTTCATGTTTATTAATAGAAATACCTGAGAGAAAGTTCTTTCTTTATGCATGGACTTCTCAGAACTAAACCACACAAGATGTCAGCAGACATAAACAATAACAATAATCATTACAGCTACCTATAAATTTAGAGTAGAGCAATACTGGATTACTGGTTAGGTGTTTTGGGGGGTTTTTTGTTGTTGGTTTTTTGGGTTGTTTTTTGGGTTGTTTTTGGGTTTTTTTTGGGTTTTTTAACCTGAGTAAAAGGTTTTCCGAAGCGGAGGAAATAAAAGAAGTCTCACAGTCAAGCTATGAGATCTGAGGGCTATGGTAAATGTCTGCCTAAGTACCTGAGAGAACACACAGAGCTCTGTTTCAGTTGGCTCAACCACCTACTGTGTCAGTGGCTTAAAGTTAAGGGAAAAAGGAAATGGACCGAAACAAGATAATGCTAGCCTACAAAGGGAAAGAGTTTCTCTCGCACTGAAATACTGAAAGGAGCAACTTGTAGAAAGTCATAAATACAGACTGACACAGCTGTAGTCACTTTTGATCTCCAGTGAGGCAACAGTCACATTACTATAGCAGGATCATTGCACAAAATGCTGGGTTTGCTTTTCTGTAATATTTCTGAAAAGCAGAAAATCCTTTTCTTAACATTCCCTATTATTCTAAAGAACACCACTTTTGATTAAATGGTGCCTTTTATTTTTGAATACCAGAAAGCAGATCAGTTCTCGCAATTCAGCTCGTGTTCTTTCAGAAAGCAGATGTAGGAGGATAGTAAGAATGTTATTTCAGATATTAAAACAGTTTCTGGCAAACCAATCATTCCAGTCACTTCACAGTATGGGAAAAATGTTAGCATTGTGTCAGCTTGTTCCATTACTTTCTTTCAAGCTATTAGCCATTCTGTAAGCATCAGTTCATTATCAGATAAGACATTAAGTAACCCAAACAACCCAGTTATTCTCAGCCATACTGCACAATTTCTACATAATCTATTTACTCATATGGGCCCTAATTTCCATGGTCTTGCAGATACTTTACATTTTTCTCCAGTAACTCCTCATGCCACTGACTCTTTAACCACCATGTTTTATTTCTGTATTTATAGCTGTACCTACCTGAAGTAGCAAAAGTGGTAGTTCAGTATCCAAACTCACACTTGAAGTTCTAGCTTTGCAAATATAAATTTATGCCAGGCATCTTTTTTGGATTTATGAATTATGAAAGCTCTTGGCTATTTTTTCAACATAGATGTCTGCATAAATTCTACCTACTGAAACTCTATTCTATTAGAAATATGACTCAATGGTAATAATAAAATTGCAAGTAGAATTTAACTGAAGGATGAACAATGCAACAGTCCCAAGTCACCTTTTTTCTCCTGAAATGAATAGCAGACACTTCTGTATTTTCTTTAAACCGCAGAGTTGACCAGTGAGCTGGTAATCTGACAGTATATCTGAACTGCCTGTTGAACAAGAAATAAATGACTAAGAAAGTGGCAGTGCTTAAGAGAAATGTCTGTGTGTCCACCACTAGTCAGGTGTGAACTCACAGATCACTTTTCCAGGCAATCTATGAAAGATCAAATCAAAGCTTCATTTTAGTCACATTAGTAGTGTAGGAGGTAAAAGTTTTGCTGAACAGCAAAACCTTATTTATCCTCTTGTAGTAACTACTCATACCTAGCTGCTCTTCTTCTATTACAAACTGTTTTCAGTTGTAAATCAGTCCTTCATTACACTGAGCAAGGAGGACAGGTACACTAGAATATTCAATATTCTGTGAATTTCCTGATTAGATTTCCTGAAACTAGTTAAAGGATGAAATTATGTCTTCAAGCTATACAGCCTAAAACATTCATATCCCTCGCCTTGTCTGCTTAAAAATTAAGTGTCTGTATGAGGGATAGGTGGTGAGAAATGGGAAGAATGCATATGTACATTCAATGTGTGTACAGAAGAAAAGGACCATCCAGGGGTTTGAACTACCGTTTGATTGGGTTGGGTGTGCTACTTTTTTTCTTTTCAACACTGAAATATGACCTTTTTCATTAGTCATGACTAAGTTGAACTTGAAATCTAATAAAATTAAATTCCTTAGTTCCAAGAAAACAGCAAGCCTACTTTATAGCTGCACAATATCAGCACATTTAGGCATTTTTAGCAGAGGCCGGTAATTTACTAGCACTGGAAAAAGGCAGTCCTTTCTCAGTTTTAAAGATAAGATGAATAGAGTTGGTAGGTATGGAACAGCTGGAAAACCAGAGTACTGGAAAACCAAAGTACCAGAAAACCATGCAGTTAATTGTGAAATAATTTTAGTTCTTATATTATTAATATCACAATACCCCCACGTAAGCATATTATTTTCTTTTTAACTTTTAAAGAGGTTTTTATTTGTTTAATTTTGTTTGTATGGTAACTTCCCCAAATTTCCCACAAATGCTGATCAGTCGTATCACAGAAGGATTGGGACATTCCCAGTGATAACAACTCCTAAAGAAACAAGAACAAGTGCAAGGAACACAGATTACACAAATTCAGAGTGCCAAAACATAACAGTCTGTTTGTTACATCAATAGTGATGGTTGGAAAACATGAATTATGTCCTGCATGCAAGGAAAATAACTGTGACACCCTTATTTGAAACCAGGCAGAGCTCTGTTTGGTTGTTTGCAATGAAACTGGATGGGGTGGCTTTCTTAGGCAGAGGAAGGAATTTTTTTTTTGGCCAGTGTGAAAACAAGCAGCACATTTGGCATGGCCAATGTGGTCTTGGCTAAAAGAACTTCATGAACTGCAAATGAGAAGGTGCAAGACAGTTGCAGTCAAACAGCATAATAACTTGAATCATATTTTCATATGCTGTACTTGAATGCCTTAGTTGTTTGTTGATCTCATTATTGCTTTGCTACAATGGGAGTCTTTTCTCACCCAGAAAAGCAATGCCAAATCTAATTAACATAATATCAGTTTAACCCTCACTTAATTTTCCTTTGAAAACTTTTGTTTCAAAAATTTGAATTTTTTTGATAAAATATATGGCTTGGGAAAAAAAAAAAAATCCATAGCCATGTCTACATTTCTAGTACCTCCACTACTTTCTGTAAATATATGTGTCATGGCTTAAAACCAGATGGTAACTAAGTAAGTACTATGCAGCCACTTACTCAGTCCCTCTTTCCCCTCTCCCCAGGCAGGATGAAGAGGAGAGTAGAAAGAATGTAAAACCTGTGGGTTGAGATTAGGGCAATTTAATAATCGAAATTAAGTAAAATATAATGATAATAGAAATAATACCAACAATAACAATAATGATAATAATAGGGAATACTGAGCATGACATGCTGTAAATATCCCTTTAGCTAGTTTGGGTCAGGTGTCCTGTCTCTGCTCCCTTCTGGCTTCTTGTGCCCCTCCTCACTGGCAAAGCATGAGAGACTGAAAGTCCTTTATCAGGTAAGTGCTACTTAGCAACAACTAAAATATCAGTGTGTTATCAATATTATTCTCAGACTAAAGCTAAAACCTCCATTATTCTAGTAGTGTCCTTTGTAGAGGTAAGGGCAAATTTGAGGTGCATACTCACACACAGATATGTACCTATGAAGATACGAAAAATATTATTGTTATCCAGATACCATTGAATCAGGGATATGTAATTAATTTCCTCTTACCTTGTGCTTTATTCTTTTTTGTGTCTTTATTTCTTCCACATGAATCCTAGAATGGCAAATGTTCCTTTAAAATGGCAGTAATGAGAAATAAAATCTGACCTGTGAGTTCCTTAGGTCCATGATTGCACCTTTACTTAATTTCCTGGTCACTGCTGGAGCTGTGGCTCAGTGTCCAGAGAGAATTTTAGGGAAGGGGGAAGAGGACTGTGCATATTCTTCAGCAGAATCTGTGAGGTTTCACCTCTGACATTCATGTTGGAATTTCCCTTCTGATAATGATCTGTTTCAAAACTCCTGAGGATGTGACCGTACCTTTCAAAAACCAAAGAAAGTGGATGTTACTTCAAATTACTTATCCACTTTCTGAGTTAGATATTAGAGAGAATAATGAAAGAAACTGAGCTAAACACCTTTTCTTTTTAACACTAATTCAATATGCCTAAGTAGCACAGGGAATATAAAATATCATTAAATGAAAAAAAAAAATAAACCCAAAAACAACCCTTAGCTTCCACAATTATAAAAATGCTTTAAAAAACTTCTTAGAATACAATTTCTTGATTTTTTCCAGGCATTTTGATCAAGTCTTCATTTACTGGAGGCTGAAAACCTTAATGAGGTGGGATGATCTTTCTTTTAGCAATTCTAAAGCCAGTTTCACAGCTACTTTGCTACTGTTTCCCCTAGTACATGGTCCAACATGTGGACATGCGGGTATCTACAAAACAATGGAGAGATATGTGTCAGCTCTGAAAATCCCACATACTTAGTGTGCATATCATGTCCTTTTAAAGGTTAAATGAGATGTTAATAATCCTTATCTGAATGTGTACTGACTGTTAGCGTTACTTATATTTATAAATGAGGCAAAACTTTTCTCAAGAAGTGCAGCTTACTCATGCCCCTCAGACTTTGGAGGTGAAAATTCTAGGATCTAGGAAAATTCTATGCCCTAACATAGGAGGAAATATGAAGGCATTTATTCCAATTGATTATGTCAGGGCGGGCTGGAGGCACCACACTGTACTACTTAACGTAGTTTATTAGCCAGCTCTGATGAGTTGGTTATCATCTTTTCTATGCTGTCCGTAAATATAATGAAAACACAGTTTGACTTTGAAAAGATTTTTCAGGTGATAGCAGAATACTAAAAGTAAGTATCTCCTTATCGGTTTTACTGATAATCTTTTTTTTATTTCCACAGTCTACTCTGAAGTGACCATGGGTGATTAGCCTAATGGGATAGGTTAAACACCAGTCAAGTGTGACATCAGCTAATAAATAGAGAAATTTCCATAAACCATATACTGAAAATTAAAAAACAACAACAACAAAAAAATCATCTGATGATTGATAAAAATCACATTGTTACTTATTTGAGTGAGCTGCAGAGGAACAGTTAGTGTATGGGACGTATGCCAAGAGGCTTTTGCTTATACTGGCTTTAACACACAGCACACAACCCATTTTAACTTTTTCACGATACACACTTTATAAATATTTTACATTTAATAATTTTTCATTTTTACATATTTCATTTTTAATATCTCTGCTAAAATTTAAAATTAAGATTATCCAGAATAATGCTTCTCCTAATAGCTGCTAAAATGTAATTCCAAGGGAGTTCTTGCAAAATTTTATAAATGTTGTGTTTAACAGCCTCAATGAATTTATATTATTTCAGTTTATCTAGCCAAGATTCCCTCCATTTTGAATTTTGACCTCCAAAAATTAGCAACAAAACCCCAAATATTTTCCCACAAGTTTTTTGATATTAGTCAGGTACCTGTGAGAAATGAGCAAAACACTGGCTTCTTGCTCTTTTCACATACAAAGGTTTCCCATTTGGGGCTATTGTATCTTAAACCAGAAAGATGAAAGAAACTTACACCTGGTAGAAAGTATCTCATTCCTCACTGGTTAGTGGGAGACAGGCTTTCAGCAGACCCCTGCTGAATGGTTCAACAGGCCACCGTACTACACCAAAAGACGTGAAAAAAATTAATGAATGACGCCAACTCTTCTAACTTAAATTTGTGAGGTTATATTCCAATTTTTTTTAATTTGTATGTATGTATTTGTATGTATTTTAATCATAAGGATCTTCCCTGTTACAAATTAAATAGTATTCAAATTTATATTAGCACAGCAGTAGCACTCCTTTTTCTTATATATTGTTCTTATATATATGCATCAGATTTTTATTTTTTTTTTTTAAGTTGAAACTGTCAGAGAAACAGTGGTATTTCTCATGGGATTGGATTTCCATCTAAAATCTGAATAAGAAGTCTGTTGAGAGATGGCTGTCTTCATGAGAATTCTATCTCAATATTTTGACTGAGTAGAATTGGCTAACTTGGTAGAGAGTATTCAAGTTCTGAGATTATTATTTTTATCAGCATTGTGACCTAGAATTAATACTAGAACTTTTTTTTTTTTATTGGTATGACAGTAAACAGCTATGTTTGCTTTAGCAATTAAGTGAATATGTAAACATTTTGAAAGAACATTTAGAATATTGCGCAAAAAATAATGGTATACAGACTGATGCAAAGTTTGTATTTCAATTGTGTTTTTTCATAGGATGTAAGCTGACTAAAATATATTGCAAGTGTATTTCTTTATAGCTGTGTATCAATTATTTTGCACATTATCTCATTCTCCCTTCAAAAGATAGGAATAAGTGTAGAAAGAAAATGGAAGAGGAAGAATTTTTGGTTGTAAGCTCTTACTCACTTGTCATGGTCTTCTTATTGTATACTTGCTGTTATTTCAGTGATACGTACAGTGCCACCAACATAGCCTGCAATGTGGAAGTGTTTAAGTTATTATAACTGAATTTATCAGTAAAACTAAAACTGAGAGACTTTTTTGAATGTATTTTGTGGAAGACCTTTTGATATAGTTCTAATTACTGTCGTCAAAAGCATTTTTCTAATCACACAGTCTCAGTCTTCTGCCTGCTAGTTTTTGAGTAAAGGATATTGAGATCAGTTATTTCCATTGAAATATATCGTAACACACATTTCATTCAAATATGAGATAGCATCATGGCAAAACATGTTATTTTGGACAAGAAATTATGAATAAAAACAGTTAATAAAATAAAAATAATTTAAGAACAAATTCATCTGGTTGTAACTTAATTAATTGCATCTTGTTTTTTTAAATGCAGTTTAGAATTAATTTTAACTTCATAGACTGGTACCATTTCAGGTAATATTTTCTTCAGAAATAAAAGGTATAGCAAATTTACTCATAAATTAAAAACATGGTAGCTCTGTTTTTATGGATGAATAGCAAAGGTTTCTTTATGATTCAATGATTGTACTGTCCTATTTCACTTACTTGAAGTTTGAAGATGTGAAAGAAAGCCACAGACAATTCTAAGAGTAATGAATCGCATTCATCCAATTATTACGTTTTTCAACCAATGGGTATTACATGATATTTGAAAAAAGATTAGTTTTGGTGCACTTTCCTAACACTGCTTTTGTGTTGAATATCTGGTGACATCTGGTGAAGATCAGCTCATACTCCTACTTGCTCTTGCTGCCTGTATGTGTGCACCTTGTCTCATTATAGTTCTTTTAAGAAAAACTCACGCACATGCCTTATTATTTATTTTTTAATTATTCCAAGAAAATTAGTTAAATACAATTTCTTTTCTCTCTTTTTTTTTTTTTCCCAAATTATGTATACTATTGGAGTGGAAAGCTCAAAATGATGTTTTATTGCCTAACAAATTTTATTGATATAAATACTTCATTTTATGTTTTCCTTTCCATAGACTCTATAGTTTCATTAACAAAATTATACTTTTTTCTCTGCAAATAGTCCTGAAATATATATCAGTAAGGTATCTTCCTGTTACTCAGTCCTGCAAGAATCTGTCTTCACCCAAGCAACGAAGTATGAGTGTTGTTTTGGTTTGGTTTTGTTTTTATGAAAACATTACCTACAGTAACAAAAAAGCACATCTGTTTGGTTGGAGCTTGTATTGGGTCAGATTGGAATGGAATTAACTCTCCTCATAGCAGCCTGCACAGTGCTGTGGTTTGCACTTGTGTCTAGAATGGTGTTGATAACACACCAGTATTTTGGTTCCTGCTGAGCAGCGCTCACACAGCATCAGTGCTGTTTCTCCAGCCTAGGGCTGGTATGCTGAGGATGGGCAAGGGATCGTCCAGGGAGGAGACACAGACAGGATAGAGACCCAAACTGACCAAGGGAGTATTCCACACTGTATGACATCATGCTCAGCAATAAAAGCTAGAAGAAAGAAGGATAGGCATGAGGGACAGGCAGATATTAATTATTAAGGCATTTGTCCTGTTGAGGAAGGGAAGTGAAAGCATGGCTTGGGTCACCAGGCAGGCAGCCATCCAAAGTCCACCCACCAAAGAGTTACATCCAGAAAAGATGTGGAGGTAGCCATACATACATATGAATTATACTTCTTAATTACACATATTGATTACACATTTTAACCCTCCTTCTACAAGAAAGAGGAATTGATATTTTCCTTTGGGTCTGACCACTATGTTATTTACCTGAACCAAGCATGCTTTGCTGTATTTTATACAAAATACTGTCTGTTCACTTTGTTAAAACAACACTAACATATGGAGAGGCAGTATTAACATGAAAACCTCTGATCACTCCATATATATCTTGATTTGTTGCCAGATTACATGAAATTGAATAAACAAACAATATAGGCTATTTTGCATGCTAACTGAAGACTGCTATAGAAGAGTTAGGGTTGGAAAGGACCTTAAGATCATCTCATTCCAACCCCCCTGCTATAGGCAGGGGTGTCTCACACTAGACCATGTCACCCAAGACTTCGTGCAACCTGGCCTTGAACACTGCCAGGGATGGAGCATTCACAGTTTCCTTGGGCAACCTGTTCCAGTGCCTCACCGCCCTCGCAGTAAAGAATGTCTTCTTTATATCTAACCTGAACTTCCCCTGTTTAAGTTTGAACCCGTTATCCCTTGTCCTATCACTACAGTCCCTAAAGAAGAGTCCCTCTCCAGAATCCTTGTAGCCCCCTTCAGATATAGGAAGGCTGCTATGTTATGCTCATTAATTGACTGAGGAAATGCTACTTGTGCTGTTTCTCACTGCTATTGTTTGATTTTATGCTTTATTTAGTGATATAATGCTGTTTGTTAATTTTATGTCTTTTTCTATTTTCTTCTCTCATTCAACATTACACATTTGATAGACACCTACTCTTCTCCCACTTCCAAACTTACCATCTTGTATCTATGTAGTTCTTAAAGCCTATGATACCATCAGAATAAAGAATTAATTAGGCAACACCTGTCCTGAAATACTTATAGAAATCTCCAACTTCTGTAGTTACTTGTAATTTATATAGGTTATGTGATTGATACTGCATTTATATCAGAGAATATTTTCCCTTCCAACTGTAACTGTGGAAGATATTAAAGAATACTTGCTAATTTAAACAAGCTTACATATGTGAGTTTAATTTGCATCACAGAATGATTAAAGAGGAGTCCAATTAGATCCTTGGACCATTGGTCTTAATACTCCATGCCATTTGTTTCTTTTTAAATACTTATCTACAGGAAAAATACACCAATTTCCTAAGGAAGGTGCTACAGAGACTAGGGTAAATTAAATAGAGGATGATCACTCGTACTGAGCAATTTTGAGTATTTGGTGGCTTTCAGGCAAATAAATTATGCACTTTATTATAGCCAGATATAAATCAGATGTGACTCTGACTGTGATATATGTGACTAATAAAAAGCAGACTATGAGGAAGCTAAATTGTGTGAAGGAGATTGTTTTGTAAATTTTCCTGCATTGTCTTCAATCTATAATCAATAAATTCTTCTGGAGATTTAAAAAATAATTTTATATGATCTACAAGGGTAACTAGGAATATTAAGTCAATAAAATTTAAATAACATATAGGAATAAACTATACAGAGTATTAAGATTTTTGAGAGGTTGAAGAGTTAATAAACTGCATTCTCACCATATCAAGAAATCCACATATTATAGAGAATTCAAAATAGACACATCTAAATGAGTAGTGACTGAAAATGAAAGATCTATGAAAGACTTGAGAACAGACTGTTTAATTTAACATTAAAAGGCTTAAATAGAAATTTTAGCATCATGTTGAAGCGTATATAAGGGAAATGAAAAGAAAACCAACCAGTCTAATGGATGTGAATAAACTACTTTCTATGACAGAAAATGTTTTTATTTGTACTACCGAAAATGTTAAAATAATTTTGGATTTGTTTTTTTTTTTAATGCTACTTTTATTCTGTGGCTGTATTTTCATGAACAAATGCAAAAAATCCACAATCAGTCACAGCCAGAAAAAAAAAAAAATTGTTCTCACCATCAACAGACAAAGGGACAAACTAAAAGGCTGAAGTAGGGCTCACTTTATCTGACATTATTGCACGCCTCTTAATTCTCCAGTTGTCAGAGCTGTTTTCCAAATCCAAATTGACATGTTCTATAATCCAAATTTCTGCCACAGATGTAAATTGCACTGCGTGAAAACACTGGTTACTTTGTGTGTAGTGGTCTTTATAATGGAGCACTAAGTTCCTGTTTTATTTGTCAAGTATTTGTTGAACACACATTGACGTGTAGGACTAATGAGATTAAAGGACATTAAAAACTGACTTTTAACAGAATCATAGAATTAGGAAGGAATCTGTTTTTACCATTCTGAATGTCTGGTACTTGTTTATAATAATGGCATGGATTATTGCATGCAATTTTAAATATTAGGGATTGACTTTAAAAATCCAAAGGAAAATATGTGAAAAATTATGTCAAAAGAAACAGCACACTTTACATAAGATGAGCTTTCCTTTTTCTTTCTTCTTTCTTTCTGTTTTTCTACTATAAAGATAATACTACGTGTTATGAACTATTCCTTGCCCATATGGCATCTGCCCGTCACATAGTATCTTCCATATTATGTCTGTAAAAGCTGAATATTGGATTAAAAATAGTTTTTGATGCCACAGTGGTCCTACCTGAGAACTTGAGAACGTGTTTCTTTTAATTATTCACCCCAGAATGACATCTTTCAATGAATTGTTCATTCCCATATCATTGCTGCGGACATTAATGATTAATTAATTCATGTATTAATATTTTCAATCATTGTGTATGTGTGCATAATACTTATTTCAAAGGCTTCATTAGATAGTGTTATGGATTAACCCCAGCCAACAACTAAACCGGACACAGCTGTTCACTCACTCTTCCCCCTCGAAGGGTAAAAGGGAGAAAACACGTGCGTTGAGATAAAAACAACTTAATAGGTAAAGCAAAAGCTGCACAATGAAGCAAAGCAAAACAAAAAATTAATTCACAACTTCCCATAAGCAGGCAGGTCTTCAGTCATTCCCAGGAAAGCAGGGTTCCATCACATATTACAGTTACTTGGGAAGACACTGAATCACTCTGAATGTCCCCCGCTTCGTTCTTCTTCTCCCAGGTTTGTACGCTGAGCATGCTATCACACGGTATAGAATGTCCATCTGGTTGTTTGGGGTCAGCTGTCCTGCCTGCATCCCCTCCCAACTCCTTGTGCACTCCCAGCCTACTCGCTGGTGGGGTGGTGTGAGGAGCAGAAAAGGCCTTGACTGTGTGAAAGCACTGCTCAGCAGTAAAAAAATCATCCCACTGTTTCCAACACAAATCCCAAGCGTAGCCTCATGCCAGCTACTATGAAGAAAATTGAGTCTACCCCAGCCAAAACCGGCATAGATATATGTGTGTTAAAGTGGAATTTATGGAGGCTAGGTGTGGACCTCAGTCAAGGGAGATTGCTTTTATAACCAATACATGATAATCATAATGATCATAATAATGGTCCAGAAACCTAAACGATTGAAAATTCCTGTTCTAGTCTAGTTATTTTCATTAACATCTTATTTTCCTTCTTTATGAAGATATTTGGATTTAATAGTTAGTCATTCCTTCAGTCCATTTTTTGTATGAAAGGAATTGGTGTCTTGTTCCTAAAATTTCCCTGATAAACACCATTACTTACTTATGTTTAAAGCCTTTTTCTGTTTCATGATGCCTTTTTCAAGTTTTGTGCTATTTGCCTTTTGCTTTTTTCTAAATTTTTACATTAATATTAATATATCTTACCACACAGGTAAGGGTTTTTTTAATGCAACTGAAGGAATATCTGTAATTATTATCTATGTCAAAATAATATAATATCTGTAAAGGCCCATGTTTGGAAAAGCTAAATAACAGATTAATGATAGGTGTCTTGAATGGCTTAGCCTATCTGGATACTTGTAGTTCTTAAAAGACAGAAAAATATTTCTTCAATACTGAGTGCAATGGGAACTCAGCTACTTAATGAAAAACAGTCTCCACTATGAGGAGTCTCATGTCTAAACAAAGAAGAGCGGAAAAGATGTACAGCCAGAGAAAAAAAATGCTATGAAAATAAAGTGCTATGAGCACAGGATACCCCCTTACCAGTCTTTTGCCCTACTGACTACAAAAGACGCTTTGCAGCCTAGTTAGTAGAGTAATTTATGGGGAAGGCATGCTCTAAAGGGATAGAAAAGTAATAGAAAAGAGGGTTTCATTTTAAAAGGCCAAGTTTTGCTAAAAGAATTTTTTTTTTTTGATGAAGTAGTATAGACTTCATCACATTTTACAAACAGAACAAATAAAATGAGATATTCAAAGATGTCCTGTGGATGGTAATAATTGCAACAGATTCAGCTGCATATTTTTTCTTAGGGTACAATAGTGATTTAAATTCATAGCATTTCTATGCTAAAGAACTAATAGAAAAGAAGAAAAAATAAAACCAATAATTTAAAATAGATAATTTTCTTCATAAGGAACAAAAAAAAAATAAGGAATGTTCTTCCTTAGACTGCTGAAGAGTGCCAAGATTATCATTGTATCATAGTGTACTTCATTATTTCTCTCATTTGTTCATGCCCTACTTAGTTGTATCTGCTCATTATAGATCTGTTCATACTCTTTAATTGTCGATGAGTCATGGTAAGAGTGGCACGAAATGTCCTATATTCTTTGTTCTGTGGAAACATTGTAACATAAACTGGATCCTTAAATCATTATTTTATAACTTCACAGCATGAAATAATGCCACAAAAATGGGCTTACCCAGCGGGAAGTATGTCTAGAGAAATAACAAGTACCCAGGGAAGACAAGGATTTCTTTTCCAACAGAGTCATTGTAATCAAACTATTCGAACTACTACAGGTGGAGCTCTGTGTGTTGCCAACAGATCTTCACCACCTGAAGCAAGTATGTTGATCCCGTAAACTTCCTCTCAGGGTTTCAGCTGCCTGTGATCCAAAATGTGTTTTGGACATGGTACAGCTTTGTAACTTTGGCTTAGACCTCTGAGGAGACAGAGATGAGAAAAAGCAGAGAGAAAGTACACAAGCTAGAGCCATGCAAAATTACAGAAGGAAAAATGCAGATAAAGATGAGCCAGTTTAGGTAGTAATAACAAATATTTAAATGCTAATAATAGTAGCTCAAGGATTCAAAGAAAAAATACTGGAATTAAAAGTGTTCAAATCCTAAGGGAGTCAGAAGTAGAGCACCCCACCCACAAAATAGATCAACCTGTTAGAACCACTTCATTGGCTGCCTGATGAAAAAGACTGCAGTGTCCTATCAGAGGGTGGTGAGATTAACGTTTAACCTGATAGCTTGTTAGTCATGCCTGTCTCATCTGTGTAACAGCTAGCAAGTTTTTATACTCTTACCTGGTATATATCCTGATTATGGCATCTATTTGGATACAGATGATTGAAAAAATGTGACGCAGAAAGGAAAAATGACAGAAAGATGAAACCCATGTTTTTGTTAGTGTGATTCTTACATGCTGGCTTACTAAGCAACAGATATTTTCTCTTTTAGAATGTTTCTTGGTTTCTGTATTATAACTCATATTCTCATACTCTTAAAAAAGCATCCACCTCTCAGTACGGTGACATAATGCTTCACAAGCTTGTGGCTAACTGTTGGCTTACCCAGCTTACTGCTGAATACAACTATTTTTTTTTTTTTTCAATGATAATGGTTTGTGTGCTCAGAAAAAAACAGGTTTTTGAATACTTCAGTGTATCAGAAAAAATAAAATTTTATTCTACCAGACTAGCACTCGCATTAATGCTGTTGCAACATGTACTCTGACACAAAACCAGGATGTGTCCTATAAATTGAAACTTAAAGTTACTAGTTTATGAAAAGATATGCATTCTGCTAATGTGTTACAAGGATATATTTCACTTGCATGCATATTTCATTCAGTACAGCTATATTAGTATTGTTTCATTATGAAGCATTGCATGCTACATTGCTGTTTTGTGGTTCATGTAAACTGTTGTCTTCTTTCACGTCTTATTTCACTAAAGTTTTAATAAGTGATGATAACTTTAGTATAAATAAAAAAGGAAAGTTGCAACAGATGAGGAAGGAAGCCAACCTGGTCCAATTTTAGTGCTAGACACAGAAGCAATCAGAATGTTGTTTACTGGGGAGTAAAGTAGTCATAGACAATAGAAAACTGGTTTTGATGCATTGCTTTAGTTTTACTCCTTGCAAATATAAAAGTTGCTAAAATTCTCTATGCAACAGAAGTCATAGCAGCATGAGCTTGTATCCTCATTAAATAAGTAAAAGAAATTCATGTCCCACAGTTTGAAGAGCACATTGTAAACCAATTTGAACTACAGTTGATTTGGCACCACCTGAAACTGCCGTGAGACTGCAATGGAGCTGCCTGGGCAACACGGAAATTAGTAAGGCGGGGGGCGCTGTGGGGGGTGGGATGGTGTAACACTTTCTGCATTGTATTTTATTTCATCTCATTGATTTTGTTCAATTTTGTATAATAGTACATTAAGAAATTCTGGAGATTTCAGGCCTGTAAGTAACACTTTGTTTACCTAAAATGTACCTAGTACAAATATTTGAATTTAGGAAAGGAAATAAAGAAACAAACAAAACAGGCATCTAATTAGAGAACAGAAATAGTATTTGGTATTCTATGTGATCAGCCATAGACCTGAAAAGATTAATTCTGGATATCTTCTACACCATAAACATCTTACAAAAAAATTACACTTCCAGACAGTGAATAGCACATGCATCTTTCAAATTCAGTAACTAGTTAGTGTTAGGATGTTATTGAAGCAAATCAGCTCTACATTTGTTGGACTGGACAAATATTCTGAACAATGATCGAAGCTGTTCTAATGTCTTTTCATACTGTTTTGTATTTTCAGGTCCAGACTGACAGTAACATGTACCCCCTTCTAAGGAATATATAGTCTTGTGTGTGAGATGAGTATTAAGGTAAGACTTTACTCTTAACAAGTGTGACTTTCTTCTCTCTAGAAAAAAAAAAAAAACCAAACAAGAGTAATGTCCCCAGCTGCTACTAACAGTCCACTGCTTATAAAGGATACTCTTGTATAATTTATTTCATTCTACTTTCTTTACTTTTCTGCAATGCCTCTATTTCTGCTGGCTTTGTGAATATGTAATAGAGAACTGAAATCTATTTTCTGACACTTCCTGCTCCACCTCTTCAGCTCTTTCCTCAGTACACCTATGCTATGCAAATACATTAGATTTTTTTATTTATACTTGCTAATCCCTTCCTCTCTGTGTTTTTTAACTACCGACATGTGATACTTGGAGTTTAAGAGGCTAAAATATTTCCCTAGCCCATTAGCAATTTTCATTGCTTTTCTTCCTGCCTGAAAATGACAAAAATAAGAAAGTCATTGGGTTCACAGAAAGGCAAGCAACTTCTTGCATGGTGTATAATTTTGCATACTAGCACAGCTAGCAAACTTTGGAAAGTGAGAAGAACTCATGGACTAGATGATTAATCTTTCAGCTGCTGAATGATGTGCCATATACAATGCATCAATGAAATGTGCTTCTCTAGTACAGCCTGATATACCTGTGTACTCTGACATTTCCTTCAAATGCATGGACTTTTATTTGAAAACTATTGCTGAAGGTATAACTATGGCTTTCAGACTGAGATTGGTGATGGATGGGACTCAGAAGGTTTGGAATTTTGGTTTGATTGAGATGAGCATCTAAATGTTCACAGACTTAGCTAAATCTTCTTAGGACTACAGGAGCTGGGGTTGTTCAAGTCTGCAAAACTGGGGCAGAAATCTGAAAAGAGGCTTTCTTGTCAGATTTTTTTGCTGTCTCAGTCCTAGAAGAAAATGCCATGAGAACAGCTTTTCAAAATATTTTGGCATCTCTGCTTCTAGCCCCAGACATAACATGGCACCGAGAGAACACATAGAAACATAACCCCTGGCAGAAATAAAAAAGAAAATTCTTTAAATCTAAGAAGTGATACAAACTTTCCAAATATTCACAATCTCTGGGAATAGTGTTTTCCCTCTCTTGAATTCATTATCCACTCTTTAGCCAGGTTCCAGAGAAAAAAGATGCACACACATTAGCATATTTCATTAAGTAAAAGGCACTGACTGTTTTAGTCCTTAAGTAGTGATCAATAGCTACAGCTTTATCCTGCAGTTGTTTCTTTAAAAGCATGTGACAGTGATAGTGGGACAGCCATGTTTTTCTCAAACAGCCATGCCACCATAAACATTTCTGCTAAAATGTCAACAAGACATTTCATTTTCAATATTTTTTTTATGTTCCACTTCAATTGCTAAGTCAAAACCAGGAAACAATGAATGTTTCACACAGTTCTTCACCCAGATCTAGTTACTTTTCAATCAAGTAAAAATAATTAAAAATGAAAACAATGGTTTGAAATTCAGGAGACTGTTATACCATGATTAACTTTGACTAAGTTTCAGGGATGTAGATTATGTACTTACCATCATATAGGTAAAGACTCAAAGGACTTCACTCTGAGCCTCGCAGAAAACTCAGAGAGATTTCCAGCAAGCACCTTCCTGTGATCTGTATGATTCTTTTGTGTACCTGGAACATCTCATTCCTGCTCTGCATTGTCTCTTTTGTGTCCCCAAACATGTCTCTATAGTGATTTTTATGAATATTTTTATTTATTAATCACCATAGGAGTTATAGAAAATAATAATTTATTTGAAAGTTTTATTTAGACTTGGGGTGTTGGTTGATGAGAAACTCAACAGGAACTTGTAGTTTGTGCTTGTGGCCCAGAAAGCTGATCGTATGCTGGGCTACATCAAAAGAAGCCTGTCCAGCAGGTCAAGTGAGGTGATTCTCCCCCTCTACTTCACTCACTCAGCTCTGGGGCCTGCAACATAAGAAGGATGTGGACCTGTTGGAGTCAATCTAGAGGAGATCCACAAAGATACCCAGAGGGCTTGAGCACCTCTCCTATGAAAACAGGCTGAGAAAACTGGGCTAGTTCAGCCTGGAGAAGAGAAGGCTCCAGGGAGACTTTAGAGTAGTCTTCCAATACCTAAAGGGGACCTACAAAAAGTGTGGAGAGGCAGTTTTTACAAGAGCATCATGTAGTGACAGGACAAGAGGAATGGCATTAAACTGAAAGAAGGTAGATTTAGATTAGATATTAGGAAGAAGTTCTTCTCTATGAGTGTGATGAGGGCACTGGCACAGGTTACCCAGAGAAGTTGTAGCTGCCCCATCCCTGTCCAAGGCCAGGTTGGCTGGGGCTTTGAGCAACCTGGTCTAGTGGAAGGTGTCCCTGTCCATGGCAGGGGATTTGAAACTAGATGATCTTTAAGGTGCTTTCCAACTCAAACAATTCTATGATTCTATGATTTTGTGACACAAATTACACAGTAGCTTAGATTTGGAGGAAAAAAAAAAAAAGGAAAGCTATATCATCAATTTCCTCAGACCCGTTTGAAAGAACATTCCCAGTTGAATCATGCAGATAGTTGAAGGCAGGGAGGGAGGCAGAGAGGGGAAGAGAAAAAAATTTCTGATCTGCAATATTCAGATACAAAAACTGGCATTTCATTTAGAAAGCATTTTTTGTCCTACTTGGCATGTAATGAATGACCTCATTTATTACAGTTTGATATATAATAGTATTGAACACAGTGCTGTTTTAACCATAAACAAGTAAACCCCCAATATTTTACATTGGGTTTGTCATTTTATATTTCAGTTTATGGAAGATGTAGCGCTAATGACAGCTAAATATCAAAATTTTTGTTAAAGACTGTTTTACTCAGTTTATCTAAAATATTGTGTACTACATTCACACTCACTGCTTGTTAACATATTCAAGATTTTATGTCCCTGTCTAGGAAAGAATACATACAGCATACTGTAACGTGTGCAGATTAGAAAAAAAAAGAGCTCATACAGACATTTGAAAAAAGTCATATAGGTTCTTTTAAGTAAGGAGCCAGTTGTCAGCTGTGAGAAAATCCTAATATGTTACAACAAAGGAACCAGCTAAAAAGGATGTACCTTACTCATACAAGTAAAGGAATGCAATGTTTCCAAACACACAAAACATTGTCAGAAGCTGATTAGTTTTGATAAAACTGGGTTATAAAATTCTTTTCTCTTAACTGAGATATATTGTTCATCAAGAAAAGAGTGCATATATTGAAAATCTGGGCTTAAAAAAATGTATTCATGTATTGAAAATCTGGGTTTAAAGATCCTTCATTTTGATAAAGAGGAGACTTTGCCATGCTATATACCTAGGTAATACATCAAAAGTATTAGGTTCAAAAAAAAACCCAAAACAACTATCTGCTTTATATATATATATTCTATACTTATCTATATATGTAATTATACATTCTTGTCTCAATATTTTACTAAATTAAGGTAACCTTTCTTCGGTCAGACTTAGATGTGAAACAAAAGTAGTAAAAAGGAAGAAAATGTCTACTGACTGATTCTATACGAGATACTGAGAATAAATACAGACAATTCTTCAATCAGAAAATCCTTTATTATAATTCTTCAGGAAATCCTTTGTTATATTTTATAATCAGGAAAATAAAAATCCCTGAATGCTTCATTTGCCTTTTCTTTTTTTTTTTTTTTTTTGCCTTCAGTATAACTGATTCTAGAAATTAGAAATATACATAAAATAAAACCATGATGAGTATTTCAAAAAAGAAGTATGGCTGCAGGCTAATGCTGTTTGCTAAGCAGACTGACTCACTACTTCTGGTAATGGTTTGGAAGAAGGAATTTTTCTCACCAAGTGAAAATCATAAAATGGATGGAAATTAAAAAAAAAAAAAAAAAGGCAGGAAAAAAAGAATAGACAATTCTTTTCAGTTAAAATAGAAATGATGATTAAATGTTCTCTCATGCAATCCTGGTCAATTCCACAAAATCTTTGCAAATAGTTCAGAAGTATTTTCAGTGAGCAAAATTTATTATAATCTTAATATACCATTTAAAGGTGATTCTTGGTTTAAGAGAAAAAGAGAAGCTGACCAATGTATTGTCAAATGTTTAAAAAATTCTTTGTATCACAATAAAAAAGGGACCCCCCAAAAAAAACCAAAACAAAACAAAAAACCCCAACCAAACAAAACCATAGCTTGCACAAGAATATTCAGCTTGTAAAACCCTGAACTTACTTTTACAAGACTTACAGATCCAGACAAAGATAGTTTTTAGAATAATTTCTCAAGATAGAACCTAATGAAATCAGAAAAAAAGCAAATTCTCACATAAAAGAGAAAGAAGTAAAAAAGAAGAAAGTTTTGTCTCATGAAGTAATAAGTTTTAAAAAGCAACAAAGCTAGTTCTTAACTGTTCTCTTCTTAAACATGCTAATACAATTGAAGAATCTATCTAACTTGATTTCTTGGTTAAATCTAAGAACACTACTAGTAGCTGTCATGCACATACCTAAATTTTTGAGGAAGATCAGGTAGCATAGAGAAAATAAGATGCTAGAAATGCAAAACCATAGAAAACATAAAACTGTTGTGTGTCATTTCCACAGTATGCATGGAACAAAAAAAAAAAAAAAAGGTGAAGGACCTGGAGACAAAACCTGTTATAACTTTTGCTCATGATTGTCTTAAGAAGATTGTATATCAGAAAACCTTAATTGAAGAATACTGCAACTTCTTGTTATCTCTAAACTGTGTTATTCTAAATTGTCTAGTTTCAAACTGTGAGTTGTCTCATTTCAAATTTTTGGTAACTCAGTTCTGGTAATCTAAAAGACGTTGGATGAAAGAGCTTGGGTTCATGCTATCAGTTACTGTAAATTAAAGTTTTAAATTCTTTAGTCCATTAGGTTTTCTGCAGTATATATTTGGAGGTTATCAAGCACAACTCTGCGTTCAAGGTAGGATTCACTTAAACCAGGTTGCCTAGTTTGTTTTCAGTCTGAATATCTCGAAAGAAGGAGATTTCCTTTCATCTCTGAGCAATCTGTTTCTTTTGACTTCATTCACTTAATTCCCCCTTCCCCACCACCTAATTAGGACTTTCCTTGTCCAGCTTGGGTCCATTGCATTACTCTCTGTCTTTGTATACATCTGAGAAGATTCTGTCTGTCTTAACAGATGAGGTACATGAATACAGTGATATATCACAATGTTTCCCAGAGATGTCATGTAGCTTTCATTAGACAAATAAATTGACCTAAATCTATCCTAGAAATGCAAAGTTGTTATGAATCAAGACTGTGTAAGATATATGTCACTGACTGTACATGCACATGTACTGCATATACTGGTGCTAGAAAAGAAACTTGTGTGTCGTAGCAGTACTGTAAATCAGCATTCATAAGAGGTTATGAAATACAGGAGAACTTACAAGCAGAAAGAGGAAAGAGAACTGGAGTGCACTATTCCTCACCAGCCCTGGAACAAAACAAGAATGTCCCCTTTCACTAAAATTGACAAAGCTACCTCATTATGCAGGCTGCTCTTCAGGCTCATGACAACTAGGTAATTTGTCAGACACGATTACTGACAAGAAGCAGTTCATTGGATGTGGCATATGAAGTGAGGTATAAATTGCACACGATAAATTTCAGGTTATTTATGCCAAGTTGGTCAAACTTAACAAGTCAAAGTTCAATTAACTTTCATCACCATATACCACTCCAGCAAATGAAAAAACTGAAGCAGCAGGTAAAGTTACAAAGATTCAGTTAAAGAAAGATGCCAAAAGAGAGAAGTGTGAAAAGGCCAAAGACTGGGCAAATGTCCAGTGATAAAAGGCTGGTTGAGTCTTTCCACTTTCAGACTGCTTCTTTATAACTATTTATTTGGGAGGAAGCTACTTGTGTTGGCCAGACAAAACCCCATTTCACAACGGAACATTGGTTAGACCTCTATTTAATTGTTGCCCCCAAGAGCCCTTAGATAACAAAGAACAAAACTGAATGTAGTGAAATTTCTGCTGAGACATAACAACTAGGATAGTCATGTAATAGGCTGATAAATGACTACTAGAGGTCAGAACTGGATCTTAACATGCTACCCTGGGCTTCATAGGAGACCAAACTGAAAGACCTGATAAGAAAGTTAAATAAATTAAATTGTTTCTATAGATTAGGAATTATCTAACAAGAATCTGTGTGTGTCATAGTAATGTGTTTCAATAATCTCTTTTAATGGTGTGTTTCTAATGTTTTAATGGTAATATTAAGAATATTCAAAAAAAGAGCTGCATGTTAAAAAACATGCTGCAATTAAAAAATAATAATGGAAAAACTGAATTGGAATGAAAGACCCTATTTTCTTCTACCACATCCGTATGCTCACCTAGTGTTTCACAACCTGTCACAATGTCATAACTTCAGAGTCATCCAAAACTCGCAACATGCTGATGCTACTTCCTTAGCACAAAAATACTTTAAAGTTTCCAAAAACTTTTCTTGAAGAGGTGAACTGAAGAAAGCACCATCTTTTTTCCAGGAAGCAGAATTTGATCTGGAATAGGCTGAAGTGGAACAGTCCAACCCTGAGACTGGTGGTCATGGCATGAGGAAATCTAAGGCTACATCTTCATTAGCAATTTAGGGCATAAGATAGGTTCTTTTTCTTGCAAATTTGCCTTGCATCCACACTTCAGTTATAAAGGTGTGGAACCAAGGTAGCTGTGCAAACTGGCAAGCCATCAATACCTAGCCTCTTGCGGTTGGGCAAGACCAAGCCCCCTTGTGTAGTGGGTTCTCCAGGCTTCTGCTCATGCATAGGGTTCTATTACTTGTACCAGCTGGTTTGAACTTCTCTGTCAGTAAAGAGGCAACGCTGACCTGCAGTTCTACAATCATAACATTCCATTAAGCAATGCACAAACACTTTATGAGTACCTACACTAAATAAATAAAACTGGATAATACTAGTAATATCTATAATCTGCAAGTTTGCACAGTAAGACTGGACATACTGCATTATGTAAGTGCATTATTCAAGGATACTAAAGACATAATTCAGCATCAAAGAGACTAATATTTTTATCTAGTGCACAATCATTTATTACATTAATAAATATAATTAGCTGAGCCTTTGGAACACAAAACTTGCTGAGTGTTCGAAAAAAGTATCATGGGTGGGCAGAGCATGACTGGAAGAAAATGAGCTCCAGGGTCATGGAAAACTGTGAATTTTACAAGAAAAGTATTCATTGCAGTTATCAACATGTAAGAACAAAGACCTGACCATCAGTAATGTAGTAAAGCATTGAAAGTTCATATATGAAAAAGCAATAAAACTTTGTATAAAAGTAAACATTCTTAAAGTGTTTAAAGCACATCTATTATTATTGGAAATATGCAGTTGTTAAAATATCCATAAGTTTCGACATTGTATTACTGCTGTTTAAGAGAAGCTTTAGAAGTCTTAGATTTTCTGGGCTGATACAGAGAAGATTGAGTGTGTGCCACTTACATCAAAGATTAGTCCCTGTGATAGGCTCAAAGTTCAAAACATCACATATACTAAATCTGTTCAAATGTCCATAAAGAAATCTCACTAAGTTTGCAGTTAGATTTTGATTTAGATATAATTCCGTTGGATAACCCTTTGCTCTAGACAGATCTTTAACACTGGATTTTTAAGAATCACATCAATTTTCAGGGAAAAAATATTGTTTATGGCCACTGGAAGACGGCGCAGGCAACTCCGGAGGATTAAAAAGGTTTTTTGAGGTTATACAGGGAGAAATTAGAAGGGCCAAAACCCACCTAGAAATTAAACTGGCTACTGCCATAACAGACAATAAAAATGTTTCTATAAATACACTAGCAACAAAAGGAGGCTTTTGTCGGAGAATTTCCATCTGTTATTGAAAACAGGTGAAAACCATAGCAAAGGATGAAGAAAAGGCTGATGAACTTAATGCTTTCTTTGACTCAGTCTTTAATAGTAAGACCAGTTCTTCTCAAGGTACCCAGTCGCCTAACCTGGAAACAGGGACTGGGAGAAAATGACGTCCTCATAATCCAAGGGGAAATGGTAAGCAACATCCTAATATAAATGTCTATGGGGCCAGATGGGATCCACACCAAGGTAGTGAGGGAGCTGGCGGAAGTGCTCACCAAGCCACTTCCCATGGCAGACCTGGCTAACCAGGGAGGTCCCAGTTGACTGGAAGTTAGCAAATGTGATAGCCATTTACAACATGTGCAGGAAGGAGGATCCAGGGCACTACAGGCTTGTCAGCCTGACCTTGGTGTCACAGAAAGTTATGGACGAGATCACCGTGAGCACCATGACACAACACATACAGTACAATCAGGTGATCAAGCCCAGTCAGCACGGCTTTATGAAATGCAGGTGCCACTTGACTAACCTGATATCCTTCTATGACAAGGTTACCCACTCAGTGGATGAGGGAAAGGCTGTGGAGGTCTACCTAGACTTTAGTAAAGCCTTTTGATACTGTTTCCTAGAGCATTCTCCTGGAAAAACTGTCTTCTTATGCCTTAGACATGTGTACTGTTCTCTGGGTAAAAAACTGGCTGGATGGCCAAAGCCAAAGGGTGGTGGTGAACGGAGTTAAATCCAGTTGGTGACAGCTACAAGTGGTGTTCCCCAGGGCTCAGTGCTGGGGCCAGTTCTGTTTGGTATCACTTGGGCAAACAGCAGTTGGGCAGAGCAGGGGATCCTGCTCCAGGAAGGCGGGGGATGGTTTTTCAGTGGTGCTGAAGGTGCCCTGAGGCTGTGAAGATCAACTGCCCGAACAATAAACTGCCTGGAGACAGCACTACAGACAGTGCAGTAGCTGTTAGGAAACACCGTGAACTGGGTCTGAGGCTCTAATTTTACCCTCATATTACCAACAAACTTGATTCTTTTTTTTTCCACATGGATTCTAGCCACTTAAGGTTATGCCTTTACCATCTTACAATTCAATTACCAGAACTTGTTAGACTGCACCTAAATGTGAAGAATGAATAGGGACTCAGAATGCAGCTGTCCATATACAATCTAAAGACAGAAGGGAATGAAAAGAAAATAGTTAGGACAGAAAAAAAAAAGAAACAAAAAACCCCAACAAAACAATAAAACAAAATGAATACCTGAAAATAGTAGAAAATGTATATCGTTTTTCAGAGCATGTATTTTCTCTTAATTGTCAATGGATTTCTAAACTGAAACTATTTGCTATATAAACAGATGGATGTAAACTAATATTCCTATGCTCACACAGAAGATAATCTAATTTATCTTTCAGTTATGTAATGAGGATATTGTTACATATTTCATCTGCCCAAAGTAACCAAATATGTTTTATAAGGAATGTTTGTTTAAGACATGCATGGGCATAGCACAGCATAGCATAGCATAGCAGAGCACATTTAGTTGTTGTGCATTAATGGCATCCCATGTAATACATCTATATGTGCATTTTTATGTGAAAGAGCTTTATGGATTGATGCAAAGGTTTATGTTCATCCTAAAGAATAAAACAACTGTTCTCAGAACTCTTAAGGGTCTGGATTAGTTGTATATTCTTTCTTCGGTATGTTTTCTGAAATGTATTGTGTATGATTTGTATCAAAACACTGGGTCTTATGTTGATTTTGTTCAAGGATTATGGCTCATCCAACCTCAAAGTTCTCATCTTGAGTCTCTAAAATTTCTAAAATATCTTGCCAAGTTTGGGGAAAAAGAAAAATAGCAGCATAACCTCAGATCAGACACATTCTCATGGGTACTGCTCTACAAGGAAACTAAATGCTTGCAGAATGCTGGTAATTTAACAAAGTCTCAGAAAAACATTTCTAAAAGTAATAATGACTTATAACAAAACAGTTCTTAAACAAAAGAGAAATTTTTGTGCTTGCTTTGTTCAATTTTTATCTGTCCTTGCCTTTCTCTTTTCTGATGAAATAAAACATCTTTTAAGTTTGGACATTCTATTTTCATGTTTAAACAGATGGCTGATAAAAGCTTATGCAACTCAAATGTCTCACCTAACCATTAATCTTCCTTTCAGAGCAAGTGTTGCACAATAGTTGACACAGTTCTATAGGGATTTTGTGAATGAAAATTCCAGATACATCTTCTCCTTTAACTTATAAAGTTTACCTTTATCCTACTGCAGCATATTTTTTAAAACAAAGTAGAAAAGGAAGGAATAGGCAGGGGTAGAAGCAGGCAAGCAGTGGAGGAAGAACAGCTGCAGCTGAATCAAAATATTCCAGTGTACTAACACTGATTCTGACTTTTAATTTGTCATGATGTATCCAAAATTTTTTCTTTCTTCTATTATTATTATTATTATTTCTATTACAGTGAAGTACCTGGTAGGAAAGAATGCTATCTAAAAATTCTGATAAAGCTTTGCAACTTTGGAAATGCTAATGAAAAGAACAAAAATCCTTCTGACACTCATTTCTACACTATAAATGTGCTCTAAAGTTAAAACACTTAAGCATGGCATTTGGGTAAAATAGTAATAAATTAAGCTTACCAGTTATGGGGGTCAGATTGAAAAGAAAGTAGTTGTAAGAAAAATCTATAACTTAAATCTGAGGAAATTAATAACCTTTCTTGACTGAAAAATAGGCATATTTCAAATATCCTTGTCTTTTTTTTTTTCTGTACTGAAAACTCCCCAGTGTTTGGGGAATTACAGACAGCATTTCCTGATTTTGGTTTTCATTTTTAGATCTCCAAAAAGACTCTCCTGCTAGTTAGGATTTGGCAGATTATTTTTATGGATTTCTTGATTCATTATTAATTTACAATAATGTGGAGAGTTTTTTTCCAATAAAATAATTTCTTTCTCTACAATAAATGGAATAGGTACTTGAAAGTTCATGTTTGTGCAGCCTAAGCTCAAGGCTCATTAACTAGTAGATCACTAATAATAGCCTTTGTCCTCTATTTCTTGCTATGTAGGATGTTTTCAAACCTTGATATGCTCCACAGGAACCAAAAACCTATTTAGTATCCCAGATTAACAATTCACAGAAGATTGATAGACCTTGTACCAACCCTGCAGCTATATACCTATAAGAAGAAAGCAGCAAGGCAAGGGCTACAGAAAAGACTCTGTATCTGGATAATCTAGAAATTCAAAGTCTGGCTTTGAGATTATTAAATGTTAATGCACAAGAGGTGGGTCTTCCAGCAGCTCAGCTTTTCAGCTCATGGCTGAAACAAGCTTTTGACTTTTTTCAAAAAGTAAATGTGACAGGCTACAAAGTTACACATGATTCAATTCCTGGTCCTGTTTGTACTGAAAGGAAGGAATAATAGGTTCATATCTTTTGTTATAGATTTCCCAGAAGTCTTTCTTCAGCTGGTTTGCCACAGTCTGCAGCATAAGAAGAATGTATTGTAGCTGTCCCTTGATAATACCATCCATAGGGATAATATTGAAGAAATCAAAGGGCTCTACTGACTTTGATCTGACCCAGGCCTAGAAAACAAAAACACAACCCCAGAATTATGTACTGCCAGGTTTTTATTTCTTTTTTTTCTTTTTGTCTGGGACAGCTTCTGTAGATATGTTTTTGCTTTAGAGAGTGAAAGAAGGCACTGATGAAGTGGAATACTCATTTAGATAGCAGATCTTCCAAAATTGTGAGAAGGCAATCCAATCTTTGGAGTATTTTCGTATTTCTACTAATATCTGTGTATTTCTTATAAAGCAATCAGCAGTGAAAGTTAACCAAGCCTCCTCTTACTTGGAGAATATTGTCTAAATATTAAACATAAGATTTGTCTAGCTGGGACTTTGAAGTCTTTATCAACTCATGGAATCAAAGCCCAACCAGGGAAAAATAAAAAATAAATATCAGTTTGTTTGTGGTTTTTTTGTTGGTTTTATTCTTTTTTTTAGTATTTTTTGCAAGGAATATACATTATTATAGCCCCATTTTACCTTGCTGACAAACGTAACAGTAAAGAAAAGAAGTTCAAATAGATATATTTATTAGCAGCTAGCTTGTTAAAAGTTGAAATTTATCAGCAAGATGATCTCAAGAAAACATTTTTGGTAGCAGCATATGAGTAGTAATACTCTCTTGTGCCACTGTGTAGGTTGGAAAACCTTAAGAATTATCATATTACAGTTTCAAAAAATAGAAAATTGTTACCAAAGCAAAATATTAGTGCCATAGAGTACTTAATATAAAACTCACTGTGTAAATTTCTCTATTAAACAGTACGTGTAGGTTGATGGAGAAGTGATTCTAAGAAAGTACACTTTGTTTCCCATTAAATACTATTCAGAACACACTATGTTTTTAATACACTCTTCCGATCCCCATTTTTACATTTATGCTGCCATCCATGACTTGAATTTATAGTGATTTGTATTCCACAGTCTGCAGATTTAAATGCACTATATTTGCAAAATTGTGGTGTTATGACAAACCAGTTACCAAAGATGGGTAAATTAATTCAGCCAGTTTTCTTCATGTTGTTTTAATATCTGATGCAGAACTTAACTCTGACATATTACATGACTGCTTGTCTAAAAATCTCCTATTAATATCTTTCTACATTATAAAAATACAATTTAAGAAGAATATATTTGGCTTTCATCACATTTTCCATTTCCTTTTGAAATTAAACTTAAAAAATCAATAAGTAAATAGCCCAAGTAAAGATAAATTCTATGCATTTTGTTAGCCTAATTATTTTTGTTTAATTACGCAAGTTTCTTGCATACTCATTCTTATGGTTGTAATCTTTCAAGTTACCAAGGGACTTGAACTGGTGTTTCCTGAAGCAAGATGGATGCCTATCATTGCTGTAAAACTACAGAAGCATTTAACAGATCAGCTGTTGTATGGATAAGTCTAAGCAGGTCTTCTCTGCAGGACTGATGAGTAAAAACTGAATTAATATACTTCTCTGAATGGCTGTCCTTTAGCAGAATGTAATTAGCTAACTTGATCACTTAAAGAAGTGATTTATTTATTTATGAGCATTCATGAGAAACAAAAACAAGATTGGGAGACCAACTTTGTGATTTCTGTTTTGTCCTGGGAGAATCCAATAATCCCAGGCTAAAGAAAGTAAGCAAACCTTGACTATTGGTGTCAAGGATGTCACTCTTCTGTGTTGTTTTTCTTTTTTTAATCTAAATTATGGATCTTCACTAAAATTGCTTACTAAAATGAGCAATGAAATTAAAACGTGCATTTTATATGTAAGCGTATACACTTTTACACAAATTTTATTGGAATAATTATTTTGTTCTAGAACACAATAAATGTAAATCCTTCCATTTTTTATAATTACAGTGTTATGTCTCAATCCTGGAAAAAAGACTGAAGCACAAGCAGGGGCTAATTCTTACACATAATCAATGGTATCAGCAGGCTATTTCATTTACAAAACAGTAAAGCCATGAGCTGTGATGATGGTGTAAATATTTGGTATGTACTGAGAAATGCAAAATCAACACTTTTCAGGGAAATCCAAATATCCCCCATTAGATGACACAGAATTTTATGCATTTGCATTGTATAAATTTCATCTTCAAGTTCTCAATAACCAGCATTACATATATATATACACACACACATATATATGTATACCAGAAGAAGATTTTCTGTAACAGGGTATTGGCTTGTTCTTTTATTGGCTCTTTCTAGCAAAACAAGCTGCTGATCCTGGTTGGAGCAATAATTACTTAAAAAAGCAATACAAACAAAATGGTTTTAGGTATGGTGTTTTTAAATAGTATCTGGAGATACTGATAATTCAAACCCTTAGTAAATATTATATCCAGAAAAAATAAACAAATACTTCAGTAATTATAAGAGTTCTCCACCTTTTTCAGGTATTATATGTAGTTAGGTTTGGTTTTCAGGTTTCTTTTTGGCCTAGTAGAGCAAACGTTGTCTATCCTTTCCATAAGAAACTACATCTTTCCTCTGTTCTAATTTGTAGCTAGAGTGCAATTCAGCCTTATTAGAGTAAAAAATCTAGTAAGTGCTATATTACATCAGAAGTGCTTGTCAAATAGAGTTGGTTTGTACTTTTGAAATTTTAACTGCCTTTGGACCTTAGCTGATATATACTTTTCTGTCTATTTATTTGGGAGACTACTAATACTAAATAGAATGATTGATTGATTGATTGATTGATTGATTGAAAAAAAATTTTAGGATAATGTTTCTTTCATAAGGATTTTCTCAGATTGAAGAATGTCAGTTCAGAATCAAAAAAGACAAGGCTAGGAAGGGGATAGAAAACTCACCTGCCCATTGATTTAAAGAGTCTGTCTTTCCCACTCACTTGTCTGCATATACATTTAATCATTCATCTCAATTGCATTGCTTCGGAAGACAAATTTGTTGGCCCAAGTTGTACTGTGTGTACTATGATTTCTTAATTCTGGTTCCCCTAGAAGATGAACACAGTTGTCACAGAAGACTCATGAACCTGAGTCTACAACACAGTCGATAAATCTGCTAACAACTGCAGATTGACTGGTTTAGTGTGATATTTCATATCTACTTGTCTTGAAATTTGCATGTGAAAAGCAATCTTTTTCAAACTTACATAGTTTTAATATTTATATTTATATATAGTATATATTTAATATTTATATCTCTGCATAATGTGATTACTGAAATATAAAATACATACATGAATGTCTGTCTAAAGCATGTGTGTATATAATAGGATTATAGTAACATGTGCCACCAGTTCTAAATGGGACCACCTCTTCCAAATGGTCTTTTCCCCTCTTGCGTTATACTAATACCAATGTGATCAACAGATGTAGATTGATAGGACACCATTGATTACACATTGGTGTTTTAATGAAAATTCCCAGAAAAGTTCTTGATTTTTCATGATACACTTTCCCAACGCAGGTGTGTAATGCACTTCCCTAACACTCCCATGCCATGGATCATATATGTCATACAATAGGAAATGCCACAAAGGTAATTTAATTGACGGGCTGTGATAAGAACAAGGTATTTGTGAAGAAGAATACTTGGAGTCAGAATGTCTCATGACTCACATTTCTATGTGGAATGGGCTTTGCTAATTGTTTGATTTTATTGCTGTCTTTCATTTGTTTTCTTTTTGTGACTTTTTAAAATACCCATGCAACTCATGTATCAGTAAACTAGAATCAGAGCAGAGGAGCTTTCATGGAAGGTGTATGTGTGTAGCTGTAAATAGATATGTATGATTAATAAAATTATGATCATAGCGTCAGGGCTCAAAAGTACACCGAGAGGCTCTGCAGTCTCTTTCCCACCCCCTCAGGAAATTTTTTTAATCTTCACTTTAAAATGCTCCTAATTTTCAAAAGCTTTCTGAATGCTACTCAAAATAAATTAAAAGGACTTACAAAACATTTGGCATTTAATCAGAGTAAAAGTTAAGGATACCTTTTGAACCTTTCCTCTGATCCCTCTGCAAAACATAGAAATTGTTTCAGAACATAATTTCTCACAAGCCTGAGAACTGCAGTTTCAAAATCACCGGCCTTTGTGTTAGTTAATGCTTTTAGTTTGCTTGTGGACAAACACTCTCAGCATAAACATCATCCCAACCATCAATCTTGATGACTGCCTCAGCAGGACAGCCAGAGAGTTAATAGATATGAAAGCAGACATGGTTCAAGTCAAGATGCAGAGATCTATCCTGTTGGTAGAGCACTTCTGTTTTCAAAAAGGGCTACAGGTAGAATCTTTTATTAGAGTTACAGGGAAGAGCTTGTTCCTTGGTTTTGTCTTAACCAGGGAAAATAAGTTATTGTAGGGACAGGAAATGAATTTCTGGCTACTCTTTTTCTGTGGTACATGACATATTACTAACGTAATTACTAAAAACCTAAAGTGTTTTGGAATGATAGCCTATGGCATACGTTATGATAGATTTGGATAAGATGCTGATAATAAAAAAAAAAATTTAAAAGTAGGCATAAAATGTACCACAAACAATTGAACAAGAACATTTTAGGAAGAAGCAATTTGATGTAGTTTTCTATGTCACAGTAGGTCTGAACATAAGCCTTCTCTGTGAAACCCAGAAGCTTTAAGCAGGAAAGCTTGATGTGTGGGAGGGGCAGCTGAAGGCAAAACATTTAGTGCCTGAGGCAACCAGCAGTATCTCTGAATTCTCTTGAATATTTCTGAAAAATGTAGTAATTCAAAAGTGTGTTATGAAAACTTGCATGAACTTCAATCTAGTTAGAAGAGTAAACAGTAGTGTTTCCTCCTTTCTGCACGATACTCAGAATTGTATTTGTCACCCAACGGATGCAGGAATTCTTCAAAGAAATCTCATGCCTCAGATGAAATATGTGGGAAAGAAAAATATTTATCACCTCTGTTACAGAGCTCAAAGCACATTATCGAAAAAGAAGGCCCTTAGCATTGCTTTTCTTTTTCACAGAGCACTCAAAAACTTAGTCAAGGACTCAGTGAGGTATGGATCTCTGTCCTGTAGTGTAACATAAGGCTGGTCACTGAAATTGCTGTTAGAAATTAACAGGATTCTGAATAACAGATATTTTGCCTGCCTGCCTTCCTTCCTCCCTTCCTTCCTTCCTTCCTTCCTTCCTTCCTTCCTTCCTTTCTTCCCGCCTTCCTGCCTTCCTGCCTTCCTCTCTTTGTTGTTAACATTTACAGCAATAAGAATTGGCAAAAAGAAGAATCCACATTTTTCACCCCAAGGCTTAGAGATTTCAAAGATTTCTGGGATTTTTTTTTTCTTCTTTTAATGCCATAACATCTAATTTTCCTTTTCTTCTTCCATGTTAGATCCAGAGCTACGTGTAAGGAAGTTGTCTAGAAAAGATAACTACTGAACATAACGTTCAACATGCAGGATTTCAGGCCAAGTGAAACAATGAAGAGCTTCAAATCCTTAAGTAACAGGGTCTTTTGGGGAAATATCAAGAAACATTAATAACTGCTGGCACAGTTATTTGGTCTTTACTATAATAAAATCTTTTAAGTAGTGGCTGTTCCTAAGTATGCATTTGTACAATGTTTACACAATACATTCCTTTCATTATTGGAGTCTGAATAAATTTCTGTAATACAATAAACAAATAATAACAAATGAGCAGTGTGCAGGGAAGAAAACAATTATAAAGTCTTGTGATGTTATTTTGAATCCTATGATATCTAAAATTTCTTTTTAATCAATGCTGCAACATTCAGGAAATATACAAAAATAATTTAAAAGCTGATGAGATTTTCAAGAGTGAATTGTACCCAACTATTCTGTTTGCTGTGGGAGAATCTATCAAAGACTATGCAAGCATATTTGAACTCAAAAGGTGAAAAATAACAATATTCTGTGCAAATGAGCTTACAATCAAATTCAGTTTTAATGGTAAGATGTAGTTGAACTCTATTTTCTACATTTTAGTTGCTCTGCTGGTGCTCCTCAATGACCACTTCTGGCATAGATTAGGTTTCCTGTAAAAGATGAGCATCTGAAATCAAGTCAGCAATACCAAATGCTGTAATTTAGTTTCACCCCACTATTAAAGATATAACAAGGATTATATTATATGATATTATTGCTTTATGTCATCTTATAGAACATTATGCTCCATCAGTGCACAAGTAATCTCCATCAGGAAAGGACACAGTAATGGTAACGTACAGCTGGGCAAGTGACCAGCTTTGGGAATTTCTTGAAGGCAAAAACTGTGTGAAGAAATGTTTGTCAGCTGGAAAAATATAACAGTAATGTTCAGATATAAATAATGGCAAATGTTTTTCCTAATTTTCCCCATTTTTTGAAAGGGGACCAAAAAAAAGTTTTCACCTTGAATTTGTTTTTATCCTACAAGACATTTTATGGACACAGAAAATGAAGAGCTGAGATAATCAAATGTTTTAACTGACTCCTCTGTTGAATCCTTCTCTTACACTTTTTGAAATGTGCTCTTACCAACCCCTGCCATGCCAGGATACTATTAAATCACAGAAAGAAAATCTTACCGAGTAAAGAGGAAAGAGAAAGGAAAAGGGAAGGGAAGGGAAAGGGAAAGGGAAAGGGAAAGGGAAAGGGAAAGGGAAAGGGAAAGGGAAAGGGAAAGGGAAAGGGAAAGGGAAAGGGAAAGGGAAAGGGAAAATGAATGAAAATAAGACGGGTTTGCAAGATGCTGTCGTGGTTTAAGCCCAGTCGGTAACTCAGAACCACACAGCCGCTCGCTCACTCCCCACCATTCTTCCTCCCCCCACTGCTGGAGGGATGGCGGGGGAGAAGCAAAAGAATGTAACTCTCATGGGTTGAGATAAGAGCAGTCCAGTAACTACGGTATAATACAAACCCACTACTGCTACCACCAATAATAATAATGATAAGGGAAATGACAAGGGGAGAGAATACAATTGCTCACCACCTGCTGACCAATACCCAGCCCGACCTGAGCAGCGATCTGGGCCTTTCGGGTAACTCCCTCCAGTTTATATACTGGGCATGATGTGCTGTGGTATGGAATACCCCTTTGGCTAGTTTGGTTCAGGTATCCTGTCTCTGCTTCCTCCCGGCTTCCCGTGCCCCTCCTCCCTGGCAGAGCATGAGACTGAGAAAGTCCTTGATCGGAGTAAGCGTTACTTAGCAACAACTGAAAACATTGGTGTGTTATCAGCATTGTTCTCAGACTAAAGTCAAAAACACAGCACTGCACCAGCTACTAGGAAGGAGAAAAATGACTGCTACTGCTGAAGCCAGGACAGGTGCACAAAAGAACTAATTTTGAAACTGAATCCTGCAATGCAAATGCAGGCAAAGGATGAACACTGACAATGAAATATTTGACAACTTACTACATGTAATATATGTCTCTATACATGATGCTCGTATTTAAGGATAGAAAGTTAGAAATTACTTTGATGAGGGTTATCCATGTTAGAAATCAAAGAATACATCTTTAAGCTGAAAAATATGAATACCTTAATTATCACAAGCCCTGTGGATAACTACACAGCTAGACATATGAGTTTTTGGTTTGTAGTGATTAAGCTTTTGTTTGATGAGAGAGAACTTAACAGTTTATAGAGTTTTTCCTTACTGGAGATATTCAAAATTACTATAAAGAAATCAGATTACATATATTAATAAGCTACCAGTCTTCAGATCTCTCAGAAGTATGACCAGGAACTAGGAATAACAATCACTATAGGCGCTAGCCTCAGGGACAAGCATTTAAAAGCCTCAAGAGTCAGCATTTAGTAAAACTGAGCTTGAACAGGATCTATTGTTTTAACCTTTCTCATATTTATGTTTACCACAAAAGTTTGAAGAATTGTTGGACAAGACTTGACACAGAACAGGCAGGGCCTGAAGTAATGCCCAAGCATATGTGAAATGGTGTTGACTGAACATATCTATTTTGCCCACTTATATAGCATACTAGGCTTCATTTGCTGACTAAAATTAGTTATTTAGAGTCATTTTGGACTCAGTACAATATCTAAGGTTTTTTAATGCAGCTGACAGCTGTGTCTCAGATCCTCCCAGAGACACACTTGAGGCAGCCAAAGGCCAGATGGGGTACCCGCAATTCAGATAGCTGAGCCACGTCCACGTTGTAAGTAGAAACCTACAGCTGGATAGAACCTGGAACTGAATTTCAACCCGATACTCTTCCTGTCTCTTACAAATACTAGGGGATTACTGAAGATAAACCCCAAGAAACATGCTAGCACTTAGAGAGCTATCAAGAACTCTGTTGCTCTAAAAATGTGCGTAAAGTGGGGATCTTCTACTGATATAAGTAGAAGAAAAATAATGTAAGACTATAATTAAGACATAGAAATTATAAGACAAAATATGTGGAAAAGAAGGATCAGGAATTCACTTTGCACTAAGTTTTAAAACATAACAAAAACGGGTGCCAGCTCACAGGGGTCTCTGAGAGGCCATTATACCAACAAAACTGAGGTCCATAGAGAAAGCTTAAAATTCAGATAGACTGTTGTTATAGAAAGGGGAGCAAGCCAGGAAAACGTAAAGCAAACTTCATGATTTGAACTATTCAGCAACTGTCTCACTACACAGACCTGTCCCCAACCAGTCTGAAGCAGAAAAATAACTGTACAAAACATGCCTGTCTTGCCCCAGTTTTCAAAAGGGGGTGTCTTGAGGGAAGTAATGAACAGATTTAACTTTCTATAACAAAGCCTTTTATTTATTTATTTGTTTGTTTGTTTGTTTGTTTTAATCCTTAGAGAAAGATATAAAAGGGGTAAAATTACCAGATTTGTAAAGACTGTCATTTGAAACACAACCAGGTTCCTAAAAGAAAGAAAGGTCAAATCCAACCAGTATCGCAGAAAATAACTGGTCAGCACAGCTGATTTTTTTTTCCTTTTTTTTTTTTTTTTTTTTTTTTTTGAAGTTAATCTTTCTGTCTGAGGAAAGCAAAGAAAAAGACCTGCTGTTTGAGAGGTTTCATTGAGAGACAAGGAAGTTCACAGGTGCAGATATCTCTGTAACTATGACAACAGTCAGAAGCTCATTCGAGGAAGTGGGAATCCAGGAGCTTGGCTACCTATCACTGCCTCCAGCAAAATTAGTCTCAAAGCTGAGTGAAGAACTGATTTAAAAAAAAAAATGCATTTATTTGTTTCACATCCAAAAGTATTTCAAGAAAACTAGAAGCAAAAGTTAATCAGAATTTCAGTGAAAAGTTTAGAGAAGAATGCTTTAAGTCTGGGGTTTTTTTCCTCCTTTTTTTTTTTTTTTACATCAAAGGAAATATTTTCTCTTGATCTTGACTATTTGAATATTCTTAAAAATAATAAAAAAAAGAACTTAATTTACATGCACAAAAATCCTAAATGGGTATTTTTGGTTTTGTGGGTTTTTTTCAAGGGGATTTTTTTTTTCTTTCTGGCATAAATAAGTCTTTATTTAAAAAGAGTTAGTTTTCATTTTGTAAAAGCTACATTTTTCAGGTGAAAAAAGGTTTTGTTCAGAGGTCTTCTTATACTTCCAGCCTGAAGTGTATTTGTAGTTCTCAAAAATACAGAAATTATCTCTGTCACCCTGAAATAAAAAAGAACTAATTTTTAATTATTATTTGTCTACTTTCAGCTGATGTAACCTAAACTAGATTTAGCGATAGTCAGAGGGAAGGATTCAAAAATAGTGTAACTTATTTCTGACCTCATAGGTCTGCAATTGGAAAATAACAACTAAATATGTACATTAAAATAGCCTGATTCATCAACTTCAAAGAAATTAGTTGCAAAGAGAGACAGAGTAAATTGTAAGTCTCATTATAAATATGATTTTATATTTTCTAAGTTGTGCTTTAGATTTTGCTATATATTAATTCTACTTTGTATGTCTGTTATGGATATGCACCTCTTACCAAATTTTAGAAAGCCAGTATTCAATCTCATTATAATTGAAAGCTGTAAAAAAGTAGTTTTCCTAATACCACAGATAACTTGTTTTATGAATAAATTATTAATTTAAGGTTTTCAGTTAATCTTTTAAACCACAAGAAAAAATGTTTGATTAATGAAAAGTTGACTGGGCATTTAATGAAAATGCCTTTTGGTCTATGTAAACGAAACTGTATGAGTTGTTATATGAATATGTGTGTACACACATAACATAAAAGCTATAATAATTACCAAAGCTTTTCACCAAGAAATGTTTTTTGCTATTTTAAAGGTAAAAATTATTTTTCAGATACCCACAAAATTAGAGTTTTTTGAAAAGTTTTCTTTCTATTTAGTAGACTTTCATGAACATAGTCATACTGTGTAGCTTGCTTGGGATAAATAATTGACATTGCTGTGTGTACTCAATGAGCAAGAAAATAATCAATATGTCCAAACATCACAAAAGCTGTTTCACCATTAGGGTTAAGATCATGAGCTCCTCTTGCTTGCACCAAGGGCGTAGGCCTATAAATTTGCAGGATTAGAAAGCCTCTGATTAAATTTGCAGACCAGTCAGTTGGTGGGGATGGAAACTCATTCCCTAGAGATGAGGGTTTCAAATCTTAATCTCTGTGAAGAATTTATATATTACCACGATTAATATACAGATAGGCATGTACCTATAGACAAGTACCTATGTATTTCTTCATACCTTTCTGTATAGAGATACAGGCAAGTTTTTCAGTAACTGCAAAGTATGCTTCAAAGCACATCCCGACTTCATTAATATTGAATCATATGCCTAGTCTTTTGGTATAATGTACAGTCTAATGTTTCATTCACCCTTTTTCCCTCCTTCTACCCCCTAACTGTGAGACAGGATTTAAAAAATAGATAATTGATCTTCTCAAAACCAAATATTTTTAGTGGTACTGTATGTTCCTTCAGTAAGAGTCACCTACAAATAGTTGTTTAACAGAAGGAGCTTTCAACATTGGACTCTTTAACATTTCACTCTTTGTCATAGGTTTTTCTTTTCTCCTGAATGTAGAATTCTTCTCTTTCAAGGCACACTGCCTCTTTTTAGCACTCAGCTAATCTGAAGAGGTATACAATACAGGGGTATTCATACTTGTCAATTCATATTTTCTTTTTTTTTACTTACATTTCATATTTTTCAGTTCAACTCTAATATGATTCATGCTTCAGTATACATTCCCTTCATTCATTGTACTGATAATGATCTTTTACAGTTTGATAAAGATCTTTTACAAGGTGCAGTTCTCAAGGTCTGCTACCTTAAGGTGTCTTCTCAAAAATCATATACTTTGAGAGATTTTCTTTTAATTTCATGAAACTGGCACTACAAATGCAGATATAACAGATATAATGAGGAAAATGTATATGAAGTGTATATAAGGTGTAAAGATGGTACCTGGGGTTGTTCCTCCCCACATGCAGGACTTTGCACTTCTTGTTGAAATGCACGAGGTTCTTGTAAAATCATTTCTCCAGCCTGTTGAGGTCTCTCTGGATGGGAGCATGACCCTTTGGTGTATCAACCACCCTTCCCAGTTTTATCTCATTAAACTTGCTGAGGTGCACTTTGTCCCTTCATCTATATTATGTAAAATGCGTTTGATGAAGTTTTCAACCATTTGAACAATGTTTTTTGTTTAGATTTCCTGACAAAAAATTTTAAATATTTGGTTTAAGACATACAAAATATAATTAAAAAACAAAACCAAAAACAAACTGAAGGCAAGGAGAGTTCTATTTGCTTATTTCACAGTATTATAAACTCACTATTATGCCGAAAGAAACAAAGATTTTTGTCCTTGCCATGCAGAAATTAATGTGAAGTAAAAGTCATGTGGTTCCATGATGACATCATGTATTCATTGTTCAACTTCAGTATAGTTAATAACCCACCTTCCAAAACTAAGGTGCAAGAACAATTTTCTTCTTAACACAGCCTTTCTCTACATATATCTTGAGACCACATTGTTGAAAGCATCCATGAAAAAAAAATTAGAAAAGAAAATGGGATTGGGTGATTTAAATGCCCTTTAGCTGTATTTTAGGGTGTTTATCATTGTTATAGGAAATGAAAAGCTGGAAAGCATAGAAGACAGTCAGAAGTAAAGAAATAGTGTGAAGTGAGACATACCTAAAAAGAATTTAAGGGGCGATAATGGGTACTGCTTTTAGAGAAAACCAGGCTTGGAAAAAAGGATGAAAGAGGTGAGCAGAAACAGGAAGGGTTATGAAAAGTGATGACACATTAGCAGCAAGGAAGATAAACAGGTATGTGATGGTTAGTTTCTGATCCCAAGAGAAGATGGAAATGGAAAGTCTAACAATTTTTGTTTCCTGTAAGGGCAACTAGTGGAATTCTGGAAACTTGTTCTCCAGGATCAAAACTAGATATATACTGTCCAGTATCCATAAAGCCAGGAGATAATGTAAGAGACAGGAAAGTTCTGTTTTGATTCTTCTTTTAGAATGATACCAATTTCTAACCTGTGCTGGTCCACTGTGGGGTGTATAAAATGTTGCTTGGTAGAACAGAATGATTATAAAGACTCTCCTGCAGTTTTGAAAAGCAGTAGAAACCATCTATCATCTTGTACAGATGCTTATTTTATGCACTGAAAATTCAAGTTGTTTTTGTTTATATTTTCAATGTGTATTTATGTTACATATTTTGTATTTATTTCTTTTTAATTCAGTTGTTTGCAAAACTATTTTCTGTGCTCACAATCCTTGAAAAGTTCGGATATTATTCTTATTCTATGACACAGCATTACATGCATGTAAATACACACAAATTCCTATCCAAGCACAAAACCACATGTATTAAGAAGTAGAGAGGAATCTCTGTGTGTGTGTGTACATGTCATCTTGCATAAATACGTATGTATAGTGTTGGGTAGCTAAATTTGTTCAGCTATCCAGTTCCATAGCAGGGAGCTCTCCTGTCACAGCCCTGTAGATAAAAGGTTGCTTTGACTCTGTGTGCCCAGAAGCAGTCAGTAGTGAAGCTACACATGTATTCCCATGACTCTTTTTGGTGACTTTAACTTCAGGGATAATGGCCTGGTGACTCTTCTAGATTTTCTTAGGAGTAACAGAGTCGCAATACTTTGTTCTTCACAGATTAGGTTTCTTGGTTCCTCTGGCAAGCATTTCTCTTTTGATTCTTACAAAGTCTTTCTAGTTAATATGATTAACTTTTAGTCAGATAGCTTATATATGTACACACAATATGCACATACACATAGACACAAACCCTCAAAAGCTCTCAGTAATGTCTTGGATGATACATTCAGGTCTGCAATAGCTTCTGTAGAAGGAGTGATTGACTAAACAATTTTCAGCCTGGGAGAACAGTTTATGTACATTCAGAAAGGAACTGGGCAAAATTGTGGAACAAAACCAAAAGCTGTTAAACACAAAGAGATCAAGTTGCTGGAGGCTGGAAAGGTGGTATGAGAAACAACCACCCAACACTTGTCCCTCTCTTTTTTCTGATGTTCTTGCATTCTTCTACCAAGTACTTGGAACTCATACTGACAGAGTACTGGTCTAGATGGGTGTTTGATGTCACCCAGGTTACTATTTCTATGTTTTTAAATGTGTTTCAAATTTCAGACACAAATTAACTTTAGAAATTATATTGTCTTTTTGCACCTTGAATATTCACAAAAAAAAAAAAGCAGCTAAATGTTTGTATCGATTCTTTTTATCTTAATCTATGTTATGTCACACAGCCAGATTACCAGGAACAAGACTTCTACAATAACTTCTCAAACTGTATTAGAATATATTTATTTTATTATTTTACATAATTTTAGATAAATAAATCCACCAAATATCTTTCTTAATAATCAATTTAAAGTTGACCATTGCAATATAATCACATTTTAAGATCCAAATTAGGTTATATAATGACGTTAACAAAAAATATGTTGATGGGTGTTTGAAAAGTGATATGAGTTCTCAGAAATTTAAAGAATGAGATGGAAGTGAAAACTGCTACAATAGTTTTTCCATTCTCATTTTTCTGTGTTTCACACATCTAAATATACAAAGCAGTTTACTCAGTTGTTGCACAGAGTATGTGAGACATAACCCTCTCCCCCAACTCTAGAACGGAAGTTCTAGGAAACAGACTAGAACAGCTAGAACAAAAATTTCATATACTGTTAATAGTGAAGCATGAAATAAAAGGTAATATTTGCATTGACTGTCATCTTGTTTACTTTCTATAAGTGGTGACTGCCCTCTGCTAAATTGATGGAAGCTCTGATTACATATGATGCTGAGGCACAACAAAACATATTTAGTTGCAGAAGTTTATTAGAGTGAGTTTATTAGTTCAACGAATTACTGCGATTATATCTAAAGGCACAGATTACACCCATAGCATTACTGAAACTATTTAAAGGCATAAATCAATTTGCAAGTTTTAAAGGGCATCATTCGATCCATGATCCCTAAAGATATTTATTTTTAAATAATTTTTACTACTTAGTTTTGTTCTTTTTCTTTTTTTTTTTTTTTTCCTTAAACATGCTTGTCTCCATGGAAAACCAAACAGTTAATGATCAAGTCAGAGTCTGTACACTGCTAACACTGATTTAAAGATCAGGCTTCCTTGTTTCACTGAAGGGAACATCTAGTTTTACATCTAAAAGTCTGAATCAATTAGGTAAATGTTTAAGTTATTTAGCTGCCTGCAAGTGATGTATCATATTTTTTTTCTTTTCTCTGAACTGAACTGTACAGTCTTGTAAAGATGGCAAAGCATGCCCATGTTTCATGTGCAGCTTCTGAAAGACTTTCTGGTCTGATGTGTGGACTAGACCAAAAATGTATTAAATCCTATTTAATGGAGATAAAACCCACACAGTTTCATAGGCTAAAATCAGTGTTTTTTCATGAGAATTAATAACTTTTTATAAGGTTAGGAATTTCTGAGCCTTACCAGAACTTCACGGCTGGGATAAAATTCCAGTAGGAAGTTATAATTTATTAAACGTAGTGGTATTCATATGTTCCATGTAAAAGCTAAGGGTATATTGTGGGTTTGGTCACAAGTGATACTAATTAGGTAGGAAGGCTGAAAGATCATAAATCTTATTCCTGACTTCTTCTTTCAAATACCAGGTGGTAAAGGTTGCTACTGTAGTTCATTGTAATTCTATCTTTTCTGAGAAACGCAAAACTCTAGGAAAACTAATTATAAGGTACTATTCTATTCTACTGATTATTGTAACTGAACATGTGTCTGTGTGTTATACAAACACTGGAACTAGAGATCACTGTGACAAGAATCTTCAGAAGATGGACAAGTCAAGACAATTTTAAACTTTAAACCAAAACTTTACTAAATTCATTCATTAACAGCACCCTGAGTGCCTACAATTAATACTTATATGTCGTTAATAATTATTACTTTGCAGATGAAATTATTAGTCTTTAACATCTCAAATTACCTGTGAGTACAAAGTGCCACAGAGGTGATGCTGTATAGCTGCTGCTGATGACTGCAGTGCTTGGTGGTCCTTGGTGGTCACAAGGCTTGAGAACAACTCAACAAAAAGAAGCCACAAATGAAGTTGCTTTGTCTTCCTTCTTCTCTGCTTTTCCTTCCTTATGCCTGTTTTATGCTATTTTCCCCTCCCAGTCCTGCCAAAAAAAATAAAGGGAAGGCTCATCAGCTCCTAATGCTGCTTACCCTGTTTGTGGTTTTGTCAGTGCTGTGGTTTGAGCCCAGCCGGTAACTCAGAACCACACAGCCGCTCGCTCACTCTCCCCCTTCCTCCCCCCGCTCCCGGAGGGATGGGGAGGAGAATCGGAAGAATGTAACTCCCACGGGTTGAGATAAGAGCAGTCCCGCAACTAAGGTATAATACAAAACCACTACTGCTACCACCAATGATAATAATGATTAGTGAAATAACAAGGGGAGAGGATACAATTGCTCACCACCCGCCGACCGATACCCAGCCCGACCCGAGCAGTGATCTGGGCCTTCCGGGTAACTCCCCCCCGGTTTATATACTGGGCATGACGTGCTGTGGTATGGAATACCCCTTTGGCTAGTTTGGGTCAGGTGTCCTGTTTCTGCTTCCTCCCAGCTTCCCCTCCTCCCTGGCAGAGCATGAGACTGAGAAAGTCCTTGGTTGGAATAAACACTACTTAGCAACAACTAAAAACATCAGTGTTATCAGCGTTGTTCCCAGGCTGAAAGTTAAAAAAACACAGCACTGCACCAGCTACTAAGAAGGAGAAAAATGACTGCTATAGCTGAACCCAGGACAGTCAGTCAATATTCTAATGTAATTGGAAGTATGTTCTGTTCATTCTCAGTCCCTTGTACTCATCTTGTCCTTTGTCTGGCAATGTTTTAACGCTTTGGAGCGAACATTTTAACACTTGGCAGTCTCTTTCATTTGACCATGCACATCTTTCTTTGCCGCTTTAGCAGTCAACTAGTTCACGTGCTTCTGCCAAATGCTTCTATATTGTATCTGACTCTGCAATCACAGGTATTAAAAAATACATACACACTGTTGTTAGTACACTATTCTAGTACACTTATCTATAGGTCCAAGATAAATTAATATAAATTATACCCTGATTTATATATTTAAAATGTACAAGTGCCACAACCTCTGATCTGGTTACATGCTATTTTTTAATCTGTTCAACTTCACTTACTTCTCAAGGTTCATCCAGGGTGCAGCAAAAACAATGTTTTAAGCCACACCAGGTATACATTGCTGAAATGAGTATTCCAATAATTTGTGGTTTTTTCTGGTTTGGTTTGCACAATGGAGCAGTCTAACATGCATGAGCAGGTTACTTTGAGAATAAAATTAAACAGGACAGTACATTCCAGGAGCACACCTAAGGCACTGTGGTTAGAAATGATCAGTCATTTGATGACTGATGAAATGATCAGTCATATGCTGGCTAGCATAATAGTATGATGTATGTCGGAGGGGACCTCCAGATGTCATCTGGTACAAATCCCTGCTCTGGGTTATTCTGTAGTTCATTAGTATTTGAGGAGTTTTTCACCTTTTTGCAACTTTTTGTTTTCTTCAAATCAGTAAAATTCTATTATTTGAATGAAATATTTATATATGGATTATTGATGCAGGATACAATCGCATTTGGTTAAATGTTTTTTATTTAGCTTTTGGTTTTACTGAAAATAGATCAGAGCTACGGGAATGACCACAGAAAAAGAGAAATCCTTGACAGCCTCTTATGTTCAGCCTTCCTTCCTGTACCTCTGATATTTAAAAGAGGGTTAAATTAATAAGTGCAATATTATTAACATTATTTATCACAATTCATGAATAATAAACAACTGGAAGTACTTATTGTTCACTTTGATATGCTAAGAAATCTGGTGCACAAACTAGTGTCTTTCAAAGCGTCAGTAATAATGCCAAAGCTCCAAGTTGAACAGGTAATGAATTAGTGTATAAGCAATATCTTTCCCATGTCCTAACCTGTGTAGCTACGTGCAGTACTGCCACAGTAAAAGTCAATTCATCAGCACAATAAAATACTTTCAAGTTTAAAGACAGATAACCACTGGCTTATATTTCAAAAGGATGTGATAAATTTTGCATGCCTTAGAAGCTCTGAATCATAAATAGGTAGATTTCTATAAGGCTGCCTAAGGAGCAGATTGTCACTGGTTAAAAGTGCACTGGAGGTGATCTTTCTGTCAGTTTAAAATTGTGGTATTTGGAGGTTTTGTGGTTGGTTGGTTGTTTCCATATCCCCAAAATAGCTGTTTCAGTACTGTGAATAAAAGTTTGTTCTAAACATACCTACTTTGTTTTCACTTTGGGAAAAGAAATTCATGAGACTTACTTGTGGTTTTAAATTAAAATACAGAAGTTAGTTTTCCTGTAAAAATATTCAATGTAAAGAATTTACAGAAGAATACAGACTTCTTCGAGCTAAAATCAACAGCAAGCATGAAGGATAGACACTGAATTTCATGGCTGAATCATTAAAGGGATGAAAATATTACTATACTTGCAATTTTATTATATATTCAAGTATTATTACGTTATAATATCAATAGCATCAGTTTCAAATGGATATCACATGCAGTATCACATGCACACCAGAAGCCATATGACCTCTCGTGATTGCACAAAAGCTTTGCAAGCACTGGCACAGCTACATTTACCAATGTGCCATTTTCTTGTGCCCTAGTCTTTCAGCTGACCCCAATCTGTATTCATGCAGAATAAGAATGATTTCACTGGGACTGTTAGCGCATTTAGCGTCCTGCTTACACGAAATTGTTTACAAGATCAGGGCCTCACCAAAGAAGTTGATAGAAATTATTGGCCACATTTCTGGAGGATATGCATGTACCATTGAAATCAGGAGCAAGAATTCAATACCTTTAGAAATTTTACTCTTTATATAGGAAAGATGGATTATCCAAGAGATAATCTTGATCATTGACAAAAACCACTAATTTGCCTATAAACTAAGCCCTCAGTTGTAGTACTCTTTCACAGTATTTATATTCTGACTTTCAAGAAATAAATTATTTTGTAAGGTGGCAAGTTTCTTTAATGAATGATTATTTAAACAGGATATTTAAGAGTTTTAATAAGCTTGTCAAACTTGGTACTTTTCTCTGTGTCTACATAATAAAGTCTTTCCTGTGACTGCAGCACACACAAGCAGAATTTTTAAATGAGAGACCTAATTTTGGCAGGTCTAGGTCTAAGTCCCCTGGTTCTCAAGAGTCGTCTTTATTTCAGGTTCTATTAGCAATGTACAATGCTAACTCATGTCCAAGCATATCCCAGAAATCCCTCCTGAGATATTTAGCCATGTCACTTTGAAGAATACTGAAATGAACAAGAACAGGATCTTTCTCTATTTTTCTCTTTGATTCTTTTAAATTCGTTACTATGACATAACCTTTGAAATAGATACATCTATATGAAGTTGTAGAAGAAAAAAATGGGCAAGTTTTATTAAAAATTATATTCAAAACCTACTAAGAATGAAATCCCACTGATTTTTAATGGGATCAGAATTGGGCCCCACATATCATCTAGTTAAACCTTACTATTGCAACAAAGAACGGTCATCATTTTGAGATCAGTTTAATACTTGAAGTGGGGTCATGCATGCATAGCATGATGAGCTCCATTCTAAGCTCTGAATTTCTCTGCATTAAGTCAGGCAATCTAAGGTATTTGAACAGCTCCTGAAGTTGAAATGAATCTGTCTTTTTAACATTTAAATGAACAGTAGGAATAAAAATAGCTGGGTACTGAAGGATGTACAGTAAACTGTTGAGCAAAGAATAGAAATAAGTATACATAGGGCTTGCAAGCTAATCCTTTAGTCTAATGTAGGATTTTAAAATATAAAATAAAGGAACATTTCCCATGTATTCATGCTGCTTATAGTGCCTGACTCAATTTTGCTTCACATTCCTTCTACATTATTCTAAAGAAAAAAATACTTTGACTGGAGTTGCACCAAAAAAGAGTGGCTGGGTGCTAGGAGGTAAGATGGGAAAGTAAAACTTCACAAAGAAGCAAGAAAATTCTCTTAGTGTACGAGAGAAGTCACACTAAGTAGTAGGGTTGCATACAGAGTGCCTTCTGCTTCCCCTGATGACAAATGTTGCTCCGGCATCTTTGGTACTTTACAAACATCACTTGAAAGAAGAGCTACACAGATAAGCTTGATTTATTCCCTTGTGTTCTCATAATTGAGATTAAAACAAACTAGGCAGATGGGCAAGAATCTTCCAATTCAATCTCATCTGAACATGCTCCTTCATAAATTTCATATTCATCTAAGGAAAAAACAAAAACAACAGGCATACATACAATTCTGGCTCTGCCAGTCTAGAAAGTGAACGATAATGGTGCCATGGAACTCTTGAGACCTCTACAAGGAAATAGAGAAACGATGTATTTGGAGATCAGCTGCAAATATGGAAATAAGAGCGATAATGTGGATCAGTGTTTTTCACTTTCTTGAACTATTTCTTGTTATAATAAGCACACAGAAACATGACTGTTTAGGAAGGAGTTGCCTAAAACAAGTGGCAGGCGGGGAAATTCAAAAAAATAAAAAAAGAAAAAGAAAAAAACATGCTTCCAAATATTTTCAAAGGCAAAAGGAGTGTTTATTCAAGGTAAAAACATTGCATTATTTTTGTCCTGATGCTGCCATTAAGGAGATGTTCAGTCTTGAAATATGCTTGATTAGGCTGACATAGTTTACACATTACCTTTGTCTTCAGGTAGTAGATGGATTTTTATCTTGCATGAGAAGTAACAATAATTTTAAGCCATTTTTAAGATAGTATTTAGGAACTTTTATTTTACTGCTTTGAAGAAAAACATTGTAATGAAAATTTACCTAAGGGAATCCACAATAAAAGATGGAAAGGGATGGTCACCATTGTGAGTAACTTTGCTCATATTTATTCCTCATTAAATCGATAGGATAAAGTTATTAACATGCATAACTATTTGCTAGATTTAAGTTGTAGTTAGCAACCTTGATGTTTAAAAGAAGTTTTGCTGTTGTGGGAATATTTATGTGACTTAGAATTAAAATTTATAGCATTAAAAAATATCTTACAAATACATTTTCTAATATACCCTCCTCAGAAAACCTACATGTTAGTGAATGTAACTTTATTTGAATATATGAGACTGGATAAAGTAACTAAAATACACAGTCATTAACAAAATGGAACTTCTAGGAGAGCTTCAACTTGTAAAGGACATCTCAGGACTTATCAAAATCAAGATAAGTAGAGGAGGTTAGAATGTGCATCCAAACATGATTTAATAGTCTACTTTTCATACTTTTATCCATCACACAGTTACAGATTTGCTAGTACAGAGTTTTCATAGCCAAAAAATGATGACAGTTCAAAAAGCTTTTTCAAAGGTTTTAATGTGTTATTGAAAAAAACCCACCTTTTAAACGTTTTCTATGATGATGTGTTAGAATACAGTCTTCTAAGATAGTGAACACTAGAATTTGAGGGTGTTTTCTTTAAATGCAAATGTTAATGGCCTATATTTTCTGAAGCAGAAAGTTACACATTCTGTTTCCTGTGATGAATTAGGGTTGTTCAAAAGATCGCTGTGCAGGATGCATATGTGTTGCCATGGATCATTACAGCAGTCTATCATGTGAGTGTGTGTTTAAAGAAGTTTTGCAAGACTTTATTTAGCAGGTTATAGCAAATAATGAACCTTATGGACATATGAGATACTGCTCTACTAATGACTTACTTATATTTACAGAAAGCTGGAACCTATGTAGATAAAAGTTCAATATTTTTAAGGTTCTAGTTTCCAAGTTATAAATATTAATTATTTTCTATTAATAACAATTTGATTGGTCTGAAACATAATAAATTTAACTTTTTCCTAGTTTTAATTCATAAAAGTAGCACTTATGCTATGGACTATGAAAATACAACAATTTCTCTACTAGCTCTTATCTGTTTCAGCCAATAATATGAAATTTTTATGCTAACTGTGGTCTTGATACTAGCTGTTGAATACAGTTGCTGCAGCAATAGTAGGTTTTTTTCTTTAGCTTGTAAGAAATAAGGGAAATAAATAGATTATTTTTCCTATTTTTTGCCACCACCCCCAATCCATACTTTTAGTCAGGTTTAATGTAAACTAGTAACGTAATATATATATATGAGGTATGTCCCATTCTTTTCATAATTACACATATTAACAGAGACTTAGATAAGAAAAAAAAAGTGCAGTTGTTGGGGAATATCTACTAGAAATGAAAATGCAGCTAGAAATAAGTAAGTACTATTTAATTACTATTTTCCTTTATATAATAATATCATTCAAATGCATTACCTCCAAATTCTTATAATGATTTCAAGTGGACCTCATGTTGACATGCACCATGTTCCACCTATAAGTTTAGCTCCTTTCCATCTATTATTCCATCCTTAAATCTAAAAATAATCTATATTTTTCATATTATAATAAGTATTTTTAATATAAAACTGGTAATTGTATTGGGGGAAAAAAGCACACTAATTTAGTGCTACAGTGTGTGCTGTCTGGGTATGGTCGCAGAGAAGTCATCGGGTTCAGGGTGGGTAAATGAACATACTCATACACAGCCTTAGGGCTCTGGAAGATTATTTTGTAAGTATATTATATTAAAATTCTGGCCAGTATCAGTTCTTTAGCACATCAGCATCAGAGTTCCATAAAAGTTCATAATTTATCTCTTGAGGAGAGAGATTTTTGGCTATAGTAATGTATTTAATCATCATTATCATAAATGAATATTTAATTCCCCCCAAATTATTGTATAATTTATAAGAGTAAGATACCACCAAGTGCACATCTACATATACTAACTCATACTTCAAAGTGTCCCATTTATTATATTGGGTACTAGGTCTGTCAAGATAAATAAAAATAATATGCTTTAAGCTCACAGATTCTGCTCTATCTATATCCCTAGTAAAGGAATAGAAAAAAAAAAAGATAAAAATACATATTTATATTTATAGTTTTATATTTTGCACATGGTAAGTAGTGAAACCACTTTGTATACTATAAATGACATAAGCCTTACCAAATCATCCAAAGACTTCAAGACCAGCTGATTTTTTTCAGTTTTAAACCACCAAGGCTGCTTCCATTTATAGGTAAAAAACATATAAGTACTCTTTGTGTTTTGCTTATGCTTACATTTATGCTGTTCAGTTATTCATGCTGAGGCGACATACAAAAAGTTAAGTTGGTCTTTGGCTGGAATTTTGGGTCACTTCTGCAACTACAGACAGAGCTCTCAATACGACTGGAATATTTTCTTACCTTGTTCAAGGATGATAATATTTAAGATGCATGTACAAATATATATTTGTGTTTTTCAACATTATAAACAAACAATTAAAAAAAAAATAAGTCTAGGTTTGATCCCACTGGAAATTGACAGAGGTTGTTAACAGAAATGAGAACAAATATTGTTACAATTTCTCACTGTTCTGCAGATTCTAAAAACCTAAGGATAGAGAATGCAGCTGGCTTGTGGGCTCATGAGAGCGTCATGCCCAGTTTACATTATAGAGCATTTGTTAACCTTTAAATGATACCAATATAGCAAAGACAGTTGGCTAAATAACACAAAAAACTTCTTCCACACATAACAACGTGTAATGAGATAGCTGGAAAAACACTCCATTTTTTTCTTTGTTTTCCTTACAACTTTTGGAAATAGAATGCTAACTTTAGTCTCTTCCACAAATCAATGCAACCAAGTATGACTTGGTTCTTTATTAATCTTTTCCTATAGCAGCACAGGATTCATGTTTTGTAATTTTTTATTTTTTTTTTTTAATCCTTGCCATACAACTATTGTGGAGAATATTTATTATGGATAAGGTTTGGAAATGATTGATACTGAACCTACTAGACCTGTGACTCTGTTTTGCTTCTCTTTCTGTCTGCTCATGGTTTTAAAAAAAATAAAGTCTATTATTCAGCTACTGATATTTTTTACCCTTTATTTGGTACTCATGGAATTCTAAGCACATCGATCTCTTTAATACCACAAATAATTCACTTAGTAGTAATAGCCAGCTTTTCGACACATTTTTTTCAAAGTCATTAGACAATTTACCACACATCTTAGACATTCCCTTGGAAGTCTGGTTAGAGAGAGAGAATGTATTTCATTTGGACAACATTTATTATCTAACTCATTTATTTTTACTCAGTTTATTTTGCATCCTTTGAGAGCACTAAGATGTATCCAACATCTTTATTATTTCTTAACGACAGGGGTGGAAATGTCACCAATATTAGTGCAATATTTCAGTGTTTGCATAATTTCTCATCTTTTTTACTACTTGTAGTTTTTTTAATTTCTAAGACATTCCTTTTTTTTTCTCTCTCTCTCTCTTTCTTTCTGCCAGAGGTGTGAATTTCAGACTCATAGACAAAGAACATTCATGTTCTCTATCTCATATGAATGTATTGGTTTATGTAACTTCTCTGAAATTACTTGTGTGTGGTAATCCTATCCAGCACATTAAAAAAAGACACACCTGACTCATAACTTTGTGAAAGCTTTTCAGAACCTTATAAATGTACCAGAAAACAACCCAGGCCTCCATCAGATGGCTGCACAGCATTCGAATATTTAACATTCCTATTAATATGGTGTAAAAACACTGTACATTATAGCCAAAATATAGTTTAAATTTATAAAATGACAGTTCTGAAATTTGTTTAAACTACTATAAATAAAATCTGGGTTTGATTATTTAAGCTATTTTATAAGTGTATTTCCAGGTTTTTATAAGTTTTGTTACCTTAGCTCTGTGTAGTTGTGGCTGTGCTTTTCTCTGTTTCTGAATAAATTGTTGTAACTCACTTATTGTTTTTCTATTTGATTGAAAGTATAAATTTGTTATTCCATAAATAAAGTTTCTCTGCTCTTTAGAAACTATCACATATACACAATATTATAGGGCACTGGGGAGATTTTTTAGTAAATTGACCACATCCAGCCTAAAGGAAAATTAAAGTAAACAGAACATTCCTGGAGACTTTACAGTCAATTATTTCACCATGCTTTTCTATTCTAGGAAACAGTAAGAAATGTTTTTGAAGTATTTTTTAAAATGTGTCCCCCCTTTTTGGATTATTTCTTTTTATGCCACTTCATAATGCTATGAACACTGAATTGGTTTCTCTTGACCTCTTTTTATCCTAAGAGTTTCTTGAGCTAACTTAACACTTTGTGGTTTGTGCTGGAGAATTTGCAAAACTTCATGACCTTCAATGTAGGACATTACAACCTATGTTAGGGAGCACTGTACAGAAGGAAAACAGTAGTGTTTCTGTTCAACAGGTATTGTATTGTACTGCACAACACAGTTTTCAAAATAAAGTGAAAAAAGATACCATATTATTTTATCTGATATGCTACTTGAATTTATAATACAATAATGATATGCAATATAAAATCTGCTCTGAAAGTCATTCAAAAAGTATGTAAAATACAGTTTTAAAAAAGGTGAACTGAGGGTCTTTCTGTGATGATCTAATAACTTTTTTAAATTTAAGCACATGAATTTCCCAGTTGGGATGTCAGATAAGCCCATGCATAAGCCTTTTTGCAGAAAGAGCATCAAGTGACATTGTGAAATAAGTAAGGATGGCTATGCCTGTATTACTGCTAGAGATACTCATACAGAAATTGAATAAATGACCTGTCTGAGGAGGTTCCTGAAATAGACCCTTCTTTCCAGTTCAAGTCTTGTGTTCCAGCTACAACATTATCTTACCTCTGCAGGAAAGAAAACACTATTTTGAGCAAAATATAGTTAACTTTTTAAACTCACTGTTGTAGAAGACTGACTCAAATAGCTTATTGAAATTTAGAATGAGACTGGACACTAACAAGATAGAGGTCATCCTCTTGCTCCATTTTCTTTTGGCAGAATACCAGGGGGTAGTGCCTTAGGTTCCTAAACCTCCTCCTGAGTTTTCAAGGGCAACTCAAGCTGCTTACTTTCTAGATTGTTTCACCCTCAAGGAATTAAACTTGTTGATGGTGGTATTCAGCTTGACATTAAGAAATGACATTCAGCTGCCCACAGTGTCTTGAGAAACTCTAGAGTATCCTAAACATCCTAGCTGGGCTGACAGATATGACCAAAAAATGTATAGGAAATCTGTGTCTTTCAAGAGTGTTCTTTAGAGTCTTATTGGACATTTTATGTATCTCAAATGCCAACAGACTTCAGTGCATTGAGTGTCTACATGAAGAGGTCTACTATGCGTCAGTGTTTACTTGCATGTCAATGTCTTCATGTAAATGAGGTGTCTAAACTTCTGTTATAGTTAGTTTAATTCTAGAGCTCCAAGAGCAGTTAGTCCAGGAGGTTATGAGCTCCTCATGAGTCCCCTGTCATGTCTTCCTGCCCTATGTGGATGGCCTGATAGCCCAGGTTGCTTCAAATTACATGATGTGCCACAGTATAGGAACCCAGATGAAATCTTGGAAGTTTTCTCTGATGATCTGAAAGTCTCTTGAGAGTGTAACTTCAGTAATCCATACATGTACATGTGTTTGTCTTCTACGAAGCAGTTCTTTGCAATGGAGTTTATTTCTAGTAGTTCCCTTTTCCAGCTACACTTGCATTCCTGCTTTTACAGTAGTGTCCAGCTTGAAAGACAGACACCCTAAAGCACATAGGTTCAGACCTCCTTAGGATGGGAGAGACATGAAAGTCATGCATTATACTGAATGGATGACTGTTCAAAACATATCTGTGTTGCACAAACACTATACAGGAGGCTGCTTATGCTATCTTCCATTTCAATACAGTTCTGTCCTCCAAAAATATAGGAAAACAGTTTTTGAGTGGAAGCTGATATTTAGCATATCTCTCCACAGTCCCTGAGGTGAGTTGACTTTATACCGTGGATCGTTTTCTGTCCCATAGAGCTACTGCTCTTTATTTTCTTCATTGAAAATGTAGGAGCTTGTAACCCCTTAAAGCAGGTATAATTTCTCTATTGTTAGATGGTTTTATAGGTGTATTTGCATATTCTTTAAAGCTGGCATGCTGAGTCCCATGCAAGTCTTCTTACATTTATTCAGCTACAATTATCATTAAAAAAAAAAAAAAAAAAAAAGGTGGATCATTGGTTCATTCTAATGCACAGGTCAGCTTTAAAAAGTAAAAAAAAAAAAAGCCATCCTTACTTTATTTAACAGTTAAATTAATGTCTTGCGCAAATGACACTAGTTATCCTGGACCGCATTATTTCAATGACATGACCTTTAGATTCTTCATCCTCTTTGAAAGGATCTTCCAAAGAGCAGTGAAACTATTTCTGTCTATCACTAGGTCTCTGACGAAAAAAATAGTTTCTTTAATTTACTTAAATTATTTTCCCTATGAAGTTCTCATAGCAAGTTTCTGGTCCTTTGTAAAAATACATTTGTCCTTGATTTACTGCAATTTGGGGAATAAAGTAATGTAATGTACTCTGTTCTGCTGGCTCTAAATTCAGATTCTGATACTTAAATTCACAGATGCATTGATCTAGATGGACGCTAAGATTTTTAATTGTATTTTGCGTGTGTGTGTGTAGAGACTTTTTTTTATATATATAATAAAATACAGTGATGTGATTTTCTTAGAATTATTTTTTTTAATTTTACTCTCCAAACTATTTTGCCCCTTTTGGTTATGTGCAGTAAGTGTTACTGACAACTAAAGAAATGTAAACATATCTGGATATGTTTACATTTTCCTAGAACTGATTAATTTTGATTATTCTGAAGAGGTCTGTTTTTTCATTCTGCTTACAAGCAAGAAGTAGAACTCACACCATGGCAATACTGTTCAGAAATTACTTCTGTGATTGCTATGTATTTTTAATTAATAAGGGGAAGACATCATCCTGCCTATTTTATTTGCATCAGTACATCAACTTCTTTATCTGTAGAGTTATAATAATTGTTAATTTAAACTGGAAATAGCCTGTTCTTAATTTTCATTTAATTGTTTCTCTATATTTTATTAAAGCCAGTTTTATGAGAAGTATAATTTGAGCAGATAAATAGGAATGAAGAAAAGAGATTATGTGTGTCTGCAATTACCATGTCTTGTCCTATGATGGGGATGTACCTTCAAGCTGCATTGCATGAAAAGACATTAAACATTTATTGGAAAAAAGATTCATTTTCCAGGCACAAACCCTTAATGTGGAATTTAGAGTTGAAAAATTGATTAAAAATAAAACAAAATAAAAACAACCAACCAACCAAAAAAAAAATCAACACCAAAACCAAAACAAAATAACACAGAAAACCCTAAACTTAACAAAAGCAACAAAGACACAAGCCAAACAAAATGAATGAACCAACCAGAAAAAAAAACCCAGAAACAATCAACAAACCACTGTTCTTTTCGGAACATTATTTGACAGTTTTTCAATAATAGATCAGGAAATGCTGATAGGTTACTGGCCTGGAAGGCTAATAACTTTCTTCTCCAATCTTCTTTGCCCTTGCTTTGCTGAGCCCATAACAGAATATAATTTGGTACTAGAAAAAAACCAGAATTTGAAAAGGTGGATATTTGGAAAAGAGGAAAGCAAAATGTAAATGCTGTCCTTAACAGTGTCCAAAGTTCAATCTGCTTGGTTTTTGTAACTGAAAGTTGCAGAAGATCTTGTTTGAATACAAACAAAGGTGGTTATCTGAATCATAGAATCATAGAATGGTTTCAGTTAGAAAGGACATTAAAGATCATCTATTCCAAGACCCCTGCCATGGGCAGGGACACCTTCCACTAGACCAAGTTGCTCAAAGTCCCATCCAACCTGGTCTTCAACATTTCCAGGGAGGGGGAGCCACAACTTCTCTGGACTACCTGTTCCAGTGTCTCACCACACTCACAGTAAAAAACTTCTTCCTTATATCTAGTCTAAATCTACTCTTTTTCAGTTTAAAGGCATTCCCCCTTGTGCTATTACTGCATGCTCTTGTAAAAAGTCCCTCTCCAGATTTCTTGTAGGCCCCCTTCAGAGACTGGAAAGCTGCTCTAAGGTCTCCCCGGAGCCATCTCTTCATAGGAGAGGTGTTCCAGTCCTCGGATCATCTTTGTGGCCCTCCTCTGGACTCACATGGACTCCAACAGGTCCATGTCCGTCTTAGGTTGGGCATCCCAGAACTGAGGGAAGTACTCCAGGTGGGGAATTGTACTTTTGACCTATTGACAAACATTGTGACACTTTTGTTTGTACAGGGGTGATTGTATGATACTTTAATTTAGATTTCAAAGGTAAAAAATTAGTCTTTTTTGAGTTGAGATGTATATAATTATTGATTGTATAACATGAACAGTTCTTTAGGGTTTGTTTTTGTTGGTTGGTTGGTTTTTTTTCCCTCCAGTTCTTTCCCCACCAAAAAACAAGAAATTTGAACTCTGTGATTCCTTATACTTCCTTTTTTTTTTTGTATACTTGTCCTCTTTAATTACACATCCTTGTTTAAGAGAATAGTTGTCAAGAAAATTTCTAAAATTTCATTCTTACTTCACAAATATTTTCTTGTCCTGTCCACCATATCATTGCCTCTGAGAACTGGCAAACCTTTCATAAAATACTTCTGACTAGTGCCTCAAAATCCTCTAAAAATAAATAAATAGATCCATCCATACATAAAATACATCATGCAAAACAAATAACAAATATGTCAAGCCTCCTGCTGCCACAGGTTAAAAAAAAAAAAATTCTTGTATTATTATCATACTATTGTAGTCATTGGCGAGTTGGGCTGAATAATGCCATCAGTCTACATGTAACATATCACATTTTAGACTTGATTTTAATGCTAGCAAGAGACATTGATGTATAGTAGGGAATAAAGTCTTGAGTGAGAAGGAATAATATACAGCTCAAAGAAGGTTTAGAAAGATCAAAGGAGCCATTACTGGACCAGCATTCGAACAGCAGGAAGGGAAATATGGTGTTTGTAATTCTCTTAGGTATTGTGGAAAAAGCCAGTGAAGGACTTTATAATGCAAAGCAAAAATCTTAAAATCAATAGGATGCTTTACTAGCATTCACAGTAGTGTCTGTAAAGTAAAAGGTGGAGAGGTTAATTAATCCATTAAAGAGTCTGTATTTTGAATTCATTTGAGGTTTTTTGCAGTAATCTGGAGGACCAGTTTACAAATCTCTGTTTGGGAGATAACAGACGCAGGTATTGATAACTTTGAACTGGTGTACAAGAAGTGGATCACTTGCTATCTGGCAATCTGCATTTAATGGCAGTCAGAAAATTTGGTGATATTGAAATGCTTTTGAATTGCAGAATATATTCAGATATGTCTTATCAACCTAATATAACACTGTGGAATCACACTGATTTTAAAAAAAAAAGGTTGGGAAAATACTTTCATGTTCATTTTACACATTTCATCCTTCTCTTAAATGCAAGAAGGTATTCTATAATTTATAAATCTACCATAGCATGATTAACGTATATTTGTATAATGCACTGACATATTATATATGTTTATTTTTTTCAGTAAGCAGAATATTTTTATCTGAAATTCTTAACAAACTAAAAATATACCAAAAAGGTTGTATTCAAGTAGCTATCAAGAAACCTTCACATTAATCACAGTAACTCAAAGGAGCAATAATCATAGTTTGATAATAATAATGATGTTTAATTACTGTTTGCATTCTGTCTGAAAAGATCAAGGATGAAATATGTTCACCCATCCAAGTGATTAAAAATATTGTAAGCCTGGCTTTACCACAATGGAGAGATGGATTTTCTCTTCCTGGAACATCTTCCTGGAATGCCTTTTCCATTTATGAGAAAGGGAATCCTATTCATATAAATCAGCATTTCAGAGAGGAAGACACTGCAGCCTAAGTCTGCTATTTTGCACTGAGAGGCATGAGGTCATGTTTGTGAGCGTGTACACACTCTTAGAGAAGCAGAAGGTGATTGAGACTGTCAGCTTGCCTTCCTGAGAGCATCAAGAGGTAGGATTATCTGGCACTGCTCCTCAATACCTACACCAGAAAATTATGACATAAAGTACGATAACAAAAGACAATGAAAAAGATTAAAAATCAATAAATAAATAAATATCTTGGATGAAAAACTGTCTTTGTCTTTAGGGGCCAAACATTTTCCATCTAAATTATTCACATTTTCAGCATTTCCTTGCAGTTCTGGGGTGTGAGGAACTTCTTTCCTTTTCAGGAAAAGCTAAGTTTTCACTGGATGTTTCAGCAAAATATTTTTTAAAAATCTCCCAGACTGAGATTCACCAAACAATATGTGGCAACAATTCAACAATTGGTTAGGGAGCGATTAGTATAAGGAGAAAGCGTGTCATTGTTCTGTTTCATAGGCTAAACCCTGACCACGTCATTTTAAATATTTCTTCAGCCCTCAGATTTTCTTAGTCATAATGAGAAGCACCCAACAGGAATCTATAAGACCCTGCAAAAACCTTAACTTGTTCTTTTTTTTTGTGTTTGTATGCATGAATGTTAATAATATTTTGCTATATTAGTTCCTGCACATTCTCTGCTATATGAAATATCTAATGTCAGCTCCTTCAAGATTTTGTTAAACTTTTATTTGTTCTTTCCATTTAAAAATAACAGACTGTTCTTTAAGGCAGTAAAAAAATTTTTTTTCTGCTTTTCTGAGAAATTACAGATCTGAATGAATTTATTTACTGAATAAATAAGAAAAAAATGTTTTATTAATTTTGGTTGTTTTTTGTTTGTTTTTTTTTTGACAGAGAAGAACAAGTTGAGGTTTGTGCAGGGTATTTCATCTATTCTAGAAGTAGTAGGATACATTCCTTCAAACGGATAAATTGTCTCCTCTTGCATAAAACCATAGTAAAATGCTTTGGGAAGAATTTCTCTTCAGAGGTCAAAATAGATGGATTCTTCTACCCTGAATCTGTGAAGTGTTAAAAGAATTGACTGCACAATGTCACAGCAGTCCTTGAGTTTTCGTAGCCTGCACAGCTGCTGCTCCATACTGTTTTCAGAAGGCTTGATTAGTGAATAAATTCACAGATTTGCTTTCTATTTCACAATAGTCTTCCACTCCTTATCTCAAATTAGACATGAGTTCATGTGTTCATGAATTACTAAATGGGGAAAAGTTAAGGCAGTGACTTTTGCATGGCACTGCATTCTTGAAATGGTTTTGTACTGTTTCTGAAGCAGAAAGTTTGAGTGCTGAATGTCAATAACGCAGAATAAGTAAAAAGAAAAAAAAGAGAAAAATTAAAAATTCACATTTCCTAAAGCCAGTTTCATTTGCATGAGCAGCTCTATTAATTCTAACAAACTCCAGGCAGATGTGAGCATCAATATCAGTCAGAGGAACAGAATGAAGACATTGAACACAGAGTCCTTCATCAGCTGCACTGATCCTAGCCAAAATATAACAGGAGTGATTGTTAAGACACATTCCTCTGAGTATGCAAATGATAAGCACAGAGGTCAGAGGGCAGTAAAATCTGATTTCTTATTGTCTGGATCAAATAGAATGGCAAATACAGAATGCAATTGCCCAAGTTCTTGGTCAGGGGTGGTATTTGTTCAGAAGCTATCAAAGATCAGCAAACCCTCCAAATTTTCCAAAATTTTAAAATCTTTTGGTTTATGCTTAGCAGAAAATTATGTAGAGAAGTGAGGACTCCAGATAGATCAGTTTGGAAAAATGCACTGTTTTGTTTTCTCAGAGAAAAATACAAGAATTAGTGTATTAAATTGCATGGGGTGCAGGAAATAGCAATATACAAATAATCCTCATTCCTTTAGCTGTTTAATTAAAGAAAAAAAAAAAAAGAGGAGGAACTGTTATGTACTATCTTCATTTTACTTGGTGTTCATTTTCACAGAATGAATTTTGCTTTTGTCTCTCATTTATTCTATGCTTTGTTTGCTCAAATTTTTCAGGAGATAACTTTGGAGTAATTGTGCAAGGTAGAAACATAACCTTTCTTCCTCATTGATAACATGAAGCAGAAACTGAAATGGCACCACATTTGGTTTTATGTCGACAGAACGATTCCACATAGAGTTTTCAAAATGTTCTGTTTTCTGCTTTGTTACCAGTTTGAGAACAGAAGCCATACAGTAGGAATAGTCAAGCAAGAGTACAAGGAAATTCTCTGGGAGAATTTGATGGTTTTGGAATATCTCTAACACAGCTGCAAGCTAACCTGTGGCTCAGTGTTTACAGTTATATTTACTGTTCTGAGAAATAATTCTTTCAATCAAATTAAATTTTGTTAAGAAAGAATATTTATGTACTGTAAAATGTTTTTAGGACTATATTCAAAGATTGTTGAAGAGGATGTGCTTATATGCGGAGGTAAATGTAAACCAAAGCAGAGGTTTTGTTCTGTGGTGAATTCTAACAGTATAACTCTCTCATGGGCATAGTGTGTGCATTTGGGAATTAGCATTACACACTAATAAGGATAGTAATGTTGTAATCCCAGGTTCCCAAACAGCAAAGAAATAGCTGAATTTGCATCTTTCTTGTACTGCCAGACATTGCCTAAGGCTCAAACATAACTTTGACATCCAGGGTACTGTTCTGTTTTCTGTAATAGCTACCTATTTGTTTTCCTGTAACTTTATATTTCTTTCTGTGGATATAAACTATTGGAATATTTCTAAGCCCTTCCCCTTGCTTCAGACCTAGAGGGTCAAGAGACTGGTTTTCAGTAACATGAAAACCTCCTTAATTCCCTTCATACATTGCATAGAGACTTAGAGAAGGTGGTGTAGCCACATAACCAGGTGATCAGCATAATCCTCTATTTCTCATAACAAAACTCAAAACCATTCCTAAGACTGTAAATAAGCTTAACATTTTTCATTGTCTTTCTTCCAAAATTCTGTTTCACAAGGTAGATGTCCCTTCTTTTGGAGGCACAAAACAAATTATCCACCTACATATACAGAAACGGATGTAGTATTGCCGCAGCCTTCCTACTTGAAATTATTCCAAACCAACGGGCCTATCTGATTTCTGAGTCTAAGACTGTACAACTGTTTGCTAAATTACATGTGCAATGGGAGCATTTCCTACACTTCACTATACCTTCTATAAGCAGAAACAATTTTTTTTTTAAGAAACAGGGAAATATCAACATACTTTCAGGATAGACAAAATCCACCACTGTCCCAGAATGCAAGATACTCTGGAAAGCAACAGGCTTTTCTGATAGACCTACACCAGCATCTTTCTCCTCCTCCTCTATTTCATTAATATTGCCATAACATCTTCCTAGAGTAACTACCTGACCCTGAACCAGGTTCCTGCTTTTTTTCAGCACTACATTCACATGATGAAAATTCAGAACGATCTTTCCTGTTTTCCTTCTCCAGCTTTTTTTTCATCAGAAAACAGCTGGTAGCCAGCCTGATACTGACATGTCCCAGCCTCAGTATAGTTCCCAGAAGGAAGATTTAGAAAAGGTATCATCACTTCAATGTTTTCATGTGTAATGAGTAATGCCAAAAACAGGGCTTGTCTTGTTTTCTTCTTTCTTTTTTTTTTTTTTCCTCTTTTTTTCGTTGTTTGTTGTTATTTTTTTTTTTTTTTTTTTTTTTTTTTTTGGGCCTGGGACAAGTGTTGTATCCCAGAATGAGTGGATAGAAAGGGATATAGTTATTGCAAGGATGAAGTGAAACTAATGTGTAATTGCTGCCTCATAAAAATATTACAGCCAGCTGGTGCAAGGACTCTGATGGAGATAATCTGAGACTTCAGCTGTGCTAGACAAGTTCTCCAAAGGCTGCTGCTTTTTGTGTGCCTTCACTGAAGATGAGCAATGCTTTGGTCAGGGACCACGGACAACATCAAACAGATAAACAAAAGTTCAGTCACACAGAGAAGCCAGCATGAACTGACTTCAAAGGTGGCACTCATCTCACCTACTTGAGCCATCCGAAAGTTGGGTTGCTGAACTAAGCTACCTATCTGAACTCCTTCAAATGTTAGTAGAAAGTAGTCATGTAGAATGACCCACATGTGGGAGAAACTGAATTTTTCAGCACTAGGCTAAAATTAGACAATCAAGATAAATCTGTAAGACACATGTGAAATAAGATAGTTGCTTCAATTTCTGAGAAATTAATAAAGCCCTGAAAAATATTTTTCAAAAAGGTTTATGCAGTTGGTAAAAATTAAAAAAAGTATTTTATATGAGCAAACTAACACAATATTTTCTTTAGAGAAAAAAAAATCTTAATTCTGAATTATTTTTCACTACCTCTAATTGTAATTTCTAATGTTTTTAATTTATATCTTTAGTTTTGAAAAGTAAAAATAATTATTATTTTCTATACATCAGAAGCATTTGCTATGAATTCAAAATATCACATTGAAAAAATAAAGATGACAACTCTAACTTGGTTCTATAAGAAGTGTAAATTGTTGTATAAGTATTTTTTCATCTCAGATGTGTTTATTTTTTAAGATACAAAGTGCAGCAGTTTATCCTAAACCAAGAGTCACATATTCCATGCTTTTATAGAGCAAGTTTGTAAAACATGAATGATTTTAACAAAGAAAGAGTTCAATAATTACTACTGAGTCAGACAAAGCAAGAAGTGGTGGCCATACTCAAGCTAGAAATAAAGAAATTTGTTTCTGGAATTGAAGATAAAGATGAATATAAATAGACTGTGAGAAAGAGAGGGACAGAGCAATTGGGCATTTCTCACCTATCCATAACAGTTTGGTGGACATGATCCTATTTTAGGGTTTGGGGACGAAAAAAATGAACTATCTAAATCACATATAATCTTATTTTTTTTAATTTTATTTTTAACAAGAGGTAAGTAAAAACTTTTTTGTCCTCTTCTTCACCCCTCTCCCTCATCCCTGAAAATTTATATTCTTGAAATGTGTTCTTCCAGTGGTGGATATTTAAGCTCAAAATATCAGACAGGCAATGGAAGAGTTAAGAAACAAGACTTAATAGACTCTCAAACAGAGACCGAATGGACAAGTCATTTCAGAAACTATTTTCACTGAGTAAACATGCAGGCACTGGCATACTTGACTGATTGGGATTAGAAGCCAAGGTGGCCTGAGTGAGCTAGAGGCTAATAGCTAATAGCAAACATACAGATTCACTGCGATGGTAGGAACAGATGAAACATCAGAATCTGAAAGAAGCTACTTGAAAGTATCTTGTGTATTCTTTGACCTTTGTGTAGTAGTAAGTGCAGAATTCAAAGTGGCATATTTAGATATCAAATAATCACAGTCAGTTACGGTTTACAATACAAGAGTCAGTTGCAAACATACACTGCTGCCTTCATAGAGTCTGGCAGCTTTAGCACTTCTTATCTAGCCCTCTGTTCCTGAATTGCAACATGAGGATTTAAAGATGGAAAAGGTACTGCTTGGATCATCTAATTTGTCTGCACTCATTACAAATTTCTGCCTCTGAAAGCACTCAGTCCATTTTAAACAGGGAATCTTTGAAGCACTGGGGCTTATCTAGGAGACTAAAGGAGACTAAAGGAGGCTAAAGCAACACCCCTCAGTAGCTGTAATCCCTCAGTTCTGCATCCTTCCCTTTAAACTAACCAGTACAGCTTATTTTTGCTCACGTGAGGAATTAATGAATCCAAGTTCTCTTACTGACTGTCACCATTAGTAGTTTGTGTAATATACATATTTTAAAACATTTTTTTCTGACAAAATATATGTTTTTAAGGAAATCACTATCCGTAATATTTTAATGCTTATTTCTTTATGTTCTTATCATTAGTTAGCTCAGGTTGAAATACTTCAGAGATGGAAATAAATAACTAAAAAATTGCCAATTATTGGTGATTTTCTGCTCTTGATGGGTTCTACAAATTTCTTGCATTTTTTTCCTTGTTTTTTCTTCGGATATTTATACTTGTGAACACATGTGAGTACTTCAGACGGAAAGAGCAATGGAAGACTGATATGCTAGCTACCAGTTCAGATAAATGGGTGAAAATATGCACATTCTGATAGACAGCTACACAAAACACTGTTCCTTAGAACTGTTCATATGGAACTAATGGACAAGAGTTTCTTGTAGGCAAGTTCAGTACAGTTCTCTTGTCTTATGTGGCTGGACACACAGTAATTTGTAGTATTCAAACAGTGAAGTGATACAGATGTGCAGACACTGATAACTGCATATGCCGGTGTTATTCTTTGAAGTGCTGGGAGGCTTAGTACAGGCCTTTTAACCATCTTCATGTTAACCAGCTCAGATACTGTCCCACAGAAACACCTGTAAAGGCCTGTCTCACTTAAAACTGTGCTCGTGAGAGCAAATTAAGCTCAGATTGTTTCAAATGGTGCACTTTATCATGGACATCTAATTGTTCCGTTCAAGGCTTCGGGATGCACGGTTGTGCAGCATATACAGGTCCATCAACTCTAGGCTGCTTCTTGCTTTATGTGGCAGATTGTGGGAATTAGCTTTTCTCAGCTATATGAAAGCCTGGCTTGACTGAAGAGAACCTGGGAGAATCAGGAGTTGGAGAAGAGAAAGGAGAGAGGTCTAAAGAGGACTTAGGAGTTGAGGTTTATTTTAATATCTGCCTTGAAAACACAAAAAAAAAGTCTTTCATATTTTATACACACATTCCCAAATCTTGTACCTAGTAACATAAACTTTTAAACCTGCCTCACAAAATACTTTCACTATTAGTTATAGTAATTATCATCATTTGTTGCATGTATGGATTTCTCTGTTAATAAGATTTAAATAGTTAACTAAACTATTTAAAAGTTTTCAAAGCACTTGAAAAAATCCTGTAATAAATTCACACAGACAGTTAAAGCTATAAAACAAACTTTCTGATAAAAACTTGCTTGTGAATCAATGCTTTCACAAAGTCTATAAAGTCACTTTGCTCCTTTCCCCCAAGAGAATGATGAATGAAAAGTCCCTTTGAATTCTGCTCTTTTGTATTCCCTATCACCTATCAGTAAATGGAGGCAATCTAAATTAGCTATTCATGAACAGCTATTCCAGAATAACTATTCCTGAACAAACACATGTGAAAACATTTTTTATTCTAGAATATCTGTATTTTATTTCTACTTGAAATAATCTGCCTTTGATCTAAATGGGTACAAATTAATCATGCTGAAATAAAGTCTATGACTTGGGCTGTTTGACAATTGTTACAGAGCTTTAGAGCTTAATGGGAAACATCTTTAAACATAAATATGTTAATATTGCAATAGCTGTAGGTGGTGTATTAGCCCAATAGCAAACGAGTCCAAAGCACTAAGAAAGTTCAAAGCTAGAGAGCAATTATAGCATACGAAGTTTCTAATCAATGTAAATGAGTTCAAACTGTGCTCCAGAAATATGTCAGAATGTAAAAGAAAAGGAAGGCATTTCAGCCTCTAAAACAGGACATTCTGTTTTACACACTTTACCAGACCTGAAAGCCAGTGAAGCCAATGAATCTCTATACAATGAGTATAAGGGATGTCAAAGCCGTATAGTTTGTCATACAACATTAATTCAGAATGTATCAGAGCTACTACAAGACACCTTCCTTAGCCTGGGTGTTTTTAATTGCAATTTCAAACAACTTAGTTGAACTAAAGCTGTCATTTTTAGTGTTCGCATTCATTGTTAGTGGCTAACAAAATGGGGCAGTACTACTTTAGTTACCTATGTACCTGCAGATCATTATATGAAATCTGTGAAATATATGAACTTTACATATTCTAGGGTGTTAAAAATCAGTCAAAAAGATGCCTGATTTATTAGATTTCTAAGTTTCCTTTCACATTAGCTGTCTTTGTGACTAATCTATGTCCAGTCAGCAGCAGGAAGTCTGTGAAGTTGAGATTATTTTCATTAAAATAAAATAGTAAAAAAAAGGCCTCACTTTCAAAAAACAAAATTGCTCTCATTTGCATAATCATCCCTCTAGGTAGTCAGCTATTACTTCTAACTGTGGAACCACATTAAGTCTTGGTAATACAAATACTCACTTTCTTGATTCAGAAGTCCTCTGCAACTACCAAAGCCTGTCTGCCTTAGTTCAAGAGCTAGCATCACTTCACATCACCCTGCAATTTGATTCTGCTCTCAAGAAATAGCTTGGAACCTTCTAAATTACTTGAACTTTTTAATTGTTATTTTAAAGCATCAAAACTGTATCTGATCAAACTGATCTGTTACAAAAGAGCTGTTACCTTTTGTGTTTGACCTCTCCCTGTTGTACCTTCACTTTAAAAGATAACTATATATTGTAAAAGATAATAGCCCCAAGGCAGAACAGCAGTGGAAAGATCTATGTTTATCAAACTACAGTAAAACAAGGAAATATAGCTACAGTTTACATAAAAGAAATTGGATTAAGATACCTGATATGGTCCATTTAGTTTAGATAAAGCAGATACTGAGAAATAAACTGCATTAAGTTCAAAAACGGTAAAAACAAAGGCAAAGAGAGTTCCAAAACAATTTAAACCAGAGATTAAAAAGACAACACCAAAACAAACTAACAAAACAAAAAACAAACAAACAAACAAAAAAAAACCCCCACGAACAAATCCCCAAATACCACAGGTTTTCATGAAGTTAAGTTTTGCATTTAAGTTGAAGAAGTATTTAAGGAACATTAGAAATCTAAAGGGTTAGAGCTTTTTCATCAATAAATACACTTTTTGGCCTTTTTAAAGTTTTATCTCTGACTATTTGATAATTTTCTTCAGTAGCTGCTGTGCTAAATAGACTTTCCAAAGAAATAACCAGAATTCCTTAATGGATGGAATGGAAAAATTGGGGAATTAAAGTTGTTATACTGAACAGTAGGTGTAATTTTCCATGAGAATGAACTACCTTTCTCCCTCACATCCCATCACTCACTAGCATCTTTCAGAAAGTCCACAGATGGAATGCAGACGGTACACATTCTGATAGATACCTTTTTGCCTGTAGAGAGGTCCATTGCTGTTAATTTAGAACTTCTTACCCGTGACAGTAATTCATTTGATTAAGCTCTCCAAAACTTTCTGAGAGTAGACATAAAACATCTTTTGTTCCTCTAACTAATTCTTTTACATGACTTTATTTTTATTATCACTACAGTCTTTTTGTCCAAAGTCTTTATGTAAGCTTACTGGTTTCAGTAAAGGGGTTTTACCTTTTTTTTCATTTATTTATTCTTTTTATAATACATATTTTCAACAAAGTCTGCATTCTGAATTACTGGATAAGCTTTTGTGCACACTCATGCTGGAATAATTTTCTTTTGTAAGGATGGCATTCCAGTTCGTGAAAACCAAAATTAATCAGTACAGAATACACAGCACAACTCCTTCATGAATTTTAGTAGTAGAACAAAGTTATTGCTAAAGAGAAGAAATTTCTTCAAACAAACAGCTCATCTTCCACAATAAAAATAATAATAATAATAATAAAAAAAAAAAAAGTAGTTCAATCACCTCAAAATTACATAAATGTGTGAAAAGTAGCTAGGACAAATCTGTCCAAACATGAAGATTTAAAATGGTTTATGGGCAAAATGAAATAACCAATGTGAATGCATCTCCAGTCCTTACTTTATCCTAACAACTTAGAATTAGAAAAGCCTATATAGACCAATGCATGACAGCCATGATTTCAGAGTGCCAGAGGAAAGCCTACTTACTCCTCTTTAGGAAGACTGAGCAGGCTGCAAAAGAAAGAACCTGGAGAGCAGTCTTACATTCAGACCTGCATCCAAGAATGTGAGGTATGTGTTTCTGAGTGCTTTTCCACCACAACAAGAGAGTGGTAATAACTGGACTCATTTCTCTGGTTTCTTGATCCACAACATATTATAAACTCCATGGAAGTTCTGAAGTGTTGCTGGCTTCAATTATAAAAAAAAAAAAAAACCATCCGGTAATTTCACTCCATTTAAATTAGTTCTTTTATGCAATTAGCTTTTACTTTTCCAGTGTTTTACTTGCCTTTAATGAAGAAAAGTTAAGTCATAACAGAACAGAAAGAGTTTTGACTTACATTTGAGTCCTATATTCTTCAGAATTCCCAGCTATCATGTCAATGATGACATTTAATTTCTAGGAATAATTGGGATAAAATCTGAAAGATGTCCTGCTTTAGACCAGCTCCAGAAAAATCAATTAATAGCACTGCCATAGACCAACTGATATAGAATTAGATCTATAATGAGCTTTTCTTCTGGGTTGTTTTTTTTTTTTCTTCTAAAATAATGCACAAACCCTCCCAAATTTTCATACAGAACTTCCTACATAAAATATTACTGAAAATGTACATTTTTCTGTTATTCATAATGCACCAAGATATGGTTACAAGATTTAAAAAAAATAATAAGAAATATATTCCCAATTACTTTTTAGCTCCATGTGTGTGTACTTTAACATTTACAGTGGTAAAGATGACAATAAATTTGGGTTTGATTTGCTGTCGTGGTTTAAACCCAGCTGGTAACTAAGTACCACACAGCCACTCACTCATCCCCTCTTCTTTCTCCCTCTTTGGGCGGGACTGGAAGGAGAACTGAAAGAATGTAAAATCCACAGGTTGAGATAAGAACAGTTTAATAACTAAAATACATTTTACTACTAACTAATGCTAATGATAAGGAAAATTCAAGAGGAGAGAATATAAAACTAAAAGGGGAAAGGAAAAACAAAATAAACACAAGTGATGCACAATACAATTGCTCACCATCCGCTGACCTATACCGAGCCCAATCCATGCAGTGACTGGTCCCGTTCGGGTGACTCCCCCCAGTTGATATACTTGGCATGGTGTGCTATGGTATGGAATATCCCTTTGGCTAGTTACGTGTCCTGCCTCTGCTCCCTCCTGGCTTCTTGTGCCCCTCCTCACTGGCAGAGCATGAGAGACTGAAAAGTCCTTTATCAGGGTAAGTGTTACTTAGCAACAACTAAAACATCAGTGTGTTATCAGCATTGTTCTCAGACTGAATCCAAAACACAGCACTGCACCAGGTACTAGGAAGAAAATTCACCCTATCCCACCAGAAACCAGGACAATTTTGAAAAGAAAATAATAATAATAATAATAATAATAATAATAATAATAAAAATTTATTTCATCTTGACAGAAATTAGCAACTTAAAAATCTCCAGTAGTTTATTTACTCACACATTACCCTAAAGCTAACTACATAAATGGTATTACGTGTATCTTAGCCAACAAAAACACCCCTTGATCTGTTTAGACTAAAAAGGATGCAACAGAGGGTCCTTGCATAGAAACATACCCCAAACCCTTGTTAGCCAAATCAGTGTGTGTAAAAGAAGAATGGTGTCATCACCATAAAATTGTATTCTGAGTTCCTTTGTCACCAGCTCACTTAAAATACAACTCATCAAATTACAATACATTTTTATATAAGAAAACATAACCTGCATTTGTGCTCTAGGTCTCTGTGCATATGTAAAGGATACACGAGATCTTGATAATTTTGGGCAACAACAGGAAACCAAAAGATAAAAAAAAAACCAAAATTGGAAATGAAGCTGATAGGGAATGTGCAGTTACCAGTATTGCATAGTACAGTTACCAGCAGGAAAAGGATGTTGTGCGAATCTAATTAGACAATAAAGTAACTATAAATCTTTGCACTAGTGTCTACTTGGCAGTATAGTTCTAACTAAACAGGTAAAGCAATTTATTTTTTCAACCTTTTCATATTTATGTATAAATTATTAATGAATTGAGAAGACATAGGTCAAAAACCAGTATCAATAGGATTTGGAAAATAAAATGTTTGAACAAGGAATTTAAAGAATTCTTTAGCAATTTCTTTTCCCACTGTCTGTAGGTATAAGGAAATCACTTGACAGAGTGAATTGTGTTTATGTTCGTGAACAACTTTAGACATAATCAAATGATTATGTATGAAATATCGATGTATAACTACTGCATTGAAATATCTTTCAAAATTTTTTAATGTGTAAATTAGCTCCCCCACTCCTCATCCCTCACAACAGGCTCTTTACTAATTTAGGATTCAAAAATAGGTTTCGCTTTTAAGTGGAAGAATGAATGCAATCGATGAAGGACTTTAAGACAGGAATAAGAAAAAAAAACCAATGTAAAATAGTTTGATTAGTTTTATATGATAACAAACTCTTTGTTGTCCAGGAAAAAATGAAGACCTTACCATGTATTCCAGGAATGATACTTCAGACTGTTCCAGACAGATGGACCCCTATTGGCTTGATCAGAATTTTGATGCCTAAACACATAAGAATGATATTGGGTTTTGTGTACCACTGAATTAATTAGCAAAAATAATTATTACTTTATTATTATTATCAGCAGTCATTATATCTTCTAAACTAAGTAAATTTCTGCAATTAATTATATGAGATATGCAGGGAATCTCTTTAATAAACACTCAAAATTATTATGAAAGATAGTATTTACCCCCTTGTACTACTGCTGTGAAACAGCATAATAAATTGGAACAGGTTGCAGTTCACTAGGTGAAATAGACTGAAATCCATTAGATTAATTACTTCTCATAAGTCTAATTATGTTTACAATATGTTACATTTCTAGATGTCTAATGGGCTTCAAAGAAGTTCGAGGTATAATTAAAAACTTTATCTGAGAAGACAAATCACTAAGCTTAAAAAGAAAAATTCTTCCAGCCAAGAGAGGCAACAGCAGGCTTCTTTTTCCCTAATTTGTAATTGTATTATCTAAATAAAGAGCTCACATTCTGTAAACCATATCTAACAGTGAAATCACGCTATGGTTTAACAGTGAAAAATATGTTTGAGAAAATCTACAATCCTTTAAAACAGACAGTTTCTTAGTGGTTCTAAGCTGAGGGTGCTATTGTTGTTTATACTGAGTAAATATCTGGTTCAGCAGTTTTAGCTGAGTCTACATATACTGAGCAGTCATGAAGAGTAGATAGTCTTGCAATGAAGGACAAAATGTAAGTTTTATTAATCCTGAAAATTTTTTTAAAATAGCATAAAAATATAAAACACAGCTAGCAGAGAGTTTGAAAGGTCATCTAGAGAAGGAGGCTTACTCTGCCTTAAGTTTCATGTCAAAATGTTCATAATCTGAATTACATACTCACCTTGTAATTAGCAGACTGAAATATACACTCACAATGTGTTCTTAAAAAATATCAAGTAGATAATATGTATGTATCTCAACCTCATTAAACCTGTTTCTCCTCAGGGTGACTAATGTATTTTAGATATCTAACATTAAACTAGAGGAATCTCACCTAGAAAAATCGTATATTATAATACTGTTAACAGAAATACGTCAAAATATTTTTTGTCACATATTTGTCTAAAATTCCTTAAAAATCTCAATTTCTTTCTAACTTTAGTCGATGGTAAAATAGTTCCATTAACCTCTTACTTTAGACAAACCCTTTTTGTTTCTTCAGTTCTGTCCACTGGGAAAAAAGCATTTAAAAACTCTGGTGTGCTCAGATCCAGTCACACATAAAGACTCCACTGAATGAAGGGGAGTTCAGCTCACTAGATGTGGATCAAGAGAGGGAGGACCTTTGCATACAGAGATGCAGGCTATTATCAACTTTACCCCACTTCAATTTCGTTATACTTGAGATGATAATTTCCCTGAAATCCCTGAAATCGCAGGGGAGTCACTGCCTTTTTCTAGAAAAGTGGGACAGGAGACAGGAAAGCTTGACTTCCAATGATTGCAGATTGTTCTAGAAGCCAGTGCAGGCTACTGAGTATGGATCTACACCTAAATTATGGGAGCCAGGAGCACTTCCAATCTCCAGGAAACAAGTGATTACGACAAGAGTATTCTTAGCATCTTCCAAAGGAAATTTGTCCCTCTCTCCACACTTTCTTCTCAGTCCCCAGTCTCCTTACATTGGTTTCTACCAGAAGAGAAAACAATTGAAAGGGCAAGAAAGTAGGTGTGATTTCTTCTGGCTGGTACATTGATGTAGAAAATCGGATAGAGAAACTGGACTGTAGGATTCCTTATGATCATATTGTTCTTGCAGTTAGATGCAACCTTCTAAGTTTTGTTTTAAGATCTTTGCAACTACAAATAGAAAAGGACACCTGCAAAATGATCAAGGGCTTTCCTAGATCTGGCAAACAACATCTTACTGCCTTGAAATTTAAGTCTTGGAACAAAAACTAGAATAATCCTGGGAGCAGGATTTGGAATCCCATGTCTCACTATGCCAAACCAATCTTTAACCAACATACTGTTTTTCTTTAACAGTCACAAATACAGTGATATTTTTGAATGTAATCCATATAATCTCATATTTTAGCTTGATCACAACTAAATCTTGTGTCTCCTCTACAGATTTTTGAAGTTGTATAGTTGTACTTCTCTTTTTATTCAGATATTTTCATTTTTTCATTCATATTTTCATTGAGGTTCCTGGCTCCCCTTACAAAATACTGCTTTATTTTGGAGATGAGGTTGGAGATGAGGTATTTTTTGAGGAAAAAATATAATCCAAAAAAAAAAAAAGAAAAACCTATTCAAGTAGCTTTTATCTCTAAACTTATCACTATTACTTCTCATCATTCTCCTTACTCTGTAAGGGGAGTATGATAACATTGAATGTGTTTATTGGTACTATAATCAGACCATTCTGTTGTTTAGAGCTGCTGAGCATGTTTATATTCTGAAAATAAATTTATCAATCTAATATCACTAGAGACAAAGCAGGCCACTGATGCTGCTCCTTCTCATAAAACTGTCTGTTAGTTGCAGTCTAAATTGACAAGTAATTGACCTCCTTGTGTCCCTCTCAGGAAAAATGTGAAAACTGACTTAATGAGGTTAAAATATGCAATCATATTGAAGCTGGGGTATGTTTTATCATCTGATTGCACATAAATGTCAGATGCATTTAGGATGAGCATCAAAAAATAAAAGATATAGAAAAAGAATATCCTTCTTATAGAATTATTCTTGATTTAAAAATTGTTTCAATAGGTATCTTCTAGTTTTGAAGAAAATAGAAGACTGTTCTGACTTTCAGTTGTAAGGGACCTACAGGTCCCTTACAACTGAATTTTTCCCTAGGAACCTGAATTTTTCGACGTTGGACTAGATGGCACACGGGGCGGAGATGGCAGACGAGCCCCAGAAGAAGCCGCACTTAGTGAGGCACACCAACGGGCTCACCAAGCCCGCCTCGCTGGCCGCCGCCACCTGTGCCGGGGGAGGAGGCAGCGGCGGAGGTGGGGGAGGTGCGGACCGCCTCCTCCGGAAGGCCGAGATCACTGCTCGGGTCAGGCTGGGTATCGGTCAGTGGGTGGTGAGCCATTGTATCCTCTCGCCTAGTTATTTCACTATTGGCATTGAGTGGGTATATCACATCCCCTACCATGCACCAGCCTCTGGGAAAATCGAACGGTACAATGGGCTGTTAAAAACTACACTGAGAGCAATGGGTGGTGGGACTTTCAAACACTGGGATACACATTTATCAAAAGTCACTTGGTTGGTCAACACTAGGGGATCTGCCAACAGGGCTGGCCCAGCCCAATCAGAACTTTTACATACTGTAGAGCGGACTAAAGTTCCTGTGGTGCACATAAAGAATTTGTTGGAGAAGACAGTCTGGGTTATTCCTGCTTCAGGTATAGGCAAATCCACTCGTGGGGTTGCTTTTGCTCAGGGACCTGGATATACTTGGTGGGTAATGCGGGAAGATGGGGAAGTCCGATGTGTTTCCACCCCTGGGGCAGACGGTTCCAAGTGTACTGGACGTCCCTCCAAGTGAAAGCAAACTGTGGCCTGCATTCTGCTGCCAAAGGGATTGAGAAAAATGCATTGGCAATATCAATTGCGGCATATCACTTTGCTGCCTTTGACTCCAGTTCATATTGAAGTTCTAGCATGTCCGGTACGGCAGCACTCAATGGTGGTGTGGCTTCGTTCAGGCCACGACAGTCCACTGTTAGTCTCCACTCTCCATTAGACTTTTGCACTTGCCATATGGGGCTATTAAAGGGTGAGCGAGTCCTGCTGATCACTCCTTGGCTCTAGAGCTACACGCAAGAGTCACTGTTGGTGTAGGTGAAGATGTAGGATCCTGTTCATGGTGCAGGTAAGCCAGAGAGCTCCAAATCACAGTGCCAGCATTATCGACTATCCTGAATACCATGGTATACCTTTGATTGTGAAGAGAGGAGCTAATGGCAAGTGTGCATGACACCTGAAGATCTCCCCAAGGCCAGGTTAGCAAGGCCCGTGCACTGTAATAAGATGTTCTGTGGAGGACATTCAGTCACAGGAGTGAGCAAACCCAGCAGCTCCCTACCCTGCCACAAAACTTGTTTCTCAAGGCCCAGGATAGTGTCCCAGGCAGTGGCATGGGGCACAGCGCGTGTTTCCAGCCATCCGGTGGTTGCTTTCACCATGGTAAGCACATAGCGCTTGCCTTGGCGGGTCGGTGGGAGTGTAATATAGTCAATCTGCCAGGCCTCCCCATACTTGTACTTCAGCCATCATCCTCCATACCAGAGAGGATTTAATCGTTTGGCTTGCTTAATTGCAGCACATGTTTCACATTCGTGAATAACCTGGGCAATAGTGTCCATTGTTAAGTCCACCCCTCGATCACGAGCCCATCTATATGTTGCATCTCTGCCTTGATGGCCTGAGGTGTCATGGGCCCACTGGGCTAAAAATAATTCACCCTCTCCTTCAGCAGTTTCTGCAACTTGTCGCGGGGGGCTCCACACAGCTGCCTTCCATCTCCAGTGCTTTCCCACAATACAGCAGGACCCACCAGTAAACAAGGCATATTGCTTTTCACTCTCTGACAGTTCATTATATGGTGGGGCCTCTTCAGCACGCATCACCTCCTCTTCTGGTGACATCCCAAAATCTTTGCCCTCTGGCCAGTCCACGATGACTTCTAAAATTCCTGGTAGACTGGGATTTCCTATTTGAGCTCGTTGTGTATTTAGTGCGGACCACTTACTCCATGTAGCATCGGTCGTATGATGTGTAGAGGAGACCCTGCCTTTGAACATCCAGCCCAGTACAGGCAACCGGGGTGCCAGGAGGAGCTGCGCTTCAGTTCCGATCACTTCTGAGGCAGCTCGAACCCCTTCATAGGCTGCCAGTATCTCTTTTTCAGTGGGAGTATAGCTGGCCTCGGATCCTTTATATCCCCGACTCCAAAAGCCAAGGGGTCGACCTCAAGTCTCCCCCGGAGCTTTCTGCCAGAGGCTCCAGGTAGGACCATTCTCCCCAGCTGCGGTATAGAGCACATTTTTCACATCTGGCCCGGCCCGGACTGGTCCAAGGGCTACTGCATGAACTATTTCTCGTTTAATTTGTTCAAAGGCTTGTTGGTGCTCAGGGCCCCATTTGAAATATCTAGTCCAAGCAAATATCTAGTCCAACCTTGAAAAATTCAGGGTTGACCAAGTTAAAGAATGCTATTAAGGATTTTGTCTAAATGAGTCTTAAACACTGACAGGCTTGGGATATCCAACACCTCTAAGAAGCCTGTTCCAGCGTTTGACCACCACCTCAGTAAGAATTGCTTCCTAACATCCAGCCTAAACTTTCCCTGGTGCAATTTCCAATCATTCCCATGCATCCTATCACTGGATAGCAGGGAGAAGAGATAGGCACCTCCCTCTCTGTTTCCCTTCCTCAGGAAGCTGTAGAGAGCAATGAGGTTGCCTCTTAGCCTCTTTTTCTCCAAACTAGACAAGCCCAAAGTTTTTAGCTGCTCTTCATAGGACCTTCCTTCCAGCCTTTTCTCTAGGTTTGTTGCCAACTCTGGATGCATCTGACTACCTTCACATCCTGCTTCCATAGTGGGGCCCACACCTACACACAGTACAGGTGAGACCGCACCAGTTCTTAATACAGTGGGATAATCACCTCTTTTGACTGGCTGATTATACTGTGTTTGATGCACCTCAGGATATGCTTTGCCCTCTTGGGTGCCAGGGCACATTGCTGACTCATATTGAGCCTGCTGCCAATCACTACCCCCAGACCCCTTTCTGCTTGGTTGCTCTCTAGCCACTCCTGTCTCAGTTTATACTTGTGCTCAGTATCATTCCATCCCACATGCACAATTTGGCATTTGGTCTTATTAGATTTCATCCCATTAATGTTGCCCAATGCTCCAATCTCTCCAGATCCCTCTGCGAGGCCTCTTGTCCCTCAAGGAAGTCAACAGCACCTCCCACTTTGGTATAATCAGCAAACTTGCTAATGGTGCATTCAACTCCTGCATCCACATTGTTGATAGATATACTGAGAGGAATGGCCATAGAACTGAACCCTGAGGAACACTGCTGGTGACCAGTTGTCATTCAGATGCAGCCTCATTCACTACAACCTTGCGAGCTCTACCCTTCAGCCAGTTCTTCACCTAGCTCACTGTGAACCTGCTCATTCCACAGCTGGACAACTTGTCCAGAAAGATGCTGTAAGGGACAGTATCAAAAGTGTTACTAAAATCCAGAAAAACTACATCCACCACCTCCCCTTCATCCAATAGGTGGGTGATCATACCATAGAAGGATACCAAATTGGTTAAATAGGACCTTCCCTTTGTGAACCCATGTTGACTGTGCCTTAAATGCTTTTCAACAGTACCTAGTATAATCTTCTCCACAATTTTTCCAGGAACTGAGTTTAGACTAACAGGTTTGTAGTTCCCTGGGTCTTCCCTCGTGCCCTTTTTGTAGACTGGAATAACATTGACTAGCTTCCAGCGGCAGGGACCTCCCCAGACTCCTAAGACTTTTGGTAGATGATCCAGAGGGGTCCTGCCATAACATCCACTATCTCTTTCAGTATTCTGGGTAAGTCCCATCAGGCCTCATGGACTAGTAAACATTCAGCTGATACAGCTAGTCCCTTACAATCTCAGTGTTCACAAATGGGAAGTTACTGTTCTTGTACTCGCAGTCCTCCGACTCAGGAGACCAGGCAGACCAAAGTCTATCAGCCCTTCTAAAAGCCCTTTGTGTTATCTGAAACACCACCAGCCAGTTCCAACTCTAATTGAGCTTTGGCCTTTCATGTCTTCTCCCTGCATGTACAAACCACGGGTCTGTAATCTTCCTGCGAAGCTTGACCTCACTTCTAAAGAACAGACAACTTCCTTTTCCTCTGGAGCACCACAAGGACTTTCCTGCTCAACCAAGCAGGTCTTCTGCTCCACTTGCTTGACTCTGACACAGGAGAATTGCCTGCTCACCCAGTGGAATTGCCTGATTAGACAAAAGTAGAACTTGCTGAATAAATGACCACTTCTGGTCATTGCTTTCACATGCTGGCCAGGGTTCAGATTGCTTAGGCTTCCTTGGTTCACATGGACATAAAATAATTTTCCCAAAATAAAGGATGCTGCTAAAAATTAATATACTTTATGGTCAATCAGTAATTGCTGTGACGAGCACTCTCAGGATATCTGAAGAACTTTATAAATATGCTGATGACTACTTGCATAAGGACAACAGAAGTGTTTTGTTGTCAAGGTGGAAGAAAGACATAGGAAGGGAATATGAATGTTGCAATTAAGACTGTCAAATATAGGCAAAAATGTTTAAAAATTATTTGGATATTAATTTTTTCCTTTTAGCTGAAAAACTCCAATCATAAGTAATATATCTAGAATTAGAGTATTACTGACAAATGTATAGAATACAAAGCATTTAAGATCTGGGGCTTTTTTAACCACATACATTTTCAAAAAATTCACTGTAGTCCTCGTCAAATTGCATCAGAATTTCCTTCAGACTGTTTAAAGAGACTGACTTAGTCTGGTTTGTTTTGTACTGGTTTATCATGTTCCAGTATAAAACAAAAGATTGTGATTTTCTAATTATAAAACTAATTAACTTTCACAAAGCAAAGGACCCAGATCTTAGCTCTTGAGCTATTTCTCTAGGTGTAGAGCACAAAACAATTCACTATCTAATCTCAACCCCAAACTGTGTATTTAGAGAATAGGGACTTCCTGTTACTGGCCTAATTAGTAAATGTAAAAATAACTGTATTTGTTTATACAGATATAGATTTCCTGCATGGTTTTCAGGGTTTTGTTCATTATTTTTAATAAATAAAATAGTTAAAATGTGTCTTACTCATATATAGAAGTTTTATTATTACAACTACAGAACTGAATATTTTGTCCTGAAAATGATAATAGTAAAATGGTAGCAAGAGCTGTTGTGTTTTGAGTTTGTTGTGTTTTCCAACAATTCTACCATTTTCTCACTTTTTCTTCCTCCTCTTTTTCTTTTTTTTTTTTTTCCCCACGTTGCAAAGGCTTGGTCATACAAAAATACAAAGCCCTATTCATGTCACAATCAATACATACAATGCAGAAAGCTCTTTTATTGGCTGTCTATAAATGTGCAGTTTGATATTCTTTTTCATAACTTCCCTGTCCTTGCTTTCTTCTCCTTCACTGACTATTCACTTTATAACTTTTCTTTTACACTGTTTTAGATTTTATAATTGAGTCTGTGAATTATGTTGGATTAACAAATACCTTGGAGACAGAAGTTTGTATTTTTTCCAGAAGACCAGTATATCCTCATTGTACAGTTTTTATGGGATTGCTGTAATCTTTCTTCTCCCTTTATTTCCTTGTTTTATTCTCTGAAAATCACTTAAAGGAGTCTTTAGAGATTACCTCTTCACACAAATATCAGGAACATTTCTTAACACTTGACACCATCTATTCTAAATAAAGGACACTGAAATCTACACATAGAAACCTAGACACCTCTGAGTAGTGCTCAACAAGAAAAAATTGATAGAGGAAGAAACCTGAGAGCATGTGTTGATAGAAACTTGGTTAGTTAATTATTTTTAATTTAAAATAAATCTGTCGTTTTAAGGATAAATGCATGAAATTTAAAAAATTCACCTTAAAAAAATGAATGGAAGGGGAAGGGCTGGATTGCTAAAAGAATGACAAAAATATATTGTTCTATGCAAATGGCAAGTTTTGGTCTCCTTCTTAGCTTTTCTAAACAATGTAAAAATAGTTGGAATGTGCAGTCTTGAGCATTGGAACTGTGCATTAGGATAGTTTGAACCAAGCATTAGGATAATTTAAAAAATATAAACTTGTAGTAAATTGGAATAGATTTCTGAGAAAAGAATTAAAAAAGTTGAAAAAGAGTAGTGGTAAGTGGTGCAAAGAAGTAGTAAAACCTGCCTCAGCTATAAAATATACCTCATATGTCCTACAAATTTTCCCATTTTAAATGTCATATATAGAAAACTTCCACACTGCCAACTTTTTATAAAGCCTGGTAAAACACAAACATTAAAACTTAATTTTCTTTTTACTATTTTTTTCAGTGAAATACAGGCCGGGGGAAGTAAAAGCCTAGTGGTTTCATTATTTTGGTTTTCCTAGTAAATGATTTAGTTGTTTGATCATTTTCTGCATTTCTATGTTAATAAAATATATTTAGAGTGCAGAATCTGTAGAAAAATCAAATACTTTAGATTTATTAAGGAATCTGAAAAGATGTGTTGCAGTCATGACATTTGCATTAGATAGATTAGCAAAGACAACATAATCCAGTATGACATTCTGTTAAAAAGGATTAAATATTATTACATAGAGAAGGTGGTCAAACAATTTACAAGAATTTCTGTTTACTTCTGTGCAGGTGAAAAGTGTCATTTTGAAACTAAATATTTAAAATAAGGTAATAGGCAACCTTTCTCCAGTTTCTCTCTAGCACCTATTTTCATTCCTTTGCCTCTACTTTGTTTTAGAAATAACTACAGCTATTTACAGATTCAGTTTTAGACACTCAAGTCACTAAGTCACTTCTAGGTGTAAGTCATTTCCCTGTATAGACTTATTTAAAATTTACTCTATAAAGAAGCAAAAGCAAAAAGCTGGGCCACTATTTTTAGACCACTTAAGAGAAAGGTGAAGTAAAATTATTTCAAGCAAAGCCACCGTTGAAAAAGAAGCCTTCATGTTTAACAAGAGCCAATGTATTTTTTCCATAGCCCCACAAGAAACAAGTATAAATTAGAAATTATCACACTGAAAAGCATTTCTTCCAGGACTCCATGTGAGGTAAGCATACATCACATTGCAAAGCGTGTAATTGAACTGGAAACACAAAAGAGGAACAAAAAAAAGTGAGATGGAAAAAATATATATATGTACCAAAAAATATAAGATTAGTAGTATAGAATATAATTTTTTATAAAAAAGTTTGATTTGAGAGTGGCACATCCCAGCCTGATCACATCACAGTACTTGAGATGGTCAGTAAGACCTGTTATTTGGGTCACCTAAATATTATTTTATGCTATCTGAAAAATTCTGCTCCCTATTTCAATTTTGTTTAGAAAATAGAAGGCAAGAGTATGTAGCAGTGACAGTACACTGTTACAGAAGATAACTTCTGACCAAAGACTAGAACATACTCTTTACGCTAGTGATCTTGAGATACACTTATCTTTTGCATCCAGCTACAACTTTCATGAATATCTTTTATTAGACTCCTTACAGCAATTGTATGGCAGAAAAGTGATGTCATTTGGAATGAGTTGGAACATTTTGTAACTTTCTCTCAATCACCCAACCACTGCCTGCCTGTTGTCTACTTTCAAGGTACTAGAGAGACTGAGGTGGGGCCTGAAATAATCAGCCTGAACTGAACTTAGTTTTCAAGACAGAGTTTTCTGTTTCCATGGAATTTCACAGCTTCTAATATCAGTGAGTTAAATTAAAGTTAAGCCTTTTTTTTCACTTGGAACTAGCAAGGAAATCATAAAAGAAGAAAAATAAAACATAAAATAATAGAAAAAAGAGTGTCAAAATAAATTAGTATGTTAAGGTCAAATGTCCATTCAGAAGTTCATTTTTAAGTCAAAATTTTCATGTGGAGAAATACCACAGACGTCAGTGCACACAGCTACATCGCTAGAGTCAGCTGAAACAAGACATTTTCTAGTAATTCCCCTATCTTAATGTATTGTTTCCAATATGAACATTTTCAACAGTATTATACTTCTAAAATACCACAATGTATTAATAAAAGAGAAAATGTTCCTTTCGGGCACTTCAACGTATCACTTAAAAAAACCACACACAATACCCTCAAGAACCCTTTGCAGGCTCTAATCTACCCCATGGAAAGGAAGTAATGGGATTAGATCACCATCAGAGTTTCTTTCATTGAGTTAAATGAGCTGAATGTTACTGAAAAGGACTATGCTCTTCAATACAGCAGAACATGGAAACACTTTCGTTGGTGTTGCAGTTAGATATCCTCACTGTACTCATTGTGTTTAGCCACATAATTATAAAAACCTTTCCTCCACCTAGACTCAAAAATCCTAGTATTAATAGCTGCTTAAGACTATGTAAAGAACTGGCAGTCAGAACTAATTTTCTGTCTGAAATTTTAAATTGTTAGTTTTATTATTAAATCACCACGTCTAATTTTGATCCAGGTTTCACAGCAGTGTTTCTGCCATATCTGAGAAATTTCATTTATGTCTTCATTTTAAAGTTCAGTCATTTCACAGATATGTAGTTCATCTGGTTTAGATGTCCACTGCTGTACAGTAACTATACATAAATCATCAAATTGTGCTAAATCTAGTAGGATTATTTCAAATATATGAAAGGATTTATTAATTTATCTTTAATCTGATTAAAACAGAACATTTAAATAAATCAGTTATATTAGCTTTAGGCACATCTAGTCTCCATAGTTTAGTTTCAGCTTATAGTTTTATCACACATAGGATCATTGAAAATGCAATATGACAGGAATTTTTATTGAAAAAGAATATTCATTAACATGGAAAAAGCTACCATTGAAAAGCTGATGATCTCAACTCTAAATTTGCACTTTATACACCATTTACATCTGTATCTAGCTATAAGGAGTCATAAACATACTTTTTCATGTTATTTCATGATCAAAATTATAATTCTAATTACAAGCTAAAAAAAATTTTGAAATAACATTTTTGTAGATGATTTTAAAATAAACTTTAGTTTCTGTTTAAACTTCCTCCTAGTGTTTCTGCAAGATTCTTTTTTCTTTTTTTTTTTTACAAAGACTTTTAAGAAGGGATTTAGGTTTAACTCAGCCTCTCCCAATGGTCTTACTGTGTGCTGACAATATAAAATATGTTAATCTTTATAGAATATCTTCCTTGTTTATCTACATCAACTTTACATTTCCTACAAATTGCATTTCCTGCAGTGTCATGGCTCTCCTCCTTTGCTTAGTTCCTCAAAGATGACAGTAAATTTTATCAGTTATTAATCTAGCTAGAAAACAGAATATCTATGGTTCAACCTTTACAGGTTTACAGTTTTCTGACTTCGGTACCAGGAAACTTTAGATATCATGTTATCAGGAAAATAGCAACAAATTGGCAGAAGTCAGGGAAAAGAAGAAAAAGTGATATTGGCAGCTGGGGGGAATTACTTCAGCGTAATGATGAATAAGCTAAAAAGAAAATATTTTAGCTAAACAGTAACTAAGGGGGGGGGGGTGGTGAGAGAGACAGTGGGACAGAGAGGGAGAGGAAAGCAGAGAAATTATTTTATATGGAAAGTAGGCTATCATAGACGTAATGAGGTGAGATTAACAAATGGAAAGTTTAGACTGAATATCAGTAGATATCCTGACAGGGAGATGTATTAGGATTTGGAATAGTCTCCTAAGGGTAACAGTAGAAGATTCGTTATTTGGCGTTTTCAGCATTAAGACAGGACAAAGCACAGGAAAATACGTAGTTGGAGAAAATCCTGCCTTGACAGAGATATGAAATGAATAATCTAATAGGACTTTTCCATCTCCAACTTGTTGCTATGAAACTGCCAGAAAAGACTAAATTTAATCTTCTCGGTGTCTTTTATTCTTTTATACATAAATTATCTTAATCTTTTCCATGTATTTTCTGCCTCTTCGGTGTACCTAAATACAGATTTAGAAGGGGTATTTAAAATGTTTTCATTCTATTTCCTCTTCTTCAACTGTTGCAGGTAATTTTAGTTCTCATAAGAACGAAACATGAAAATGAATAGTGGTTAACTGGATATTAGAGATGAGCAGGAATTTTTCATTTAAATATTTTCTTTTGGAATTATCTGGGTTTTCACTAAGCTTTTGTAAAATTTTAGACTGCAGTTCCAATTCAGACAAAAATTAAAACTAATCTCTAATCACCTGCCATGTTTTGAACATTTTGTTTAGAAATTATAATTAAATAAAAAAATAATGTTCAGACAAGCATTTTTAAAAAATTCAAGAGTGATACTGCTGAAGGCAATATAAGTGTCACTGAAGTGTTTCAGGCAGCACATTTTACTGTTCTTTTACTGTTGTTGCCTTTGTTTGCATTTATATGGGCTGTTTTCTTTCAGCCAAGGGAAATGGTAATGGATGCTTTACTCTCAATGGATCATATAGAGACATGCGTCCAAGTGAAGTTAGCAAGCAAGTATGCCATCTCTACTCTGAAAGAGTTCTTAGAGAGCCAAGTGCCGCAGGAGACTTGGAAGTGACATGCCACAAGAGACAGACCACAGCTTTCAGAGAAGGTGCTGAGACAATCATAGCTTTGCCATCCATGTCAAATGGAAAACCACAAGGAGAGGAAAAATTATTGTTGTGATGTGCCAGACACACAAGTGGAATTTATGAAATTTATGAACAGTGCAATTTCTGGGGAAAATCCACAACCTATGGTGTAGTATCATTAATTGGGCTTAATTATTTAATTTTCTGAAAAAAACTTCAGTTGCTTTTGGAGGCCAGAAAGCCAGGTGGTCTTGGCAGGTTCATGCCATTGTCTTATAGTTCGGAAAGCCAAACAAAATCTGAGTTTACTTAGGAATTGTATCTTCACTTTTTCACCATATTTTGAATAGTTAATAACTTGCTCAAAATATTGTCTAACATGCTGTGTAAATTGTTCAGCTCTGGCAAGAGGTACTTCTTTCTACATACAAAAAAAAAAAAACCCAACCCTGAAAGTGGGTTTGATCAGATGTTTTATAGCTTATTTTATTACTGCCGTTGAATAACAGAATTCCAACTCTCTTCAAGAACTTAGATAATATCAACATGACATATCCTAAAATACACTCCAGCCATGAAGAAGGGTGAATGCATTAAATAAACACTGTTTATACTTTTAAGAATTTTCAACCATTCATAATAGCTACATTCATAGTAGCAAATAAAATACAGTAGAACCTTTTCTTTACTCCTGAGGACAAGTGGCAGAGGATTTCTCTCTAACTGATATCTACAGCTAAACTCTCTTCTCCCCCTATAGAGAATTACTACTATACCAGAACTTGGGAACAATATGGTTCACTCATGGCTATCCCCAAGACTGGAGAGAATTAGCTGCCATAATATCAAACTTATAAAGTTGCCAGGGAGTGTTCTTGACTACTTTCAACTATACAGATTCAAGTTGTCCTACATTTTTGGGTAACCAGCTTGAGCTGTCTTCGCTTTTATTAGGATTTTGAAAATGCTATGCAGTAGAACACTCATCTCTTTAGGATCATCCTCAGGATATTTCAGACTGGGCACTTAAAATCACTCAGTTCTCTGAAATATGTTTTCCTTTTAAGTTTATAGGTTGTAACACATATGTAAGTTTGCTCCTGGAGACAATCAGTTGATATTTTGAGCATTTTCTTTCAAATAAAAAAAACCAAACAGAATACAAGAGAGAAAAAGGAGATTTTTAAAATAAATAAATAAAAAGCAAAGCATGAACATCAGAGAAAAATCTCAAAAGAATGCCTGCTGTAATATTACTTGGCACTCAATTGCTCCACAGTTCTAGAAGATCCACTACTGCATTACTACCTTCACATACGTGTAAGTAGCTACCCTGATTAATGTTAGCACATGAATACGAAAAGTAAAAATGATGATTTGTAACTTGTAATAAAGGCCTGCCACAGAAACTTGCTAAGAATATATGAAAATTGCTGGTTGTTTAAGCGAGGATGACACTTTAAAATGATAGCCTAATCATTATTAATTTTTTTTATATTTACAGTATTATCATTAATCCAAAAGAGTTCTTTCTGAATTAGTGAATCTGTCGTACAAATTTCTATCATTAATTCAACATTAATTACTTGGAGCATTTCTAACAAACTTAAGAATGCAGTATTGTGTTTCAATTTTCAATGCATGTTATGATTTTAAGTAATTGGAGATATTTTGTTTCTTTCAGAATAGGAAAATTAGTAGGAAGCTATATGGGAATAGCCGTAGCTCCAGCCTACAGAAAGTCTGAATCTCTTTACTGGTAAAAGTCCTCTTTATTGGTAAAATGTTCAGAACGGTGTTGTGAGAACCACCTTCAAGCATGTTCTTGCTAACTGTATGTCTGTTGTCCAAATACTCCATTCCTGCTTTAACTAGGTACACTAGTACAGGAAGGCTGTAAAAGTTCTGGTAGCTTTTCTTGAATAACGATATATACAAAGATTGCTTCAGGAATACAGATGGGACTTCCCAGTTGTGGTTATCTTGCTATAAAGTATGTGTGACAGGTCTGAAGCTCTTTTTCAGGAAGATAGGCACAGACTTCATAATCATCTCTCCTGGAATACTGGGAGAAGTCTTATATCAGCCTTTTACCCTGGGGTGACTTTCAATCAGAAAGATTTTATCAAACAGCCAAATCCCTGATATTTTTCATACAGGAGAGGCTGGACATTGAAAGAGATTCAACTTTGCCTTAAGGTATTCACCTCATTCACGAGAGGATTCACATCATAATTTGCATGTTATCTTACATGGAAAGAAAAGCAGCTAAGATAGCTGAGAAGTTTCTGTCAGTTTGGAAATATACCCTGAAATTCATACAATTGTGTGATGGCATTAATAACAATAAAACCCCATGTAAGAATTTATAGCTTTTTTTTTTTCAGAAATTTTTGAAATACATAACAAAGATGAACAAGAAAATCATTAGTTCCATTGCATTCAGCACTCATTATTTCATTCAAAAAGCAAGATGTTTTCCTGAGTTCATTCTTAAAACTTAAATTGAATTAGCAGTATATAAAAAAAAGCCAAACCCCCACCATACTGAAAGGAATAGAATATTCATGACGTTATTAAAAACTGGGAGTGACAAATACTCTGTAATGAATCACTAGCTTCCTGTTAATAAACAGGAAATTCAAAATTTCAATTAAAAAAAAAAAAAGAGAGACAAGAGATGGATGGTGCAAAAGAGTGCCCACAGTAGTCAAAGCTAGGGAAAAAAAGTGGGACAAAGTGAAAATACAAATTAAATACCGTGATTACTGTACATGACTAGTGCACACCAGTGAGAAAGATTAGTTGTTAGTAAACATTTTGTTTAGGGATAAAATGTCACTGGAATCCTCATTAAACCAAATACCTAGTAATACTAAATCTATGAGACATGACAAGCAGAACTCTTGCCTTTAATAGTTTTTTGTGTTTTGTATAACTTTTCGAAGGCAGGAAAGATTTCAGATACAATTATCTGACTAAACAATGCTGACATTCCAGTTTTTGATTCATGGTCTAATTCTATCAAGTAAGTGATAGCAAAATATTGCAGCTGCTGAGATTTTTCTAATGACATGTGCCATCATTTATCTTTTCCTGCACTTGAGTTATGGGTCAGAAGTTTTAATATTTATTTATCGTGGTTTGAGCCCAGCCGGTAACTCAGAACCACACAGCCGCTCGCTCACTCCCCCCCTTCTTCCTCCTCCCGCTCCCGGAGGGATGAGGAGGAGAATCGCTCGCTCACTCCCCCCCTTCTTCCTCCCCCCGCTCCCGGAGGGATGGGGAGAAGAATCGGAAGAATGTAACTCCCACGGGTTGAGATAAGAGCAGTCCCGCAACTAAGGTATAATACAAAACCACTACTGCTACCACCAATGATAATAATGATTAGTGAAATAACAAGGGGAGAGGATACAATTGCTCACCACCCGCCGACCGATACCCAGCCCGACCCGAGCAGTGATCTGGGCCTTCCGGGTACCTCCCCCCGGTTTACATACTGGGCATGACGTGCTGTGGTATGGAATACCGTTTTGGCTAGTTTGGGTCAGGCGTCCTGTCTCTGTTTCCTCCCGGCTTCCCCCTCCTCCCTGGCAAAGCATGAGACTGAGAAAGTCCTTGGTTGGAATAAACATTACTTAGCAACAACTAAAAACATCAGTGTTATCAGCGTTGTTCCCAGGCTGAAAGTTAAAAAACACAGCACTGCACCAGCTACTAAGAAGGAGAAAAATGACTGCTATAGCTGAACCCAGGACAGTATTCTTTCAAATTATTTTTTGCTTTGTGTGTTTGAATCTTATTCTTTCTTTTAATTTGATTTTACTTGCATCAGTATGATTTTAAATAGTATTGCCCTGATGGAAGGCAGTCGTATTTGAAAGCGTAAAAAACATTATTTCATTTAATACCAAATGCGTTGCAAGTCTAGATGTTATTATGTATATTGTTCAAAATTTTTATTTTGGTCATTAAAGTGGAAGATTACTAGTGTAGAATTCTGAAGCTCTTGTTTAGTCTGCAGGCACCAAATGTTTAGTGCGACAATGTTCACAATTATGGTTTGTTTTCAGCTCTAACTAAAACCAGCAGAAAATAGCTGGTAAGTTGCACAATATCTACTACCAAGTGAAACTGTACTTATAAAGAAGAAAAATACAATAGATGGATTCACCTTGAAATGAAGATAACTGAACGTAGATATTTAAATGTAGATGTGAACATTTGAAATAAGGGTCTAATGTCCTATTTAAGTCAACTGATGGCAGTCTTAGAATAAAGTCGGTCTAAATGTACATGCCCATGCTCTTTGAGATCATGGAGAGTACTCAGGACACTTCTATGGACCTCGCATTTATAAGACAGGACTTAATTTTTTTATGAGGCAGCTGAAGACTAGTAGGTGCCACAAAACAACTAAAAATACCACTAAAAATGTATGTTTACTCAGTTAATCCTGGCCATAACCAATACTACCAATAAAACCCGGAGAGAAAATCAGCTCACTGTAAAGTAGACACTGAGGACACAACTCCCGGCAAGCATGTAGAGTCATCTGACACACCCTAAATTATCTCAGACATTTTGATAGAATTGACAGAGATGAAATGCAACCTATGAGTTATTCAGGCCCTTCAGGAGTACAAATGGAAGACAGGCAGAGCACTCTGCCTGGCACTAGCTTCGTGTATGTGTGTTGACAAAAGAATCTACTTCCTGTTTTCTGGTCATCTTTTTTAGACTGTTTTCCAAATCACTCAGTGAATTTGGCTAAATATGGATATTTACTGCCATCTCGTATGTTGTAACTTCTGCCACCTAACCTCCAGCTGCCTGAAGCTGCTTGAGATATATACTCAACTATTTAGCCTGTCATAAACCTTCATTAATCTTTTTCCTTTTTTTTTTTTTTTTACAAGAATCAACAGAGATTATGGAAGTAGTTCAAACATGTATATATATATTTAATTTTAATTTTAACTTTTGTTTCTTTTTGACATTCCCTTTAACTTCACTGTCTCCTGTAGAGCTCAAGTTCTTCTCTTATAGGTGCACTTATAGAAGGTGTAAAATGTTCATTTGGAAAGAAGCAGAAAAATAGTGGAAATGACCCTGTCTGATCTAACATGTTAAAAACAATTCTTTAATTTTTAAGAACAACACAGGCAAACTCTCTCAAGAAAGGAAAGGGCAAAGAAGACAGAAAACATGGTCCCTGACACCAGACTTGTTTATAGCTCAAGAGACAAAAACAGTGACTTAACACACTTAACAGTTTGTGCTCACAAACTCTTAGGACCTTTCTGAGCCATGATCTGCTATCCTTAAGAAACTCAACTGCATTTACACATAAATCATGTAGGGTTTTGTTCTTCCCCCCCCCCCCCCTTATAAAACAAAGGATGGAATCTGAAAATATTTCTCAAACTACAACCTTGCAGCATCTCATCTGAAAATATTGGCGGTGTTTCTTAGATAACAGAGGCTCATTGGAATTCCTGACCCACTACCCACACTACAGCACAGCCACCTGTTTGAGGAGCACCAGTAACCAGTGACAGGAGTTGGTGTGACTTTTGAGAATTTAATGGCTTCTTACCTCTAATTGCTGAATTAATGGAATCTATTTTTCCTCAGCACTCACCATAGAAGCAGCTATGGCTCTCAGAATACCTGGAAATCTAGTTTACTGAAGCTTGTCTAGGGAGCTGAGCTATTCCCAGAGGATGTATAAGTCACAGACATTGTAAAACAGAGCTGAGAACCTGGAACTTGGAAACTGGGTATCTTATTATTTACTTTTTCCCAGAGTACAAGTCAGAGAGCTTTAACACCGCCTTTTTAATTAGTGTTCAGAAGCTAACTGAGCAAAACAGCCAGAAAACAGAGGAGCCAGTTGGCTGTAGGAGTCTAGAAGCTTTGGAGTTCCTAATCTAAAGACTTTCAGATAATGGGGAACTGCACCAATATATATCATGGCACTTGAACGGTTAGGCAATTCATAAGAGAGCAATTTTGGCAGCTACTTCAGAAAGCCTTGAAAATGAAAAAAATCCTATTAAATAAAAATTTATTTGAATGAAAAGCCCAAAACATGGTAAGTATTTTCCATTACCATTATTCTACTAAAATACATGTGGCAATTTCATCCGTTAATATTTCCGGGTTCTGACTGTCAAGAGACCCTTCTTGTGTTTGTCTCAAAACAACTCAAAAGAGAGAAGGAACTGACACGTCGTTATCGCTTGGACAAGCGGCCGGGGGGCAGAGCAAGGATCGGCTCCAGGAAGGTGGGAATGATTTTCTTGTGTTGTCTGCCCTGAGGCCGCGAATATCGGCGGCCCCGGCAACAAACTGACCGGCGACAGTGACACAGACACTGCGGCGCCTGTCAGGGCACAACGCGAACTGGGTCTGGGACGCACCAGATGCCCTGCGAATGAGCCTTCACCTGTGAGAGGGTTCCAAGAAACCCCGACTCTATGAAATGTGCAACCGACGGGCCTGCAGCTGCGTGGTGTGTGCCCCTACACCCTGCGCACCGGCGGGCTCACAGACTACAAGGACCACAAGGGCTACAACAACTGAAAGAATTTCCACTCGCTGGAGAAGAAGATTAGTCGCTGGATCCACGGGGTGGTGAGCTTATCTTTGTTTTCTTTACTTCATTCCTTCTTTCCCCTTTTCTCCTTCGAATCCTTTATAAGAAATTGCCAAGACTTTTGTTCCTCCTGACACAGTTTAGGGAAGTTTACAATAAAATTATTTGTTACCATTTTTCAGCCTCTGGAGGGCCTGTGGTTCTGCCCGAGAACTGCGCAGTGTTGTAAGAGATAAGCTCCCCCCTCACTTGCCGGGCGGGACATGGCACAGGTTTACGTTTGGTTTATGTCATGCTAACCTGCTATTTTACTAGAAAGAAGAGTGTGAGAAACTATGGACTAGGATATTGTTTATTAAGATTTATGTTAAGCTCAATGTAAAGGTTAGGCAACAAAGATGTGAAATTGCTTATGCAGACAGAAACTCGGACACTGCTTGAGTAAGATAAGATAACCACAATCGCGAGATAACCGCCAGACTTCCAGAAACCGACAGAAACAGGACAAACAACCCCAGATAAGGACATGTGAATGAGGGGTCAGCTATGGGATAAAGGAGAAAGACTTCTTACTTCGCCTCAACGACCACCAGGAGGTAGAAAACGACCCCCTAACAACAACTGAAGCATGCGCAGAGTACCTCCACTACTTCATGAACACGGAAGTAAAGATGTATAAAAAGGGACTGTTTGAACTGCTCAGCACGGCAGTGGCGGAGCGCAGACTCCCCTGTCGTCCAGCGCTGTTTTTGCTCATATTCTACTTGCTATAATTAATAAAATTTTAATTGGATTATGATCCGTTGTGGTCACAATTTATGACAATTTCTGGTGCCGTGACTCGGATAAGGAACGGTGGGCTTTGGTCCTCCGGGGAGGCGCCCCGCGACATTTCGCGGCCCCGCGACCAACAGCTCACTCCAACCTTACCGACGAACCTAAATTCTAGGATATTGAGCAAAAAAGGACCGGTAAAATCCCATAAAATTCTGTGCACGGAAGTCCGGACGAAGACGCAGGACGCGTAAGTATACTGCGAAGTTGTTCGCGGGTTCGCCGTTCGGGCGGGATTGGGTATCCTGGATTATAACGAACGAGAGGTTCGATATACTGAACCAAGCGAGTGTGGACCCTTTAGTACTGCGTTTCCCACCTCCCGCGAGGGACTGGGCCAGGAATAAGGGGAGCGAGTGAGTGTGTGTTTGTGGATAATCCAGAAGATGGGGGCGAAGGGCAGCAAGCCTTCGACTCCCATGGGGAGGGTACACACTGTACCTAAAAATACCCCTCTGGCATATATCTTAGACAATTGGAGATATTCCCCTGGAACCCTAGGGAAAGATAAGCAAAAAATGGTAGAATATTGTACTAAGATATGGGGAGGGAAGAAGATTTCTAAAAATGTCTTTTGGCCAGTCTATGGGTCAGAAGAAGATTGGGTAAGACAGCAATTAAACCTCTGGGTTAATAATAAAAATCCCCTTAACCCGGAGGAGAGTCAATATGCGGAAGTGTGGCTAGAAAGACCGAGAGCTAGACTTTATCCGCTGAATGAAATAAAAACTAAACAAAAGAAAAAGAAGGAAGAGTTAGACGAAACCCTTCTAACCCCCCCTCCTTACATTCCTCCTCCTGCTCCCGCAGAAGTCCCCAGAGCGCCCACTCCCCCACCGGAGTCGGAACAAGGGTCTCCCCCTCTTCCTAGACGCGTAACTAGAAGTCAAAAAGGGGCAGCTCAGATGTACCCCCTAAGGGAAATACCCATGGGGGGACCTCAACCTGTGATCGGATATATTTCCGTACCCCTAAACTCGGCTGACCTACGAGATTTTAAAAGAACCGAAATGGGAAACTTAATTGAGGACCCACTGGGAGTGGCAGAAAGATTAAATCAATTTTTGGGACCAAACCTTTATACTTGGGATGAGATGCAATCTATCCTTGGTCAATTATTTACTACCGAGGAAAGAGATATGATTAGACGAGCAGGAATGAGACTGTGGGATGCTCAACATGCCCAGGGACCCCAAGCAGATATTAAATGGCCACTTCAAAGACCTAATTGGGATAATCAGGATCCGATGCATAGAACTCATATGCAGGACCTGAGAACTATAGTAATTCAGGGAATTAGAGAAGCAGTACCCCGTGGCCAGAATATCAATAAAGCATTTAATGAAATGCAAAAGAAAGATGAAAGCCCTACTGAGTGGCTGGAACGACTGAGGAAAGCCCTTCAGCTGTACTCTGGGGTAAATCCAGACGACCCTTTAGGGCAAGCGCTCCTCAAAACTCAGTTTGTGGCAAAATCATGGGAAGACATTAGAAAGAAGATTGAAAAGTTAGAAGACTGGCAGAATAGAGGGTTGGATGAATTATTGAGGGAAGCTCAGAAAGTCTACGTAAGGCGGGAAGAAGAGAGCAGCAAGCGACAAGTAAAAATGATGATAGCAGCGGTCAGAGAGGATCGCAAAGGACGAACTGGTGAACACAGATCTGCTGGAATGAAACAAGGGAACGTAATAGTAAAGAAGGAGCAGAGATGTTGTTTTTACTGTGGAAAGAAGGGACATATAAAGAAGAATTGCAGAGAAAGGATCAGGGATGAGGGAATATTGAAAACGGAATAGGAGAGTCAGGGGCTCTATATCTTAGGGGACCGGAGTCATCATGAGCCCTTGATAAAATTAAAAATAGGTCCCCATAAACAAGAGTTCACCTTTTTAGTAGACACTGGGGCTGAGAAATCAACTATTAAGCAAATACCTGAGGGATGTAAAGTTTCCCCTGAAAAGGTACAAGTAATTGGGGCAAAAGGAGAACCCTTTAAAGTAAGCAAAATCAAAAATGTGGTATTCGAAACTGAAAATAAATTTGGAATGGGTGAACTCTTACTCGTCCCTGAAGCAGAATTTAATCTGTTAGGACGAGATTTAATTGTTGAATTGCAATTAGAAATTAAAGTGAAAAATCAGGAGCTAACAGTGTCTGCTTATCCTTTAACCGTGGATGATCAAAAACAAATTAACCCCGATGTCTGGTACTCTCCGGACACAATTAGTAGACTGAAAATCCCACTGATTAAAATCCAACTTTCCGAACCCCACATACCTGTGAGGGTAAGGCAATATCCCATATCCCTAGAAGGACGGAGGGGATTAAAACCAGAAATTGATCGATTGTTAGCACAAGGAATCTTAGAGCCTTGTATGTCACCCTTTAACACCCCCATTCTGCCTGTAAAGAAACCAAATGGGAAATATCGACTCGTACATGATTTAAGGGAAATAAACAAAAGAACTATCACCCGATTCCCTGTAGTAGCAAATCCATACACACTGCTAAGCAAGCTAGGACCCCATAACTCCTGGTATAGTGTGGCTGACTTAAAGGATTCCTTTTGGGCCTGTCCACTGGCAGAAGAATGCCGTGATTATTTTGCCTTTGAATGGGAAGACATAGAGACAGGCCGTAGACAGCAATTGAGATGGACTGTGCTTCCCCAAGGGTTCACTGAGTCCCCTAATCTGTTTGGACAGGCCCTGGAAGAGCTCTTAAAAGAATACCAGGTACAAACGGGAAATGTGCTGTTACAGTATGTAGATGATCTGCTCATAGCAGGGAATAATAAGGAGGATGTAAGGAAAGAAAGCATTCGACTCCTAAACTTTCTTGCACAAAAGGGACTACGAGTATCACAAGAAAAGTTACAATTTGTGGAGGAAAAAGTGAAATATTTGGGGCATTATTTGTTTAACGGCAAGAAGATATTGGATCCAGAGCGCATTAAAGGAATTCTGGAATTACCTATGCCTGTCACTAAGAGGCAAATTCGGCAGGCATTAGGGCTATTTGGGTATTGTAGGCAATGGATAGAAAACTACAGCTTTAAAGTTAAATTTTTATATGAACAACTGTCTAAAGACAAAATACCCAAGTGGACCCCTCAGGATCAAGAGCAGTTTGTCAGTCTCAAAAGGGAGCTAAGTCAAGCACCGGTTTTAAGCCTACCAGATTTAAAGCGGCCATTCCATTTATTTGTTAACATACATGAAGGAACGGCATTCGGAGTATTAACTCAGGAATGGGCCGGACAAAAGAAACCGGTGGCATACCTATCAAAGCTGTTGGATCCTGTGAGCAGGGGTTGGCCGAGTTGTTTACAAATCATTGTTGCTGCTGCCTTATTACTTGAGGAAACGAATCGCATTACCTTTAATGGAGAAGTTGTCTTATATGCGCCTCATAACATCAGGGGAGTGTTACAACAAAAAGCAGAAAAATGGCTTACAGATAGCCGATTATTAAAGTATGAGGGAATACTTATAGAATCCCCTAAACTATCTTTGAAAACTATTGGAGCAGTTAACCCCGCTGAATTTTTGTACCCAGGAGAAGGTAATGAACTATTGCACAATTGTTTTCAAACAATTGAACAGCAGACACGCATTAGGCCAGACTTAGAAGAAGAAGAACTACAATGTGGAGAAGTATTATTTATAGATGGGTCATCACGAATAGTGGAAGGTAAACGGTTGTCCGGATATGCCATCGTTAAGTCGGAAAAAGGAGAATTTAAGACAGTAGAATCAGGCCCCCTGAGTGCCAGCTGGTCGGCTCAAGCCTGTGAGCTGTATGCATTGTGGAAAGCATTAGTGTCACTGAAGGGAAAGGATGGAACTATATATACAGACTCACGCTATGCGTTCGGAGTAGTACACACTTTTGGAAAAATATGGGAGGAAAGAGGATTTGTTAACTCACAGGGAAAAGAACTGATACACCCGGAATTAATTCGGCGAGTTCTGGGGGCATTGAAAATGCCGAATAAAATAGCAGTTGTACATATAAAGGGACACCAGCGAGGTACAAGTTATCAAATTAGGGGAAATAATGCAGCTGATATAGAAGCAAAACGAGTGGCAGGCAATTATGGTATGATTTTGACTATGCAACAAGTACCTGTTAGTAAAAATTTAAGTTTTGAGTCTGCAGAAAAGGAAAAACTAGAACAAATGGGAGCTAAGGAACAAGATGGTAAGTACATATTGCCAGATGGGAGGGAAGTCTTGCCAAAGGGCATAGCACTCGAGATATTTTCAAAAATACACAATAGAACACACTGGGGAACCCAGGCGTTAGTTGATCATTTCAATCAACAGTTTGCCAGTATAGGCGTATATAACATAGCAAAGACAGTCACGGCAGCCTGCGAGACCTGTCAAAAGGTTAGTCGAAGCAACATGAGACAAAAACCTCTTGGAGGACGTTCCCCAGCATACAGACCTTTCTCACACATACAAGTGGATTTTACTGAACTACCCAGGGTAGGGCGTTACAAACATTTATTAGTAATGGTGGATCATTTAACACATTATGTTGAGGCTTTTCCTACCTCCAAGGCAACTGCTAACCAGGTTACTAAAGTGTTACTTGAACACATTATACCTCGATATGGAGTACCTGAAGTAATCGACTCGGACAGAGGAACACACTTTGTGTCAAAAATTGTTAAAGATCTAGCTGAAAGTTTGGGGATTAAGTGGGAATACCATACACCATGGCATCCACAAAGTTCGGGAAAAGTTGAAAGGATAAATGGAGAAATAAAAACTATTTTGACTAAATTAATGATAGAAACCAAATTATCATGGATTAAGTGCCTACCCATGGCACTATTAATTCTCAGAACCAGACCCCGAGCAGATGTAGGAATATCAGCGTTTGAAATGGTGTATGGAATGTCTTATAGAATTGAAAGTCCACAAACAAATGTTTTAATTCGAGACCGTGTGATTAATGAATATGTTTCACAATTAGCAGAACATCGTAACAAGCTTTGGGAACATGGACTGATTGTACAACGACCCCCGTTGGACTTAAAAATTCATAATGTTAAACCTGGGGATTGGATATTGATTAAAGTGTGGAAGGAAGAAACCCTAAAACCCAATTGGGAGGGACCTTATCTTGTTTTGCTTACAACAGAAACAGCTGTCCGAACTGCGGAGCGTGGATGGACTCATGCCAGTCGCATTAAAGGCCCAGTGACGAGACCCCACTGGAAAGTAATCAGTACTCCAGGTGACACCAAGATAACCCTGAAAAGATAACGTAATGATAAAGACTTTATTGGATTATTTTGCCGCATTACCTTTCGGTATAAAGTGTGTATTGCTGTTTATATTTGCTATAATTATTTCTCTTTTTTTCTATTATATATGGAAGCGTACAAAGTGTGTTGAAGGAAATTGCTAAACTTATGCAACCTCACAATATTAAATATAGAAGATAGGTTGATGTAAATAATATATGCACTCTAGATATACGAATTAGGTGTAATGTTTTGAACTGCAATTGTTATCCATTTGCTTGTTTTAGGTGTAAGGTATGCCAGGATAAATGGTAGACACATTGTGAATGTGGATACCCTCTAATAGGAGTTTGCACACAGTGTTGGAAAATCCAAAGAACTCTCACTGAGTGGAAATTAAAACAATTAGAGTCTAAACAAAAAAAAAAAAAAAAAAAAAAAAAAAAAAAAAAAAAAAATTATTCGGGAATCCCATGAGTGGTGGGAAATTTTTGCCAAAGGAATAAACCCTCGATATTATTGCTACCACTCCAACGAACCAGTCCCCTTTGTAGCTGAAATTTTGGTTATAAAATGCAGAAGGGAAGTACTGACCGTGTCTTACTTTGCCCCATTAGTTAAAGCTGCAAAGTGGGAAGCCTATATAAACAGGCAGAAAGCCCGAAACAGCTGTTCTCCTGAAGAATTCCCTTGCTGCCGAGAAGATGGTACACCCCGTGGCTCGAAGCAACCGAGTCGACGGGCGAGGCAGAGGAGGAACAAACTGTGGAGAAAAGAACCAAAATGATGGGACACAAAAGCAGCAATGGCCGAACTTCCCCAGGACTGGTAAAAATATACTTAAATTGGCAAAATTAACAGACACCCTTTTTTCTGGTATACCGTTAGTTTTGTTATTGATAATAACCCAAGCAAATGGAAACCCTCATAAACCTATGAACTGGACAATAACAAACATAAAATATCCAAATAATCCAATCCAAACACGAACTACACCGGGCACAGTTAGTTTCAATGTGAGTTTGCATGATCTAATTACTGAAGAAGATCGTAAAGATGAAGCAGATATATGTCTACCAATTTATATATGTCCAGCATCAAACCCTGGTAAAGGATACTGTAATTGGCCAGGTCATTATTACTGTGCATATTGGGGGTGCGAAACATGGGCTTCTGAGTGGTCCACACCTGGAGACCAATATCTAGAAATAAAGTGGTCACCAGAAGGATGCCAGAGACCTAAATTACACGGAGACCGGTGGGGTCATTGCTTAAGTAAACCGATTCCTTGTGTGGGCATCAATATAACTATAAAAAATCCTGCTCAGGACTTTTGGCTGGCAGGGAAATATTGGGGAATTAGATATTGGGAAGCAGGTGCAGACAGAGGAGGAATTTTTCAAATAATGAAAAGACCGATGCCCCACGATCCCTTACCAGTAGGACCAAACCTGGTCCTGAATCTACCCACTTTCTCTGAAGAAAAGGTTGCCCCCGCAAACGTCGCAACCACTTCTCCAAACTCCCTTGTGACTAAATTCTCCTCATCCAGGGATCGAGAGTTGTCAGGATCCAAAGACCCCTTATGGAATCTAATGCAAGCCTCTTATCGTGCCCTTAATGAAAGCAAACCAAATTTAACTAAAGAATGTTGGTTATGTTATAATGTTAGACCACCATATTTTGAGGCAATTGGAAAACCAGGTAGGATTCAATGGTCTAATGGTTCAAACCCACGAGAATGCCCATGGGATGACCAGAGGAACCATACGCAAGGAATTACTATTCAATTAGTAACAGGTCAAGGAAAATGTATAGGTACAGTGCCCGAAAAATATCAGCCTTTGTGCAATAAAACAGTCACTAACACCAATATAGAGAAACACAAGAATCAAAATGACAAATGGGCTATCCCGACACCAGGAGCTAAATGGGTTTGTTCAGACATCGGAGTAACGCCTTGCCTATCCCTAAATGTGTTTGATCAATCTCAGTTTTGCGTACAGGTGATTATTGTTCCTCGTCTAATCTATCACACCTCTGAGGAGGTGTTACGCCACTTTGAAGGAGACCTGAATAGGCAAAAACGAGAGCCAATTACAGTAGTAACCCTAGCTACCCTGCTGATAGCGAGCGGAGTTGGAGCAGGTACAGGCATAGCCTCCCTAGTGAAAGGTCAGGAGTTACAAAGTTTGCAGATGGCTGTAGATGAAGATTTAGCAAAAATAGAACAATCTATCCAAAATTTAGCCACTTCAGTAAAGTCTTTATCAGAAGTAGTACTGCAAAATAGAAGAGGATTAGATCTATTGTTTTTAAAGGAAGGAGGGTTATGTGTAGCTCTCAATGAAGAATGTTGCTCTTTTGCTGACCATACTGGAGTAGTCCAGGACACCATGTCTGAACTCCGGAAAAGGTTAGATCAACGTAAGAAAGATCGTGAGGCGGGCAAGTCATGGTACGAAAACTGGTTTAATGTTTCACCTTGGCTAACCACTTTGTTGTCCGCCTTAGCAGGACCGCTTATCATGTTGATTTTGGGACTCATATTTGGGCCTTGTATATTACGCTATATTTTACACTTTATTAAAGAACGGTTTGACATAGCTAAACTGCTTATTTTAACTACGAGGTCTGGGGCAAAATATAAGAGTGTATCTATTAATGAAGATGAAGATTGTTGTGAATGCATTATGCCACGTGAGAACTATGCCTTTTGTAATTGTGAGGTATTACCTTGTGAGTGTTATGATAAATGTTGGGATTGTGGAAAAAGGTTTGTTCGCAGTGCCGAAAATGAAAGTAACGTCTAATAAACAATAATAGGATAAAAAGAAAAAGGGGGGATTGTGAGAAACTATGGACTAGGATATTGTTTATTAAGATTTATGTTAAGCTCAATGTAAAGGTTAGGCAACAAAGATGTGAAATTGCTTATGCAGACAGAAACTCGGACACTGCTTGAGTAAGATAAGATAACCACAATCGCGAGATAACCGCCAGACTTCCAGAAACCGACAGAAACAGGACAAACAACCCCAGATAAGGACATGTGAATGAGGGGTCAGCTATGGGATAAAGGAGAAAGACTTCTTACTTCGCCTCAACGACCACCAGGAGGTAGAAAACGACCCCCTAACAACAACTGAAGCATGCGCAGAGTACCTCCACTACTTCATGAACACGGAAGTAAAGATGTATAAAAAGGGACTGTTTGAACTGCTCAGCACGGCAGTGGCGGAGCGCAGACTCCCCTGTCGTCCAGCGCTGTTTTTGCTCATATTCTACTTGCTATAATTAATAAAATTTTAATTGGATTATGATCCGTTGTGGTCACAATTTATGACAAGAGTGCACCTTATTACAAAACTTTTAAACATATTAATATGTACTACATGGGTTTTTACAGTTTTTAAATATTTCTACATACAATTTTAAATACAAGGAATGAATTAGATTTTATTACCATTATCATTAAAAACATGAGATCTTTGTCCAGCTGCCATTTATTTTATATGTGACAAAAATATAGAGACAAAATGTTTGGTTAAATTATTTGCTGGGAAGAACAGCATTCTGCTAGTGCAGTTTGTCAAAAAGTGCATGATAGCAAAAAATAAACCCAGTTATACTTTTTCATGTACAGTTGTGTTTTGAAGGTAATTAAACACAGTTTTAGAGAAGACAAGACCTGACATGGCCATGTCACTATGTCCTGTGTTGTCACTATATTATTTTCTTGACTTCTTTTACTGATAGTGTGAATGATATTGACAGTCATTTTGCACCTGGTGATACTGAAGTAGTTCACATTAATGTAATCCATTTCATATGATACCTTGAAGTTTATGAAAAGCAAAGAGATTATTCTGCTGTTTGGACTCTGAAGAAAATCTTGATTTTTAAAGACATAAATACCTTGAGAATTGTGTGATAAGATTTTCTTTTAAAAATTTGATTTCCTAGCTTGATTTGTAACACAGAAAATATAGTAAATATCTATGAAACATCTTCAAAATAGAGGTGATGAGACAAATGTTGAACTGACAAACAACCTCTAGAGATTCAAAATTGAAGATTTTGAGTGGAGATACATCTGTCTATCAGTTTTAGCAATCTAAATCGAAGATTTTGGGCTAATCTGCATAGGCCTTCTTTATAACCAGGAAGGAAAAATAGATTGTCTAAGAAAAACAATGGATCCACTCCTAAGAAAAAAAGATCTGCTGAAACACCTTGCACACATACTTTTTATTTCTAATGATTAGGAAATAAGGCTGTATTAGAAGAGAAGAAACCTAACATTTGGGCTGTTAAAGATCAGTGAAACAAATCCTATGGTTTTTGCGTTATGTGTTTTGGAATAGATTCCCTGATTGATTGCCATTCTACTTCATAATTGCAATGAGGGAAGAGAGGGGAAAAAGCAACCCCCTTTCCTGCTAGTCTGCGCTCATACCAAGTTAACTGATGATACAACTATGTCTAAAGTTAATATTTCAGATCCAGTTCCATGCATATCTTCATCTTACATGATAATTTTAGAACACAAGTATTTCAAGATTTTGGTGTATTAAGTGCCAAGTAATCTCAGTAGGATGGAGGAAAAGGCTAAAAAGAAGGACGAAAGTAAGTTAGGATCCTGGAGACAGACGGTAGTTGGTTGGGAGAGATTAATGGGAAAAGTTACAGTGAGCTCTTTGGGAAAATGGGAAAACTAGGTGAGCCTTTCAGAGTGAGGCCTTTCGCACTGTCATAGTGATGATTAGTTTAGGTAGGTATGACAAGGGTGGCAAGGAAGAAAGGGAAAAATGCCAGCAGCATAAGGAGCTGATGGAACTTACAGTTTTTAATATGGGCTAACAAAGAAGTGAGAAGCATCTAGCAGATAGCTGATGAGTAACCCAAATTACACAGCAGCTGGGAATGTGGATTGGCACAGGAAGCAGGTCCAGAAGATACTGAAACAAGTGCTACTGCACAGTAACAATGGGATTGGGGGTTACTTGAGGACCAGCTAATAATAAGTGATGGCTTCTTGAGCCTTTGAAGGATTGTCATAGGAACAGCATGAAACTTGTTGCTTTTAGAAGGCTCTCAGTAGCTTTTAGTTTTGAAAGAGTTTTGTGCATCAGTTTTGTACAAAAAAGAGTGGCCTAAATCACAGGATTGCACATTGTTTGCTGTAGCTCTTATGAGTTTCACGAACAAATATCTTTGAGTACTAAACATCAGAAAAAACCCCAAACCTTTCAGATTTCCAGTCTCAAGTTGGTAAGTAAAACAAACTGCTTAATCTCTCATGTTATTGGTAGATAGGAAGTTTGCATAGTTGTAGTTTGGGGATTTTAACCAAAACCTGAAAAGTTGAGGGCAAAGGTATAATGCTTTCTATGTCAGCAGGACAGATTTTATTTTTCTAATGGAAAACAATTAAAAAGTAGTAAGACATAAAAAATTCTTAATGACTAGATAACATATTGCCCAAACAGATAATTAGTGTCAAGCAGTGTCATGCAGATTTGAAAGGGGAAAGCAAGCTATGGTGAATTCAAACATCAGATTTTTTGCCGCTTAGTAAGCTACAATGTATGAAGCACTGAAAGCAAGATGACCTTTCTTGACATAACATTTTTTTCTACAGATGTGATAGAAAAAGAAAATGTTTTTCAAAAATAAATTCTCTCCAAGTTACTTACATAGAGACTGATAGAAAAAAAATTACAGAATAAACCCCTAAAGACCAAGCATGGTTGTTGGTTTTGTGGATGAGGCAGTCAACTCTTCATAATAGGAATAGGAATATATCTTCCAGTTGGAGCACAGACTTTGGTAGGACTGAAGTAAAGAGTAAACAATATTATTTCAAAGCAGTTTGGAAGTACACCACTGTAATTCATGGACCAGTTTGAAGAATAAATACTGCTGTTAATAATAACATCATTTTATTTTTGAACTTTGGAAGAAGCTATTTTCATCCTGGAGATGTCTTCCATGTAAAAAAAAGAATTTCTTTTATAGCCAGTGGAAGGAATTACCTTTTCCCGAAGTCTTCCTCCTGTCATCAAACCTTAAAACCAAGGAAGACATTCACTCTAACTGCTGTTATGAAGAGGCATTTTCTAGCATGTTTTCTGCAGTAGGAGATACCAGTAGGTTAGCTACCCAATCTTTTGCAAACACACGATTTTTTCGTCTCTGCTTCTGATACTGTCGTGATTCTGTGTGTGCTGACTCTTTATTCGCAGTAAATTTTGGTTGCAGGTTGTGGCAGTATACACAGTTCCCATTAGTACATTTTATCTGAAACATTGGTTTATAGTTTTAGTGACTTGGCATGCCCTGCTTTTGAGGAGAGTGAAATTACTTACATAGTTTATTTTCCAGTATTTTACTGGGGGATTGGGGGGAAGTAAATTCTTCACACTTTAAATAATCTTTCAGTGCAGAATTTTCATTATCCATACAATCTTTCCCTCTTACAAAAACACACTGTATCCTGTCAAATAATCGTATTGATTACTTGACAGGAAAAAGTGTACTAATTTATACAGTATATTTACTACAATTTTAAAAGCTTATTTATTTATTAGATTGTTGAAATTATGGGATACTATGCTATGTTAAGAACTTCAGACCTGATATTTTTCACTTTGATTTTAATAACTACCTGTGTATATCCATTAGGCATAGCCTATCCTTAGAGGTGAAGACCATAAACTTTTTCCTTTCACTACAAGTTAGTGACTTTGTTTTTCTTTCTCACATTAATAATCCTGAATTAGACTTCTCTGAAGACAAGGCATTCACTTTTGCTGCTCCGTTAGCCTAATTTATAAAATGATCTCCTACCAAATCTCTAGTTATGAGTATCGCAGTCTGAATTTAAGTTTCTTTTAAATATGTAGCTATTCAGTCATCCATTTAATGATGCACAATTGCCTACATTATTGAGTTAGAATCTGAAATCTCTGTTTAAAGTGGGTTTTAGAGTTTTATTTTGAATAGATTTACTTTGTATGGTGTGCTGTGATAACTTAATTGAATAGGCTAAATAATTTGTGCAGTAATATACTGTGTGAAACAAGTGTCACAGCAAAATATTTTCTTTAAATGATGGGTAGTTAACTCTATCAAAATAATTTATGCCTAGAAATATAAAGAGAAAGATTACCAAAGGCAAATCAGATTACTTTTCTCTGCATATAAAGAAATAGTTTGCATAAAGGTAGGCGGATATTCCCTAAAGTACCAAAGATACTGAAACTACACAGAGAAACATCAAAGACGTTAGAAGTAATTTTTATTGCCATGTAGAAGCTGAAGAAAAGAGTAATAGTCTAGTTTTCCAATACCACCTTCGCCTTTCAAATAATAAATAATCCATTCTTCTCTTTTGAGAAACACACTCAGGAGAGATGAAAGCTTAAATAGAACATCTTTTTTGCTGACGGGAGTATTTTTTTTTAATAAAAATC